>NC_072003.2:25463176-26127620 GCF_028885655.2 Pongo abelii
TGCTCACCTCCAGGCAGGTGGGCCAGATATTGCCAAATATGGGAATTAAAAAAAAAGGGGGGGGCTGGAAGTCCAAATATTTATGTTAAATCTCAGGATTCTTAAATGCTGGCAAATGACATAAAAATAAAAAATAATCTGCAGGCCAGATCCAGCAGCCTTGGTCCTCTGGTCTAAAATATTTTAGTATAGGATTCCTTCTAAAGCAAAAGCAAGTTTCTTGAGCTCAGCACTTTTTTTTTTTTTTTGAGATGGGGTCGCGATCTGTCACCCAGGCTGGAGCACAGAGGTGTGATCTCAGCTCACTGAAACCTCCACCTCCTGGGTTCAAGCAATTCTCCAACCTCAGCCTCCCAAATAGCTGGGACTACAGGTGCCTGCCACCACTCCTGGCTATTTTTTGTTTTGTTTTGTTTTGTATTTTTAGAGAGACGAGGTTTCACCATGTTGGCCAGGTTGATCTCAAACTCCTGTAGGTGATCCACTCGCCTCAGCCTCCCTAAGTGCTAGGATTACAGCCAGAGGTCAGCACTATTAATATCTTGAGCTGGATCATTCAACCTCTGGGGGCTGTCCTGTGCATTGTAGCAGCATCCCACTAGAAGCCAGCAGCACCTCCCATTCCCCATTTGTGAAGATCAATGATGTCTGTAGACATTGGCAAATATCCCATGGGGGACAAAATTGCCCCCTGAGAACCACTGTTCTTTTTAAAATAATTTTTTTTTTTTAATTTAGAGACAGGGTCTCACTATGTCACCCAGGCTGGAGGACAGTAGCGTGATCATAGCTCACTGCAGCCTCGAACTCCTGGGCTCAAGCAATTCTCTTGCCTCAGCCTCTCAAATAGCTGGGACTATAGGCAGGAGCTACCACACATGGTTAAGAGAACCACTGTTCTAAAACAACTGAGTAATTGCCTCCAATGATGAGCAACTCACTCCTGAAAGAGCCCATTCTATTGTTTGATAGGTCCAACTATAAGGAAGTTGTTTATTTTCTAAGTAGAAATTACCCTGCCCAGAACTTCCATCCATGAGTAACAGTTCCATTTCCTAATGCTACACAGAAGCAGGCCTTCCAAATTGCAAAGCCACCCTCTGTGTGGCCCTGCAAACTTCTCTTTTCTGTCTGCTAAATTTCCTGATTTGCTTCCTGCTTCTTATGCAGCACGTTTTCCAGACCATTCACCCTCTGCCAAATGCCCTCCAATTTTTTTTTTATATCCCTCATAAACTGTGGTACCCAGTTGAGCACAACATTCCAGGGGCGGCCTAACCATCAGGGCCTGCAGACGAGCTATTTCCTGCCTTGCTGTGAACGTTGTGCTTCTATTAATGCCCCTCTGGATCACATTAGTTGTTTTTTTGGCAACCACATCCCACTGTTGACTCAGACTGAGTCTGTGGTCAATTAAAACCCACAACTCTTGGTTGTGCTGCTCTTAGGCAGTTGTAGTCCATCCTGTGCTTCTGCAGTTGTGTGTGTGTGTTTGTTCACGCACTTCCGTGCATGCACACATAGGCGCATGTGCACCTTAGCCTAATTTTAGTAAATTACATGTATTGCTGTTAAATTTCATCTCCTTTGTTTCAGTATACCATTTTAGTATACTATATATTTTGAATCTGTATTCATCATTCGACGGAAGAGCTATTAGGCCCAATTTTGTGTCATTCACAAGTTATTAGCTTGGCAGCCCTTCTGCGGCCTTACTTAAGTCATTGTTAGAAATGTTGTCCAGGGCAGAGCCTGGACAAGAGTATTGTGGAACTTCCCCAGACAGCTTCCTCCAGATGCGTGGATTCTGTGATGTCTCTGTGTCTCATCCCTCTGTCTGAATTCCTATAGGATAGTGGGAGAAACTCTGTCTTTTTAAAACTGAGATATACTATTATTCAGCCTTAAAAAGAAGGGAAATTCTGACACGTGTTACACATGGGTGAATCTTGAGGACCTTATGCTAAGTGAAATAAGGCAGTAGCAAAAGAATAAATCTTGTATGATTCCTCTTATACGAGGTTCCTAGGGTCACTAAATGCATAGAGACAAAGTAGAGCAGTGGCTGCCAGCAGCTGGGGGAGGAGAGAATGGGAAGTTACTGGGTAGATTTTCAATTTGGGAAGATCCAAATTTGCAAATTTGGGTAGATCCAATTTGCAACTGGATGATGGTGATGGTCATACAACAATTTGAATATACTTAATGCCACTGAAATGTACACCTAAAAATGGTTAAAATGGAGAATTGTATTTACCACATACATACATAACATACATAGTATATATAAACATATATAGTTTTTAAAAAGATTGAGATACACAACCTCTATATTATATCCCCAAGACTTATCCCCTCGGAATCAGGGAATTAGGTCAATTTCATATGACTCACTTGGTGACTGTCATTCTTTCCCAAGTACCACAAACCAAAATTGCAAGGATTTATTTAGGGTTTCACCACTTAACTCTATTTCGCTTCTTGGAATTTGCCATTTTTTGGAAACAAAGATTAGCATCTTGTTCTAGTCTCCTGATTTTTCTTCCTATAAACATTGTAGCTGCTCACTGCCCCAGGCTAGAAAGATGAATGAGACTCAGCATCTGCCTGTCAAAAAGTCAAATGGTTACTGGCAGTTGTTTGGGAATCCCATATTTATAAGTTTCGGAACTATTGTCGTTCAAAGGGAGTCAGAAAGAATAGAAAACTCACAGCAAGATCAAGTAGGTAGGGCAGACAGACCATAATCTAGACTAGATTATCTTTCTAGTAAGGAAAAGACATGGAAAGTAGCAGGGGCTGACCTCCCAGTTTCAATTAGCAAGGTGTGGTCTCCTGCACGTATGCCTGTATGATCTTCCGTGGTCATGGTGTAACTAAGTAGTTGCCTGGCGCCCTGGCTGCTGTGGAGAGTAATGGCATATGGGGGAGAGCCCCCACAGGAACAGTGCTCAGAAGCCCAGGAAGACAGAAAGGCAGTGTCTGAGAAGCCTCCTTGTGGGTGGCAGGACCCAGTCCCCAGCAAGAGTGAGGATGGTGATCCCCATGGGGATGGGAGATGGAAAGCATAAACAATTTGTAAGAATAAGAGCAAAGAATGGAAATCAAAATGGAATCCCATTCTTATGAAATGGGAAAATGGGAACCCCTTGGGGGCAGAGTTGGATCCCAATAGTCAGATGACCACATGGAAACCCAGCGTCCAGTCCAGAGTGCAACAGCCAAGGTCATTCCACCAGGGAGATAATGGGTAAATTATGAGTTTGGACTATGAAAAAGAGAGGTCAAGAAGAACACACTAAGGTCAGGTCAGCAGGGGAAAGGGGAGTGGGCTCTAGAACAAAGCATTTATAAGTGGATTAAAGCATATCAACATGGGTATGAGTCATTCCCAAGTTTCAAGCAATAGTTAAATTTTGAAAGATGTTTTCCACCAATGGCCTTATAAAGAATGGGGGTGATATAGTTTGGATGTGTGTCCTCTCCAAATCTCGTGTTGAAATGTAATCCCCAGTATTGGAGGTGGGGCCTGGTGGGAGTTGTTGGGTTATGGGGGTGGATCCTTCATGAATGGCTTAGTGCCTTACCCTTGGTGATGAGTGAGTTCTTGCTCAGATCACGTGACAGCCGGCTGTTTAAAAGAGTTTGGCACCTTCCCTGTCTTTCTCCTGCTCTCTCAGTTTCACCATGTGACACTTTGGCACCCCATCACCTTTCACGATGATTGTAAGTTTCCTGAGGCCTCACCAGAAACAGATGCCAGCATCATGCTTCCTGTACAGCCTGCGGAACCGTGAGCCAATTGAGTCTCTTCTTTATAAATTACCAAGTCTCAGGTATTCCTTTATAGCAACACAAAAACGACCCAACACAGGGGAAAAAGGGTATTGAGAGATCTTGTGCAGGATTAGCATTTTAAGGACCAAGATAAAGGCTAAATTTGCTATATTGTATATTAGGTCAGAACTATGATCTGAGATGGTCAATATTGCTATCCAAGAACAATGATGCAGAAATGTTACTATGTTGAATAAGATTAGCAATTGTTATTTGGGGTTTAACTCCAACAAGCTTCCCAGGGTTTTCTCTATCTCACAAATGTTTTGTGGGGCTCCCAGAAGAGAAGGCAAGGCCTATCAACTTTTCTTGGAGTATTTAGTAAGAGGCTGGAAAATCCAAAATTATGTCTATATTGTGCTTCTTAGCAGCAGGAGAACCACAGCCCTTGTGTTCCCCAAACTCTCCTACCTCTGGCAGAGGAGATGGTGACAATAAAGTCTAGTTGCCTATCATCAGAAGACACCTCCCTTGACCTCCCTTGTAAAGAATACCCCTCGTGCATGCACACACACACAACCAAGCATGCACATGCTCAGCTGGTCATGCCTCTTCAAGCCTGATCATAAGGATCAGGAGAGGCCCCTCTAGAGCAGAGTTATTCTTTCTAACAAGTCTTCACCTGATGTGGTTCCCTAATCTCTCTTTCATCAGACTGAGCTAAGAACTGGCTGGAAATACACGCAGAACTCAATAGGTAACCTGAGTGCCAAGCTTGGGGGAAAAAATAAAAGGCCCAAGAAATGGAGAAGGAGATTGAGTTGACAGTTATGCCAGGTTCGGGGGGCTCAATATTATTTAACGAAGCAAAATGTTGTCTCTTTTCATACTTCCCTTGCTCTTTAAGTTTCATTTTTAAGGATTTCTTATTTCAAATCTGAAGACACATTTTCCTTGCTGGAAACAAACTAAAACCCAAGTTCTGCTTTTAATCTGTCATGTGTTGGCACGATCCTGTAATTTATCTTCTTGCTTCAAATGTGCCCCCAAATCAATTCTTCTAGTCCTTAACATTTTTGCAAGCCTTAGCTCTTTTTTTTTTTTTTTTTTGCCACAACCTCCCTGAGACCATTCTTGTCTATGCTCACCACTCTTTTGCATTCACCTTTAGTTTTAAGCCCCTCTTTCCATCTTTTATGTACTGATCATTTTTAAGATCAGAACTCACCGGAGAACTCCCTATGAGAATACACTAGTTTCTTTAGGGCCCTCATCCCCCACCCCATTTTTCCCCCATGGAAATCATATAGAAAATTGTCAAACCTCCCCTTATTGAGTTTCACACAGTCTGCTTTGCATTTTTGGCATGAGGCCATGGCCTATGAAAATGTCAAAATCTTTCTGTCTAACAGTTAAGCCATGGGGTCCAATAATTCACTTGATGGTCACAGCAGCCCCATGAGCTAGCAGGGCAGATATTAAGATCCCCACCTCACAACTAAGAAGAATCTCAGGGAGGTTTCATGACATTATAATTGAGGCTAAAATCCAGATTATTGGGCTTCTAGTCACCAGCAACAACATTGATTGGGAATCTACCCAATCATGCAAGGCACTGTTCTAGACTGTAGGGATACACTGGTGAACAAAACAAAGTCAATGATCTCATGGACTTGCCGTCTAGTGTGGCGAAACAAACAAATAAACATAGAAAGTAAGCCAGATGGTGATGGCCAAGGAGGATAAATATGTTGCTTTATATTGGATTAGGACATGCTTCACTGATGAGGTAATATTTGAAGGCTGGTGCATTTATTGATCGCAGTATAGGAGCCCCAGAGGGTCAATGGGAAGGTTTGGGAGAATGTAAGGGATCAGTAGGAGTCAGTAGCAGATGCACAGAGAGGTATGGATCTGGGAATATCTTTCATGCTTCCACGCTTGCATATCCAATTACTTCCTTGGCCTCACTGTTTGGAAGTTTTAGTCTCCCAAACTGGTTCAGAACCAGTCCATTGATCTTCAACCCTAAATTTATGCTTTCACTAATCCTTCTCACTTCCATAAGTTGCAACACCAGCTTCCCAGTACTCACAATTAAAACCTGAAGCCTTCTCTCAGTCCTTCACTACCCCAAACCACCTCCAAGGCAACTTATCCACAATTCCTATTATGTGGTCTTCCTAGAAAAGAGGTCTCAAATCCAACTACTTCTTTTTCTTGACAATAACTGCACCAGTCCAGGCCTTCATCATTTCTTACCTGGTGGGTGCAAAACCGCCTCATTCATATGCCCACTCCTATACTTAGCCTTCTAGTCTGTTCTTTACCCAGCAAGCTAGATTTATATTTTTAAAACATCCATTGTATCACAACTCTCCTTTGCTTAAAATCCACAGAAAAAATTCCAGATGCTTACTGCAGGCTTCAAAGTCCTACAGGCTGAGGTCTTTTCACTTGGATATCTTTGCAATCCTGTTTCTCCTGACAAGAGGATCTCTGAAATGCTTTTCTGTTTTCTTCATACCTGAATGCCAACTTGGATGCATATCGAGTTACAATCTTCTTTTCTCAAAGTTGTAGAGGCATCACTTCAGTCTGTGGCGGTGTTTGTCGCTGAAGCAGAAAGGTCTGAGCCTGCCAGATTCTTTTTTTAAATATATATTTTGTTTTGTTTTCCTTTTGTGTTTGTGTTTGTTTTCAAGGTAACTGTTTTCTTTCTTGAATGCCTGTGGCATAATTTTTATCTTCGAAATGTAAAAAAACACTTTTAGATTGTGTCTAATGGTAGGTCCCATTTCATTACTTTTTTTCTGAGAAAATAATGAAGCATTTTATTAACCAACAGGAGAGTTTTTGCTGCTTGCGTCTTTTATAATTTTATATTCACTTGCCTGTCATTTCCCTGCCATCTTTTACATTTCACTTCCTCTGGTGATGGTGTTTCCACACTGAGGAAGAACACTTAAATCTCATAAATCTAACAGAGTCACGGCCAATCCAGTAGCTGCTTGCCACAACAATCACGGGACCCCTTACGAGTGCCCAGCATGACTTCCCTTCTGGGGTTGTTGTAACAGAAGCATAAAATGTCCATTCAGAGAAACACACAGCCTTATCCGCAAGGAACAGAGGAGCCGAAGGGACACAGTCTGGAAACGACTAATAAGATTAGAGGCAATATTCTGGCCTTGATGTTTTGTCAGGTTCTAAGTAGAATAGATCAAAGTGTGTCTTTATTTCCACAGTCCAAAAAAAAGGCCTCAGGCCAAAAAATGTCACTGTTAATTCAGTTTTCCTTTTCTAATGTGTATGTCACTCAGTACCTTTTGATATCGTAGCCATCTACCTGCTGCTGTATTTTTTAATCCTATTAGAACTGAACTTCATGGCCAGTTGCTTCGGTCTTTGAGAAACACAAATGAGACCCAATGGACTACTCTGTGCTCAACAGGGATTTCAGTTATGAAGTCTAGAATCACGGGGCTCCTATAAGCCTAAGGAAGAAAAACAGCCATTCACCATTCTTTCCCAAATGTCTGTCTTTTCCCTTCCCAACCTGTTTTCTAAATCATAGGAAGAGCTTGGGGGTGGGATAAGTGGCATTTCCAGTTTGACTTAATCACAAAAGTTAATTCCACAGGGCAAAATCAGTCAATTCAGCAGTGGCCTGAATTTAAGCAGAGTCATGGTTGAAACAGTACAGAGCACTTTAAGGTTGGTGAAAAAAAATCATTAAACATATAAAGCTTCCAGAATTTGTAATCCAAATCTATAAACAGATTTCCATACACTGACGCAGAGAAAACGCAATTATCATTCATCACAGGTCTTTATTGTCAGAGCATCTGAGCTGAGTCCAGTCCAGCAGCAGAATTCATATTTCTCCACCACGCCCCAAGTAAAGCCCAAAGTGACGGGGACGTGAGACAGACACTGAATAATTCAGGCCCTAAATTGCCCCCCTGAGCTCCCTCTCCACGTGTATAGTTCTCTGTAGATCTGGATGATTCTATGCACATCTATAGATTTGAATCAGGAAATTACCTCTATTGATTTCGTCGGAGTGTGTGATATAAATTTACATTCCCTCTGCCTGGCCTCCAGCTTGAATGCCAGCAAGCATCTCCTTCCAAATGGCCAAGTCCACACTGGCCATTGGGCTTGAGATGGGAGCCTCTCCTGGGTAGGGGATGCTCGGAAGGTATTTTTATTGTGATCATTTAAATTTTGACGTTTTTATTTGTGAACAATTTCAAACATAAAGTAAATAAGATTATAGCCATCTGTGTACCTAGCACTCAAATTATACCAGTGTTCACGTTTTCACTTATCTGATTCAGATTTGTTTACATCTATAATGTTACAGGTAAAGCAAAATCACCCCAGGCACATACTCCGCCCTAGTCTCCTCCCGACATTCCGCCTCAGATGTAAGCATAACCCTGAAGTTGGTGTGGATCTTTCCCGTGAATATCTCAGTATTTTTACCACAAATATATATGCATCTTTAAAATTTAGAGACATGCTGGCCGGGCGCGGTGGCTCACGCTTGTAATCCCAGCACTTTGGGAGGCTGAGGTGGGTGGATCATGAGGTCAGGAGTTCGAGACCAGCCTGGCCAACACAGTGAAACCCTGTCTCTACTAAAAATACAAAAATTAGCTGGGCTTGGTGGTGGGCGCCTGTAATCCCAGCTACTTGGGAGGCTGAGGCAAGAGACTCGCTTGAGCCCGGGAGGCGGAGGTTGCAGTGAGCCGAGATTGTGCCACTGTACTCCAGTCTGGGCGACAGAGCTAGACTCCATCTCAAAAAAAAATTAGAGACATGCTACATGAAGACATGTCTTCAACATTATGATTTTGAGATTTCTCAAATGTTGACACATGTATATTTAGCTAATTTTAACTGCAGGATAATATTCCACTGAGTAGATAAAGACAATTTTCTTTTCCATTACATTATGGATAGACATTTAGAACTTTTCAGCTTTCAGTATTGCCAACACTACAATGAGTACCCTTAGCTCTATCTCTTGTGTACAAATATGAGAGTTTCTTTAGAGCAGTATCTACAAAATTCTTTTTTTGCCACAACCCCCAGAAAAAAATGTATTTACATTGCCACACACATACACTTACTTGTGCACAATTTTTACAAAACCAATACCTAATCTTAGTGTGTGTAATACACTTTGATCTTTTTCTCTTTTCTCCTTCCTTCTCGCCTTCCTTCGTTTCTTCTTTCCTTCCTTTCTTGATCTTTTTCTGTTTTCTCCTTCCTTCCTTCCTTGATCTTTTTCTCTTTTCTCCTTCCTTCCTTCCTTCTTTCCTTCCCTCCCTCCCTTCTCTCTCTTTTTTCTTTCTTTCTTTCTCTCTATCTCTTCCTTCCTTTCTTTCTCTCTCTCTTCCTTCCTTCCTTCCTTCCTTTCTTTCTTTCTTCCTTCCTTTCTTTCTTTCTTTCTTTTTTTCTTTCTTTCTTTTCTGTCTTTCTTTCCTTACTTTTAAAGCTGTTTAAGACCGTTGGGTTTCACAACCACTAATGACGGGTAGACATTCCAGGGTATATGCCTAGAGGTTACTTGCTGAGTTGAAGGGCATCCGTGTGCTCGGCCACTCTTCAGAACGGCTCTGCTGTTTACCCCTCCAGCAGCAGGGTTAGGGGTTCCTATCATCTCACTCATTCTTGCCAATGCTTGTCATTGTCAGACTTTCTAAGTTTTTACCCTACCGATAGGCATCAAAGAATCTCATTACTGTTTCCATTTGTATTTCCCAAATTCCTACTGGACCTGACCTTTTATTCTTCCACGTGAATTTTTGGAATCAAGATCCTCATGCTGTAATAGACAGTGGTTTGGGTTGTTTGTCTAAATATTTCCTAAGTTCCATTAAATTTCTTCTTGGTGCATCAATTGTTTAAAAGTATTATCATTTCCAAATGTAGTGGGGAGAGGGTTTGACTTCCTTTCTGCATTTCTTTTTCAATTTTATTGCATTCTCGAGGAAGTGGTCTACATAATATTGGGTCTTTGGTATTTGTTGAGGCTCACTTTGTAGCCTTGGGATATTTTGATAAATATTCCCTGTGTGTTTAACAAGAATATATTTTAATTTTTAGGTTGTACATCTTCAACATGTGCATTAGACCAAGCTTATTAACTATGATGTTCAGAACTTCAATATCCTTACTCAGTTTTCATTTCCTTGATCCATCAATTTTTGAAAAATGTCTATTAAAATCTCCCACTACGATTGTAGATTTGTCAAATTCTTCTTGTAATTCTATCATCTTTGCTTTTTATTTTTGAAGCTGTGTTGTTAGTTGAACGTAGCTGATGAATTTTCCCTTTAATAATTATATAATGATCATTTTAATCCCTAATTATCCTTTATCATCTTGAATGATATTTTATGTGATGCTGATAGTTGTATATATTGTACATATTTGGTTGGCATTTGCCTGGGATAGCTTCTTCCATCCCATTACTTTCAAAAATTACTTTTTAGGTATATTTTTAATAAATAATATGTAGGTACATTCAGGTTTTTTATCCAACTTAAGCATATCTATATATTAATTAATGGTAATGAATATGGAACCAGCCCAAATGCCCATCAATCAACAAGCAGATAAAGAAACTGTGGTATATATATATGCCATGGAATACTACTCAGCCATAAAAAGGAACAAAATAATGGCATTTGCAGCAACCTGGATGGAATTGGAGACAATTATTCTAAGTAAAGTAACTCAGGAATGGAACACCAAACATCGCATGTTCTCACTCATAAGTGGGAGCTAAGTTATCATGACACAGAGGCGTAAGAATGATGCAGTGGACTTTGTGGACCAGAGGGGAAGGGTGGGAGGTGGGTGAGGGATAAAAGACTGTACGTTGGGTACAGTGTACTCTCCTCAGGTGATGGGTGCACCAAAATCTCAGAAATCACCACTAAAGAACTTATTCATGTAAAAAAAAAATGGCAATGATCCGTTTATGTTTATTGTAATTACTAGCATCTTTGGGTTTATTTGGACCATCTAGCTTTGTGATTTTTATTTTATATTACATACTTTCTATAGCTTGTATCTCCTACTTTTTTTTTTTTTTTTTCTGAGACAGAGTCTCACTCTGTCGCCCAGGCCCGAGTGCAATGGCACGATCTCAGCTCACTGCAACCACCTCCAGGGTTCAAGCAATTCTCCTGCCTCAGCCTCCCGAGTAGCTGGGATTACAGGCACCCGCCATCACGCCTGGCTAATTTTTTTATTTTTAGTAGAGACAGGGTTTCACCATATTGACCATGCTGATCTCGAACTCCTGACCTCAGGTGATCCACCTGCCTTGGCCTCCCAAATGGCTGGGATTACAGGCATGAGCCACCACACCCGGCCTGTATCTCCTACTTTTATTGAATTAGGTATTTTCCCCCCAACTTATTTGGAAGTTGTGCATTCCAGTTCTATTCTCTTAGTAGTTCCTTTTTTAGTGTGCGTAGGTCATCTCTGTAGTTAATCACTATTTCTCCTATCCTCCAGAGCAACACGAGGGCCTTAGAAAGTTTTAACTCTCATTGTTCTTTTCCCATCTGATTTATTTTTGTTGTCTGGTTATTTTATTTCCACCTTGCTTTTACTCCCTCCCCCAATGTTGGTTAGTATTTTTTAAGAAAAATGCTTTCTTAGAGTTACCCACAAATGTCACCAGTTTGTCAGTTCAATAACACTCCGTGTCCCCCATCCTTCCTTCTGTGTTCAATATCCTTTTACGAAAACACATTCCCAGGATTATTAAATCCTCTCCATCTTTTCTGTCTAGAGATGTCTTTTTATTACCTTCATTCTTGATATTTAAACTGAATGTGGGATTCTAGATTGACAGTATTCTTTATCAGGACTTTGGAGGGACTGTTTCATTCTTCTGAGTGTCTATTGTGACTATCAATCTGTTTTTCTATTGCAGGTAATTTCATTATCTTTTATCTCTGGTGGCTTTTAAGATTTTCCTTGTCTTTCTTGTTTTTCGGTTTTACCTTGATGTATCCATTTGTGGATTTAATTTTATGTACCTGTTTAGAACGCAGTGTGCCTCATGAATTCTGGAAACTATCATTGCATATTCCTCTCTATTCTTTCCTTCTAGAACATTTTCTCACATCCTGTTCCCCATATCTTTTTTCATCCTGTCCACCTCTTCCTCTCTGTTACCTTTATTCTGGGTAATATTCTTAGCTCTGTCTTATACATCAACAATTCTCATTTTAGCTGTGTTTAATCTGTTGTCTAACACATTTATTGAGGTTTTATTTTTATTGGCAGACATTCTATTTGATTCTGCTTGTTATTTTCACATCATTCTGCTCTTTTGGGATTATGTCGACTTTTGCTTTTATCGCCTTAATATTTTTAAGTGACTTATAGTCTCTTTCACATTGTTATTCTGTAACCTGAAGTTCCTGAGACTGCTAATTTTACTGTTTGAGTGTCTGCTGACTTTTCCTTATGGTTGATAATTTCTGCCTATGGTTTGTAGTTTTTGAATGACTGCTAAATCCTAGCAGGGATTTTTTATACCATGGGAGTCCCAGGGAGCCTAGTGTTCTGGTAATGTTTTTACAGAATGTTTTTGCATTTGGTCTGCAGAGAACCTTGGGTGTTTACCAGTCTAAGACAAGCTTATAATGTTAATTGATCATGTTAGAGATATCCCTGCACTTACCAGTAGTGTAAATTTGATTTTCAACATGACCGTGTGGTGCAGACTTGGCATTTCAGTCTCTCATGGATGAGTCGTTTTGTAATTTTCCAACCCAGAGCCCTGGTGAGTGACAAATTCCTCAATTTGCCTCTCCAGACTGGTGGGCACAATGTATTAGTCCCCCTTTCACTGAGACAATAGCCCTATCAGTGTTCTAGCTTTAGTTTACCTAGACCTCAATTTTCAATATTTTCCATCATCCTAGTAGGAACAGTGAGTAGAGAAACGCAAATGAATAGATAAAATTTGCCTTTTAGTGAGCTAATGCTGACTTCAGTATAAAGCCACCATAATCCACTCACTATAACCCAGTCACCGTAACCCACCCTCCACTCACCATAACCCAGGGCACTATCACCCCATTCCCTGAAGCCAAGAAATCGTTTTTCCATTTGTTATAGGTACACATTTCAAACTTCAAAGTCAGTAGTGCAATAAATGTATTTTCTTTTTTTCTGGCCCAACATGATTATTTCACTGCATGTTCCCTATCCCTCTGATTTGCAGGAAAAAAAAAAAAAAAAAAACTTTGGTTCTTCCAAGGGTCATGTCACATCCATGTCTTTTGCACCCAAAGAGTGGCTGAATTTGATTCTCAGTCATCTGTCTACACAAGCTGCCATGGATGCAGCCATTGTCCCTGTCCGCGTGGCTTCTTTTCATCCATTTATTCAGTGCTTCTTTGTAAAGCTTAGAAAGTGAGAATCTTTTGTGAGCCTTCCTGGGGTCTCATCTGCCTGGAAGCACCGCATGCCTTTCTTCTCTGAGGTTTTGTGATCGCTCCCATCCGTGCTCCTGGGAAGTAAGGGTCAGTCAGATCTCTGCTGCTGAGGGATCCAAAAAGTGCTCTCATGCTTTCTCTGTCTCTGTCTGTCTCTTTTTGTCTGTCTCTCTTTCTCTGTCTCTGTCTTTCCTTCCTCTCTCTCTCTCTCTCTTCCTCTAGCTCTCTATCTCTGTCTCTGTCTCTTTTGGTCTATTTCTCTCTTTTTCTCGTCTCTGTCTTTCTCTTTCTCTCCTTCCTCTGTGTCTCTCTCTCTCTGTCTTTCTCTCTGTCTTTATATATCTCTGTCTCTCTGTCTCTGTCTCTTTTTGTCAGACTATCTCATTTTTCTGTCTCTGTCTGTATCTCCATCTCTTTCTTTCTTTTCTTTTTTTTTAGACAGAGTTTCGCTCTACTCACCCAGGCTAGAGTTCAATGGCACGATCTCGGCTCATTGCAATCTCCGTCTCCCAGGTTCAAGCGATTCCCCTGCCTCAGGCTCCCAAGCCACTGGGATTACAGGTGTGTGTCACCATGCCCGGCTAATTTTTGTATTTTTAGTAGAGACAGGGTTTCACCATGTTGTCCAGGCTGGTCTAGAACTCCTGGCCTCAGGTGCTCCACCCACCTCAACCTCCCAAAGTGCTGGGATTACAGGTGTGAGCCACCATGCCCGGCCCTCTCTGTCTCTTTCTGTTTCTGTCTTTCTCTCTCTGTCTGTCTCTGTCTCTTTTTGTCAGTCTCGCTTTTTTTTCTCTATCTCTATCTTTCTTTTTCTCTGTCTCTCTTTCTCCCTCTCTGTCCCATATATATGTATGTCCATATTTTTTATGGACATACGAGTAGTTGTTGGGATTCACATTTTACTTAGAGCTAAATAACTTTGGATGAGTATTTTAAGTTCTCAATCCCTTGATTCCCTCGAGTGTCATAAACTGCAGGGGGGGTGCCATATTTGATGATAGTGCTTACAAGCCGATAGTACATGCTCTTTGTTCCCCACCAGGTCCCCTTTACAGCCCCCAGCTTCTGGTGGTGATGACTATGAGTTCATACTGGCATTCTCTCAATGGGAGCACTCTGCCTAGAGATGCTTGAGAGATTACAAACCCCCTCCCCAGGGCCACCTGCCTCCAATAGCTGACTGATATCAGGGGTAACAGAGTGAGCCCCCTTTCTTGTGCAATTCACAGTCTGCAGCTCTCTATGGGATTGGACTGAATCCAGACTGAGGTGCCAGAAACCACCAGACATCTTTGTCTAGCTTTTCACCCATCTCCATCACTGTCTTACATGTTTCTCCCAAGAAGAGTCTGATCACTTACACAGGAAGGCCCTTCTTAGGTTCTGCTTCTAGGCACCTGACCTAAGACAGAGCCCAAATCATAGTAATGCTCAGAACACAAATGTTTCTGACACTGGAGATGAAGGTCTTAGCTTCTATATTGACTGCATTGTCCTTCTCTAAATTGAATTATTTTACAGACACACATACAGATGCCTGATAGAGGGTAAGTGCCAGAGAAATGAGCATTCATTCAAAAAAATATGTGCTGAAGTCTTACTATGTGCCAGACACTATTAAAGACACCAGAAATAACACAAAATTATAACTTGGATTTCATAATCATATTAATAGTTACCATCTACCAGCAATCTATTATATGCCAGATACTTTACATATTATATATAGTACTCAATACAACACTGCAAAGCTGACATTATTTTTGCCTTCTTTTGTCATAAAGCAACTAAGATCTGGAAAAGTCAAGTAACTTGTTCAAGGTCTTGAGCCTAGGAAGTGGTAAAGGGAGCATTCATATTGAGGTATTTTTGTAATCCCCATTCTCTTTTTAAAAATAGATTCAGGGGGTGCATATGCAGGTTTGTTACATGGATAGATTGTATAATGATGAAGTTTGGATTTCTAGTGTGCCCATCATGCAAATAGGCAATTGCACCCAATAGGCAATTTTAAATCCTCACTCCCCTTCCACTTCCCCCACTTTTGGAGTCTTCAGTGTATATTATTTCCATCTTTATGTCCATGTGTGCCCACTGTTTAGCTCTCACTTATAAGTGAGAACATGTGGTATTTGATTTTCTGTTTCTGAATTATTTCACTTAGGATAATGGTCTCCAGCTCCATCCATGTTGCTACAAAAGACATGACTTGATACTTTTTTATGCCTGCATAGTATTCCATGATGTATATGCCCCACATCTTCTTTATCCAGTCATCTATTGAAGGACACTTAGGTTGATTCCACGACTTTGCTATTGTGAATAGTGCTGTGATAAACATACTAGGGCAGGTGTCTTTTTTACATAATGATTTATTTTTCTTTGGGGAGATACCCAGTAGTGGGACTGCTAGGTCCAATGGGAGTTCTATTTTTAGTTCTTTAAGAAGTCTCCGTGTTGTTTTCCCTATTGGTTGTACTAATTTACAGTCCCACCGACACTCATACTCTTTTCTAAGACTTTGTTGCCTGTTCTATCACCCAGAATGTAAATGTCTGCATCCCCCACTACACTAGACTTGAGGTAATGGCAAGATAAGATCTTTTTCATCTTAATATCCCCAGTCCTAAGAAAGTGCTTGGCATCCCCAGAAATGTTTGCTGAATGAGTGAGTGAATGAATATATAAGAATCTGAGAATCAGCCATCAGGACTGAGGTAATCTGTTTCCAGAATTGATGCCACACCCTCTCTTCCCTGCAGAACTCCAGTTTTCCATTCCAGAGAAGGCTGGTAAGAGAAGACACAATCTAGCTTTTAGTAATCCACTTCCATTTAATTTAATATGCATTTTATGGGCTTAATATGGGTAAACTCATTGTCTGTTTCCAGCTAACAGTCCAGTTTGGCTGAGCAATCAGCCTCAAAGGAGGGTGATAAAGCCCCCGAGCAGAGCTAGTGCCTGTGAACCAACAAGGAGAAAAGCAACAGAGCAACAGGGCAGCCAGGTAAAAGCAACTCAAGTGACCTACACTTCTGAGATGTATTCTGGTCTCCGGAAGAAGATTGTGTGTCCTGGAATTTCTGCAAATGGTCAGGGTCATTTGGGACATTAAGGCAGGCTCCAGGAAGGCACTTGGTGGAAATTTATTGGAAAGTGTCAGGTGAAGAGAGAGTCTACCTTGCTTGAAACTTATCGGAAAGTATCAGGTCAAGAGAGAGCTGTGAGGCAGGTAGATGCTTTTACCAAGGGTTGGACAAGATATTACCTGACATAAGCATCCATTAGAGGATTCACCTGACACTTATTTCTGAGAATTACCCCTATACCCAAAACCATGGCTTTGTTTCTACTGCACTACACATCTTTTGGCCATTGGGGACAGGGTCAGAGACAGACACTTGACCCAACTGCACCAATTAGATTCTTGGTCCTGAAAAATGTCACTGATGGATCCAGAGTCTTGGAGTTGGCAGCCATGTCAGGCCATGGTAGAGCTTTAGAGGCAAGGTTGATAAAGTCCCTCACTGACATCCCAAGACTGCCCTGGCTCCTGCAATTTCTTGAGGTATTGTTCACCTTTTCCTTGGATTCCAAGAGTGACTATATCCTTATATTCTTCCAAGAAATTTTCTTTCTTTTCACTTAAACTAGCAAGATTAGGTTTTTGTGGCCTGCAATCAAAACAGCCTCAACTAAAACAGTGCCAGATAAAGGCTGGGGAGAGACTAAGGGCAGCTGCCTTTTATCTGTATTTATCCTTCCTTTGGTATATTTCCCCTGTTTCTTAAGAGGGAAATAGAGGGGCTTCTGACACTTACAGTCTAGTGGGAAAGACAGACATACAAAAATCATTTCAATACAATGTGGTAAGTGCTCTAATAGAGGTATGATAAGAGCGCCGTGGGAACAGAAAGGAGGCATATTCTCACTCTGCTTGGAGTGGGGGTGGGGAAGGCTTCACACGGAGCTGAGTCTCTTAGGATGGGTGGGGGTTCTGATGTACTGATGTATTATCAGGAGCATCAGGAAAGTGTTAGCAGCTTTTGTATTTCTTAAAAGGATAAGAGATGAAAGAGGAAATAGAGTAAGCTGTAATTTGCTTCTGTCTGTAAGGTTGTTTTAGTCAAGATAGCCTAGGTTTTGCTGTGGTAACATATTAACCCTGAAATCTCAGTGGCTTTAATCCAACAGGGTATATTTCCTCTTCACAGTACATATCCAGCAAGGTCAGTGGGGGAACTCTGCTCCATAGAGCTACCCAGAATGATGGATGGAGGCTCTGACATTTTGTTGCTGGACCATCTAGAATATGAAGCCTTCCTTGGTCACTAGGACAGAGGAAGAGAGAGGGATAGGGTCATCATGATAATTCAATGCTTTGGTCTAGAGGTGACATGTCACTTCCATTCCAGCCCACTGTCCACATAGCCCTGTCCCACTTTATGGGGGTTAGGCTGTGTCATCTTCTGGTGTGCCCAGGGGAAGAGGAGGATCACATAAGGTTGGGCACCAGAAGTCTCTCCCATTAGAGGGGAATCTTATTAACTTACTCATTAAACACTTTCAGAGAAGGATGATATGGGAAGAACCCTCTCTTTCTTTGCACATTTCCTCAGTTCTCTTTTGAGTCATCTCAACTCCCATCACCTCAAGCCACATTCCGTGACTAATCAAGGGATATTATTATTATTATCAAGGGATAATATGAAAGGAATAACCTTTCAATTGTCTGAAACAGAGATCTTTATCTTCCCCCTCAAAACCTGCACCTTCCACAGCCTTCCCTGCCTGAGTTAAAGGCGACTCTATCCTTTGACTTGAGCATGTCACCCTTGACTACTCTCATTCTTTTACCCCACGTCTATTATATCAAGGAATCCCATTGGCTCTCCCTTCAAAGTATATTTAGAATCCAACTACTTCTCATCACTTTAACTCCTATCACCCTGATCAGAGCCACCATCATTTTAAGTTTTTTGCATGGATTTCTTACTGACCTCACTGCCTCCATTCTTGCTTAATTATGATCTATTCTCAACACAGCAGCCACCAGATCCTACTGAGTATCAGATCACGTCCCATCTCTGCCCAAAGCCCTACAATGGACCTCCATTTCATCCAAAGGAAAAACCAAAGCACTTACAATGTCCTACAAGGTCCTACATGCTCCTCCCACCCTATTATCTTTCCAGCCTCATCTCTTCTGACTTACACTCCCTTTTCTCTGGACATTGTCTCCTTGCACCCTGGGCTCACTCCAATCTCATAGACTTTGCTCCTGCTGTTCTTTCTAGCCTGGAATGCCTTTCCCCAAAATATCTGCTTCTTTAAGTCCCACACGTTCTTTAAGTATCTGGTCAAAAATCACATTCTCAGTGATGCCCACTTTGACCTCCCTATTGAATACTGTGACTCCTCTCCATCCCCATTGTCCATCTCTGGCAATTACATGCTCCACTTTTTAATTTAATACCACTTATCACCTTCTGCTGATGTACCATATAATTTGTTTATTTGTTGTGTGTATTGTTTCTACTCTGCTGTGCTAGAATGTAAGCTCACTGAGGGCAGGTTCTTTCTCAGCTTGGTCCATTTAATATATTATAAGACTCTATTCACTTGTTATATTTCAGGCATCTAGGATGGTGCTTGGCACATAGTAAGTGCTCAATAAATATTTGTGGAATACATTAGTGAAGTATGGTTTCAGAGACAATTGCTCTCAGTGATTCTACCTGATGAAGTTATCTTATCCCTCTATGATCTTGAGATGTGAAATACCTACTCATAAGTGCTAGAAAAGTGGCATATATACCAGCACACTTCCAGCACCCAATGCTAAGGAGAACATTGGGCTTATACATGGGTCACCCTCAAGGGATCCTACAGATAATAAAGGAGGATGATGAAAGAAAACTTACTACAAGGAATACAAGTTAACACAGGGTGAACCCATGCATAGATAAGAAAATACAGAGTTAGAAAACTCTAAGAAGTATCTAAATGGGCATTTGTAGGTCAAGGCACCAGACTGCCCATTTCTGCCAAAGGCTGAGTTCATGAGGCTCTCACATTCCCCCTTTATAATAATCCACCCAGATACCAAATCGGTGCTCACCCATCACCTCATCTGAAACCTAGCCCCACAGCTTGACTATTCTGCTCCTGATGCTGCCTGCATCCCCAAATATTACCTATAGCCATGCAGGGAAACATGAAGCAGCATTGCAGGGTGGTGGAAAGGGCACAGACCTCAAAGTCAGACAAACCTGAATCAAGATCCTGAGTCTTAGTTCCCTCATTTTCAAAATGTGGCTGAAAATGTCGCCATCATAGAGTTATTAAGAAGGTTAAGTTATGTAATAGATATTAGTACCCTAACACAGTTGCTGGCACTGAGTCCGTACTTGAGCAATTCCTGATCCCATTATGTTTCTGATCACCAGTAGGATGCTCCCATTTCCTGTAGGACTCAGCACAGATTACTTGTCCAGTCTACCACCTGTTGTCAAAATAACACATTCTGCCTCCCAACACTCATTGCTGAGTCTGTCTTCCAAGGAAACTTTTATTCCTAGAGCTTAGCTAAAGATATGAAGTGGCTTCCACCACTGAAAGGGGAAGAATATGGGAGTAAGAAGTTGGATAGGCAAAGACCTGCAGAGCCTCTGGAGTCTTGGGTAGAGAAAACAGGTTTTGTTAAGAATCTATCAGCGTGAGTCTGCTGAAAGATCAAGTCTGATTCTACATGTGTAAATTTCAATTATGCTTGGCCAAAATATTACTGATACAGAGAAAGTCCTTGTATCAGTTGCAACGTTTAGTAAAAAGTCCTCAGAAGATCAACCACTTCCTTAGAAAAAAGGTTGCTCACACCTGTAATCCCAGCACTTTAGGAGGCCAAGGCGATCAAATCACAAGGTCAGGACCCTGGCTAAAACGGTAGCCTCTGGGCTCATCCTGGACTAACTCATCCCTCTGGGCTCATCCTGGACAATGTCCGAAGCCCAAGCCCTGGAGGGCTGTCCGCAGCATGGGTGATGGTGACATGCTTCCGGGGGCCTGTGAACCTGTCCAGACCATCCTGGCTAACACGGTGAAACTCCGTCTCTACTAAAAATACAAAAAAAGTATCTGGGCATGGTGGCTTGTGCCTGTAATCCCAGCTACTCAGGAGGCTGAACCAGGAGAATCGCTTGAACCCAGGAGGCGGAGGTTGCAGTGAGCTGAGATTGCGTCACTGTACTTCAGCCTGGGCAACAGAGAGAGACTCCATCTCAAAACAAAAAGAAATAAATAAAATAAAAAAGATTGGAGAATGAGCATATAGTGTTGAAGGTGGTAAATAACTTTCTTTTTTTACTGTTCTTTTTTAAATTTTACTTTAAGTTCTGGGATACATGTGCAGAACGTGCAGGTTTATTACATAGGTATACATGTGCCATGGTGGTTTGCTACACCTATCAACCTGTCATCTAGGTTTTAAGCCCTGCATACCTTAGGTATTTGTCCTAATGCTTGCCCTTCCGTTACCCCCCATGCTCCAACAGACCCCAGTATGTGATGTTCCCCTCCCTGTGTCCATGTGTTCTCATTGTTCAACTCCCACTTATGAGTGAGAACATGCAGTGTTTGGTTTTCTGTTCCTGTGTTAGTTTGCTGAGAATGATGGCTTCCAGCTTCATTCATGTTCCTGCAAAGGACATAAACTCATTCTTTTTTATGGCTGCATAGTATTCCATGGTGAATATGTGCCACATTTTCTTTATCCAGTCTATCATCAATGGACATTTGGGTTGGTTCCAAATCTTTGCTATTGTGAATAGTGCTACAATAAACATACATGTGCATGTGTCTTTATAGTAGAATGATTTATAATCCTTTGGGTATATACCCAGTAATGGGATTGCTGGGTGGGTCAAATGGTATTTCTGGTTCTAGATCCTTGAGGAATTGTCACACTGTCTTCCACAATGGTTGAATTAATTTACACTTGCACCAACAGTGTAAAAGCATTCCTATTTCTCCTCAGCCTCACCAGACTCTACAAGGAACTTAAACAAATTTACAAGGAAAAAAAAAAACAAACAACCCCATCAGAAAGTGGGTGAAGGATATGAACAGATGCTTCTCAAAATAACTAAGTATGAAAACAAAGGCAGGAACTATAAAATAAAAAACTAGTAAATTTCACCAAATAAAATTTTTTAATGTGTTCCAAAACATATATATGATAATATATAATATGTAATATTTTATCTAAAGAGCTAATATATAAAGAACTCCTACAAATCAATAAAATAAAGATCAACCTTCCCAATAGAAAAATGGTCAATGGACATGAAATATAAATTTATAAAAGAAATACAAATTGTTAATAAAAAATTCTACCTCACTCAGTAGCAAATAAATGCAAATAAAACAAGATAGTATCCCCACCTATTAAACTGGCAAAGGTTAACCAGAAAAATACCAACCAATACTGGCAAATGTGTGGGAAAGTTGACATTCCTATATACTATATTTTTAGGAGTGTAAATATCTTTCCAGTAAGTATTAAAAACCATAATATTACACATATGTTTTGGCCCAACAACAATCATAAATGAGCACAAACATTTGGCTATTAGAACGCTGAATTGAAGCATTATTATTATTATTATATTAGTTATATTAGCAAAAAATTCTGCAGAAACAACATAAATACAAAAAGAATATTAGTCACCTGTATTAATCAAACTCTGGTGCCTTCAAACAGCAGAAGATGATCCAGTCATTAAGAATGGAACTGGAGGAGAACAAAAGTGCCTGCAATTGACAATTCAGCCATTCAACTATGTTCATTCACTCAACAACTACTCACTGAGCACATACACAATATTCAGCACTGCTGACATCAAGATGAACAGAATACAATCTCTTCCATCAAGAAACTGCCATTTTATTGTGGGAGACATTTGGTTAATGATACAACAGAGGTGTGAACTGAGTGTGGCCATATTCTCTCCTCCCCCACCAAAAAAGACAAAAAACAAAAAAAGTGTCTGTCCTGGCAAGTGATCCAGATTTGGAAGAATCAATAGCAGCGATTAGCAGTTCTAAACCATGAGTAAAATTTTTAGGGACAGTTATAGGATCAAACTGAGAAGGAATGTAATTGTTGAAACTCCAAGACCAGAAGGCATGTGTGTTAGTTATCTATTGCTACATAACAATATTGTAATACCACCAACTGAGCAGCTTAAAATAACTCACATTTATTGTCTCACAGTTTCTGACAGTGGTTCGGTGTCTGATCATGGCTTACCTGGGTTCCCTACTTCAGAGTTTCACAAGGCTGCAATTAAGATGTCAGCCAGCTCTGTGATCTCATCTGATGACTTGACTGGGGAAGAAGCCACTTCCAAGTTCATGTGGTTGTTGGCAGGATTCAGGTCCTTGTGGGCTGTTGGACTGACAGGCTTAGTTTCTTGCTGGCTGTTGGTCCATCTTAGTTCTCAGCTGTTTGTTGACCAGGAGCCTCTCTCAGATCCTTGCTCATGGGCCTCCACAGCATACTCACTTGCTTCATCAAAGCCAGAAAGAGAGACAGTCTGCTAGCAAGACAGACCCTATGGTCTTCTGTCATATAATCATGAGAGTGTCATCCTGTCACCATTGCCGTTATATGGGTTAGAAGGAAGTCACAGGTCCTTCCTATCCTGCAAGGGGTAAGATTCTACAAAGGCACCAGGAGGCAGAGATCATTTGATACAATCCTAGAGTCTGTTCACAACAGGGTAAAGGAGAGAAACGTTAGTTCACTGAAGCTGAGTCACTGGGGAAGCCAAACCAAAGGTGTGGGTTGGGATGGAGAACTCCCCAAACTGAGTCCAGTGGCATTGTCTTGGCCTCACTGTTGAAAAAATTATCCCCAAATTTGCAAAATGGTCCATCCCATAAGTTCTTCTAAGCTTGAGTATAGTTTATCTGGGGCAGGAAGCTCAGACTCAAATATCCACAAGGGCTGAGCAGGTAACATAGTCCATACAGTTCTCCTGTTAAAGGAAAGTTGGAGACTGCAGCAAACTGGATCACACATGGCCCATCATAAAGGGACTGCTGCCAGGCAGCTCAAGGAGATTGTTGTCCATGCAGGAATGCAGTCCTATTCCTGCCAGAATTTCTTACTTTGCAAAGAAGCTCCTTAAATCACATTTGTCCATGAAATTTCCCAAAATTTTAAATTATTTGTGGGCTAAGGAAAACATATCTGCCAGCCAGATCCAGCTCCCAGGACCTCAGTTTCAGATCCCAACCTAGCAACCTATCCTGAATTTGCAAGGATACAGAGCAAGGCCATTTGCTGAATTTCAAGCTAATATTTTCCACTCTGCTGGCTCCTGGCTGTTACTAACATGTTCTCTTCCCTTTTGAGTTTCTAATTGTGTGAACTCCTCACATTCAAAGCAGACCAGCCTGCTGATTAGTTTTAAATTTCAGGAGCTTTAAAGTCTCCAAATCTGGAGGTAAGCGGACTCTCATTAAGAAGTCATTTGATAAAAATTAATCCCTCCAGGAATATCTTGGACTCTGAAGAAAGCCCCAGCTCTCTCATTAGCTGGTTTTAAGTATCCAGTCCACCTAAGAGGACCCAATCCTCCCTGGGTTTGACTCTGAGGCTCCAAACAGCTGCCACTGTGTCTGGGGACCAGATGCCAGTGATTCTAAAATCACAGGAAAGGATGCAGCAGAACTTCGAACTCAAAGGCTACAGCAAGCCCCCTGCCCCCTGAGCCCAACTCCTCAGATTTAATCACTTCCCCTTGAGCCTGAGAATGAGGGGACAGATTTTCATCTTACTGAGTAGATTTCAGAGCTTACTTCGCCTAATCCTTGCAGATTTGTCATTGACCTAGCAAAGAGAATAACTAAATGAGTGTTTGGGGGTCACCATGGGGTTGCCCCTGGGAGAAGAAACATCCCTCTGGGCTCATCCTGGACAACGTCCGGAGCCCAAGCCCTAGAGGGCTGTCAGCAGCATGGGTGGTGGTGACGTGCTTCCAGGGGCCTGTGAACCTGTCCAGAACTGGTCTCAACTTTAATCTCTAACTAACCCAGTTATAAAAAGCTTTTATGTAAGTGAGTGGTTGTTTTGGAAGTAAGGTAGCTTTCTTATTTTTTTTCCTAAATGTTTCTATTTTTATTTTTTGAAAAGATAACACATGCACATGGTTTTTTAAAAACTTTAAACAGAACAAAAGGGAAGACCATGAAAAGTAAATTCCCCCATCCCTATTTTTGTATCCCAATTCCCCACCCCAGGGCAATTGCTGTTATAAGTTTCTCCTGAAGAAAGATGGATGTTTTTAAATTTTCTAATCTGGCCTCAAAAATAGCCAAAGGCCAAACACAGCCCACAATAATGTAATTAAAATGAGTGATGGAGCCATACACATGACATGTCACAGGAAGAGAAAGTTCACAAACACAAACTCACTCTCAGCACACAAAATCAGTGTGTGTGTGTGCAGAGTGTCTTTGTGTGTAAAGAGAGTGTGTGGGTGTGAAGGATTTGTAGGTATAGTGTGTGTGCACTTGTGCATATACTACTTGTGTGCCAGGGTGTGTGTGTGTGTGTGCGTGTGTGTGTGTCGCCCTCGTCTCTCTGAAAACTTCAGTCAATTCCATAAACATTTATTGTGTGCTGTGTGCCAGGCCCTGTTCCCAGTGCTGTGGGTTATACCAAGATAAATCATATAAGGTCCCTGGCTTTGGGGAGCTTACAATAAGAATAACTCACATTGGATTGGCCCCTTTCCCTTTACAAGGGAATTTTCAGGCGAGTTATGTCATAACTGGCTACAGCCCGAGGCATGCTGGGACTTAAGCAGCCAGGGTTGAGCTGGCAGGAGGGGGAAGCCCCGATGGGGGATGGGTACATGGAACCAGCAGCAGAGGCTACGTCTCCGCAGACTGCTAAGGACCAGGGACTTGGGCCACAGGCGCCAACCCCTCAAGAAGGTTCAGATAGGCACCTGTGTCAAAAAGGGAAGATGCATGCTGCATTGGCCTGCCGTTTCTGTTCCTACAGTAGCACTGCTTCATAGCCCAGCTCTGCCACTAATTACAAGTGTGATCCTGGGCAAATCGCTTAACCTCTGTTCATCTCTTCAACAGAGACAGATGATAGTTTCCTCCTCCTAGATATGAGGATTAGTGAGGTAAGGCAAGCAAATACATAGCATGGTGTTACTCAGTAAATGCTCAGTACAGGGCAGCATGGCTGCTGTTGTTATATTGCTATTATTCAACAACACAAAACTCTGAATCTCCACAATTTAATACAAGACGGGGGATCCCCTGGTTTAGAGGGATGCCTGATGAAGGGCCCTTGAATTGATCCTCTTAAATGTCACTTTCCATTTGAGGACCCTCACTCTGATTCTGGCTCTTGCTGCCTCTCCTTTCAGCTCCAGCCCCAAAAAAGCATAATGAAAACAGGGCAGAATTTTCAAAAAGTTTTGCTAACTTTTAAGGCAAGTCAGCACACTACTTACAAAAAATCTAACTGTACCCCATCTTGCCAGCTCACCGTGGCTTTCAGGCCCATCTCTCTCAACATGGAACCCCAAGGAAAGAGGCAGCTTTGCATGAGTCCTTCACTTCCTGGCTCAAGTCCAGTAGGTTCCTAAGCTTTGCAAGTATATACCAAGCATCCTACCCAGGTGGAGGGTTGGATAAGTTCCCCAGAGAAAGCAACCCTGGAGCAAACACCTGAAAAAGGAGTTTGAATATCTGCATGGGAGGTGAGGAGGGCAGAAATACAGAGGACATTCCAAGCAGGAAGGTGAGCATGGGCAAAGGTCCTGGGGCAGAAAGGCACATGGTGAATTTGAGAGATGGAAGGAAAAAGTAATGTGCCTGAAGAGGAGAAAATAAGGGGAAAAATAACAAAAGATGAGACTAGAGAGGCAGGCAACTTCCAGATTGCAAAGAATGTTGTGGCCATCTGTGGTGAACACTGCTACCACTCAGGCCTATTCTAAGGAAGAACTTGTTACTCCAGATGCTAGGCATGTTGTGGTGGCCAGCTGTCCATAGTCAGGACCTTCAGGGATTTTCTCAACTGCAGATGGCTGCCGCATCCATTGTCACACCCTTTATGGGGCAATTCATATCTGGTGGGGCCGTAAAGGCGTAACCATCTTTACTCAACTCAAGAAAACAGTGATGGACCAGTCCAACTCCAGAGCTCCCCATGGGACCAGCTGAGGCTGTCATTGGGCCCATATCATGGCTTAACTCTTTCTGCCCATTTGTGTTTCCATCTCCTGCATCCGTGAGTGTTTGTCCCAAGGGATTAAGAATGAGCATGCTTCATGCCAAACTCCATCTGTTTTCTGGGGAACCCAACCTATACCACCATGTCCAGAATTTTGGATTTTATTCTAGGAGCCATTGGGGAACTATTGAAGGGCTTATGCAAGGGAGTGACATTGTAGAACACTTAATTGGCTACTCTGGAGATAATGGGTTGAAAGATGATGCTTCCAAGTGAGTTGTGTATGGAGGCAGTTCTTCTGGCCATCTAAGTGTCCCCACCCCATTCTAAGACATGTGCCCTTCCCCAGATAATGCTGGCAAGGTCTTACCCTTTAGGAAACACCTTGTCATTCACGCTATACACCATGTCATGAAACACCACAACCACTGAGGTCATGCATCAGGGGTTACACACTCACAATAATGAGGGCAACATTGGAACTGGAGGGGGATGTGTAAGAAGCTCAATAAAGTCAGACTGAAGGTACAGCCCTAGGAGTTTAATGAGATACTTTAGCAGTGGTTCTCACCAGTGATAGGTGCACAGAGAGTTTTGGGTACCCCTTGCCATCACTTCTCAGGGTTCTTCAGATCAGAGCTTGGAGAGCATGCTTAAGATCATTGCTATGGAGTAATCTCTCCGTGACAGAACAAGTCTAAAATTTGTATGAATGCCACAGCTCAGTGTTTCTCAAAGTGTGGTCCTTAGGGCAGCATCAAGGAACCTGTTAAATGCAAACTCTTAGGCCCGTATCAACTAACTCAGAAACTCTGGAGCTGGGGCCCAGCAAGTTCTCCAGGTGGCTCTGATGCTTAAGTCTGAGAAGCACTTTCTATTAAAACATGATGAAACATTTATATCAATAAGGATCAGTTCTATATGCATGTATTTAAACAGGTGGTCTCTCACCTGAAAAATAGAGTTAGTCATTTAAAAAGGACAGTTACCTGGAGAATGGCTATTTAGTCTTGCTGTGCATCAGAATCAACTATGAAATTGGACTTATTTTCTTTCTTCTTGTTTTTTTTTTTTTTTTTTTGGAGACAGGGCCTCACTCTATTGCCCAGACTGGAGTGCAGTGGCTCGATCATAGCTCGCTGCAGCCTCAACCTCCTGGGCTCAAGCCATCCTCCCACCTCAGCCTCCCAAGTAGCTGGGACCATAGGTACATGCCACCATGCCCAGCTAATTTTTTAATTTTTTTTGTAGAGACAGGGGTCTCGCTTTGTTGCCCAGGCTGGTCTGAAACTCCTGGCCTAAAGCTATCCTCCCACCTCAGCTTCCCAAAGTTCTGGGATTACAGGTGTCAGCCACCACACCCAGTTGTATTTTTTTTAATGCTGATGGTCAATATTTAATGTATACATTCAGCTCAGTCTGTTTTTTAAGAACCACAGATGATTCTGATATATAACCAGGATTGAAATCCATACTAATTCACAGATAGAATTCTATCTGTACAGCAGAGCAAGAAGTTAGTAGTCAGGACCGAGAAGGAGTTTCTAAACCAGTGATCACCAACCCTGACTTCACGTTAGAATCACTGAGGAAGCTTTCAAAAACACCAAAGCCTGAGCTAAATCCTCAAGACCAATTACATAAGAGCACCCCAGGTGGCCTCCAGAGAGCATCTTGCACTTGGAAACAGAATAGAAGTGGGAGAAGAGGGGAACTCTGACACAGGATTCTGAAATTATAAAAATCTTTTGAAGCTGGGGCTGTGGTTCTTTTTATTTGGTTTTGCCTTCTTATTTATTTATTTTAACTTTTATTTTAAGTTCAGGGTACATGTGCGGGTTTGTTACATAGGTAAACTTGTCTCATCAACAGGTATTAAGCCTAGTACTCATTAGTTATTTTTCCTAATCCTCTTCCTTCTCCCACCTTCCACCCTCCAATAGGCCCCAGTGTGTGTTGTTCCCCTCTATGTGTCCATGAGTTCTCACGTGGGAGCCGTGGTTCTTAATCTAGGGGCCTCCCCATCAACTAGGGAGTCTTTTATATATAATACATATATTATGTGTATATGCATGTGTTATTTATTTATTTTTGAAAGATGCCCAGCTCCCACACCAGACCCAATGAATCAGAATTGTGAGCCCTGGGCAGATTAATTAAAATCCTCCACAGATTGTTTTTATGCTCACCCTTGGTTAAGAATCTCATTTAGAAAAAGGAAAACACAAGTATGACCAAAGTTTTAAGAAGAAGAGAGATTCATTAAAATAGATAGGAAACTATATTATAAGGACATAATAATTAAAACACTGTAGTGATGTGTAGCAAAGGCATACACATTGATGGAACAGAATAAAATTTCCAGAAATTGACATAGATCTATAACAGTCAATGTAGTATATGGCATTTTTAATCAATCATCATTATGTTGAGACAACATGATACCCATCTGGGAAAAATTTGTAAGAATCTTAGCCCATACAATACCCCAAAATTAATTCTAGTTTTTTTTAATTTTATGTAAAAATAAACCATAAGGACACTGAAAACATGGGGGAACAATTTTAGAAACTAGGGTTGGAGAAGGGTTTTCTAAGCATGACACCAAATGCAGAAAACATAAAGGAAAAGTCTGTCAAACTTGATTATAACACATAAAAAACAGTAACAACTTATGTCAAAAACCATCATAAATAAAACTGAAGGGCAATTGATACACAGCAGAATATATGTTTGCCATTTATGATGATATCCTTAATATCGAAGCAGCTCCTGTAACTCAAAAAGAAACGGTGAATACCCAACAAACAAAAGCACACGGGATGTGAAAATGCAATTAATAATAGAAAAATTATAAACTGGCTGGTGCATATTAAGTGTATATGTCACATCACTAGAAATCAAAGAAATACAAAATACAGCAATAATAAAATGTCACCTTTCCCAAATGAAATTTTTTTTAAAGTGAATTAGAATGATCCAGTGTTGGCTAGAATATAGGGACAGGGGAGCTATCATTTATGGCAGGCAGGAGTACAAATTCACCCACTGATCCAGCAGTTCCACCATTTCCAAGACTTCACCCTGAGGGAGTGGTGGATGTACACAAAGGTGGTATAATTTTGCATTGTGTACAGGCTCAATAATGATATTCTTCAGAGTGCCTTTACAATGGTGAAAAATAAATAAAGACTCACTGGTAGGAGATTTCAGCTACCTATGTACTGTTTTCCCTTTGAAAAATGACTGAAAGTGAATATAATAAAATATTAATAGTTGTTAACTGCACAGGGTGGGCATACAGATGTCTATTAAGTTGTCCTTTGCACTTTTCTAGAACTTTAAATTCTTTCCAGATTGTGGTCAAATATGTTGTTATGGGAGAGTAATCGCTGGCATGGAGAATAGTAAAAATATATTTTCAGTGAAAATAAATACAGATTTAAATACACATTTATTGAGTATATTCTACATTTTATTTTAAAAACGTGTATGCAAAGAAAAAACTTGGTGTGCCAAGTTATTTAGGGGCTGGTTAGATACATAATTTTTATTTTCTTCTTTGTGCTTTTCTGTTTTCTATATTGAGCATGTATTACTTTTGAAATATACTGAAATCATACCTAAGCATTCTTAGAAGGCATGTCTAATTCCTATGCATCATGATTCTGAACATAAATGAAACTTCTTTTTAAAGGTACCTGCGAACCAAAAAAGAGGATTTTAGACCAATATCCTTGATGAACATTGATGCAAAAATCCTCAATAAAATACTGGCAAACCAAATCCAGCAGCACATCAAAAAGCTTATCCACCATGATCAAGTGCGCTTCATCCCTGGGATGCAAGGCTGGTTCAATATACGCAAATCAATAAATGTAATCCAGCATATAAACAGAACCAAAGACAAAACCCACATGATTATCTCAGTAGATGCAGAAAAGGCCTTTGACAAAATTCAACAACCCTTCATGCTAAAAACTCTCAATAAATTAGGTATTGATGGGACGTACCTCAAAATAATAAGAGCTATCTATGACAAACCCACAGCCAATATCATACTGAATGGGCAAAAACTGGAAGCATTCCCTTTGAAAACTGGCACAAGACAGGGATGTCCTCTCTCACCACTCCTATTCAACATAGCGCTGGAAGTTCTAGCCAGGGCAATTAGGCAGGAGAAGGAAATAAAGGGTATTCAATTAGGAAAAGAGGAAGTCAAATTGTCCCTGTTTGCAGACGACATGATTGTATATCTAGAAAACCCCATTGTCTCAGCCCAAAATCTCCTTAAGCTGATAAGCAACTTCAGCAAAGTCTCAGGATACAAAATCAATGTACAAAAATCACAAGCATTCTTATACACCAATAACAGACAAACAGAGAGCCAAATCATGAGTGAACTCCCATTCACAATTGCTTCAAAGAGAATTAAATACCTAGGAATTCAACTTACAAGGGATGTGAAGGACCTTTTCAAGGAGAACTACAAACCACTGCTCAAGGAAATAAAAGAGGATACAAACAAATGGAATAACATTCCATGCTCATGGGTAGGAAGAATCAATATCGTGAAAATGGCCATACTGCCCAAGGTAATTTACAGATTCAATGCCATCCCCATCAAGCTACCAATGACTTTCTTCACAGAATTGGAAAAAACTACTTTAAAGTTCATATGGAACCAAAAAAGAGCCCGCATCGCCAAGACAATCCTAAGCCAAAAGAACAAAGCTGGAGGCATCACACTACCTGACTTCAAACTATACTACAAGGCTACAGTAACCAAAACAGCATGGTACTGGTACCAAAACAGAGATATAGATCAATGGAACAGAACAGAGCCCTCAGAAATAACGCCGCATATCTACAACTATCTGATCTTTGACAAACCTGAGAAAAACAAGCCATGGGGAAAGGATTCCCTATTTAATAAATGGTGCTGGGAAAACTGGCTAGCCATATGTAGAAAGCTGGAACTGGATCCCTTCCTTACACCTTATACAAAAATCAATTCAAGATGGATTAAAGACTTAAACATTAGACCTAAAACCATAAAAACCCTAGAAGAAAACCTAGGCATTACCATTCAGGACATAGGCATGGGCAAGGACTTCATGTCTAAAACACCAAAAGCAATGGCAACAGAAGCCAAAATTGACAAATGGGATCTAATTAAACTAAAGAGCTTCTGCACAGCAAAAGAAACTACCATCAGAGTGAACAGGCAACCTAAAAAATGGAAGAAAATTTTCGCAACCTACTCATCTGACAAAGGGCTAATATCCAGAATCTACAATGAACTCAAACAAATTTACAAGAAAAAAACAAACAACCATATCAAAAAGTGGGCAAAGGACATGAACAGACACTTCTCAAAAGAAGACATTTATGCAGCCAAAAACACATGAAAAAATGCTCACCATCACTGGCCATCAGAGAAATGCAAATCAAAACCACAATGAGATAGCATCTCACACCAGTTAGAATGGCAATCATTAAAAAGTCAGGAAACAACAGGTGCTGGAGAGGATGTGGAGAAATAGGAACACTTTTACACTGTTGGTGGGACTGTAAACTAGTTCAACCCTTGTGGAAGTCAGTGTGGCGATTCCTCAGGGATCTAGAACTAGAAATTCCATTTGACCCAGCCATCCCATTACTGGGTATATACCCAAAGGACTATAAATCATGCTGCTATAAAGACACATGCACACGTATGTTTATTGCGGCATTATTCACAATAGCAAAGACTTGGAACCAACCCAAATGTCCAACCATGGTAGACTGGATTAAGAAAATGTGGCACATATACATCATGGAATACTATGCAGCCATAAAAAATGACAAGTTCATGTCCTTTGTAGGGACATGGATGAAATTGGAAATCATCATTCTCAGTAAACTATCACAAGAACAAAAAACCAAAAACCGCATATTCTCACTCATAGGTGGGAATTGAACAATGAGAACACATGGACACAGGAAGGGGACCATCACACTCTGGGGACTGTTGTGGGGTGGGGGGAGGGGGGGGATAGCACTGGGAGATATACCTAATGCTAGATGATGAGTTAGTGGGTGCAGCGCACCAGCATGGCACATGTATACATATGTAACTAACCTGCACATTGCGCACATGTACCCTAAAACCTAAAGTATAATAATAAATAAATAAATAAATAAATAAAAAGGTACCTGCGAAGAGCCAGTTGATGTCACCTTAGAGGTCACATTGAACTTCTCAATGTGAAAAATAGGGACAAAGTGAGCAGAATTCCAGTTTCTTAAGATTCCTTCCAGCAAAGTTCTGATGTTATCCATTCAATAAGTATTCATTGAGCACCTTGTTAATCAGGATTCTTGAGACACTTTTCAAAAGAAGACATATATGCAGCCAACAATCATTTGAATAAAAGCCCAACATCCCTGATCATTAGAGAAATGTAAATCAAAACTACAATGAGACACCATCTAATAACAGTCAGAGTGGCTTCTATTAAAGAGTCAAAAAATGACAGATGCTCGCGAGGTGGAGCATCTGTCCACCTCCATCTGGAGAAAAAGGAACACTTACACACTGTTGGTGGGAGTGTAAGTTAGTTCAGCCATTGTAGAAGACAGTGTGGCAATTCCTCAAAGACCTAAAGACAGAAATACCATTTGACCCAGCAATCCCTTTACTAGGTATATACCCAGAGGAATATAAAACATTCTGCCATAAAGACACGTGCAATGATATGTTCATTGCAGCACTATTCACAATAGCAAAGACAATGAATCAACCTAAATGCCCATCAATAATAAACTGGATAAAGAAAATGTGGTACATATACATCATGGAATACTACGCAGCCATAAAAAAGAACAAGATTATGACCTTCGCAGGGACATAGATCAAGCTGAAGGCTATTATCCTTAGCAAGCTAACACAGGAATGGAAAACCAAATACTGCATGTTCTCACTTACAGGTGGGAGCTAAATGATGAGAACACATGGACACATAGAGAGGAGCAACACACACTGGGGTTTTTTGGAAAGTGGAGAGTGGAAGGAGAGAGAGGATCAGCAAAAATAACTAATGGGTACCAGGCTTAATACCTGGGTGATGAAATAATCTGTACCACAAACCCCCATGGCCCAAGTTTACCTATGTTAACAAACCTGCATTTGTACCCTTGAACTTAAAAGTTAAAAACAAAAATGACTTAAGTTTATCGAAAAAATTATTGGCTCACAAAGCTGATGGTCTAGGGATAGGTGCACCAGGCTCAGATGATCCAAGATTTAATCTCTTTCCATCTCCCAGGTCACCTTTGTGCTGGCTTCATTCTCAGGTAGCCTCTTCCCTAGGTACAAAGGTGGCCACTGGCAATTGTAGATGTTTAAATTACATCTCATTTCATTATAACATATTTATAACCATCAAAAAAGAGGTAGCCTCTTCTTCACTGGCTCCAATCAAAGTCCAGGGGAATTCTCCTTAGATTTGCATGGTCAGGTAATGCCTGACACCATCCACGTGGCCAGGAAAAATGAACCTACTGAGCCAGTCCTGGGTCACATGTTCACTATAAAGCTTGGGAGGGAGATCAGCCCCCTCTAAACCAAGGCCCATGAGAAAGGGAGCGGATTGGTTCCCCAAGAGAAAAACCAGAGTGTAGTTACAAGAATTAGGATTGATACTAGACAGACAAAAATGGCAAATGTCCTTTTCAAGTATGCGTGCACAAGCTAAATGACTCCATGCATGGGCAACCACCTGCCGTTGAGCTGCCTCCATTTCTATAATGTAATAAGCCTCGGGAGGTCGCTAAGGTAATATCACATGTTCTTAAAAGTCTCTTGGTAGGGAAGAACTGCTAGAATCTGTGGCCATGGTTTTGTCCTCCCAAATTCCTTTTCTAATTGCTCACCCTGCACACTCCCTATTTCCCTTCCCTGATTTATAGTTTCCAAAGCACTTATCACCACCTGGTATACTATATATTGCACTTGTTTGTCATTTATCTTTTACCACTAGGAAGTATGCTCCTTGAGAGCAAGTCTCTGTCTTGTTTGTTGCTGTATCTCCAATGCCTAGAACAGTGCCCGGCCCACAGCAGGTGCTCAGAGATATTTGTTGGCTAAATGTATGGGTAGATAAAAGGATGAGCAAATGGATGGATGAATGCAATAATGAATGGATGAATGGGTTATTAAATAGGTAAATGGATGGATGAATGCAAGGATAAATGGGTTATCAAATGGGTACATGGATGGATGGATGGATGGATGGATGGATGGATGGATGGATGGATGGATGGATGGTTGGATAGATGGCTGGATGGATGGGGATGGATGGAAGGATGAAAGGAAGAATTAAAGAATTTCACCTCTAATCTCAAAAAAAACATCATGCTGCCTTTTAAAGCTTTGCTCCAACATGGATACAACCACCCCAGCCCTGTAGCAGAGCTAAGCTAGCTGGGATATTCAAATTGCCAAGTGCTAGGAGAGAACAAAAGGGAAGCAAACACTAAGAAACTCCCACCCCCACTCCCCCCAAAAAATTACAAAAACACTCTAGCTAAACAAGCAAAGTGTATAATCCTGCCACAGTTAGCTTGTTCCCAGAACTCTTAAGCCTTATAGCATTTCACACACTGTCTTGACACAACAAGATAGTCTCTGGACCACAGAGGTTAGTGCAACTCAGACTCTCCTTCCCTCACCAAGGACCATCTTGCTAGACATCCTCACTGTAGGTAACAAGAGAACCTGAGCGCAGCCCTGAATGATCCTTTGAGTTCTTTCCCAGTTTCTTCTTCTGGCCTGCAAGACATACCTCTTTTCCAGGTGCATAGCCCTGGAAAAACCCTGTAACTACACTCCCTGCCCCTACAGAAAGTCTTCCACCAAAGTTTAGCACTATAGTAATGCCTTAATTCAATATGGAAACAATATTCATATAAAGCACTTCCACCAAGGATTCAGGGGAAGGTGGGAAATTGCTGCTTTACAAGACCAAAGGAAAAACGTTCAGAGACTATAGAACTTAAAGTCATTCCAAGTTTATTGACCTTCTCTGTTCATAAGTATTTTTCTGACTATTCTCTGATACGTAAGGCAGAAAATAGTGGGGAAAAGACCCGAAGAGACTTCGGGACTGTTTTGGGAAAGCAATTCCAGGAGTAAATTGAACGTTCACCTCATCTTGGCAAGTGGTACTAGGGATTGTTATATAACAGCAAAGGCTGTCTGGGGTGATCACTATGTCCCAAGCACTGAGTTATTCACTTTACATACTCAATGTCATTGAATCCTCTTGGCAAACTGAATCCCCATTTGATGGAGGAGGGAGCCAAGTCATGAAGGTTAAGTAACCTACCCAGCCACCCAGCTAGGCAGTGTCAGGGACAGGATTGGAACCCAGGCCATCTGACTCCAGTTGCCACACTCCTGCCCACCATACCTTGTATATACTTCTGTCTGTGGCTGTTGGTCAGACCTAGGAAGTGCATCCTTATTTTTGTAGTCTCAGGCTGGTGGCTGAGATGAGGACAAGGACATCTGGGCCCTATTTGCAGCCCACATCTCCTTACTGATACTATTCTAACATCAGTATTTCTCACCTCTATAGGTCTCTGGACATCACCAAAGCATTGCATTGGGAAGAGCCCATTGCCTCCACCTCTGAGTGCCTGATCTATGACTTTTCAGCCCCAGAAAAGTTGCAAGCATAGAATTTACAGAAGCGTCACTCTCTAGGACTGCCATACTCCCTGTTATCAAATTTGCCTTGCAGGCAACAGAGCATTTTTGTATTAGAGTGATGGGAATGACACTCTGATGCCTGGCAGCTTAACCTTTGAAGTGGCCCCAAGCAATCAGTCCTGAAAAATTAGCAAACATTCTGTATTAGTTCAGGTTGCCACTACCAAATACCCTGGACTGGGTGGCTTAAACAATAAAAATGTATTTTCTCACAGTTCTGGAGGCTGAAGGTCTGAGGTTAGAGTGCCAGCATGGTTACAAATGAGAGAAAGAGAACATTAATGCGAATGCTCTGATGTCTTTTCTTATAAGAACACGAATTCCATCACATGACCTCATCTAAACCTAATTGCTTCTCAAAGACCCCGTCTCCAAATACCATCCCACTGGGGATCAGGGCATCAACATATTTCGGGTAGGCACAATTTAGATCATAGCACACTCCCAAACTAAATAGAAAATCATTCCTAAAACCCAAACAAGGATCTGTATGGCAGAATCATGCCAGCTGGTAGAAAAAGAGCTAAGACAGTAACTTCCTGGCTCAGCATAAAGACAGTAATAAATGGCCCCAACAGCTACCAGGTGCCAGGAACGATCTGAAATGTTTTACATGCATCACCTTAAATTAGCATGGTGTGGTTGGTACCATTACATGCCCATTTTACAGAAGAGGATAGTGGGGTCACAGAGAGGTGGGGTGAACTTGCCCGAGCTCATATGGTTAGTCAGTGGCACCAGGATTTGACGCAGGTAGTCTGACTCTAGAGCCCCACACTTCACTTTATTTGGCTGTCTTTCCACTAACCCCCTTTGGGGAAAGGCTAACCTGATCCTTTCTGAGAACACTGACACATTGAGAGGTGTACCAAAGCATAGACTCACTCTCCCTGGATTCAAAACCTAGCCCTACTATTTCCTAACTGTGTGTTCTTGGTTAAGTTTCTTAACCCAGCTATGCCTGAATTTCCTTACATGTTAAATGATGATAACCAATAGCTTCTACATAATAGGGTCATTGTGAAGGTTTAATGAAATAATAGATAGAAGCTCTTAGTCCTGCACATAGCTCGTAATAAGTGCTCAAAACAATTAACTTGAAATTTTGTGATTATGCCTTCAGGGAGCCTCTCTGCAACCATTTGAAAAAGTGCCTGGTCACATGTTCCACCATTCCCTGTCTAATGGGAAGTCACATCAGCAAAGCCACCAGAACTGCAAAGCCACTAGGCTCTGTGCTTGGCACTGTGTAGGTGCTCAGTAAACATTTGTTAAATGAATGAATGGATCATCCAAATAACCTCCAGCTCCAACGATGAAGTCCTCTCTCACCCTCCTGGAATGCACATTGATTTGTTCTGGATTTCTTGATAATTAATCTCTTGATGAAATTTAAGACCTGTTAATTACCCCTGATTAATTAGGGTGAACTTTTTAATTGCTTCCCTAAGCTGAAATACACTGTCAATAGGCTCCATAATTAGTGACCCAGTAATCAGTTTTAAACCAATTATCCGAGGGTAACAAGTGAAACTAGGCAAGAAGTGCCCCAGGGGCTTGGGCCAATTTCAGTGGAACTTAGAATAATACAAATTGGCACTTATGTGGGTGAAGAATGCATGTTCAGTGTAATTGGAAATATGGATACTCGGATTCTCTTGGGTATTTCATTTGTCTGGCTTTTCACTGCTGTGTTATTTGAAAACAATAATGTAAGTGTACCTTCCACACACCCAGTGAAAAGCCTGGAGCAGATTTTTTGGGGCTTCCTGACTGCCTTTGGGCACAATAAGGGCCAGCACATTAGGCTGTGCAGGTTGTGTACTGCATAATTCCAGGGACACCATTCACACTACAGTCTTTGTGAATGGCACCCCCAAAGGTTGTGCAGTGTACAACCTGGTTGCAACAAACCGTTGTTCACGTGATGCAAAGAATAGTGACTCAGTCATCAAGAATTCCTCCAAAGACAGTGATGGGCTTGGAGGCACGCTGGGCTTTCCCAGAATGGGAAAATGTAAGTGGCAGGCACTTTTCATGGTCTATCTAGAACTGTGGAGTTGTATCACATGCACATTTAATTTCTGCAAATCCAACCACTTTGATTTGGGGAAAAAAATTAAGAAAAAGAAATAATAACTTAAATAATACAGGCAATTCTGCCTGCCACTTCATTCAATATGTGCACACCCCATAGTGAGCCTGAAATGGGGCTTCAAGTCTGCTATTCTTTGTGTGCCTCCTACAAAGAGAATACCACACCATATGGAGTATTTAAAGAATGGTGCTCTTTTTTTCAGCTTTATTAACTTTTTAAAACAGCAGGACCTCTAATCTAGCCATTCATTTGGTGTCCAACTGAAGAAACAGATTTCTTCCTATAGTGAAGAGAAAATGACTGGGCTGGTCTTTTTAAAATTGATAGAACAACCTCCAACATGGTACCTTCCTAAGTGATTTTCAAGAGTAATTTTGACAATGTAAGTGGTTTTTTTTTTCTTTTTCTTCCTACTCGAGATGTTTTTTCTCTTCTGCTTACCTGAGTCCCTAAGGTGAAGCGAAATTCCAATCTGGGGGAGCTGGGTATTAATTGTCTGGCCAGGGAACTCTTTCTCAATGTGTAAGATTCCTGGTAGACCAGTTGGTTCTCAAGATATGGCTGTACCAATTGCATTAGAAGGACTCAGGATGCTTGTCTTTTTTAAGTACAGGTTCTTGATACCTGCCCCAGATCTATGTCAGGATAGTTTAGTAATGAGGCCCTGGACTCTGCATTATAAGTTCCATGTAATTCTGATATATATTCTCAACTATAAGCTCAGGTAAAAGTAGGAAGAGTGCTAATGTTATTCATGTCTGTGTCTTCAACCCTGGAACAAGCTTACCACATGGTATAAGTTTAAAAAATATCAATTGACTAAAGGAAAACAAGCCTCTGACCCGAATCCTTTGTTTTGATTTAGGAATCCATAGAGCAGGGGTTAACATAACAGCCCAGCTGGGCCTTATGAAGGAGGAATAGATCCATATTCTCCCATGTTCTCCTTCTTCTCAGAGTTTCTCCAGGATGAAGGCCTGAGGCCTGCCTTCGTAAACTCTACAGCTCAGCTTGTGCCCTGCCACCTGCTTTATGGCCTCTGTGCAGTGTCTCACAGAAGCCATTAGCCATTCATTTAATGCCTAATCCTCTAATCCAACTGTTTGTTGATTTGCCAAGTGAGGAATATGCAGAGACACAAGCCACTTGTTCCCAGAGTTCTTTCCAGCTGGTGAGTGAGAGGCAGCTGGAAAAAAGACTTTAGGTTTTGTTCCTTGAGCCTGGAAATCCCAGAGTGATATTGGGATATAGCTGCTCCATCCAGGCCCTTCTGATGTTGGGGTATCCCCAAGAGTAGTTCCTAAAAAGACCAGGATACCCCAACAGTCCCCAGTGGTCTATCTGCTCAGAAATGCAGCAGGATGGTTCTACATTGAGAATATAATCAGACTGCCACAGTTTACCCAAACATCTCATTTATTCCGGAAGCATTTACTGAGCAACTGCTTAGGCCAGACTCTGCTTGAGGAACAAAGGAACAAGGCAGATTCAGATCGCTGTTTTGCAGAGCTGCCAACAAGCCTAATGCACTCCCAATCCTGTGTTCCTCCAGCAGAGGATGGATCCTCTCTGAAGGCCTGAACTGCCCACTCCCAGCCAAGTTCCCTTGCAGCTGTCCTCTGGGCTGCCCCCAGTGATGCCTTTTTCCTAGGCTCTCCTTCTCCTTAGTTAAAATGTGGGAAGGGCTGGTGACTTGACTGTGACTTGATTTGACTCTGAGAATTGGGACCTGACTCACAAGAAGCCTTAGGAATCCTCAAACATCTGTTGGTTGCATTCCCTATGCCAGATGTCTCCATTTGTCCCACCAGATCTCCTGTCCACTTCCTTGCATCCTCCTCTCCACCCCAGGGGCTAAGCTGTCTGCATTACATCCATGGGCTGCCATGTCCTCATGTTCCAATTGGATTTGGCCAATGGGAAGCACCAGGAGCAGGAAGGAAGGTGGTCAGCATATTTATTTCTCTGGTTCCATCTCTGAGAAAGTCACTGTACCTCTCAAAGAGGCTTGCTCTGCTCAACTCCCGCTCCCCTCATCCCTTTGATGTGTGGGAGGTGGCAACTCCACCACCACCAGTCCCAAGTCTTGCACCATGCCTCAGATCCCCCACCACCCTACTCACACTCTTGTGCTCAGTCTCCTTCTTAATAAATCCTTCTCAAATTAGACTAACTTGGGTGTGCCATCTGTTTTCTGAGTGCAATCTGACTAATAAACTCACTCTCGTCGCTCTTTTCTCTGATACTCTCTGTGAAGAAGCAAAAACCAAGGTTGCAAGCTCAGTCCCTCAGGTCACATCTGGCCCACAGATATGTCTTGTTGGGCCTTCCATGTTGGGATCTCATATGCTTTTATATTTGAGAGAATAGTTGTCATCACTAAAAAAAATAATCAAGATGTTTTACATAAAAAACAAATTTCCACCTTCTCTTGAAAAGTAGAAATGCTGGCAGCACTAGGCCTATGATTCTGCATGGCATCACTGGGCTAGAGCTGAGTGTCAGCTGCCCACCCTAAGCCAGGATGTATCATTTCCTGTTTGCTGCAGTCTCCACCACTCCCTATAGTCTCCTCGATATTGAGACTGCATTTCAGTTCCCATTTATCATTATACTTGTGTTGTTTTTCTCAGAGTTACAAAAGAAAGAAAACATGTTCTGTTCCTATATCTAGTTAAAAAAAAAAAAAGGAAAATAAAAACTAGATGGGGATAGGCAGAGGACAGAATGAATAGATTTCTTTTTAGAAATAGACTTTTCCTAGTTTTTAATATTGAATTTCCTGCCCGCTTCACTCATTTTTTGTTACCTTTCAAACTCGGGCAAGCATTTGGATTTAGGGCCTTGAAACATAGCTTTAGCTAAATCCCTGTCTTAAAGGCTTCAAACGAGAGCTCAGAATGACAGAAAATAAATGAATTAAGACTGAATCAGGCTAAGGGGGGCTACATGGGTCTTAGAATAAGTCCATTTATACCCCACATTTTCCCACCCCTGAGCTGCAGCCTCCCTGAAACCCAGATTCCAAGAAAAGAAAAAGAAAAGCTAGGCCAATTCTAGAAAACTTTGTCATAGTTTATAGAGGATAACTATGATTGATAAGTGTATTAGGCTGTTCTTGCATTGCTATAAAGAAACACCTGAGACTGGGTAATCTGTAAAGAAAAGAGGTTTAATTGGCTCACAGTTCTGCAGGCTTTACAGGAAGCATGATGCTGTCATGTGCTCAGCTTTTAGGGAGGCCTCAGGAAGCTTCCAATTATGGCAGAAGGTGAAGGGGGAGCAAGCATGTCACATAGTGAAAACAGGGGCAAGCAACAGAGAGTGTGTGGGGTGGGTGGTGCCACACACTTTTAAACAACCAGATCTCATGTGAACTGAGAGCAAGAGCTTACTTGAGGTATGGGGGGTGTGCAATGGCCATTCATGAGGGATTTGCCCCCATGCTCCAAACAGCTCCTACTAGGCCCCACCTCCAGCACTGGGAATTACAATTCCACATGATATTTGGGCATGGGCCAATATCCAAACTATATCAATAAGGAACTGATCTACTCTTACCGTTTATACAGATCTTCATGTATATCACCTTAATTTTTGCTTTTAAAGGAATAGGAGTTAACCTTTGTCGAGTGTTATTTGTGACAAGGGTTTTATACATGATCTCTTTTAAACATCGTCAGTATTCTTTGAAGTGGCTGTTATGACTCCCACTTTACATATAAAGAAATTGAGGTTCAAAGAAGTAACTTGGCCAAAATCACACAGCTCATAAGTGATGGAAATGAGATTTAAGCCTTTGCTTTTATAGTTTTATTTTTTATAACCTCAGAACAAATGTTTTTAAGAAGTTATAAGCAAGCTGGGTATTCCACACTATTTAATTAGTAGAAGCTTTGCTTTCTTTAGTGAATGACATAGTTGTGTTTCCACGTCAGCACCTACAGATCCACCTCACTCACATTAACAGCTGCAGAGTAACTGGACGTAGAATAGATTATTTAACTGGACATTTAGGTTGTTTCTCAATGTTTCCCTATTATGAAAAGTGCTCCAATAAATTGTCCGTCTATCTGTCTATCTTTGCATACTTTTGTGCAGAGCTCTATAAAGCAAATTACTAAAGCCAGAATTGCTTTCTCAATGATGTGTATATTTTAAATTTTGATAGCTACTGCCGGATTTTCCTTCAAAGTTGTTGGACCAATTCAGAGTTCCCACCGATGGGAATTGCCTTTTCACAGCAACCTCATCAACAATGCATACCATTATTAATCTTTAATCTTTGCCAGACCAAGTGAAAACTCAATGGATTATTGTCCTTTTATTTGCATTTGTTATCATTACTGGTCACTTGTAGTTTGTCTCCCATAATTTGTTTATGTCCTTTGCCCATTTGGGAGAAGGGATAAATAGTAGTATCTATCAAATATATTGATAAGTTTAATTCAGATAAGGTCAAGAGTTGAGAATGACCCCCAAAAGAATTTCAAGAAGAATGTCTGGTCCAGAGAGAGAATGGAGATCTCCCAGATATGTTGATATGGCTGATGAGAATGGATTGATCCAGAGTCCTTACCTGCTGGCCTCAAAAAAAGGATTGACATAAACCAGGAGAGCCATTCAAAGAGCACCTTGGGCTCCTCCTTGTAAGTGACAGTAATTACTCCATGTCATGTTGCTTTCCTAACCTCCACACTAGTGGATCTACAGACAGGGAATGTCAATACCATATCAACTCCAGGGAATGTAGTAGGGCTACATTCTAAAATGTACATTTTACATGGGAGAAAAATACAGGGGAGAGTCCCTAAGGACAATGAACAAAACCATCACTGCATAAAAAGGCACAGGTCTAAAGAGTAAATACCTTATTACTCAGTGGTGAGCACCGGTAAACAAACTATCAAAAATCTGTCCAAAAATGCACCTGTTTTGAGTGAGACATTTTCCCAGAGTTAGATACAGGAAGAAAGAGAATAGTGAAGGGGATTCCTTTTCACATTGGTAGAAGATTATTATTTTTATCTCACTATTGTAGGCAAGATCAAGCCTGGTACTGGTTAAAAACACAAATTCCTGGGCTTCAAACCAGATGCATGGGTGTCAGAATCTCCAGAGAGTCCTGGGAAGCTGTATGTTTGACAAGCACCCCAGGTGATTCAAATCAGCAGAGAAGTTTGGGGAATATTGCCCAGAGACAGTGGTTCTCAACGCCAGCTGCACAGTAGAATCCCCTAGAAAGGACCCATTTATTAAGATTCTAGTTTATTGGTCTGGGGCCAGTTCTTAATGTTTGTTTGTTTGGTTGATTGTTTGGTTGGTTGGTTGGTTGGTTGGTTGGCTTATTGGTTGGTTGGTTAGTTGCTTGGTTGCTTTGCTGTTTGTTTGCTTGGTTGGTTTATTGGTTGGTTGGTTGGTTGGTTGGTTGGTTAGCTGTTTGGTTACTTGCTTGCTTGCTTGCTTGGTTTAGTCAGCTGTTTCTTAGGTTGCTTGGTTGGTTTTAGCTCTCCTGCTGACAGTACCATGCCATCCATGTTGAGAAATGCTGGCTAGTACCCTGACATCCAAAGTTGCCAGATGATCACAATCACGTAGGGTGCTGAAATACCAATTTTACCATCTATTTTAATAAAAGTGCAGATTCATGGTCCTCAACTATGAAAAATGCTGATGGAACAGGTCTGGGATGGACCTTGGGAATCGACAGTTAGAATATCCAGTGGGACTACTGATCTAATTAACTCACAAGTTAAAATCCTCTCCTAGGAAGACAAGTCCACATGGTGTATTAACACCAAAAAAATGGGATGTTAGAAGCAACAGCATTCGAGAAATAGAGGAAGAAATGGCCTGTGTGTGTGCGTGTGTGAATGTGTGTGTGTGTGTGTGTGTGTGTGTGTGTGTGTGTGTGGTGTGGTGTGGTGTGGTGTGTGGTGAAGTTGGAGCCAAGGAAATCCTTTTGGGAAGATCACCCACTCACCATTTTACATGTTACACACTGGGTTTAGTTTGAACTAACAGTCAAGTTGTTGAATTCCACCACTATTCTGCAGAAGAAGTACAACAAAGAAGACTTAACTAGATAGAAGAATTTTTTTCTGGTCTCAAAAATAATTTCTAGTATAAAAAAAATTCTAGATTACAAAATTTTTTCAATCTGAAGCCAGACATGGTGCTGCTCACCTGTAGTCTGAGCTATTTGGGAAGCTGAAGCAGAAGGATCGCTTGAACCCAGGAATTCAAGGCTGCAGTGAGCTGTGATCATACCACTGCACTCCAGCCTGGGTGACAGAGTGAGATCCTGTCTCTAAAATATAAAAAGAATAAGAAAATAAATAAATCTTTCAGCCTGACATATTATCATTGATCTATGCAAGGGCCCTCCCCTGTTTATTGGGATATCCCCTTTTAAACCCACTGCTTTTCCACACCATAGACAATGCAGCACTCTTTTTAAGATGCATCCGTATTGCTTTCTGTGTAACTAGTCTTCTAACTGCTGTATAGACCTACAGGCTTTGCCTCTCCATCCTGCCAGTGACACCAGGACTGCTGCCACCATTCATGCTGTGCGGATCATTATCATCCATGTCACCTTCTTTAGGAGAAGTCTCACTGGTTCAGTGAATATTCTGTTTGCTTCAGTATTGCCAGAATGCTCTGCAGAACAGCTGTACCAGTCTGTACTTCCTTCAACATACATAAGGCTCCTAGAAACCACCCTTCCCCACCAAAACTTAGTATAACCCAGTTTTCTAATTTTGCCAGTCTAGAGTATAAAGTGATATCTTCTGGAATTCTTGTTTTTATTTTTTGTTTTTTTTAAAGACAGAGTCTTACTCCGTCGCCCAGGCTGGAGTGCAGTAACATGATTATGCCTCACTGCAGCCTCAAACTCCTGGGCTCAAGCAATCTATCCACCTCAGCCTCCAAAGTAGCTGGGACTACAGGTGCATGTCACCATACCTGGATTATTTTTTTTTATTTTTTGTGGAGACAAGGTCTGGACTGCTACATTGCCCAAGCTGGTCTCAAACTCGTGGTCTCAAGCAATCTTCCTGCCTCAGGCTCCCAAAATGCAAGGATTACAGGCGTGAGCCACCATGTCCAGTCATTGCATTTCTCTTATTACTAATGAGTTTGAGCACCTCTTCACATGCTTGTTCACGTTTTAAATTTCAAAATTTCTTTCACACCAGTCCACCTCTTGTGGGATTAGTATCAAATAGATTTATCTTCCTACTAGACATCATTTCAGAGGATTCTGTAAGTGTGGAATCCCTAACACTCAGAGTCCCATACCTCCTCCCTGACTATGAAAGCTAAGGATAGGTGTGCCTATACTGGTATTATCACTAATTGGTTTCCTGTAGAACAGAGGCAGATTCTTCTGTTGGTTGCTGCTGCTACTGCCCATTTCTTTAAGCAGAAGGAGCAGGAAAACAATCTCTGACATCTTCGCATTGTCCAGGATCTTAGAACTAAATCACCTATCCTAACCAGTTTCATGCTCCACAGCCTGTTTTGCTCCCTGACTCAATTTCCCATGTACAGCCTCATGTCTCTTTTTGTACCTGACCCTGGACATTCTTTTGCCCTCTTCCCTGCCTATAACTCATACTTTCCTTCTGTCTGTGTGACGACTCCAATTGCCCATTTATTAGTCAAGTTTTCTGCCTTAGTCCATTCTGGTTGCTATAACAAATTAACACAGACAGGGTAGCATAAACAACAAACACTTATTTCTCACAGTTCTGGATGCTGGGGAGTCCAAGATCAAAGTGCCATCAGATCTAGTGTCTGGCGAGGATCCTCTTCGTGGTTTGCAGAGGGTCATCTTCTTGTATCCTCTCATGTCAGAAAGAGAGCTAGCTAGTTCTTGTGTCTCTTCTTATCAGGGCATCAATCCCTTTCACAAGGGCTCCACTCTTATGAGCTAATTACCTCCCAAAGGCCCTACTTCCAAATACCATCACATTGGAGGTTAGAATTTCAACATATGAATTTTTGAGGAAACAAAAACATTCAGTCCATTGCAGTTCCTTTGGGTGCAAGTAACAGAAAACCCAGTAGGGAAACCATCGGAAAATGACTGGGATATCAGGCAGTTCATGGGTGTTTCAGACATCTAATCCCCGGCAAGAACAGAAGTCAGGAAAATTTGAGGGCTCTCCATAGTGAATTTGTACATCTCCCCTCTGGAGCAGTGACCCCCCCCCTCGCAAAGTGTTGTGCACACCTCCTTAGGAATGACAAGACGACTAACTGAGATATAGGAAGGAAACATGCAGATTTCTATTTCTACTTAGTATGATCTCATTTTAATTTTTCCTATTTTTGTATGCTTTATAATATACATAATATATTTGTATAATTTAGAAATATAAACATATGCCTATTGTGGCATGTGATCAAAAATTATTTGAAAAAGAATTATGCAAAATGTTGTCCAAGAACCAGCAGAAGGGGCATCTTCTGAGGACTTGTTGGAAATGCATGACCTCAGGTGTCACTCAGACCTATTTCATTTCCACAGCCCTGTGACTTCCCAAATCCAACTCCTAATTTTAGAATGGGGGACTTCTGTTTCCTCCTTCCTCTTCCTTTATCTGACCTCTTTCCCCTATCAACTCCTTCCCCTTCCTCCCATTTAAAACAAATTTTTTTTACTGGGTATATATCCAAAAGAAAATAAATTGCTCTGCCCAAAAGACACGTGCGCTCATATGTTCCTGGCAGCACTATTCACAATAGCAAAGACATGGACTCAACCTAGGTGCCCATCAACAATGGATTGGATAAAGAAAATGTGGTACATATATACCATGGAATACTACACAGCCATAAAAAAGAATGATATCATGTCCTTTGCAGTAACATAGATGCAGCTGGAGGCCATTATCCTAAGTGAACTAACACAGATACACAAAACCAAATACTGCATCTCCTCACTTATAAGTGGGAGCTAAACATTGAATGCACATGGACATAAATATGACAATAGATACTGGGGACTACTAGAGGAGAGTGTGCAAGAGGAGGGCAAGGGGTGAAAAACTACATATTGGGTACTGTTCTCACTACCTGGGTGATGGGATTAATCATGCCCCAAACCTCAGCATCATGCAATATACCCATGTAACAAACATGCACATGTACCCTCTGAATCTAAAATAAAAGTTGAAATTATAAAAAATAAAACAAGCTTCTATGAGTGTGAATGGATATAGACAGATGGGGACAGAGTGGTGAGAGAGGGTAGTTAAGGAGAGATTGAATGTTTTCTTTACCAGTATTAGCTAGCAAAAATGCCCTATTACAAGTATAAACTCATTATTTTCTTATCACTCACTAGCCCAGGTAACAGGGTCTGGCTTTGTGTCCCTACCCAAATCTCATCTTGAATGATAATCCAAATTCTAAGTCCCATGTGTTGGGGGAGGGACCTCATGGGAGGTGATTAGATCATGGGGGTGGTCCACCCATGCTGTCTCGTGATAGTGAGTGAGTGCTCATGAGATCTGGTGGTTTTATAAGGGACTTTCCCACCTTTGCTCTGCACTTCTTCTTCCTCCCGCCATGTGAAGAAGGATGTTTGCTTCCCCTTCCATCATGATTGTAAGTTTCCTGAGGCCTTCCCAGCCCTGCAGAACTGTGAGTCAATTAAACCTCTTTCCTTTATAAATTACCCAGTCTCAGGTATGTCTTCATAGCAGCATGAGAACAGACTAATACACCAGGTAATTTGGTTTCCTTACCATGATCAATGTTCCCTATAAAGTGCCACAACTACTCCTGTAGTCTGGTACCTGACCTGGTAGAAACAAACAGCACATTGTATAGGTTTGATCTGTGTCATGCCAGGACATTGGAGAATTCTCATGGGGGCCATTTGTGATCAGGAGCCCCAAAGCCAGTCCAAAGAGCCAATTCACACAGGCACAGGTTTGGGAAGCCATTGATGCCCTATCATCAAACTGCTTAGATATTTGGTTGTGTTTTGTTGGCAACAAACATAATTGCGTCATTTATTCTAAGTAAATACACTACAATGACCAGTTCAATAGTTTCTGCAATAGAAATGCCCTCCCCCGTGCCTCAAAGTGCATCTCCTAAAAAGACTGAAATACTAGCACATTCTTATTATCAAGGTTAGGCAAATGGCATGACTAAAATTGGCTGAGAGCAAAAGATTCAACTTCTAGGGGCAAGAGTGGGTTATTAGGCCCCTGTGTTTGCCTTGGAGTAGAGTTGACTCTGCCCATATTCCTTTGTGTGGCTCCTGAGGGGGCAGGGACTATTAATATCTGAGGCAGATGTGAGTCCTTACATCATGGGCTAAATAATATCTAAACGGATTTAGGCCTTTGTGCCAGTTCCACAGCCTAATGATGTGCTATCCAATTAAGCCATCCTTCATCTGCCTGTGGAATCTACCCAACTATCTTCCCCTAATGGATCATATTCCCTGCTTCTTTTGTTTTGCAGTTATGATGCCTTTCAAATTTCCCCTCTGCCAAAGGCTTGGCCCCTGAGGCTGTTCCTTACCATTTATTTATTCCTTCTGCCTCAGGCATACTATACATTCTTTTTCCTTGGCTTCACACTGAGCTTTCTCATTATGCAGGTAGCCAAGTCCAAAAAAGCCTGCAGATCTTTTCACACAAAGACTTAGTTGACCATATGGAATTAACTTAATTCAGAAGAATGAGCCTTACCCAACTCCCATGGTGTCCTTCAGGCAGCAATGACAGCTCTATAATCCTAAACCTCCTTCCAGACATGGTAACTTCCTAGATATTACCTCCCAGTGACCCACAAGCCTCTCTCGTAATATATAAGATTGACAAGGTTTTACAAACAGACCTTGATCTGTCAGGTTCATCTGCAAAAGGCTAGGTTTTAGGAAATGAATTGCCTGTCAAGATTCTTCTTTAACAGTAAGGAAAAAACATATTTGAGAAATGGGCCAACCAAAGGAATCCCAGTTAATGTTAGGGTATCCAGTTCTGAACTCCTAGATCTATACACTATGCTAGGAAATGTGCTCTTCCTATTGGGTCAGTGCCTCAATAGTATGGATATACTTCAACATGTGTTCCTCCTCCTATCACAGTTGCTAAATAGAGACTTTCTAGCTGCTATCAACTGATGATTTCTGCCCCTACATTTTCTGTGTACTTATAACTCTCATAATTACACCTAAGGTCCAACATTCCAGGATTGGCTAAGCTTTACCTGGAGACATCTGAACGTGGAGGGTTGTTATATCTCCAAGAATCACTTCCGTAGGAGAAAGTAATATTGATCCATCAATTAATAGTCATTTTTCCTACATATTCATTTAATATAGTTGAAACAAGTGTTGGATACACACCATCTATTTAACTTAGGGATAAGTATTGTATATTGGTTCATTCTTAACCTCGCAGAGCTTTTCTCCCTTCTATGAGAGGTGAACTAGTAAAAAACCATCTTCCTCTTCCCAACTTTCATGGCATGATGAGCTTCCCCAACAGCTGTCTCCAAACCAGCTTTTACTGGTGAAGGGACTAGTAATCTACTTTCACCTGATTTCACTAAATTGGATAAAGTAAATATCAAAAAACAAAAAAGACCTTTTCCCAACAGCATTATTTACATCAATTAACTAAGCAGTTTAGCCTAGCCCACCATTTAAGTGCTCGGTACTTCCTAAGGCCATAAGAAAGAATGAGTTCATGTTCTTTGCAGGGACATGGATGAAGCTGGAAACCATCATTCTCAGCAAACCTAACACAGGAACACAAAACCAAACACCGCATGTTCTCACTCATAAGTGGGAGTTGAACAATGAGAACATATGGACACAGGGCGTGGAACATCACACACTAGGGCCTGTCAGGGGGTCAGGGGCAAGGGGAGGGAGAGCGTTAGGAGAAATACCTAATGTAGATGGTGGGTTGATGGGTGCAGCAAATCACCATGGCACATGTATACCTGTGTAACAAACCTGCACGCTCTGCATATGTATCCCAGAACTTAAAGTATGATAATAAAAAAAGATGAATACTAATAAAAAACAATGATCTGTTATTTTACAGGATAATTTCTCAAAATATTTGTTACACTTATTCTTAATAAACTCAGGCCTGGGTCTTTGGGTCCAGCATCTTATCTTAGAAATAAGCAGGATTGAGTGTATCTTCTATTCTACTGACCACCATTCTACATGCTTTCATTAAGGGAAAAACAAAGTCCTTTGCAGTTCTTTTTGGTTCTCAATTTTATGGGGAGGAAATAGCTGCAGAGTCGTGCAACTACAACATGTATCTACTCATTCAATAAGCATTCACGTTGAGGACTGCCCATTGCCACAGTCCTGAAAACAAAGACAGAAAAACCTGGTCCCTGCCTGCACAAAAGTGACTTCCCAAACCAAACTATGCCTCAGAGTTCTCTGGAGCATTTATTAAAAATACAGATTCCAGGCTGAACGCAGTGGCTTACGCCTGTAATCCCAACACTTTGGGAGGCTGAGGCAGGCAGATCACCTGAGATCAGGAGTTAGAGACCAGCCTGGTCAACATGGTGAAACCCTGTCTCTACTGAAAATACAAAAATTAGTCAGGTGTGGTGGTATGTGCTAGAGTCCCAGCTACTCGGGAGGCTGAGGCAGGAGGATCACTTGAACCTGGCAGGCGGAGGCTGCAGTGAGCCGAGATTGTGCCACTGCACTCCAGCCTGGGTTCAGAGTGAGACCCTGTCTCAAAAAATAAATAAATAAAAATAAAAGTATAGATTCCAGATTCTCACCTGATTCTCTAGAGGAGCCATCTCCAAAAATGTTTTAACAGAGGTCCCAGTGGATTCTGATACAACCAAGTTTAGTGATCACTATAAGACAAAAATCTGTATCAATGGAAATAGGAGGAAAGAAACATTCAGGATAATGGAAAGGATCCTTTGGTAGCACTTCATATGAGGTTCTGTGAAAGAGAAAACGGGCTTCTCAGTCAGGGTCCAGTCAGGAGATAGGAGTCATACTAGTTATTAGAACAGGAGGAATTTAGCGTAAAAAATCTTTTATGCTATATTTTCTTTTATACTGACATAGAATAACTGTATATGTTTATGGGGTACATGGTGATGTATTTTTAACAGGATATAAAGGTGATAACTAGGTAACTGCAAGATGATAAACAAAACTCTGAGGTATCACAGAAGTAGCCCTTGCAGGAAGCAAGGGCTACAAAAGTAGCCCTTTTGGTGCCCAGAGACTGGGGCACCAAAAGAAGAGATTGGAATTATTCAAACTCAGACACGGGCTGGGTGTGGTGGCTCATGCCTGTAATCCCAGTACTTTGGGAGGCCAAAGCAGGCGGATCATCTGAGGTCGGGAGTTTAAGACCAGCCCAACCAACACGGAGAAACTCCATCTCTACTAAAAACACAAAATTAGCCAGGCATGGTGGCGCATGCCTGTAATCCCGGCTACTCAGGAGGCTGAGGCAGGAGAATCGCTTGAACCTGGGAGGCAGAGGTTGCAGTCAGCCAAGATTGCGCCATTGCACTCCAGCCTGGGCAACAAGAGTGAAACTCTGTCAAAAAAAAAAAAAAAAACAAAAAAAAAACTCAGAAACTCAGAAGAGAGTTCCTCTGGGTCTGGGACCCAAATCTCTGAGGAGAGGGAGCAGTTAGCCAGCTGGTGCCAGTGTTGGAGTCTCCGATGAGACTGGTTTTGTGAGCTTAGAAAAAACTATAGGCTGGACCTGGGATGAAGAAGCCTATTAAGAACATGCTTGCAGCATCAGGAAGCCAACAAAAAGAAGCAGGTCTCTACTTCCTCCTCCCACTTCAAGGTCTCCCACTAGTGCCCCTTATGGACTGAGCCTCACAGGGAGCAGCTGGCACTGCAGAAATGTGAGTCTCAGTCCCAGCATCACAAAGCTGAATATAGAAAGTCGGGTTTGGAGCCCAGAGACAGTAATTTAGTAGCTGCACAGTGGATGAAAAAAGGAAGGGCAATTTACTAGGCAAGCATCATGCTTTACAAATCCCTTACGAGTGGAATTTTATTCAAGTCTCATAATCCTTTGAAGATGAAGCCCAGAGAGGTCAATTCACCCATGAAAGGTCACACAGAAGTACCTAGTGGAGCTGGATGACCCTATTATATGAGTTGGCTCCAGCTGTCACAGAGGACTCAAATTAAGATGTTGTCCTCCCTTTCCTAGTTCTTTTCCCTGGAACCGGCTTTCATTCCACTCTGCCCTCCAGAAGGGCTGCTCCCCAGATGTAGTTTAGTTACATAAGAGGTAGGTTTTCCTTTTCTGATTTTCTAAGTTTACCAGGTGTATTAGTCAGGATTCTTCAGAGAGACAGAACCAATAGGATAGATGACTAAATGGATAGATGACAGATAGATAGATGATGATAGATATAACAGATGATATTACAGATGGATACACAGATAGATAGATGATATGGATAGATGATAGATGATGAGAGATAGATGATATGATAAGATGATAGATAGATAGATAGATAGATAGATAAAGAGGGGGTTTATTAGGGGAACTGGCTCACATGATTAGAGGCTGAGAAGTTCCACAACAGGCCATCTGCAAGCTGGAGACCTGGGATGCTGGTTGTGTGGTTCAGTCCAAGTCCAAGAGCCCCAGAACAAGGGAAGCCATAGGTGTTGACATGGCTTCTATTTTGAAACATTCTCTTCTGTTGGCTTCCAAGACTAGGATGTGGATGTAAGTCCATTTTACCTTCCAGTTCTTCATCAGTGACGGCTCTTTAGTTGCAAGCAACAAAAACAAACACTGGGTGTAAAATAAACTTTTCAGGTTTTGAAGTAGCTCATGGCATGTGGTTGATCCAATAGCATGTTCAACTCCCATCCCCTCTCTGTATCCACGGTTTCTGTGACTTGGTGGATTCTCTCACTTGTTTTAGCCAATGAAATGCTAGCAGTGGTGAGACAAGCAGGAGTTTGGAAAGGCCCTGGCACTCCCCACTCTTTCTTTTGCTCCTCTGCCTGCATCCTGAGAACATGCCCTGCTAACTTGCTGGAGGATGCCATGTTGAACACAGCTGAGTCACCCTAGCTGTCCCAGTGAAGGTTATCCTAGACCAGCTGGCCCAATTCCCATTTGACCCCCTACAAACGTGATAGGATCCAGCCAAGACCAGTAGAGTTGTTTAGTTGACCTTCAGCTAACTGCAGATTCATGAGTGAACCTAACCAAGATACAAAAACCCACTTGGTGTTCCATATATTCATGAGCTAAATAAATGCTTAGTGTTTTAAGTCGCTAGATTGGGTGATGGTTTGTCACACAGCATTCTTGTGGCAATAAATAACTGATATATGACATCAAGGCAAAACTAAAGAAGTAGGCCCACAAAAGGACAGGAAAAAGGCAGCACGAAGGATCCATAGGTAGGAACTAGTCAAAAAATTCCTGTCCACTGTCTACTGTCCTCAGAATAAACCAGCTCTACCATTTTCTTTTGTTTTGTTTGTTTGTTGTTGTTGTTTTGTTTTGGGGTGGAGTTTTGCTCTTGTTGCCCAAGCTGGAGTGCAATGGTGCGATCTCAGCTCACAGCAACCTTTGTCTCCCGGGTTCAAGCGATTCTCCTGCCTCAGCCTCCCGAGTAGCTGGGATTACAGGCACATGCCACCACACCTGGCTAATTTTTTGTATTCTTAGTAGAGACAGGGTTTCACCATGTTGGCCAGGCTGGTCTCGAACTCCTGACCTCAGGTGATCTGCCCACCTCAGCCTCCCAAAGTGCTGTGATTACAGGCGTGAGCCACCACGCCCGGCCTCTTTTCTCTTCTTTTTTCCTTGGGATTGGGAGCGTTCCTCCTATCATTCTTCTCAACAGTTAAACCCCAGAGAAATACTCTTATTGGCCCAGCTTGGGACCTGGACCCTCCTCCAGCACCTTGACTGACAACCCCACCAAAACCACATTCCATGGGAAAGGGATGGTTTACTAAAGAAATACTGAAGGGCAGTTAGCAAAAACTGGGCATGAATTCTGGGCAGGCAAGAGCAACAGAAGTCCACTACAAGCTCTGGCTCTTCCTCCAGGTTTTACAACATCCACTTTGTTTGTGAGCCAGGACACTAGGAGTGCTGGCCAGTGTTTGGTGACAGACGGAGCATCCAAAAACTTCTCGAACAATTGGAATCATGACACAAAGCTAGCAAGATGAAATTCAATACAGATTAATGGGAAGGCCTATATTTGAGCCCAAAGGAAATAACAGGTGGTAGAGGATACGGTAGGAGTGTTGACACTTACTGATGGCTTGTGTAGAAAAGACTATAAGCTTGAAACAAGTCGACAGTGGGAAAAGATGGCCAAGGAGGGCAGATTGATGCTGGAATGGCCAACAAGGGCAGATTGATGCTGGAATGGCCAAGGAGGGTGGATTGATGCTGGACAAAAGAAAGGGTTAGGGAACTGCTGTAGTTTGGATGTTTGGACCCTCCAAATCTCAGGGTGAAGTTTTATTTCCAATGTTGGAGGCAGGAGGTGTTTGGGTCATGGGGACAGATCCCTCATGAATAGATGAATTGCTTCCATGCAGGGGAGGAGGGCCAGTGAGTTCTTGCTCTATTAGTTCCCATGAGAGATGGCTACTTAAAAAAGAGCCTAGCCCCTCCCTCCCCTCTCTCTTGCCTCCTCTCTCACCATGTGGTCTCTGCACACACCAATTCCCTTTCCCTTCCACCATCAGTGGAAGCAGTCCGAGGCTCTCACCAGAAGCGAATGCTGGCATCATCATGCTTCTTGTATATGCTTCTTGTGCCATGAGCCAAATAAACCTTTTTCTTTCTTTCTTTTTTTTTTTTTTTTTTTTTTTGAGATGGAGTGTCGCTCTGTCGCCCAGGCTGGAGTGCAGTGGCGTGATCTCGGCTCACTGCAAGCTCCGCCTGCTGGGTTCACACCATTCTCCTGCCTCAGCCTCCCGGGCAGCTGGGACTACAGGTGCCCGCCACCACGCCCGGCTAATTTTTTTGTATTTTTAGTAGAGACAGGGTTTCACCGTGTTAGCCAGGATGGCCTCGATCTCTTGACCTCGTGATCCGCCCGCCTCGGCCTCCCAAAGTGCTGGGATTACAGATGTGTACCACCGCGCCGGGCTAAACTTCTTTTCTTTATCAATTACCCAGGCTCTGGGATTCCTGTACAGCAACACAAATGGACTAAGGCAGAAACAATGCTCTCCTCTTGAGCACTACCTTTAGTTCTGCATGGCTCACTTGGAATAATAATCGCCCAAGATGGATTGAGAACCTACTGTACACCAGGCACTGTGCTACGTGCTTTACCCGGATTGTCTCAGCAAATCAACACAAGCACACAGTGTTATTATTGCCATCTTACAGGTGAGGTATGTGAAGCAAAGAGAGGTTACATAACTTGCCCAAGGTCAGACAGCTTTGATGAAGCCAGCTTTGCACCCAGGCAAACTTACCCCAGTCATAATCACTAGGTAGGCTGGCTTTCGGGAGATGGGAGTACGACATTCTGTTTTCACGTGGGAGGCAGAAGGAAAGAGTACTTACTTTGTGCTACAAACTTGGTAGGAGCTTTAATGCGCACTAACTTAGGCCCTCCTGGAAGATAAGTATTTGATTCCCCATTTTAAACATGAGGCTTCCTAGGAAAAAAACTAGGGCATCTTTGGATCAGTAGCTGAAGTAATTGGTGCACTTTCGCCTAAATGAAACAGAATTTAGGACATATTTGGGAGTGGGGCAAATATTTGAAGGTTGTTAGGATTAAATTTGTTTTGTTTAGTTTCAGGAGGATGGAGTTAGGACAACAGATAGAATTTATAGCAACATAACCTTGTCTCAAAGTTATAAAGGTTTTTCTGATATGGATTACCAATTCTTGTAATCGTACTAAATATAATAATACAAATACTATACCATTTACTGAGCATTCATTATATGCTAACAATGTCACATCATGATATATAAAGCCAGTTTAGTAATAAAATCACAATAACAGTTGTAATTAAGTATTTATGCCAGTCACTGTGCAACAACTTTAAATGGTAGATGCTATTATCTTTATTTTATAAATGATAAAACAAAGCACAGAGAAGCTGAGTAAATATACTCAAGGTCACACAGCTAGCAAAAGATCGAATCTGTATGTGAATTCAAACTTCCTGACTCTAGACCAGAGTTCCTAACAAGCATGGCTTCACTGTTCCCCCAAGGAAAGCGGTGAGGAATGGTGGACGGATTGTTGGGAAACACTAGAGTTCCAGCAGCATCCAGTGTGGGATTGTCCTGGTGGAAATCTAAGGCTTCTCCCACCCTGGGAATCTAAAGACCAAGAGCAGCGACCTGGGCGAGTGAGAACAGATGAACTTACACCAATGGGCTGTCCAGGGACTCCTCCCCCAGGCCCCTGGGTCCAGGCTCCGACGCCCCGTGCACAAAAGCTCCAGCCCTGCTGAGACCACTGTGCATGTGTTTTATTAAAAGGAAGTGTTTACCCGGCCTACTCCTGGCAGGGCTGCGGCAGCAGTTTATTAGGACTTCATTTGGGGTGTAAATTGATGCCGGTTTATAAAAAGGCTCTGCAGAGCAGCTCCTTCGGGATGGCCCCAATCCGCAGCACGGGGCAGGCAAGGCTTTAACTAAATCATTGATTTCCCTCCGGAAGGAGCAGCCAGAGATGAGCCACTCATTTTGCTGCTTAGCTGCTGTCTCCTCGGCACCTGGAGGGCAAAGGTGGCAAGATTCCCCCTTACCTCCTGTCTCCATCTCTGTACACACACACACACACACACACACACACACACACACACACTGCTAACTTCTCTGAGTGCCTATACCACTCTAGAAGGCCAGTAAGGTCTGAAGATTACTCCAAGGAGCATTTGAAAGCACGCTGCCTGTTGGTTGTGTGGGTGTTTTAGGTACAGTGTGTGGTGGGGATGGCAAGCCTCATCTCCAGCATGAAACAGCTTTGGGTCCAAAGGTGACTTTGGGCATGGGTTGCCAGATTCAGCAACTAAAAATACAGAATACACAGTTAAATTTGAATTCCCGATAAACAATGAATAATTTTTCGGTATAAGTATGGAACAAGTTTAATTGAAATTTGAATTTCATCTGGCGGCACTACCGTGGGCAGGGGATGGTTCTTTAAGCCTTAGTTTCCTCATCTATAGAATCTCATGCAAGATAATGTCTGTAAAGTACTTGACACAATGTCTAGCATGGTGTCAGTGCTCGACAAATGTTATCTGCTATGTTATTATTACTGTTATATTTTTATATAATCCAATCTGCAGCCTGCTGTGGTCATTTGTTTACATCTTTATTATTAGACTGTGAACTTCTAGACTCTCTAGAATACCAAGTCTATCCTAATTTTTATATCCCTAAAGTGTAGAGAGCTCCTGAAACAGATTAGGTTTATATGCTAAATAATTTAATTGATTATGAGTTTAACTATTGCAAAAAATCAAGAGCCAGTGAATGAAAAATCAGTGATCCTAGGAATATTTACTCCAAAAGTCAAAATATCCAACTTTTTAAAAGAAACAGAAAGATTTGCTTTCTGTTGACACGCATTTATAGTATCACAGTTAAGATATTATGGACTCCTGAGATCATCTGCCATGGTTCAAATTCTGTTTCCTCCTCTCTGGTTCTCAGTTTCCTCATCTCTACAATGCAGATAATAATGGTAGCTATCTCATAAAAGTTTGTGCACATTCAAACATATAGAATGCTTATCACAGTGCCAGGCACATAGAACTTGATGCTCAATGAATGGTGGCTATTAATTCATGCCAGCTCTTGCCCTGTGTTACCAGGAAGAGATTGGCAGGACCACAGGGAGCACAGGAAGGAGAGGGCACAGTGGAAAGAGGGGGGAACTGCAGGACCGGTTTGTCCACAACCTGGAGGCCATAGCAGGGATAGCCCAACTATGTCCTCAGAGGGAAACCAGAGACTGCCTTAAGGGAGCCTGAATAATGAACACGTTGTGTTGACAGCAGAGGCCCATGACTCCTATCGCCATCTGACATATTTGCTTAGTGTCTATCTAGACCCCTACAAGAAAGTAAACTCAGTGGTAGAAGAAAGTTTTTTTATTTATTTTTGTTTGTTTACTGGAATATTCTAAAAGAACATTGGGCACAGAGTGGGTGTTTCAGTCAGTTACTGCCACAGTCACCATGTTGCACAACAAACTACCCCAAAGCTCAATGATTTATTCAAGGAACATTTATTCTCAAGCTCATGAATCTGCAGGCCAACAGGATTTCAGGTTACCCAGGAAGCTCTGCTTCAGGCTGCAGCTCAGCCTTGCTTGGCTCCAGGCTGTGCACGAGTTCAGGTCTGACCAAGTGTACTTGTACTGGGGCCCAGGAATAAGGGACGGCAGCCACGTGGGAGAAAGCTCTTGTCATGGTAAATCACTGGACACAGTCAAATGCAGTCACGTCAATGGTGCAACCGAGTATGGAGCCTGAGCTTACATCAAATCTGCTACTTCCTCATTGGCAAGTCACATGGTCAAGTTCAACATCAATGAGGTGGAAAAGTAAACTCCCCTGCAACAGAGGGAGGCAGATGAGAGTAAATGATACTCCCTAATATACTCGCTAAGAAGTATTTGTTGGATGAATGAGCTAACTTCAAAGGTAAGAGAAAATTCCATTCCCTCCTTCCTTACCTACAGGACTTCTCTCTTCATTATTTGCTAACTCTATTTCTTCCTCCACCCTTACCCTACATCCTCTGTAGACATTCTCATCTCAAACTCAAAGGGAGGGAAGAAGGAAAGCGGAGATGAGAGAGGAAAGAAAGGAAAATTAAAATACAAAATCTCTCACAACCTTACTTTATTGTCCTTCCCTTAAAGATGATTGTTTATAAAGATATGCAATCTAAAACATTGACAAGCTGTACATTTCACCCACCAGATTGACAAAAACAAAGACTTTGATAGAACAAGATATCCCAAGGGTGTGAAGTCATAGGCATATACATTCCTGGTAATGAGGCAGCCTCTTTGGAGAGAAGTCTGAAAATACCTCTCAGAATTTAAAATACACTTACCAACAGACTCAGCAATTCTCCTTCTAGGAATTTGTCCAACAACAACCCGTACATGAGTATTTTTTAACATTGTAGAATAATGGTCATTACAACAATATTTGCAAAAATAAAAAGTTATCCATAGTACAATATGGCCATATAGTAATATACTACTTAGGCAATAAAAGAATAAAGTTGATCTATATGTTGTGATTTAGAAAGTTCTCCAAGGTACATTAAGTTGGGGGGTGTTGAACAGTGTAAAGACTGTGCTGTTGTGTGTGTATATGTTACATATGCTGTTTCCACAAGGATGGATGAGAAACTCCTTATAGCAGTTGCCTCTTGGGGAGAGAACTGGAGAAGAAGGAGGTTTCTGGAACGAGAGACAACTTTTCATTGTATGGCATTTTGTTTTATTGACTATTGTGCCATGTGCATTAATTACTGGTTTAACTTTTAAGTAGTGCTAAAAATATTTGGGGACCAACCGAAAATATTTTAAATGCTTTTTTCTAATTACAAAATAATACATTCTGAGTGCGTGTTATTAAAAAGTCAAAAAATACAACAGATGTCAGCAAGGATGCAGATAAAAGGAAATGCTTATACGCTATTGGTGGGAATGTAAATTAATGCAACCTCTATGGAAAACAGTATGTAGATTTCTCAAAGAGTTAAAAATAGAACTACCACGCAATCCAGCAATCACTACTGGATATTTACCCAAAGGAAAAGAAATCATTACATAAAAAAGATATCTGCACTCATATGTTTATCACAGCACTATTAACAATAGCAAAGATAATCAACCTGAGTGTCCACCAGAGGATGACTGGATAAAGAAAGTGTGATACATATATGGCTAAAAAAGGAATGAAATCATGTCTTTTGCAGCAACAAAGATGGAATTGAAAGCCATTATACTCAGTGAAATAACTCAGAAACAGAAAGTCAAATACCACACGTTCTCACTCATAAGTGGGGGCTAAACAGTGGCTCCACACGGACATACAGAGTGAAATCATAGACATTGGAGACTCAAAAAGGAGGAGTGGGAAGGCAGGTGAGGAATAAGAAATTACTTATTGGGTACAATATACATTATTCAGGTGATGGTTACACCAAAAGCCCACACTTCACCACTACACAGTGTAACCATGTAACAAAACTGCATTTGTACCACCTAAATCTATAAACTCTAATAATAAGAACACATTCTGACAAAGAAAAAGAATGCAAAACAATTTTTAAAAACAAGAAAAGAAAAGACACTAGCCAGAACCATTGGGGTCAGGCTCAGTGGCGTATGCCTGTAATCCCAGCACTTTGGGAGGCTGATTCAGACAGATCACTTGAGGCCAGGAATTCAAGACCCGATGTAACCATTGGTAACATTTTGGTTGATATTCTACTATTTCTGTATATATATTTTTTGAGACCGGGTCTCACTATGTTGCCCAGGCTGGTCTTGAACTCCTGGACTCAAGTGACCCTTCCTCAGCCTCCAGAGTAGCTGGGACTATAGGCACATGCCACTGTGCCTGGCTTCTACTATTTCTTTTTCAATACACAGAAGCTTTTTTCTGCAAAATACTAATGTTTGTATATTTTTTAAAAATTAACCATATATTGGTCACAGTTTCTCACATCATTAAAATAAGCTTCTAAATCTGTGGTCCCCAACCTTTTTGGCACCAAGGACCAGTTTCATAGAAGACAATTTTTCCATGGACTGGGGCAGGGTTGGGGGAGGATTCTTGGATGAAACTGCACCTCAGATTATCAGGCATTGAATCCTCATAAGGATTGTGCAACCTAGATCCCTCGCATCCACAGTTTACAACAGGGTTTGCCCTCCTATGAGAATCTAATGCTGCTGATGATCGACAGGGACGGAGCTCAGGTGGTAGTGCTCATTCAGCCACCGCTCACCTCCTGCTATGCAGCCCGGTACCGGTCCCAGGGGTTGGGGACCCCTGTTCTAAACTTTGATGGTCACAGTAGGGATATCCTATAATGTAATTTAATTAGACCCTTACTGTTAGACATTTGGTTGCTCCAGATTTTTTAAGTGTTATAAATAATGCAGCAGTAAACATCTTGTATGTGCACCTTGGATTATTTCCCCAGTGAAAATTCTTTGCTGTGAAATTCTGGGTCAAGAACTAGATGTATCTGTTTTAATCTACATTAACACAGAAAAAAAGTTTATGTTAAGAAAAAACAAGATGAAATAACATGATTCATTTTTGCATATGTATAAAGAAAATACACAATACACAATTTATATATGTACATATATCTCTATGTATATACCTATATATGTATCTGTATATAGATATAGGTATCTATGCCTTTACCTATATATTTATGATATAAAAGATTTAGAAGATACACACCAAAAAGTTAACAATCCTCTTCTCAACATGGTGGAATCTGGAGTCATTTTTATTTTCTTCCTTTTGCTTCTATTTTCTAAAATGTTTATTGTAGTGGATGCTGTGGTGTGCCACCCAGATCCCCACTGCTGGCCTGAGGAACTCCTTCCTCAGCTGCTGGGAACATTAGCCACTAACAATTCAGCTGAAACACTTTCCAAGAATTGTCCTCAGCTGAGAGCAGCCTCACCCAGGGTCACACACCTTTCTTGGGGATATCAACATCCAATAACTGATCCCTTTCCCTAATCCCAGTTCCCGAGTTTTCCCGGGATAAGCTTAAGCCACTGTTGCAACTGCATCATAGCCCAATTTCTTCCTCTGCCAGGCCTGCTTTCCTCCCTCCCTGAGTTGTGTGATTCCAAGGGTACTCCCTAGTAAACTGTATGCAAATTCCTCTCTTAGAGTCCACTTTCCAGGTTAGCCGAACTACAACATGTAAAAGGAACACTTACTAATTTGGCAATGAGTAAAACTTTTAATTAAAAAATTGTTTTTCTTTAAAAATACCCTCCTGGTTTGGGTCAGATGACCTTCCACTATGAAAAATTGTCCACTCTCCAAAGTGACCAGTGATGTAGTATGATATCTTCCCCAGGTCACACTGGGAAAAGTACTGAAGGCAATTAATCAATTAGTCTCTTCATCTTCCAATAAATCCCCTTCCAGTGGTGCCTGACCCTGACCAGCTGACATTTCCATAACCCACTTGCCATCTTACGTGTGTTAAATGACTTCTCGTTTTCCTAAACTTGGAGATTTTAATCTCGTATATTAAGCCAGCAGGGCCCAGTAATTCCCTGAATGCATTTTTATTGACTTTGTAAATCAGACTTCCCCACATCAGGAACTGTGACCAGGAAAGAGGTGTTTGTCTGTGAAATTGGCTGGACACAGACCATTGACTGTGATGATAACCAGTGATTTGTGAAGCCAGATAGACAAGCCACATGCACTAAGCAGATTAAAATATAACAAAACAAAAAGGTTCCATTACCAGGAATACTGTCAAAGGGCAGCAGGATGTTTGTGATAAAAGACAGAAAACAAACTAATTCCAAGTCTGGAAGGCAGCCCAAAATAACACTTTGCTGTCTCTTCAGTCCGCCAAAGAGAAAGTGTGGGAATGCTAAACACAGCTAAGTAAACCAATTTCTGAAAGCTCTTTAGCAAAAGTCAGAGAAAGCTTGGCTCTCTCCCCACCTGGGCTCTTATTCACAAGGTTGTTCACACCTCCTTGCCGTCTGTGACAGGAATTGTTTACAAAAAGGTGCAGTAACAATTTTAAACAGGTTCAAAGAAGGACACTCTTCTGCGGGTCTCCCTCTCACTGAAAATAAAAATCAAATACAATCTAAGTAGTCTGTCACCAGTTCTGACTTCATCTTTTGTTATTCTCACTCTTAACCCACTCCTTGCCAGCCACATTGGCTTCTTGGCTATTACTCCACTAACACTAGCACATTCTGGCCTCAGGGTCTTTGAACTTGCTGTTCCTCTTGCCTGTCATGCTCTTCCCACAGACATCTCCAATTCTGCCTTACTCACTTCACTCTGATAAATGCAATGCCAGGTGATTTTGTCATTGTGCAAACATCATTGAGTGTACTTACGCAAACCTAGACGGTAGAGCCTCCTACGCATCTAGGCTACATGGCATATAGCCAATTGCTCCTAGGCTAAAAACCTGCACAGCATGTTGTGGTACTGAATACTGTAGACAACTGTAACACAATGGTAAGTATTTCTGTATCTAACCAAAGAAAATGTGTGGTAAAAATACGGTATTATAATCTTACGGGATTAAGTCTGTCTGTCATTGACCAAGACATTGTCATGCAGCACATGACTGTATTTATTGTGAACTGATATCATATTACAATATTTGTATGCTTGCTTGTTTATTTTAAGCCTTGTTACTCCAGAGAAAAGAATTGTCTCTTTTGTTCACTGCTATATCCCCAGTCCCTAGCACAGTAAATGCTCAAATATTTGTTGAATAAATGAATTATGTATTTTTTACTTCCTTTTCTTTTATCTCCGTCTAAATGACCTAATTCATTCATATATTTGTTCAACAAATGTTTGTTGAGGACCTACAATAAGCCAGGCATTGTGCTGAGTGCTGGCTCTTATAAGGATTATATGATGATATGTATAAAACTGTAATGCTCAGTTAAAATTTAAGGTGCAACTTGGTAATAGTGTCCAAGACAGTTGTTGAAAAGAATTGTATTTGTGTCTTTTTGCTAGACTAAATAGGAAGATAAGTATCTTGCATTTAATGACAAAATGATTATCCACAATTGCTTAACCTCCTCCTCTGGATTAACTATTCACACTCTATTACATCCTGGACCTTGTCTTGCCTGTACCATCTCTGATCGTAACTTCTGGTCTTTCCAAAGCAGAGGCTGCTGACTGTCCATCACTGCTAATTCTCTGCAGATACTTGGCTGCTTAGCTGAGATGACATCTACACTTCCCAGCATCCCTTGCAGGTTGGTGCCTACACGTGACTAATTGCTGCTCAATGGATGTGAGCTCAAGTGATGTGTCCATTTTTTAGTTGTCTAGACCAGCAATATCCAACAGAAACATAACGTGAGCCACATATGTAATTTTGAATTTTCTAGTAGCTGTATTTTTTAAAAGTAAAAAGAAACAAGGGAAATTAACTTCAATAATATATTTTATTTAACCCAAAATATCCAAAATATTATCATTTCAACATGTAAGCAATATAAGAAAGTATTAATCAGATACCTTATATTGTTTTCTTCCACGCTCAGTCTTCAAAATCCAGTGGGTATTTTACACTCACAGCGCATTTCAATGAAGATGCTACATTTTCATTAGAAATAGTTGATCTGGGCTGGGCACAGTGGCTCATGTCTGTAATCCCAGCACTTTGGGAGGCCAAGGCAGGTGGATCACCTGAACCCAGGAGTTCGAGACCAGCCTGGGAAACATGAGGAAACCCCATTTCTACAAAAAATACAAAAATTAGCTGGGCATGGTGGAGCATACCTGTGGTCCCAGCTCCTAGGGAGGCTGAGGTGGGAGGATCACCTGAGACCAGTAGGTCAAAGCTGCAGTCCTCTACAATTGTGTCACTGCACTCCAGCCTGGGTGACAGAGCAAGTCCCTGTCTCAAAAAGAAAGAGAAAGAAAAAGATGAAAGAAAGAAAGACAGACAGACAGACAGACAGAAAGAAAGAAAGAAAGAGAAAGAAAGAAAGAAAAGAAAAGAGAAAAGGAAAGAAAAAGGGAGGGAGGGAGGAAGGAAGGAAGGAAGAAAGGAAGGAAGGGAGAGTTGATCTGTATTTCAGTTTTATACAATTTGTAGTTGAAAAAGCACATTCAATATATCCAAGTTATTCAAACATCCTTAAAAGCTTTACAATAACTGAATGGAGTATGAGTTTTCAAAATTTAAATTTAAACTAATTAGAATGAAATTAAATACAAAATTCACGTCCTCATTCTCACTTGCCATATTTCAAGTGCGCAATAGCCACAGATGGTCGCCATGGCAGACAGCTCAGGTGCAGATCCTAGAAAAGGTAGCCATGCACTGCTCTGTGCAATCCTTCTTCCTATTGGCTGGGAGGTGCTAACAACTGGAAGAGCTGGGCTAGAGATGGTAACTATGTATTGGGGTTGGAAAGCCTTCTCACCCACCTCTGAACTGTTATGTGGGAAGAAATAAACTTCCATTCTGTTTAAACCTCTGTATTTTCTGGTCCTTCTGTTGCAGTAGCTTCTCCTATACCTTCCATAATACACCTTTCAGCACTTTTGTTTCAACTGTTTCCTAAGCTCCCTGGAGACTTCCAATACCTCCCACTCCCAAACCTTTATCTTGGCTTAATCTGTAAAAGCAATAATTATTAATAGTAATATCATCAGTACTAGTATTTCCCAGCTTACACTTCCATTAGAGCATTACTTCAATCACTCCACAATATTTCAGCCACTATCTCAAAAATTGCTCAGCCTCAGACTCCAGTGGGTAGAGATTGCCTGGGTTTGAATTGAGGCTCCACCACCGTGATGGTTAATTTCAGGCATCTACTTCACTGGTCTATGGGGTGCTCAGACATTTGTCAAGCATTATTCTACAAGTGTCTACGAGGATGTTTCTGATGAGACTGACATTTGAATACGTAAACTGAGTAAAGCAGATTTTCCTCCCTAATGTGGGCAGGCCTTGTCCAATCAGTTAATGGCAGAAATAGAATAGAAAGGCTGGCATTTCCACAAGTGAGAGGGAATTCTTTCTGCTTGACAGCTTTTTCAACTGGGACATTGGTTCTTTCCTATCTTCACACTGAAAGTGCAGCATGGGCTTTTTCTGGCTATAAAGGTTACCAGCGTTCAGACTGTAACTATACCATCAGCTCTCCTGGATCTCCAGCTTGCTGATAGCAGATCTTGGGACTTGTCAGCCTCCATAATCACATGAGCCAATTCTGAATGAATGAATGAATGAATGAATATCCTATTGGTTCTGTTGTTTCTCTGGAGAACCCTGAGTAACACTGACTACTCACTGACTATGTAACCTCTCTGTGCCTCAGTTTCCTCATTTTTTAAACAGGGAAAATAATCCTCTACTAAATGTTAGTTATCATTATTGTTGTTGTTATTATTACAACATACTGCCAAGCACTGCTAGGGGAAAAGCATACATCATACAAGCATAAATGTGGAGACTTCAAATTCAACTCCAGTTTTGCTGGGTCGCTCGGCATTCAGGGAAATCCTTTTTTTTTTTATTTGAAATAGAGATAATTTAATTTATGAAATTGTTTATACAGATGTTAGAACAGCTGGTAAGCCTCGGGTAAGAGGAGATGTTTTTGCCATCCTTTCACTGCAGGGGGAAAAGCAGAAGGCAGAGTTACTGGATGGGAATAAATGAGGACAAACCGGAACTGCGTGGAGGGACCTGGAGTCCTGGAAGAGAAGTAGCTGCTGATGGAAACCACCCTTAAAGCACAGAAAAAAAAAGGGAGAAATACTCGCCTTTTTGGCTTATTCTGCCTTCCAAACTCCAGCCAGTTCTTAATAGGGGCCATATGCTGCCAAAATTTAGCTGACAAGGTAGCCTGGGAAACATTACCTGCAGGGGTGAAGACCTGCCACACACATAGAGCAAGGGAATCACGAAGAATGGATCAGGAAGCACAAGGCCATGCACTATGGAGGCATACAATAGTTGTCTCACACTAAGCAAATGCAAAACCTACCTGCTGATGTTTATCCATGATCCTACTTTGCTCACAATTAGTGCTGTCTCAGTGGAAACGTCATCTTTTTTTTCACTTTTTTTTTTTTTTTTTTTTTTTTTTTTACGTACTTTAAGTTCTGGGATACATGTGCAGGATGTGCAGGTTTGTTACATAAGAATACATGTGCCATGGTGGTTTGCCGCACCCATCAACCCATCATCTACATTAGGTACTTCTCCTAATGCTATCCCTCCCTGGGAAATCCATTTATACTCCCCTTGTCATCTCCCTCTCCTGTACCCCTCAGCAGCTGATGAGCTTGAAACCCACGTGATCACTTCTCTGTCCCCTACGTTGGCCCCAGTCCCCTTGGATTGGACCCTGCCTTCTATTTCGTAGACAAAAGTATGGCTCTCAGGCATGAACTTGTTAATTTTGTTTCATACCCTTATCCTTTTCATCTTGCGCCCTCTCCCTCCTTAGGGACATTCTTCCCCCATTAACTTTTTGGGTTTTTTTTTTTCCTTTTTGACACGGAGTCTTGCTCTGTCACCCAGGCTGGAGTGCAGTGCAATCTTGACTCATTGCAACCTCCTCCTCCGAGGTTCAAGCGATTCTCGTGCCTCGGCCTCTGGAGTAGCTGGGATTACAGGTGTGTGCCACTACACCCGGTTAATTTTTGTATTTTTAGTAGAGATGGGGTTTCACCATGTTGGCCAGGCTGGTCTCGAACTCCTGACCTCAAGTGATCCACCCGCCTTGGCCTCCCAAAGTGCTGGTGAGAGGTGACAGCGTGCTGGCAGCCCTGGCAGCCCTCGCATCCCTCGCTCGCTCTCAGAGCCTCCTCTGCCTTGTTGTCTGCTCTGGCCATGCTCCAGGAGCCCTTCAGCCCACCACTGCGCTGTGGAGGCCCCTCTCTGGGCTGGCCGAGGCCAGAGCCGGCTCCCTCAGCTTGTGGGGAGATGTGGAGGGAGAGGCGCGGGAGGGAACGGGGGCTGCGTGCGGTGCTTGCTGGCCAGCCCGAGTTCCGGGTGGGCGTGGGCTCAGCGGGCCACCGGCCGGCGCCACCAGCCCCAGGTGGTGAGGGGCTTAGCACCCGGGCCAGCAGTTGCGGAGGGTGTACCAGGTGCCCCAGGAGTGCTTGCCGGCCAACACTGCGCTCAAATTCTCTCGGAGCCTCAGCTGCCTCCCCACAGGGCAGGGCTGGGGACCTGCACCCCGCCAGGCTGGAGCCTACCCCCACCTCTCCACTATGGGCTCCTGCGCAGCCAAGCCTCCCCGACAAGCTCCACCCCCTACTCCGCGCACCTGGTCCCATCCACCGCCCAAGGGCTGAGGAGTGCGGGTGCAGGCTAGGCGCGGGACTGGTGGGCAGCTCCACTGGTGACCCTGGTGCGGAATCCACTGGGTGAAGCCAGCTGGGCTCCTGAGTCTAGTGGGGACTTGGAGAACCTTTATGTCTAGCTAATGGATTGTAGATACACCAATCAGCACTCTGTGTCTAGCTCAAGGATTGTAAATGCACCAATCAGCACCCTGTGTCTAGCTCAGGGTTTGTGAATACGCCAATCAGTGCTCTGTGTCTAGCTAATCTAGCGGGACTTGGAGAACTTTTGTGTCTAGCTCAGGGATTGTAAACGCACCAATCAGCACCCTGTCAAAACTGACCAATCCGCTCTCTGTAAAACAGACCAATCAGTTGTCTGTAAAATGGACCAATCAGCAGGATGTGGATGGGGCTAGATAAGGGAATAAAAGCAGCCAGCAGCAGCAGCCCGAGCCTGCAGTGGCTACGTGTTCAGGTTGCCTGCAACACGGTGGAAGCTTTCTTCTTTTGCTCTTCGCAGTAAATCTTGCTGCTGTTCAGTTTTGGGGTCTGCACTACCTTTATGGGCTGTAACACCCACCGCGAAGGTCTGCAGCTTCATTCTTGAGGCCAGCGAGATCACAAACCCACCGGAAGGAATAAACAACTCTGGACGCGCTGCCTTTAGAGCTGTAGCACTCGCCGTGAAGGTGTGCAGCTTCACTCCTGAAACCAGCGAGATCACGAACCTGCCAGAAGGAAGAAACTCCGAACATCAGAAAGAACAAACTCGGGACACATCACTTTTGAAAACTGTAACACCGCGAGGGTCCGCGGCTTCGTTCTTGAAGTCAGTGAGATCAAGAACCCACTAATTCCGGACACACGGGGATTACAGGCATGAGCCACCGTGCCCGGTCCACTTTTCCTTGTCTTTCAGGTTCTAACCTCTCCCTTTCCTATTGCTCCTTCTGCTTTAACCAAAGATCAGGCCTGAGGCCATCATATTGTTAGAGGCATAGCTGGGCCCTACCTCTTCCAGGTGCCTGCTTCTCTTCCTACCCCACATGTCAAGCTCCGTCAAACGCTGATCTGCACCTGCCATTTCATGGATTTACGGCCACTCCCTCCAGAGCAGCTTATGAAATAAGCCATGCAGATTGCTGGGCTTGGAATATTCTAGACAGAGGGATCAAAATGCACAGGCTCGGAGGCGGGAGTGTGCTTGGATTGGTTGAGGCACGAACATCCAGGCCAGTGTGGAACAGAGTGAGAAAGGAGGAGCATGTTGGCGGTGAAACCCGGGCAGCAGCTGTGGTCCAGATGTGGCAGCAGGGAGTTGGCTTTGATTCTGAATGAAGTGGAGAGCTGTGGGGGTGGTGGGGGAGGTGTGTGGCTAGAATAGAAGCGGTGCGCTCTGACTTACATTTTAAATGTCTCCTTCGGCAGAGAGGCAATAGCAGAAACAGGGAGACCCATCAGAAGGCAATTACAATAACGCAGGCAAGAGAAGACGGCTCAGACCAGGATGGAAGCATCGTAGGCATCGAGAGATGCAGTCTAACTGGATATATTTTGAAGGCAGAGCCAAGAGAGTCATCTGGTTCTATGGACATGGACTGTCCGAGAAACAGAAACGAGGGATACCACCAAAGCTTTGTTCTGTCTCACCTGCCATCTACCCATCCTGCAGCCACCTGGCCTCTTTCCCCAGGGCTGTCATAAGCGTTGCTTCTATAGCAGCCTAAAATGTAAAACTCTCGCCTAAATTTGTCCCTAAAATTGCAAAGGTAAATATATATAATAAGATAATCATAGCAGGAAGACAGGGAAGAGAAAAAAAAATGTGGCTGGGCACAGTGGCTCACGACTGTAATCCCAGCACTTTGGGAGGCCAAGGCAGGCAGATCACCCGAGGTCAGGAGTTTAAGATCACCCTGGCCAAGATGGTGAAACCCTGTCTCTACTAAAAATATAAAATTAGCTGGGCGTGGTGGTACATGCCTGTAATTCCAGCTACTGGAGAGGCTGAGGCAGGAGAATCACTTGAAACCAGGAGGCAGAGGTTGCAGTGAGCTGAGATCCTGCCATTGCACTCTAGCCTGGAAAACAAGAGTGAAACTCTGTCTCAAAGAAAAAGGAATGTAGTTAAAAATCAGTTAAATCCTCATCCCTCACGGCTGGCAGTCAATACATAATGTCCACAATTGGTAAATCAAGAAACAACAGTTTTTGCATATTATGTAGAGATACGGAGGTAACTACTAGAAGAAATATTTTGGCCGGGTGCAGTGGCTCACACCTGTAATCCCAGCACTTTGGGAGGCCAAGGCAGGCAGAGCACATGAAGTCAGGAGTTCAAGACTAGCCTGCTCAACACAGTGAAATCCTGTCTCTACTAAAAATACAAAAATTAGCCTGGCATGGTGGCATGTCCCTGTAATGCCAGCTACTCAGGAGGCTAAGGTGGGAGGATCACTTGAACCTGGAGGCAGAGGTTGCAATGAGCCAAAATCATGCCTCTGCACTCCAACCTGGGTGACAGAGCAAGGCTCCATCTCAAAAACAAAAACAAAAAAAAACTATTTTGTATTGTTTTGTTTCTTCCCCTCCCCCCTCTTTTTTTTTTTTACAATGAACATATATTATTTTCATTTAAAAATTTTTAAAAGCTTTTCTAGTCTAACAATTCTTCAGCCCAAGTCCTGTCATATCCTCCTGTGTTTAACTAGTGGTTACATTTCTTTATTTATTCAGCCTTTTTAAAATTCCCTTTATTGGCATTATGTTGATCTTCCCATAAATTTTTTAAAGAGCTTCAGCAAAACAGAAATGCTTTAGCTCCGAAATGACACTGCCTGTAAACACCGTTTATAAGCTTGTTTCCTGTAACATTTTTTGAATAAAAGAGCTTAGAGTTTCAGATCAAATGATCTGTTTGTATGTTTTGGGTTTTCTTTGACATAGCTCATGGCATGTCTGTGTGTGCTGAATTTGCAAACGTGACATGGAAACAATGACAGAGAACTAATAGGCATTGTTTCCAATTATTAAGCTGCTTGTTAAATATTCATACAAAAGAAAACCAATCTTGGATGGCTCTGTGTTTCCTAAAGCCCAAAGTGACTGGCTAAATGGCTTTTGCAATCTGGACCTACAATCTTGACCTATGTCACTTTACCAGTCATACCCTTCTCCTCCATTTCTGCTAACCCTAAGCCCTTTGTCACTCTGGACAGTAAGCACTTTCCACCCTATAGGCTTTACCTGTGCAAGTTCCCCAGGCAATCTCTTCATTCAAGGCCTAACTGAAACATCACCTTGTCGGGGATCAGCCTTTTAGTGTGAAGCTTAGTGCCACTGTTCCCAGCCCAGGCTGGTTCCCTGGGCTTTTCTTCTATAAGGCTTTAGACCCTTGGGTCCCTTTATAACTGTCACCACCTATTCCATCCCCAAAGGCTAACCAATGAATGAGACCCTTGAGCTCTCCCTTTCTGTGCTGTCCCTGAATGTATTCATTCATGCATTCTATAACTCTTTCTGGAGCGCCTATGGTTTTGCAGGCACTGTGCTAAGCATTAAGACTACCATAGTGAGCAAGCTGCCAAAAACACAATCTAATGAGCAAGGTGGATGCTAAAGGAGAAATGACAACAGTGTCATGGGAACTTAAGCAGAAGATGTACCATGTGCTGAGAGAATATATAAATCAGAATGACTAAACAGAGAAGCAGAGAGAGTTGAAAGGAAGTGACATTTTAGCTGGTATCTCAACTTTGTGTAAGAATTTGGAAGGCCAGTGGGGGAGGGAGAAAAAAGACTGTCCCAGAACAGTAGAGCATGTGCAGAAGTCCAGCATGGCTGGAGAAAGAGTGGGTGTATGATCAGAGTGGTGCAGGGGTGAGGAAGCAGGGTCAGGAGATGGCAGAGAGACAGGCAAAGCCAAGTCATCAAAGGGCTTGTATTAAGTTGGTGCAAAAGTAATCGCAGCTTTCGCCATTACTTTTAAAAGCAATCACATTGGTTCTGTTTATGTGATGAATCACATTTATTGATTTGCATATGTTGAACTAGCCTTGCATCCCAGGGATGAAACCGACTTGATCATGGTGGATAAGCTTTTTGATGTGCTGCTGGATTCTGGCCCATCAATGATAGACTGGATAAGAAATGTGGCACATATACACCATGGAATACTATGCAGCCATAAAAAAGAATGAGTTCATGACCTTTGCAGTGACATGGATGAAGCTGGAAGCCATCATCCTCAGCAAACTAATGCAGAAATAGAAAACCAAACACCACATGTTCTCACTCATAAGTGAGAGTTGAATGGTGAGAACACATGGACACAGGGAGGGGAACATCACAAACTGGGGCCTCTTGAGGGTTGAGGGCCAAGGGGAGGGAGAGCACTAGGACAAATACCTAATGCATGCAGGGCTTAAAACCTAGATGACAGGATGATGGGTGCAGCAAAACACCATGGCACATGTATACCTATGTAACAGACCTGTATGTTCTGCACATGTATCCCAGAACTTGAGGTAAAATTAAAAAAGAAAGAAAGAAAGAAATCTATAGCAGGACAGAGCACTCTTTATTTAGTGAATACATTGTAATATATATATAATTATAAAATAAAATATAAATAAGTAAGTTTTTAAAAAAGCAATGGCAAAAACCATGATTACTTTTGCACCAACCTAATAAATCTGCCTAAGGAGTTTGGACTTTATTCCAAAGCAATGGAAAGCTATGGAGGGATTTCAAGCAGGGGAGTGACATGATCAAAGTAGTCCTTTCTCATTACTATACTTTTTCATGTTTTATGGCAATTACCACATAAAAATAGTCAGGAATAAGCCAGGGATGGGAGCTCATGCCTGTAATCCCAGCATTTAGGGAGCCCAAAGCAGGAGGATCACTTGAAGCCAGGAGTTCAAGACTAACTTGGGCAACAAAGTGAGACCCTGCTTCTACAAAAAATAAAACAGAATTAAAAAATTAGCTGGGAAGGGTGGCACAAGCCTATAGTCCCTCCTATTCAGAAGGCTGAGACAGGAGGATTATTTGAGCCCAAGGAGTTCAAGACCAGCCTGCACAACACAGACCAGATTGTCTCTACAAAAAATTTATTTAAAATAGTCGGGCATGATGGCATGCACCTGTAGTCTCAGCTACTCCAGAGGTTGAAGTGAGAGAATTGCTTGAACCCAGAAGTTTGAGGCTGCAATGAGCTGTAATCACACTACTACACTCTGGCCTGAGTGACAGAGCAAGATCCTGCCTCTACAAAAATAGAAATAAAAACAAATAGTCAGAAAACACAAAAAGCTAACAAATATGAATTTTTAGAGTTGTAACATCTTACAGGATATTTACAGATATATTTTCTGATCTCTGCCTTTCCTGACATCCTAGCAGGTATTTATGTTTATTAGTCATTTTAATTTCAAAGTGACACATCAATATTATAACATAAAATTTTATTAATTTAGATAATTTTTATTACAGCAATAATTATACCTGTTATAACAAACAAATGCAGAAAAGAAGAGTATAAAAATCACCCCTAGGCTCACCAACTAGAGATAACCACTATCTTTTCTTATGCACAGATGTGCAGACCCATAAATTGTTATAACCATGGCATCATTTCACATGTAACAAATTTTGCAAACTACATTTTTCACTTAACAAATATGATCATCGTTTTCCACGTTATTAAGCATGTTATTCAAAGACTTCATTGAATACATTATGGGTTTTTTCCACAAGTAATAATTCTTAACACAGAGCCCCCAGAAAAAAAAGAACAAAGCACCAAAAGTCAACCGTAACCACGTAAACATTTTAGTGAATGCCCTTGCAATCTTTTATTTCTACACATGTGTTTATTTCTAAGAAATACTCATGTTTTCAGAAAGGAAAAGAAAAATGCATTTTAAAAAAAGTACATATTATTTTGTAGCCTGCTGTTTATTTAGCAATACATTCTGAACACTTTTCCATGTTTGATAAATATTTGTATGCTGGCCAGAAGTCCTGTTGGATTCTAACCTCCAGTTTTATTTTATTGAAGATCAGACTTAGCAAACCTCCCTGACTGCTCTTACCTCAGAAACTCTTACTGCTGAGAAAGTTATTCTTCTCATTTCTTAGGTCTGAAAAAGTTAGAAAAACATGGCCCTGTGTTTTAAGTGGCATTTTAAGAAGTCCAAAATGGATACTTTGTTCTCTCAGCTGTTCCTGCTGTGAAAGATCTCTGTGAATCTCCTTGTGAAACCTTAGTAATGTCCCTACCAGGAATAATCAACTTCTCCTTCCACTCTACATCCATTTAGATTTGTGTGTTTCTCAAGCCTACATTTATTATATGGTATGCCAGTTACTTTTCTCTGTTTTCTTAGTTATTGATATTCAAAAAATATCTATGAACACCTTAACTATACACCATTACTTAAACCATGAGGGTTGATGTAAAAGGAATCAGGTTAGAGTCTCAGTGCTCACGTAGCTTGTAGATTCATGAAGGCTACAGAGAAGTGCTAACAAATGTAATACTGAGTAATAATTATTTCATTAGGTGTTGAATACAGAGTGTTATGGCAGGGCATATATGAACATAAACTCAATCAGGAGGTCACGGGGCAACTAAGGCAGTCACACACAGCTCTCTGGAAGAAGAGACAGCTAAGCTCATTCTTTTAACCCACTCAAGTCAAAGTTCTGCGCCTATCACTCTAGTGAGACCGCTACTGCTCTTCTCAAAGTCACTAAATGACTATTTATAGTGACTATAGAGTCGCTATAAATGACTGTCTTTAACCCAATGACCTTGCATGAATCTGCATTCTACATGATTTCTCTGCAGGACTTGGCAATGCCCTTTGTTCACTATTTTGTTCATTTATTTATTTGCCAGATATTTATTGAGAATATTATGTGCTGACCAGGAGGATGCAGTAATGGGGGGTTGTTTGTTGTTTTTAATTTTTTGCTTTTTGTGACCACATATCTCCTGATTACACACCTCACACCCTTCCTCCTCAACCTCCTTAATGAATACATTTTCTCTTCCTCCATCACCCCAGGTTCCTGTCTCCCATGTTCTCCCACCAATGCCAGTTACTCCAATATCTTGAAGAAGTCACTGATGACTCACAAATCTCTACCTCCAAATCTAACTTTTTCCCAATCTCCAAAAGCATACTTTCAATTGCTTGCTGGACATTTTATGCAGAAAAAAATTGTCGCATCTACTGTGTGCCAAACACTGTGTGAATTCCTAGTAATAGAAGGATGAATGAGGCAAATTTCCTCTTCTGAAGAAGCTCACAATAAAGTGAAAAAGTTAAATCTAAATATCATCAGTTATACTAAGCATACATCCAAACATATACATCACTGTCCATTCTTAAATACGAGAATTCTGGTGTCTGACAAGGTTTGTGTGATTTCTTGGCACAACCCCACAGGTTGTCATTTACATAGTCTGCAGTATAAATTAGACCCTCTACAGTTAAACAGTACACAACCTATACAACCTTACATGGCAGCTTCCACTGGACCCCATGTACAGCTAAGAACATGATAGGCTGGAGCTGTCACCCATGATGGCTCACATGGTGGTTTCCCTAGTGGTCACTCCCTGTTAGGTTGATGGGTTAAACATGGATTATGTTTCCACACTTTACTTATCGAGTCCTTCAGGAGTAGAGCTCTGAAAATACCAGTCTTCTCCCAATACGGAAAGAAAAACAAAGCTCTGAGGTAGAGGGGCCCAATATTTAATCTTCCCTCCTTTTGTCAGGGTCCCAAGTAGATGTAAATCACTGAGATAAAATAATTTCTTTGCCGGACGCAGTGGCTCACACCTGTAATCCCAGCACTTTGGGAGGCCAAGGCAGGCGGAACACCTGAGGTCAGGAGTTTGAGACCAGCCTGGCCAACGTGGTGAAATCCCGTCTCTACTAAAAATACAAAAATTAGCCGAGCGTGGTGGCGGCTGCCTACAGTCCCAGCTACTCGGGAGACTGAGGCAGGAGACTCGCTTGAACCCGGGAGGCAGAGTTTGCAGTGAGCTGACAGAGTGAGACCCTGTCTCCAAAAATAAAAATAAAAATAAAATAATAATAATAATTTATTCACTCTGCAATCTAGACTCTGTGCCGCAAACTGGTAGGCTATAATGTGTGTGCTTTGATTGGCCTTCATACATATTTTGAATTTAGCTGCCAACTAATTTCACATAAATATCCAGAATGTCAGCTTCATTGGAAAAAATCTGAAAGACAAGACAACACTGGGCCCACATTCCAACATGGCTAGAGTCAGCTGCAGCTGACAGGAAATATGCTTTCTGTTTTAAAACACTCTTATGTTAGGTTCAGGGTTACGTGCACGGGTTTTTTTTGTTTTGTTTTGTTTTGTTTTTTGCTTTTTGTTTTAGACAGAGTTGTACTCTTGTCACCCAGTCTGGAGTGCAATGGTGCAATCTCAGCTCACTGCAGCCTCCGCCTCCTGGGTTCACAAGCAATTCTCCCACCTCAGCCTCCCGAGTAGCTGGGATTACAGGCGCCCGCCACCACGCCCAGCTAATTTTCATATTTTTAGTAGAGACAGGGTTTCACCATGTGGGCTAGGCTGGTCTCGAACTCCTGACCTCATGATCCGCCCACCTCGGCCTTCCAAAGTGCTGGGATTACAGGTGTGAGCCATCGTGCCCAGCCCATGGGTTTGTTATATAGGTAAATCGCATGCCACGGGTATTTGGTGTACAGATTATTTCATCATCTATGTAATAAGCATAGTACCACATAAATAGTTTTTCCATTCTAATCCTCCTCCTACCCTCCACCCACAAGTAGGCCCTGGTGTCTGTTGTTCTCTTCTTTGTGTCCATGTGTTCTCAACATTTAGCTCCCACTTATAAGTGAGAACATGTGGTATTTGGTTTTCTGTTCCTGCATTAATTTGCTTAGGATAATGGCCTCCAGCTCCAACCATGTTGCTGCAAAGGACATGATCTCATTCTTTTCGATGACTGCATAATATTCCATGGTATATATGTACCACATTCTCTTTATCCAGTCTACCACTGATGAGCATTTAGGTTGATTCCTTGTCTTTGCTACTGTGACTAGTGCTGCAACGAATATACGCATGAATCTGTCTTTCTGGTAGAATGATTTATTTTCCTACGCATATGAGAAACTGTTTAACATCACTAATTATTAGAGAAATGCAAATCAAAACCACAGTGAGATACCATCTCACATCAGTCAGAATGGTTATTAAAAAGTCAAAAAATAACAGATGCTGGCAAGGTTGTGGAGAAAAGGGAATGCTTCTACACTGCTGATGGGAATGTAAATTAGTTCAGCCATTGTGAAAAGCAATGTGACGATATCTCAAAGAACTTAAAAGAGAGCTACAACTCAACCCAGCAATCCCATTATCAGGAAATCCACTTTCGGATTCCTCAGTCACACCCTGACTATTCCCTTCCTCGACCCGGCTGGCCTCACTCTGTCACCTGCTTAACCCCTGTCATCAGTCATATTAACTTCCAATCTTAAAAAATTCTTTTCACCCAGAAATGTCCTGCTAATTATTTTATTGATTTGCAGAGTCCATTAATTTATCGAATTTTCTAGTGATAACAAGTCTCTCAGCTATAGAATAAAAAATAAAAACCTACAACAGAACAGATTCCAAGAACTACTTTTCACATTGCACATGGCCAACCAATTAGTCCTGAAGAAGAACAGGTCCCTCCCTCATTTCTCCTGCAAAAGCCACCCAGCAATGAATACATTTTCAAAAGTCATCTCTGATCTACCTTGGAATGAGCTCAGAGATCTCCCAGAGCCAGTATAATTAGTTGTATCTCCCTGCGGGGGAGACCTGCCATTTTAAATTAACCCTTTGCAGCCTGAACAGACATTGATGAAAGAGAAAACAGGACTCACAAGCAAGCTCAGAAGGAAGCGCAAATCCAAGGAAGAAGATACAATATTTTCATCCGAAAAAGTAGCAGACATCCCAAAAATACCCAGCAAAGGAACAGAGCAGGCGTTCTTGTTTATTGTTTTGAGCAATGTAAACGGGTTTACTTTTTTGGAAAGGTTTTTTGTTGGTGGCGGTGGTGGTGTTTTTTGGTTGTTGTTGTTGTTTGAGTTTTGCTCTGTTGCCCAGGCTGAAGTGCAGTGGCACAAGCATGGCTCCCTGCAGCCTTGAACTCCTAGGCTCAAGCGATCCTCCTGAGTAGCTGGGACTACAGCCACAGGACACCATGTCTGGCTAATTTTTAAAAATTTTTTGTAGAGAGAGAGTCTTGCTATGTTGCCCAGACTGGTCTGCGAAAGGCTATTTAGAGGTTCATTTCAAAAGATCTATTTTGTGTGTGTGAGCACAGCTTTCTAGCTCCTCCACTCACCTGTGGTTAATAGAAGACACAGATGGGATGCAAGTCACATAACAGGAGTTTCAAGGAATTTCTGCACAGTGCAGTGTGGACAAAACTAGACTAAAAGAGTTCTTTGAAGTCTGATATGCCATTACCCTTCTGGAAAAGGCGGTGTACTGGGGACATAATGGGGAGAACCTGCTAGAAACATCCATCCACCCCCAAGTCCCTGAAGTATCTTCTAAGTTGAAGGGATTTGGGCTGCAGGCAAGGGCAGGGTGAGAGGCTTGGTTCCTGTGAAACCACCTTTGCAAAAACTTTCACAGTCAGAAAATTATGACAGTGAAAAAGATCTGACCTGACTCCATTTTGCTTCTAACCTCCAAGCTGTCCTTGTTCACTCCTGGGCATAGGCCAAATTAACTTTGGGTTGAACTTATTATACTTTAACTTTGAAACAAAGAGTATAGCAGCCCTTTCCCAAAACAAACACCATTCTTGCTTGGGGACCAAACTGCCTTTGTAGGGTAACAAATTAGCCACAAGATTAGAAATTATGGTTTAGGAGTTATACAGCTGGAGGCCACAAGATTTTGAAATTCCCCAATTGCTCCTAGGGATAACATCACTATTATAAAACCTAAGATTGGTACTAAAGATATTTTTCAGACCCTCCACTCAATGAATTAGCTGGTGCCACCCAGATCAATGAAATGGCTCATCTGGTCTTGTGGCCCCCATCCAGGAACCAACTCAGTGCAAGAAGACAGCTTCAACTCAGCTGATTTCATCTGACCGTACGAATCGGCATTGGCACTCACCAGTCCCTGGACCCCTACCCACCAAGTCACCCTTTAAAAACTCTGGTCAGTCTCCAAATTTTCAGGGAGACTGATTTGATTAATAATAAAACTCCAGTCTCCTATTCAGCTGACTCTGCATGAATTAAACTCTTTCTCTATTGCAATTCACCTGTCTTGAGAAATTGGCCCTATCTGGGAAGTGGGCAAAATGAACCCTTTGGGTGGTTACACCTGTAGCACAGGCTTCCTTGGGCTGTGACCAGCTCCATGGACTCAATTCCATGAATTCAGCAGGGGGTGTCCTCCCCCACCCTACGAAGAAGGGGTGGATAAGAAGCCCAAATAAGTAACCAATTTCCCCAACCCATCCTGACCCATGCTTGGACAAACCACCTGGTTTTCACAAAGGAAGTTAAAAAAACAAAACAAAACAAAACAAAAAACACCACTCCCTTCTACAAGGGCACAGCTGATGCTCATGTGCTGGTAGGTGTTTCTTAATCTATTCCTCCTCCCCCTCATTACCTGCTTCCCCAGCCAGAAGAGTCTGTTATTCTAGAATTAACTTTACCAAAAGGCAGAATCTGAATGAGTCATTCCTCCCTTCCAGCTCCACCCTTCAAGGAAGCCCTTCCAGGGCCCCCCCTTGCTCTCAAGAGGAAACCGAGGCCCATAACTATGACACAGCATCTGGACCTCTCCCTCCCCCCACCTACCCTGCAGCCTTCCTCCTGCACCTGCACTCCAACCACAGGAGCTGTTTATTCAGATTCCTCAAATAGTCCCCGCTTCCTTCCACCGGGAATACTTAGCATGCAAACATCCTCTGCCTTGTGTGCCCTTCCCTCCCCATCCCCACCCACTTAGCTCACTTAATTCCTACTCACCCTTCAGATCACAGCTCAAATACCACTTCCTCTAGGAAGCATCCCAGAGCTCCCTGCCCACTCCCAGTTACACACTCTCAATTTGTAATTAGCTTTTATTTGCATTTATTAGTATCATTCTTAGATTAACATCCAATTACTACCCCATAAATTGTAATCTCCTTGAGAGCAAAGACTCACCACTGTAGCCCTGGCACCTACAGCAGTGTCACTGAACATATTTTTGGGTATACTTAAAAGGGCTGAAGACTAAGCTTAGAATCCAGCTTCCCTAAATGAGCAGGGATGGGAGAGTGGGTTTCAAAACCCAAACTCAGGACTTCCTGGTTGAACCAACTCTCAACTGGTGATTGATGGAGTAAAACCTTTCCTTTGCAGATCCATGTTTGGTGAGATCCTTTTATATTGTTGGGGAAAACCTCTGTCATCTTTTATACCTTGTGTTATACACATGACACCCCTGGGTCCAGAATGTAGCATAGAGAGACTTGGGTTTCATTTGTAGCATCTATGACAAAGCCCCACACAGGGGTCTCCCAAAGACTCTGTTCCTTCCATTATTCTTAAGTCTTCTGTCCTCACCAGGCTCAATACCTCCTAAGCTTCTGAATTCCTCTGGGTTTTATTTTGCCTTTTCTCCTTAAGTGTGGACTGGAAGGTTCCTCTTATAACCATCGGGGCAAATAAGAGAAGTATGAGGCATAGAAAAACATTTTGCAGTTCAAAGGAAGGAAACCTCTCTATAGAGTCAAGGAAAACTAACTTACTGCCCAAAAAAAATGAGAAGAAAAAGAAAGAGGAAGAAGAGGAAGATAAAGGTGAGAGAGCGGAAGGGAAAGAGAAAAGCACCTTTTTAATATTTGATGTGTGATCTCAACAAGATCCAATAAGTCTTTATAATCTATGGAACTGGAGCGTGTAGTCATAATGAGAAATTAGTTGTAGGTCAGGAAGGATTATCTAAAGATGAAAAGCACAATAATCTAATTAGAAGCCACTTTGGAGATTGCACATAGGAGAGAAAGCCACACAGAAGACAGAATCAGTGAAGACACACTTGAGAAAACTCACTCCCCTCTCGCACTAAACTCAGAGGAAATAGCAAAGTGACAAAAAGTATGAGAAACCCAAAAACAAATAACAGAAATCTCAAAAGGAGCAAACACACTACCAAATAAAAGAAGAGGAACTCTGGATCTAAACGAAGACAATAGCTTGAAAAAGATCCACACATAGAAATAATTGGGAAAAAGTTAATGCCAGCAAGTATTCAGGGAGAAATATCATGTTGGCTTCAGACTTGCATTCTGCAATACTAAATGGTAAAACAAAAAAAAATGAAGCATTATTTACAAAGCACTAAAGAGTTATGACCAAAGATTTCTATGTCCAGCCAAGTTGTCATTTGGGGAGAAGTCACCAAAGAGTTTTCTGAAACATTGACATGCAAAGATCCATCCTGAATAAAGTTCTTGAAGACCCACGCCAGAAAAATGAAATAGCAATCAAAGATAAATACTCAAGAATAAGGAAACAGTGGCCAAAAAGAACATGTTGTGAGTACTGAAGCCAAGTTTAATAGAATAGACACAATAACTCCAAAATACTGTTTCAATGTGAATACAGTGGAATAGACACAATAACTCTAAAATATTGTTTTAGTATGGATACAAGGTTGATTTCCCTCCAAATGGTTTTTTTAATAATTCAAAAACGTGATGGAATTAAATTCACAGAGACTGGGGAAGGGAAAATCTCAAAACTAATTTCTTATCTTCTATAGAAAGGAGACCCCCTAAATTGTGGTTCTGAAATTGATTTTGATCGTTTTATAGGTTTAATTTTTTATTTTTAAATCTTAAAGGTATCTACTGATGGGATTACAATCAAAGTGCATGCCTCCCAAGGTTTTTCAAAAGGCAACAGAAATCAAAACAGTTAATTGAGGAAAACAATAAAATGAAAAAGAAAAAGAAAGAAAACATTGGCCAGGTGCAGTGGTTCATGCCTGTAATCCCAGCACTTTAGGAGGCTGAGGCCAGAGGACCACTTGAGGCCAGGAGTTCAAGACCAGCCTGGGCAACATAGTAAGATGCACCATCTCCACAATATTAAGAAAAAAATCATCCAGGTGTGGTGGCATGCACCTGTAGTCCCAGCCATTCTGGAGGCTGAGACAGGAGGATTGCTTGAGCTCAGAAATTGGAGTCTGCAGTGAGTTGTGATCATGCCACTGCACTTCAATCTGAGTGACAGAGTGAGACCCTGACTCAAAAAAAAAAAAGAAGAAGCATTAAAAACAAGATGACAAAACACAAGTAGGGTCACCAGTTAGAAAATGGCTGTTGCAATTGTCATGAGTCTGAGAGGGCCAGAACTGGGGTGGAGGCAGTAGGAATGGAACTAAAGCCCTGTCTGAGGGCCCTTTAAGAACTAGCACCCAATGACTTGATGCCCAACTGGACATAGGTGTGGAAATTGAAAGAGAGAGAAGACATCAAGGATCCCAGGCTCATATCCTGAGTGACCAGAAGGACAGTGGTGCCACCGATTGAAAAAAAAAAAAAAAAGCTTCAGAACACATTTCAGTCCAGCCTTGGACATATTAATCTGATGTGCCTGAGACATCTTGATGGATCTGTGAAGTAAGCTGTTCAGATATATTGCTTGGGCAACAGAATTTTCACTACAATAGCAGAAAAAATAGGGTCCACCCGGCCAAGATTTCCACCGATTACTATACCTGGAGGGATTTTTCGGTGCAAGACTTTACGAAGACCACAAAAAGATTTATTTAGAATTATATAGTCTCCACCAAGGAATAAGAACTATATACATTTTACTCCAAATGGGGAAATAACCAAAAACAACAAAAGTATGAATGATTTACACCTGCAGTTCTGATTTTTGTTTCTATAAAAGAAATAGTAAAGGATAAGATGGTGGCATACTCAGCCCCCAGGCTTTTTTTCCAATTCTGACTCTACCACTTGGCAGCTGTTGTGCCTTTGTTCCCTCGCTGATATGCTGGGGACAATTCCTATGTCATTGGGATGCTCTGAGGATTGATACATGTAAAAGGCTCATCCTGTGCACAGGACTCAACAAACATTACCTAGTGCTGGTTTTATCAAGGTCCAATTTGGATTCTGTTTGTTTTGCCATCCAAGTTCTCTTCATCCTTAACTTCACTGTTTTCAATTTAGGCCTTATTGCTTTGTTTCGTTTTGTTTTTTTGAGACAGAGCCTTGCTCTGTCTCCCAGGCTGGAGTGCAATGGCGTGATCTCCGTTCACTGCAACCTCTGCCTCCCAGGTTCAAGCAATTCTCCTGCCTCAGCCTCCCGAGTAGCTGGCATTACAGGAACGCAACACCATACCTAGCTAATTTTTGTATTTTTAGTGGAGACAGGGTTTCACCATATTGGTCAGGCTGGTCTCGAACTCCTGACCTCAGGTGATCCACCTGCCTCGGCCTCCCAAAGTGCTGGGATTACAGACGTGAGCCACCGCACCCAGCCAGGCCTTATTGCTATTTGCACAAATTATTGTTTATTGCCCATGTACTTGCTTAAAAGTCTGATTAAGTACCAAGACTTTATTAATGATTTTACTTCTCTCCCACAGGATTCTAAAAGCTTCAACAAAATACTAAATATACTTGATTAAAAAAGTATGTTGATCAGCCAGGCACAGTGCCTCATGCCTGTAATCCCAGCACTTAGGGAGGCTGAGGCTGGTGGATCACTTAAGCCTAGGAGTTTGAGAACAGCCTAGCCAACATAATGAGACCCTGTCTCTACTAAAAATTAAAGAAAAAAAAAACTTAGCCAGGTGTGGTGGCATGAACCTGTAGTCCTAGCTACTGAAGAGGCTGAGGTGGGAGGCTAGCTTGGGCCCAGGAGGTCGAGGCTGCAGTGAGCTGTGATTGCACCACTGCACTCCAGCCTGGGCAACAAAGCAAGACCCTGTCTCAGAAAAAAAAAAAAAAAAGTGTGTTGATCAAAATACCTAATTACATATCTTTGTGTGTGTGTGTGAGTGAGTGTACATGTATGGGTTCTTCTATTAATTTTCCCCAAATTACTATACTATTGGGTTCGAAATATGATGCCAGTTAAACATACCCTCCAAGATGCTCTGCAGAATGCTGCCGCCCATATCCACTATGCACGGCGCTAGCCTTCTGCTTGTGATCTCACTGTTCTCTGTGAGCCCCTCCCAAATTTCCCTGCAGACCCTCTCTCACAGTGGATCAGGCAAATCCACATTTTGTCCTGCCTGTGGTTAACATTTTCTTCATCAGCTTGTGACATGTGTTGGTATAATTTCATTAACGGGAAACCAGGCTTTGTAATCCAGGAGTGGTATCCACGCAACTTGATAAGACCCGGGCCTTCTGTTCCATATGGATGAACTTCAGCTGTGTCCTTGGCTTACCTCATTCTTATGATTATAGAAATTCCCCAGAGCTTCCTCTTCATCTCATGGTAGTCTTCAACTCTCTTTCCAATCAAGACTTGTCCTCTCAAACCCACTAATATTACTATACTTCCATAGTAGAAACCCAGATAACATGCAGAACATTCCTCAAGTGGCACCACCAAATCATCAAACCTTGTATAAATTACTTTTTACAAACATATTATTTTCCCTGCTACATTCCCCTCTTCCAGTATTATAGATTTTCCTTCTGGTCAATAGTACCCATTGGGGCAGTCATGATACTTCATATAAGACAAGGTTATCAATTCCCCCAGGCTAATGGCTATAGAAGCTTATGGGACTTCCTATTCCATATCATCTAGCTACCTCCACTTGTACCAATTCTCTCCATCTTTCTGGGTTGAAAATAAGATCCTACATTCCATTTATTGGTTTTCTTTTTTAACTGAAGTTCACTGAGCACTAACACAGTGCCAGACACTTGCACTTCTGACTGATCTAATCTTTATGACAACCCAAAAGTTAGACACTATTATTCATCTCGACATTTTAGAGCTGGTGGGGAAAGTGAAGGACAGAGAGGTTAAGTAGTAACTTGTCCAAGGTCACACAGCTGGTAATTAATGGAGCTGGATTCAAAGCCAATTGGTCTTCTCATACATTTGCCCTCCAGCCCTACCTGCTATCATATCTGTAAACCCACGTCTACCTCCCGAGAGGCCCTCGTCCACCTTGATCAACAAAACGCACATTGCATCCCTTACACAATAATACTTAAGGAACCCAAATATACCATCTGAGCTATACTGGCTTCTGCTGACATCCTGATTCGATGCAGTCAGGCATTCTTCAGTTTGTGTGGGTTTGTGTTATGTACCTTTGGAACAGTGGGGACTTTGCATTTAGAGCTCCTCTGATTCTAAACCCCATGCTCTTAATAATTTCCATAACATTGGAGGTGAGTTCTAGACAAGGCTTGGTGTGAAGTTTGGGTTAGAGATAGTCTGGCAGGAGGCTGAGTGTGGGTGGGGCTGTGGGTACAGATGTATAAGCATTGGGAATGCATGTGGGCACTGGGCTATGTGGCATGCCAAGGATTACAGGATTATTTCAAACAGAGTAGATACAGGGGCATTGCCGACAATACAGTATATATCTCCTAGCCCTTGTCATGAGCTCTACTGGGAACATCACTGTTTACTAACCACAGCAACTCAGCTGCACCCTTCAGCTGCAAGCAGCTACTGGAAGTGGGGTATTTGCCAAGCAGCAGTGTCCATCCCACAGTCCTCTCACCTGGGACAGGGCACCTTAGCCATCAGAATTGAATCAAAGTTTTTTTAAAATGCATTCCTGCCTCTAACTGGGCATTGCATGACAGGGGCCCAGAGTGGCATCTTTAACAGATGACTCAAGTGCTCTATTTCAATCTGTTCCAAGTGCTGCAGTGACAGTCGATTTTTTAAGCCTTGTCATCTTTCAGAGCCATTAAGTCAGCAGGCACAGTTGTCTGGCACTGAGACATAGCTCCAACTTCACACGGCTTAACAGACAATCCATAAAAGGCATTTTTTCTCCACTTGGTACCCACCCACCTCCCACCTCCAGCACTTCACATTAAAAAAAAAAAAAAGAAAAAAATGATATTGCTGCCCAAAACATAAGTAAATAAACAATAAAGAGTATGCCTTCAGTGCCCTGAAAATGGTACTGCACGAAGAATCTGCAAAGACATCCAAGTTATTCTTAGGGTTTTAAGTCTAAGGATGCAATAGATGGTAATGTTTCAGCATGTGCACTCTGGCGTCAAATTGCCTGGGTCCAAGCCCCAACCCTGACTCTTACAAACAATGTGATTTCAAGATGTTGCTTGGCTCCTGTGAGCCTCAGTTTCCGCATCTGTGACATTGGTGGTATCAACAAAATTTACCTCCGTAAATTTTCAATTAAATGAGATGATGCATGCAGCGTGTGTGGCTTAGGGTAAGAACACCATCAGCTTTAGCTGTTATTAGGAAAAGGCAGGGAGAGAGATTACCTGGATGAAAATCAGCAAAAATCCAAATTCTCAAAAGAAATGAAATGGAGTCAGGGACAAGGATCTGGGATACAGTGAAGGGTGGAACTTCCGAGAGCTGGATTTCCCTAGGTTGCCGGGAACCCTTTTGTGTAATTTTTCTGCCTGTTTTAAAAGTAAAAATTAAAAGGTAGTAAGTTTCCTGCCTACTTCATAGCAAGGTGAGAAGATCAAACTCCTTGTGTGAGCTCTCTAGAGAAAGGGATTACCTAAACAAAAGTTATTTTGTAATATCTTTATAGGCAGTAAAGGTAAAAGACTTTCTTTGAAATTAATTACAGAGTCAGAACTGGCCCTGTTTTCAAGTCCCTTTTTGGCCTCATAAAAATGGAAGTGAGATTTCCCTGCAGGGCAGGAGAAAGAAATGTTTTCTTTAGCAGGGAACGTCGTGCCATTCCTCATTCAGTCTCCTAAGGGTGAGAATCCCAGGTATTCAGACCTCCATTTAGAAAATCTCAATGGGGAAATAATCATAATGTATCTCTGTTCCTCCAAGATTATCAAGTGTTGTGCAGATATTAGCTAATTAATTCTCCTAAGTCAGCAGAGAAAATAGCTTCTGAAGATTTCTGAGCACTCTTAAAATGTAAATGAAGTCTCAACCTAGACTGCCCCTTCCATGCTAAAAGCATTCCAATGGCGATCAGTACACCTGGAATAAAAACAAAACTCTACTTAGGAGACGTCAAGAATCTGGCTCCTACTCACTCCTGTTTCATCACAGGCTTCCAGCTTATTCTGCCTTGGGGTTTTAGCTCTTGCTGTTCCCTCTGCCTGGAATTCTCTTCCCCTCACTGTTCAGGTCTCAGCTCAGACGTTACCTTCTCAGAAAGCCCTCCCTGACTGCTCCTTCCCGACCACAATTCCTTGTCTCTATTTCATTTTCTGCATAACACTTCTTGTCAAGCTAAATTGTCTTATGTGTTGATTTGTTCATTGCTTCTCCTACTAGACTATAAGATCCAGGAGGACTCCTGTTTGCTGCTGTAGCTGTAGCCCCTTTTGCTATGCACGGCACATAATAGGTCTTCAATCATTTTTCCATGAGCAAATAAAGGAAGGCAAAAGGAATTTGATTTATTGGCCCATGCCCAAATTAACAGAGTATTAATATGACATTTTATGAACAGAACACTCTTCTCAAAAATGCTTAAAACTCCTACAGATGTGGCTGGGCACAGTAGCTCACAGCTGTAATCCCAGCACTTTGGGAGGCCGAGGTGGGCGGATCACCTGAGGTCAGGAGTTTGAGACCAGACTGGCCAACATGGTGAAACCCCATCTCTACTAAAAATACAAAAATTAGCTGGAAGTGGTAGTGTGCATCTGTAACCCCAGGTACTCGGGAGGCTGAGGCAGGAGAATTGCTTGAAGCTGGGAGGTGGAGGTTGCACTAAGCTGAGATCATGCCACTGCACTTCAGCCTGGGCAACAGAGCGAGACTCCATGTGAAAAAAAAAAAAACCTCCTACAGATGTTATCCCCGTGGTGATCCTGCCCCGAGCCTTCTTCCTTTGCCTAGAGTAGATTCAGAATGCTCTCATGATGTCAAATCCATGCCCTCAGAGGACAAACCACTGTCCCCAAAGACCATGTGTCCTCTACCTGGCCCCCAGCACTCAGTCTGCTTTGGAGGTTGATGTTATAGTTCCACTTGACAGCATGGAATGTTGGGGACATGAAATCACAGGTTACTTACTGGGCTTCCAGAGCTGGAGCCTTGGAGATCCGTCCAGCTCTTTTGATGTTGAGGAACCAAGATCAAGTGTAGGAGGGACTCACCAAAGACAAGTCCCTAGTGAGGCTGGATTAGACCCCATATTCCCTTGCTCCATTAAACTAGGAGATTCCCCAGGAAAGGAGACATTTACATTGCCACCCACCTACTAAGTACCATGCACCAAGCTAGGCACTGCACGTACTTAACCTTGCTAAACCCTCCCAGTAGCCAAGTGAGGTGTTACTGTGCTCTCTTTAACCAATAAATAAACTAAGGCTCAAAGAGTTCAAGTCAACTTTTCCAGATCACCAAGATGTCAAGAAAGGTAACCATATTTCAATTCAAGTCTATTAAACTTTTAATACTCTGTTATTTCCATCCTCACATCCTCTTCCTCTCTCAGCATGATGTTAACACAATCTTAAATGTCAAGTTGTATGAGCCAAAAATTCTCGCAAACGCTAACATATTCCAATAATAATATTAAAACAAAAACAAGTGGCAGGGTGTGGTGGCTCACACCTGTAATCCTAGCATTTTGGGAGGCCAAGACAGTAAGATTTTTTGAGGCCAGGAGTTCAAGACCAGCCTGGGCAACATAGCGAGGCCCCATATCTACACAAAAAATCTTTGAAATTTAGCTGGGCACAATGGCGTGTGCCTGTAGTCCAAGCTACTTGGGAGGCTGAGGTGGAACAATTGCTTGAGCTCAGGAATTCGAGACTGCAGTGAGCTATGATCACAGCCACTGCACTACTCCAGCCATAGCGACAGAGTGAGACCCTGTCTCAAAACAAAAAAAAACAAGTGATCTACATTATCTCAATTAATTCTCAAAACAGCACTAGGAGGCTAAATCCAGGCTGCCTGGGTTTAAACTGTCACCCTTACAAGCTAGGTAAGTGTAGCCAGGCATCACCATCCCTTTGTGTCTCAGTTTCCCCATAAGTAAAATGAGGGAAGCAATATTATCAACCTCATAAGGGTATTGCAAAGATTAAATTAGTTACTACACATAAAGTGCTTAGAGCCATGTCTGGCACATAAGCATTAATTAATGTTGTCTACTATTACTCATCATCATTAAGCAGAGGTCTGAAGAGAAGCACAAGGGCTTCCCCTTCATGTGGATGACCTGTAGGAACCTCAAACTTAGAATATTGAAATGGGGTTCTTTACTCATCATTCCTGCCACTCTGCACCTGGATTCTGTGCAGCTGCCCAAACATGAAACATCCAACACCTGCTCTCTTTCCTCCCTCTCCCTCTCTACATTCAGGTGGTCACCGAGACTTAGGCAGGTCTTTTCAATCCACCCTTCCTCTCCATCTCCACTGCCTTTGCCCAAGTTCATGGTAGAGCTCATGCCCTATTCTCGTTATGGATCCTTCAAAATCAATTTGACTCCTTGAGGCCAGCCAGCCCTTCCCACACAGTCACTACTGGGATCTCCCTAGAAAACAGACCTGGTCCTGTGGGCCAGCCATGTCCTGCTGCTTACAGACCCATGCTTGTCCTTCTCCTGTGAGCTGGGTTTCTCCAGCTTCCTGATCTCTGACTTATGGCTGGGTTTGGCCAGTGGGAGGCATGGGTGGGAGAGTCACGGTGGGAAAGGAAGAAGTCAGGGCATTTATCTCGCAGCCTCAGTGCACCAGGCAGTGACTCTGGAAGCTGCTGCCTCTTTCCCAAGGTTTAAGCTCAACTGGACAGTCCCCACTGCAGTTCTAGTTCCTACTAATGCCTACTGGACAGCCCTCATCATATATCTAGTTTCTAATGGTTCCTTCTGGACAGCCCCCAAGTGAATCTAATCCCACTGACCAGCCCCAGCTCCTAGATTCTACTAACACCACCTCCTCCCTCATCATTTCCCCAGCCCAAACAGTGGTACTGGCTTCCTACTGGTGATAATAATCTATGAGTTGCTTCACATGCCCTGGTTGGTTTCTCAGCTCTTCCTTCACCTGTGTAGCTAATTCCCTCCCTTAAATGGCCTCTGTTAGAAGTATCTAGGGAGGATTATGTTTTTCTGCTTGGATCTTGAGCAACTGATACTCCTTATAAATCCCCTGCTTAAATACTTTGCCAGAATCTCTATCTTTTTCTCCATGATTGCGTTCAAACACCTTGGAATGTCCTTCAGGCCTATTGCAATGCAGGACTGGGTCACATTTGTAGACACATCTTCCTCTAGGCACACTAAGCACCTGCCCCCCTGAAACTTCTCAGTCCCCCAAAACAAGCTATGTTGATTCCCAACTCAGGAGCTTTGACTATAGCATTTTCTCCCCCTGAAATGCCATTCTCTGGCTGGCATATTCTGTTCACATTTCCAAGCCTGTCCCTGCAGTGCAATCTTCATAGAGTGATCACAGTGACCCTTTTAAAATTGGATTGTGTTATGCCCCTTTTAAAACTCCAATATAAGATCCCAACTCTGCCATGACCTGAAGGATCTTGAATGACCTGACCTGACCTCCTCTCCTGCCACTCTCCCCTTCGCTTGCTCTGCTCCAGCCACCCTGGCCTCCTTGCCACTCCTTGAGCAAACCCAACATGGTTCCTCATAAAGTCCACAGCACCTCCTGTCCTCTCTTCCTGGGAGGCTCATCCCCAAGCCCTACCCATGGCTCCTTCCTTCTTGCCACTCAGGTCTCAGCCCAAAAGTCCTCTCCTCAAAGCTGCCTTCCCCTGACCACCCAGTCCAATGTTTCAGGTTGAATATCCAACCGAAATGCTTAGGACCAGAACTGTTTCCAATTCTAGATAATTCGGATTTTGAAACATTTGCATATGCCTACTAAGATACCTTGGAAATGGGACCCAAGTCTCAACATGAAATTCATCTGTTTTATATACACACCTGATACAATTGTATATCAGATAAAATATACAATATTTAAATTTTATACAATATTTTATTGTAATTTTATGCAATATTTTTAGTAATTTTGTGCTCCCATCCCCTGAGGTCAGGTGTGGAATTTTCCACTTGTGGCATCATGTTGGTGCTCCATAAATTCTGGATTTTGGAGCATTTCTAATTTCAGATTTTTGGATTAGGATTAGATTTTTGGACGTGTATTTGTTAGTGAATCCTCCGAAACCCAACCCAAAGTTGACTCAGATCGCTTCTTCCTCACAGATGTACAGAACTGTGTATTTGCCATCATCATCATAATTACTAAGATTGACTGAACACTGCACTTCCTACGCATGACACACTTTCTAAGAATCTCACGTGCATTATTTCATTGAATTCTCACCACAACTCTATGATCAGTACTGTTATCATCCCTTTCACAGAAGGGGCAACTGAGGCACAGAGAAGTGGGTAAAGTATCTACAGTCACTCAGGTGGTGACAAGCAAACCCACAGGATTGGGGACAACCCAAGGGTAGGGAAACTGTCCACAATCCTTCCCTGTCAAGCATTTATTGAGCACCAATGGTCTGTCCTGTGCTAAGCACTGGAGATACGGTAGCAAAAAAGACATAATGGCCTCTGCTTGCATGAAACTTGGGTTCAGGAGGGAACACACAATAAACCAAAGTTATTTACATTGTTAATTACATTAGAGCTACATGCCTGGAAGGAGAAGTACAGGTTGCCCAGTGAGTAAGGTGTATGGGTACTGGAGGCTCAGGGAAGGCTTTCCTAAGAAAGAGGCCTGGATGACAGGAGAAAGGAAAAGGCTTTTCAAGAAAATAGAACTTCTCCATGCAAAGGCCTTGGGTAAAAGGGATCTAGATGCTTCGAGGAACTCAGAGGAGACCAATGTATAATAGCTCCAAAGGAAGGCAGTAGGAGAGAGAAAGGTGGAGGGGGAAGTCACGCATGAGTATAGGCATTTCAAGGCCTTCAGGCTTCATCATCTCTGTAACCTCAGCACATGGAACACAGTGGGCACTCCATCATGATTTTCAGTGGTTGTTGGTGTTTTAAATGAACAAAGAAACCATTGAAAGAATGAAGAAGTGATTTTGAGTATTTGGGCTGCCAGCAGCTATTCTATCTACCAGTTTTCCAAGTCAGAAATATTTAAAAGAGAAGAAGACTTTAGATTTTGTTTAAAAAAAAAAAAAAAATCCCACCAGGTAGAAATTGGCTTTTGAAACAAAAAAGACTGGTCTTTTTGCATTGGGAAGGGTTTATACTTACATTATTGGTATTTTGGAGAGTGGTTATCAAAAACCATAGGAAAAAGGCTAACAGAAATCTATAGCTATGGATCTTTTTTCGTTTTTACTTTTTACTGAATCTGAGCTGAACTGATGCTCATTGCCAACAAGAATCTATGGTTTGGGGGGAATCTTTTATTTGTAATTATTGGGTCTCTGAAATAGGTCAAGTGATTTATGGGATAAGTTGATTAAGGAAATAACTGCATGAGCCCTGAAGAGAAGACCAAGTTTGTATCATTTGCCCTAGAAAGTAATGGAGATTAAGAGATAGGCTGGGCACGGTAGCTCATGCCTGTAATCCCAGCACTTTGGGAGGCCAAAGCGGGCCGATCACTTGGGGTCAAGAGTTCGAGACAAGCCTGACAAACATGGTGAAAACCTGTCCCTACTAAAAATACAAAAATTAGCCAGGAGTGAGGGTGGGCGCCTGTAATCCCAGATACTTAGGAGGCTGAGGTAGGAGAATTTGCTTGAACCTGGGAGGTGAAGGAGGTTGCAGTGAGCTGAGATTGCACCATTGCACTCCAACCTAGGTGACAGAGCAAGACTCTGTCTCAAAAAAAAAAAAAAAAAAAAAAAAAGAGAGAGACAGAGGGTGTGACTCCCTGTCTATAAAGCCATATTTCTGGGCTGGAGATGCATCACCTCTATAACTGACCAAGGCAAATAAATGTATTCTCCTTAAAGCCCCCAGAAGGAATGCAGCCCTACCCACCTGTCGGTTTCAGCCCTGTGAGACCAACTTCAGACTTCTACACACCTATTCATTTGTGTTGTTTCAGGTCACTAAATTTGTAGTAATTTGCTACAGCATCAACATGAAACCAATATAAGAAGCCAGAAGCAGTGGCTCATGCCTGTAATCCCAGCACTTTGGGAGGCCGAGGTGGGTGGATCACTTGAGGCCAGGAGTTCAAGACCAACTTGGCCAACATGGAAAAATGCCATCTCTACCAAAAATACAAAAATTAGGCCAGGCACAGTGGCTCACACCTGCAATTCCAGCACTTTGGGAGGCCAAGGCAGGAGGATCACTTGAGGCCAGGAGTTCAAGACCAGCTGGCCAACATGGTGAAACCCCATCTCTACTAAAAATACAAAAATTACCTGGGCATCATGGTGGGTGCCTGTAATCCCAGCTACTCAGTAGGCTGAGGCAGGAGAATCACTTGAACCTGGGAGGCAGAGGTTGCAGTGAGCCAAGATCATACCACTGCACTCCAGCCTGGGCAACAGAGTTAGACTCCATTAAAAAAAAAAAAATACAAAAATTACCCAAGCACGGTTGCACACACCTGTAATCCCAGCTACTCAGGAGGCTGAGGTAAGAGAATTGCTTGAACCTGAGAGGTGGAGGTTGCAGTGAGCCAAGATCACACCACTGTACTCCAGCCTCGGCAACAGAGCGAAACTCTACCAAAAAAAGAAAAAAAAAAAAAAAAAGAAGAAGAAAGAAAAAGAAAGAAACCAATATAGAAAGTACAGGGGAGACAACAATCTGATTGGTGTCACATTTTTAATTAACAACAAATACTAACTGGAAAACAATGGAGCAATCTTCAAATCTGTGCAAGGCCATGGCAACAGATTTAAATATCTAAGGGAAATTGAAGAAAGTCTAACAAAATTAAAACTTAAGTAATTGACCAAAGAAGAAGAAAACCTAAACAGATCAATAACATGAATGATTGAAAAGGTCAAGATCTACCATTTTAAAAATCACCACACTTGCATAGATTTACATCCAAGTTTATCAAGCCTTAAAAAAAAGATAATTCTTCTTATATTATTAAAGTACCTTAGACTACAGAAAAAGATGAAACTCCCCAAGTTGACTATGACTTCGAAGAAGTTAGCAAGGCACTTTGCACAAAGCTCTTAGAACCATTCTGCCTTGTTCAAGTCATGGCTATAATACTTACTGGCTGTGTGACCTTGGGCAAGTTATTTATTCTCTTCCTTTCTCCACTCCCTTCTCTGTTAAATGATGAGGAAACTCTACTTCATGGAGATTGTTGTGAAGATTAAGTGAGTTTATAACTATCAACTGATTAGAACACTGTCTGGTGCCTATTAAGGCCCACATGCATACATGTTTGATATTACTACTTTTATGAAATTAGAATCACCGTATTAGTTAAGCCTGATGAAGAAAGCACAAAAACAGAAAGCCTCTTTATCCAATTTGCCTAAAGAGGCTTTCTGTTTTTGTGCTTTCTTCATCAGGCATCAGTGTGCTGTATTCAGGAAACCCATCTCACGTGCAGAGACACACATAGGCTCAAAATAAAAGGATGGAGGAAGATCTACCAAGCAAATGGAAAACAAAAAAAGGCAGGGGTTGCAATCCTAGTCTCTGATAAAACAGACTTTAAACCAACAAAGATCAAAAGAGACAAAGAAGGCCATTACATAATGGTAAAGGGATCAATTCAACAAGAAGAGCTAACTATCCTAAATATATATGCACCCAATACAGGAGCACCCAGATTCATAAAGCAAGTCCTGAGTGACCTACAAAGAGACTTAGACTCCCACACATTAATAACGGGAGACTTTAACACCCCACTGTCAACATTAGACAGATCAACGAGACATAAAGTTAACAAGGATACCCAGGAATTGAACTCAGCTCTGCACCAAGTGGACCTAATAGACATCTACAGAACTCTCCACCCCAAATCAACAGAATATACATTTTTTTCAGCACCACACCACACCTATTCCAAAATTGACCACATAGTTGGAAGTAAAGCTCTCCTCAGCAAATGTAAAAGAACAGAAATTATAACAAACTGTCTCTCAGACCACAGTCCAATCAAACTAGAACTCAGGATTAAGAAACTCACTCAAAACCACTCAACAACATGGAAACTGAACAACCTGCTCCTGAATGACTACTGGGTACATAACGAAATGAAGGCAGAAATAAAGATATTCTTTGAAACCAACGAGAACAAAGACACAACATACCAGAATCTCTGGGACACATTCAAAGCAGTGTGTAGAGGGAAATTTATAGCACTAAATGTCCACAAGAGAAAGCAGGAAAGATCCAAAATTGACACCCTAACATCACAACTAAAAGAACTAGAAAAGCAAGAGCAAACACATTCAAAAGCTAGCAGAAGGCAAGAAATAACTAAAATCAGAGCAGAACTGAAGGAAATAGAGACCAAAAAAAAAACCCTTCAAAAAATTAATGAATCCAGGAGCTGGTTTTTTGAAAGGATCAACAAAATGGATAGACCGCTAGCAAGACTAATAAAGAAGAAAAGAGAGAAGAATCAAATAGACGCAATAAAAAATGATAAAGAGGATATCACCACCAATCCCACAGAAATACAAACTACCATCAGAGAATACTACAAACACCTCTACGCAAATAAACTAGAAAATCTACAAGAAATGGATAAATTCCTCGACACATACACCCTCCCAAGACTAAACCAGGAAGAAGTTGAATCTCTGAATAGACCAATAACAGGATCTGAAATTGTGGCAATAATCAATAGCTTACCAACCAAAAAGAGTCCAGGACCAGATGGATTCACAGCTGAATTCTACCAGAGGTACAAGGAGGAACTGGTACCATTCCTTCTGAAACTATTCCAATCAATAGAAAAAGAGGGAATCCTCCCTAACTCATTTTATGAGGCCAGCATCATCCTGATACCAAAGCCGAGCAGAGACACAACCAAAAAAGAGAATTTTAGACCAATATCCTTGATGAACTTTGATGCAAAAATCCTCAATAAAATACTGGCAAACAGAATCCAGCAGCACATCAAAAAGTTTATCCACCATGATCAAGTGGGCTTCATCCCTGGGATGCAAGGCTGGTTCAATATACTCAAATCAATAAATGTAATCCAGCATATAAACAGAACCAAAGACAAAAACCACATGATTATCTCAACAGATGCAGAAAAGGCCTTTGATAAAATTCAACAACTCTTCATGCTAAAAACTCTCAATAAATTAGGTATTGATGGGACGTATCTCAAAATAATAAGAGCTATCTATGACAAACCCACAGCCAATATCATACTGAATGGGCAAAAACTGGAAGCATTCCCTTTGAAAACTGGCACAAGACAGGGATGCCCTCTCTCACCACTCCTATTCAACATAGCGTTGGAAGTTCTGGCCAGGACAATTAGGCAGGAGAAGGAAATAAAGGGTATTCAATTAGGAAAAGAGGAAGTCAAATTGTCCCTGTTTGCAGATGACATGATTGTATATCTAGAAAACCCCATTGTCTCAGCCCAAAATCTCCTTAAGCTGATAAGCAACTTCAGCAAAGTCTCAGGATACAAAATCAATGTACAAAAATCACAAGCATTCTTATACACCAATAACAGAGAAACAGAGAGCCAAATTATGAGTGAACTCCCATTCACAATTGCTTCAAAGAGAATGAAATATTTAGGAATTCAACTTACAAGGGACGTGAAGGACCTCTTCAAGAAGAACTACAAACCACTGCTCAAGGAAATAAAAGAGGATACAAACAAATGGAAGAACATTCCATGCTCATGGGTAGGAAGAATCAATATCGTGAAAATGGCCATACTGCCCAAGGTAATTTATAGATTCAATGCCATCCCCATCAAGCTACCAATGACTTTCTTCACAGAATTGGAAAAAACTACTTTAAAGTTCATATGGAACCAAAAAAGAGCCCACATCGCCAAGTCAATCCTAAGCCAAAAGAACAAAGCTGGAGGCATCACGCTACCTGACTTCAAACTATACTACAAGGCTACAGTAACCAAAACAGCATGGTACTGGTACCAAAACAGAGATATAGATCAATGGAACAGAACAGAGCCCTCAGAAATAACGCCGCATATCTACAACTATCTGATCTTTGACAAACCTGAGAAAAACAAGCAATGGGGAAAGGATTCCCTATTTAATAAATGATGCTGGGAAAACTGGCTAGCCATATGTAGAAAGCTGAAACTGGATCCCTTCCTTACACCTTATACAAAAATTAATTCAAGATGGATTAAAGACTTAAACATTAGACCTAAAACCATAAAAACCCTAGAAGAAAACCCAGGCATTACCATTCAGGACATAGGCATGGGCAAGGACTTCATGTCTAAAACACCAAAAGCAATGGCAACAAAAGCCAAAATTGACAAATGGGATCTAATTAAACTAAAGAGCTTCTGCACAGCAAAAGAAACTACCATCAGAGTGAACAGGCAACCTACAAAATGGGAGAAAATTTTTGCAACCTACTCATCTGACAAAGGGCTAATATCCAGAATCTACAATGAACACAAACAAATTTACAAGAAAAAAACAAAAAACCCCATCAAAAAGTGGGTGAAGGATATGAACAGACATGTCTCAAAAGAAGACATTTATGCAGCCAAAAGACACATGAAAAAATGCTCATCATCACTGGCCATCAGAGAAATGCAAATCAAAACCACAATGAGATAGCATCTCACACCAGTTAGAATGGCAATCATTAAAAAGTCAGGAAACAACAGGTGCTGGAGAGGATGTGCAGAAATAGGAACACTTTTACACTGTTGGTGGGACTGTAAACTAGTTCAACCATTGTGGAAGTCAGTGTGGCGATTCCTCAGGGATCTAGAACTAGAAATACCATTTGACCCAGCCATCCCATTACTGGGTATATACCCAAAGGACTATAAATCATGCTGCTTAAAGACACATGCACATGTATGTTTATTGCGGCACTATTCACAATAGCAGAGACTTGGAACCAACCCAAATATCCAACAATGATAGACTGGATTAAGACAATGTGACACATATACACCATGGAATACTATGCAGCCATAAAAAATGATGAGTTCATGTCCTTTGTAGGGACAATGGATGAAATTGGAAATCATCATTCTCAGTAAACTATCACAAGGACAAAAAACCAAACACCACATGTTCTCACTCATAGATGGGAATTGAACAATGAGAACACATGGACACAGGAAGGGGAACATCACACTCTGGGGACTGTTGTGGGGTGGGGGGAGGGGGGAGGGATAGCATTAGGAGATATACCTAATGCTAAATGACGAGTTAATGGGTGCAGCGCACCAGCATGGCACATGTATACATATGTAACTAACCTGCACATTGTACACATGTACCCTAAAACTTAAAGTATAATAATAATAATAATAATATACATATAAAAGAAAGAAAAATAAATAAACAAATAATAAAATAAAATAAAATAAAAAACAGAAAGCCACAGACAAATTCATTTATGAATACAGATACACATTTGTAAATAAATATTAGAAAATTAAGCCCATCAGTTCATCAAAAGAATAATACACTTACATTAGGAGCACAAGAATGGCTTAACATCATAGCTGGGCATCATGGTGGGCACCTGTAATTCCAGCTACTTGGGAGGCTGATGCAGGAGAATCTATCACTGTGATCCATTATATCTACCACTTAAAGTAGAAATTTCAGATGCTGTATGGTTGTAAGATAAACCTACAAAAATGAAGAGCTTTTCTACTAGTAATTATCACATAGTACTTTTTATTTTATTTATTTATTTTTTTGATACAGGATCTCACTCTGTTGCCCAGGCTGTAGTGCAGTGGCGCAGTCACAGCTCACTGCATCCTCCATATCCTGGGCTCAAGCAATCCTCCCACCTCAGCCTCCTAAGTAGCTGGGACTACAGGTGTGCCACCATATCCAGCTAATTTTTGCATTTTTCTTCATAGGGACGAGGTTTCTCCATGTTGCCCAGGCTGGTCTCAAACTCCTGGCTCGAGTAATCCTCCAGCGTCAGCCTCCCAAAGTGCTGGTATTATAGAAGTGAGCCACTGCGCCCAGCCCCACATAGTACTTTTAATAATTAAATAAACTTAGCAAAGTCAGTTTAGGCAATATGAGAAGGACATGGAATGCTAGTCCAAGAAATCTGGTATTTATGAAATATATAGCAGGAAAAATTCAAGATGCCAAATAATATAAATAGGTCTATGTCTTTGGAGATGGGTAGCAGTGAAGATTCTGAAGACAGAGAGACCCTTAGGAAATTATTGCAATAGTCCAGTCAAATGGTAATGGGAAACTGAGCTGAGACAGAGGCCTTTCCAGAGGAATAATCACTGGTACTGTTTTGGAGAAATAAACAGAATTTGTTAACTAAAGTCCAGACTGGGTAGACTGTTTTTACTACTAGGCTAAGGAACATGGGTGAAGAGAGTATTCTGGGAAAGATGACATTGAGTTGAGTCAAGCTGATTTTGAAGCACTCCCAGAACACCCACTGGTTAGAAAGGCAGATCAGAAGCTTCAAATAAAAGCAGGGACTAAAAAATTAACAGAGAGGTTATTTATGAAGCAACGATTCTGGAGCTACAAGAGGACATGAGGTCACCTAGGGAGAATGTGTAGCCTGCAAGGAAGGCTGAGACAGAACCTCAGAACATGCTGACATTTAAGGGATGGAATGAAAACGGCCAGTCAGTAAGAAGTTCTAGTGGTTGTTGGAGAGCCAGGAGCATGCAGAGCCCCATAAACTAGCAAAGAGATCCAAAAAGGATCACAAACCCAGCAGTTTGGAATGCCAAAGCAGGTTCAAGGAGGAGGAGCATTCAGCAATGCAGCCTGCAGGTCCTTAGGAGAAACAAGTTCAGTGAAATGGGCATCTTGCAGCCCATTAAGCAGAGATAGAAAGTAGGTGGAGTAAAGAATCCAGCTTTTCAGTAAAAGTGGATAAGAGCTTAAACTTGGGGATCAGGTTAACATGGATTCATATCTCAGCTCTACTGTTGGACATTTGTCAATCATTCCATATCTCTGAGCCTAACTTTCCTTATATGTAAAATAGGATAGTACCAGTACTATCTTCGTAGGAGTTATTGTGACAATGGAGATAAACCATTAAAGGGGCTTAGATTGGCAACTAACATAGTTAAGAGGTCAGCAAACTTGGGGGTATTTGCGGGGCACAGTGGCTCATGCCTGTAATCCCAGCACTTTGGGAGGCCAAGGCTGGTAGATCACTTAAGGTCGGGAGTTCAAGACCAGCCTGGGCAACATGGTGAAACCCCATCTCTACTAAAAATACAAAAATTAGCCGGGCATGGTGGCACGAATCTGTAATCCCAGCTATTCAGGAGGCTGAGCCAGGAGAATCGCTTGAACCCAGGAGGCGGAGGTTGCAGTGAGCCAAGATTGTGCCACTGCACTTCAGCCTGGGCGACAGAATGAGACTCTGTCTCAAAAAAAAAAACGAAACAAAATGAAACTTGGGGGTATTATTGTTATTTCAATAAAATAGATGATGAGCCCATCTGCTGAGAAAGGGATAAAAGCAGGTGGAAAGGGGGGAACAGCTGCTTATGTGTGTTTAAATAGACTACTTCCCAAAGCTTTTTTTTTTTTTTTTTAATGACCAGACGGCTGAGATGAACTTGAAATAGACCTGGCCATCCAACCCAGCCAGACCACTCTTCCCAGAATCACTCACTGACTGAGCACTGGAGTGGTGGGAGCGGCAGAAATAAATTGTTGGGAGAATTGTTGGCTTGAAGAATGGCAACGGTTAAAACAATCTGGTGTGGGAAAAGGACAGGATTTGAGCACAATAGGGAGAGCTCACTTAGACTTGGAGGCTGGGGCAGAGTTGTAGGAGTCATACCAGGGAAAAATCAAGCTAATTTGTAGGAAGGAAAAAATCTAGAAATGAGGAACTTGAGTCGGAGGGGGTGATTCAGAGAACTGAGCCTATAACCAGCCATGCTTCTTCCATTTTTTTGTATGGTCACTCTCTTACCTAGATACCTATGATACATTCAATAATCATTTCTTTGGCCAGACACGGTGGCTCACACCTGTAATCCCAACTCTTAGGGAGCCCAAGGCAGGAGGATTCCTTGAGCCCAGGAGTTCAAGATCAGCCTGGGCAACACAGTGAGACCCTGTCTTTACAAAAATTTTAAAAATTACCAGAGCATGGTGGCATTCACGTGTGGTCCCAGCTACTCAGGAGGCCACTTAAGTCCAGAAGGTCCAGGCTGCAATGAGTCATGTTCATGGCACTGCACTCCAGCCTGGGTGACAGAGAAAGAACCTATCTCAAAAAAAAAAAAAAATCATCATCATCATCATTTCTTAAAACAACATTAATTATAGGTCACCTTTTTAGAGGCAGGCAGGCATTCTGTTAAACACAGTCCCCATATCAATTCTATGGGTCAAGAAGCCCTTGATGCCCATTACAGGTAGGTAAACTTTCACAGAGTGACAGGACTAAGATTTGAACCTGGGCAATCTGAATCCCAAGGCTGAGTAACCATAGCACATAACTGCACGCAGGGCATTTCGGTAGGCAGCTTCTTGGATGACCTCAATACTCCCTGCCTCCTGGTAGCCCCACTCTTGTGTAATTCCCTCCCTGCTTGTGTGTGGGCTTTATTTAGTGGCTGACTTCTAGCAAGCAGAATGCAGAAGAGGAGAGATGTCACTTCTGGGATTAGATTACAAAGAAATGGCATCTTCCATCTGGAGCACTCTCTCACTCTCACTCCAAGGGAAGCCAGCTGCCATGTTGTGAGCTGTCCAAGGATCCCAGTGACAAAGAACTGAGGAATTCCTCTGGCCAACAGTCAGCAAGACACCGAGACCCTAGACCCTTAGCTCCAACAGCCTACAAATAACTGAAATCTTCCAAAAACCATGGGAGGGAGCCTAGAAGCAGATTCTCCCCAGTGAGCCTTCACATGAGACCACAGCTCCAGCCTGTACTCTGACTGCAACCTGGTGAGAGACTTTGAGGTCTCACTGCAACCTGGTAAGCAACCTCAGCCAGAGATAACACAGGAAAGCCATGCCCAAATTCCTAACCCACAGAAACTGAGATAATAAATGTTTGCTGTTTCAAGCTGCTAAATTGTGGAGTGATTGGTTATGCTGCAATAGTTAGTGAGTGCATCTACTCTGTGCCTAACACTTCCTAGATGTCGGGAATAAGACTTGGTCCCTGACGTCTGAGCATTTATAGGGGAAACAATGATATAAACAAGTGATTCCAGCACAACATGGCCCAGGGTGGAGAATTGCACTAGTGGTCAACTGTAATGGAGGGAAACCAGAAAATATTCACAGAGGAGGTAAAATTTGGTTTGCAACTTGAAGGATGAATCAAAGCTAGCTAGATGGATGAAGGGGAATGGGTAGTCAAAGCAAAGAGAACAGATACATGCCGAAGTACAGAAGATGAAACAGCAATTAAATATTTGTGGTTGAGTGTAGCTGACAGTAGAGACAACCAAGTAATTGAAAGTCTTGCATGCTTTCCAAAAACCTCTGAACTTTCGAAAGACTGTCATGAACAATACATACTTGATTTACTTGAGAAGTTGCACTCTTTAGAAGTCATTTTTAGGTCAGAAGTCACAAGCTGGCATCCCTTGGAGAATATGGCCAGCACACATGCTTCTTTGGCCCTCAAAGTTATTTTACTAGTTTGAATTATTTATTAACATTTAACAAATAAGAGATTTCAGATGAAGATCCACATTTCCAGCTTTGATTAAAATATCAGAAGATCCCAACAGGTGTGGGGATCACACCTCATTCGAGCTCAGGAATTCAAGAACAGCCTGGGCAACATAGCAAGATCTTGTCTCTACTAAAAAAAAAAATTAATAAGCCAGGCATGGTGGTACACACCTATAGTCCCAACTACTCTGAAGGCTGACTCAGGAGAATCCCTTGAGCCTGGAAAGTTGAGGCTGCAGTGAGCTGTGATCATGCCACTGCACTCCAACCTGAGCAACAGAGTGAGGCCCATCTTAAAAGAAAATATCAGAAGATCTAAACACTGGGATTGAGTTTCCATGTAGCAGTTGGCTGGAGTGAAATGGTAGCTGTCCCTTTTAGACAGAACATGCACACTCTACCAGAGTTCCCATCTGGCCAACTGAAGGGATTTGACTTTCCATCTCTTGCACAGGGAAGATACATGTGTACTCAATACAAACATCACATCTGTGAAGGGATGCATCGGTGAACCCCTATCACCTCAGCAAATGAGTGACCACTTGGAAGGATCAAGCAGAAAAAGTATTGATTTTGGGCAGTGATTCCTGACTTTAATGTGCACACAAATCACCTGGGGTCTTGTTAAAATACAAATTCTGGTGCAGTAGGTCATAGTGAAGCCTGAAATCACATATTTCTAACAAGCTCCCAGATGATACTAATGCTGCTGGTCCCAGGACCACACTTTGAGTAGCAAAGGGCCAGGGGGCCTTGGCATTGCACTCTACCCTGAGAGTCAGGGTTCTTCTGAGACTAGAGCTTATCCTCTCTGCTGAAACAGAGCCTCTTCTAATTGGAGTCAGCCCTGGATTGGGGCTGGCATGGGGATGGAAGTTGAGAAAAGACAAAATAATCAGTGTGCTATTCCTTCCAGAGTTTTGTAGAACTTGAGGAAAGTAAAGTGACATTTATTGACATCTTTCATGTGTTCCAGGTTATCTCAATCAACATGCACACACACCACCACCACCACCACCACCACCAATGACAACAACATCTATAAGGTAAGAAGAGAGAAGGGGTAAGAAAGTGCACTCTAGAGCCAAACTGCCTGGGTTCATATCCCAGTTCTGCCATTTATTAGCTGTGTGACTTTAAATGTTACTAACAGCTCTCTGCCTCAGTTTCCCATCACCAAAATCGGGGATCATAATAGTACCTACCTCATAAGCTGTTGTGAAGATTAAGTGATGACACATGGATAGTGCTCAGGACAGTGTCTGGCATCTAGAAAGTGCCCAAAAAATATTTGCTATTAATAATATCCCTTCCTTGTGAATGAAGAAAACAAGGCTAGCAGAAGTTAATTAATGTGGGCAGAGATTAAGTAGGGGGGCCAGTTTTTTTCTTTCCAATGACCTTAAGGAGTAAGGGACATGAAGGCCCAAGTGAGACCATATCTGGAGAGAAAAACAGTCCATACCCTTCCTTGAGGCCCTTTTCTATCCCATTCTCCAGTTTAGTCTTGTCTCGGAGACACTGGCTCATGGTAATAATTATAACAAGTAAAAGTTATTGAATATATACATCATCTCTTTAATTCTCACAACAATTTTATGATGTAGGCACTATTGCATTGTTATTCCTCAATTTTGCAGATGCATGTTCCCCAAGCTCACATACTTGGTAAGTTCCAATTCTGTATAAAGTCATCAAGAAAATAGAACAGGGAAGAATACTCCCCAACTGACTCTATATGACCACTATCACGCTACCATTAAAATCAGACAAAGATATTACAGGAAAAGAAGGCTACAGATGGATATTCTTCATGATTACACATGTAAAACTGCAAAACAAAATATAAGCACATTGAATCCAACAATATATAAAAAGGATAATACATTATGACGAGTAGTGCTTCATCCCAGAAATGCAAGGTTGGTTTAACATTCAAAAACAAAGCAAGTAGTTTACCGAATTCACAAACCAAAAAAGAAAAAAAAGATTATCTCAATAGATGCAAAAAAACTCATTTGTAAATATTTAACAACATTCATTTCTAATAAAAATTTTCAGTAACGTAGAACCTGAAGAGAACGTTTTCAACTATGTAGCATCTTCAAATAACCTACAGCAAACATCATAATGAAAGAATAAATGCTTTCCTCTGAGGATAGGAACAAGACAAGTATGTTCACTATCACTGCTTCTATTCAACATTGTACTAAAGGTTCTAACCAGTGCAGTAATGCAAAGAAAAAGTGGCATTCAGATAGGAAAGAAGTAAAACTCTCTTTATTCACAGATGACGTGGTCATCTATGCAGAATATCTGATAGAAGCAACAAATAAGCTACTAGAACAAATAATTGGGTTTAGTGAAGTTGCAGGATGCAGTCTCAAGATACAAAAACTTATTAGATATCTATGTGATGCCAATAAATAACCAGAAATTGAAATTAATAAACAATACCATTCACAATAATATCAAAAATATTAAATACTTAGAGATAAATCTGACAAAAGATGTGAAAAACTCATACTATGAAAATTACTAACTACTGCCAAGAGAAGTTAAAGACCAAAATAGGCTAGGCATGATGGCTCACGCCTGTAAACCCAGCACTTAGGGAGGCCAAGGCAGGTGGATTACTTGAAGTAACGAGTTCAAGACCAGCCTAGCCAACATAGTGAAACCCCATCTCTACTAAAAATACAAACATTAGCTGAGTGTGGTGGTGCATGCCTGTAATCCCAGCTACTCAGGAGGCTGAGGCAGGAGAATCACTTTAACCTTGGAGGCAGAGGTTGAAGTGAGCCCAGATGGAGTGCACCACTGCACTCCAGCCTGGGCAACAGAGACTCCATCTCAAAAAATAAATAAATAAATAAATAAATAAATAAATAAAATGTTGGTTTTGAACCTATGTTTATAGGTTCAAGAATACTCAATATTGTTAAGATGATGTAAATTTTCCCAACTTGATGTATAGATTCAGTGAAATCCAAACAGAAATCTCCAGGAAGCATTTTTTGTAGAAATTGATGCATTCTAAAATGTATATGGTACAGCAAAGGACCTAAAATAGCCAAGATACCTCTGGAAAAAAAAAGGAACAAAGTTGTAATGCTAACACCATCCAAGACTTATTACAAAGCTATAATAATCAAGACAGTGTAATACTAGCATAAAAGATGATAAATAGATCAATGAAGTAGAATACAAAAATCCATAAATAGCCCCATATATATGGAGAGCTGATTTTTAACAAAAGTGCAAAGGCAATTCAGTGGAGAAATTAAAGTTCTTTCAAAAATGTACTGAGAAAATGAGATACCCATATGCAAAAAGAAAAACGAACTCCTAGCCATACCTCACATCATATATAAAACTTAATTCAAAATGGATTGTAGATCTAAATATAAATCCTAAAATTATAAAACATCTAGGGCATTGAAAAATTTAATCTTAATCTAGGCAAAGATTTTTTAGATTCATCATCAAAAATATGACCCAAAAAGGAACAAACTGATAAACTGGACTTCATCAAATTAAAAAATTTTTGCTGTTTAAAAGACACTGTGAAGAGAATATAAGACAAGCTACAGAGTCTTATATGTCTGATCAATCATATAGTTTATAAAATCATGTCTGATCAATCATATAGTTTATAAAAAATTTATATCTCAAATATATAAAGAACTGCCAAAACTTAAGAAAACAAGCCAATTTTTAAAATGGCCAAAATATTTGAACAGACACTTCACCAAAGGAGACATACAGATGGGACATATGTACGTGAAAAGAGACTCAATCATTAATCTTTAGAGAAATGTAAATTAAAATCACATATCACTACTATGCCAATTAGAATGGTTACAATAGAACTTTTGGCCGGGTATGGTGGCTCATGCCTGTAATCCCAGCACTTTGGGAGGCCAAGGTTGGAGAATTGCTTGAGCTTAGGAGTTCAAGACCAGCCTGAGCAACATAGTGAAACTCCGTCTCTACCCAAAATATTTAATACAAAAAAATTGGCTGGGCATGGTGGCATGCACCTGTGGCCCCAGCTATTGGGAGGCTGAAGTGGGAGGATCACTTGACCCCAAGAAGGTCAAGGCTGCAGTGAGCCAAGGTTGTGCCACTGCACTCCAGCCCCCTGGGTAAGACCCCAGGAGTGAGAGCCCATCTCAAAAAAAAAGAAACAAAGAAAAAGAAAATAGAACTCTTATATACTGCTGGTGGCAATGTAAAATGGTACAGTCACTTTAGAAAATGGTCTCTCAGGTTCTTAAAAAGTTACACATGTACTTACAATGTGAACCAGCCATTCTACTCCTAGGTGTTTACCCATGAACAAATGAAAGCATATGTCTTGCAGGAAAACAGCCTGTTGCATGGCAGGAGTGTGACACCATCTTGAAGGGAAACCACCGCGATGACCAGTGTGTGACTCCTGCCTATCAACATGTTCCTATAGCTTAGATAACCCTTCATAAAGATGTTTATCTAACCTATCCAGTGGTCAAGAGTTTTGCAAGAAAGTCTGAGACGTGACTAGCTGCACATGTTTTATCAAAAAAGTTTACTATAGGAAGAATATGTTTTTTAGGGTGAATGCAGTGAGCCAACATCCTGTGGCTTCCCAAGACATTGCTCCAGTTCATAAGTCCCTGTTAAATGTTTCTTCCTGAGAAACTGGATTTGTCAGGCTTGTTCTTTGACCTCTCATTGTGTAACATGTTTTTACAAAAAGCAAGTTTATTTTTAGTAGCCAAGAACTGTAAATGACCCAAATGCTCAACAACAGGTGAATTTAACTGTGGTATATCCATACAATGGAATACTACTCAGCAATAGAAATAATGAAATATTGATATATGCTACCATGTGGATAGATCTCAAAATAATTATGCTGAGTGAAGTAAACTCAACAAAAACTAGTGAATACTGTATTATTCCATTTTTATAAAATTGTAGGAAATCCAAACTAATATATACCAACAGAAGCAGATCAGCGGTTGTCTGGGAAGGTAGGTGGAAAGAATTAGAAAGGGCCACAAGGAAACTTTTAAGGGTGATGCATAAGTTCATTATCTTGATGGCATCAATGGTTTCACTAGTGTAGACTTACGTCAAAACTTATCAAATTGTACACTTTAAATATTGCAGTTCATTATATGTCAATTATACCTCAAAAGGCTGTTTCTTTAGGGGTAAAAAACATTTTTTTTGAGACAGTGTCTCGCTCTGTCTCCCAGGCTGGAGTGCAGTGGCATGATCTCTGCTCACTGCAACCTCTCCCTCCCGAGTTCAAGTGATTCTCCTGCCTCAGCCTCCCGAGTAGCTGGGACTACAGGTGTGCACCACCACACCCAGCTAATTTTTGTATTTTTATTAGAGACGGGGTTTCACCATGTTGGCCATGATGGTCTCGATCTCTTGACCTCGTGACCCACCTGCCTCTGCCTCCCAAAGTGCTGGGATTACAGGCGTGGGCCACTGTGCCCAGCCAGGGTAATAAAAACTTTTAACTGCATGCAATTTTTAACTAGATGCATCACTGGATCAGTTTCTACAAACCAGGTAGGTGGCTGAGTGGGTGGATGGATATGGTTGCCTTTCCTTCACTTGCGGCCTAAGAAACAGGATGTTTCCCCACTGGGTTTTTTCAACAAGCCTTTCCTTCACCTTGGGGCTCATTTTTTGTCCAGTTCATAGCACATTTGTTGTCTGCCTCAACTCCTGCCACCTCTAAGGACCAATCGCTTGATCACTAATTCCATTGCCATTGGATTGATCTCTCTCTGGGACTGGATGACATTTATTAGTTCAGAGCTTTTCATTTTCTTACCTCATCCTGGAATCTGCCTTAGCACACAAAAGGCACTCAATAAAGATTTTCTGGTTAATTGATTTACTGATTAATTCATTGGAAAAGCTATCAATTCTATAAAGCGTGTATAGTTTTCAAACTCCAATGGGATTTAGGTAAATTGGGTTTTTACTAACCTGCTTGCCTTCCAAAAAAAAAAAAAGATGAGATTTTTGACTCCCATATTTTTTATAATTGCCACGTAATGCATTTATAATCAGAAAACCGGCTCTAAAAATAACTAAACAAAGAAATATACCACTTAAAATTTAAAAACAATTGCCCCGACAGATTCAGTGGTGACTCTGGCTAAATTAAACTGGGTCTTTCCAGTGCCTGTGTTTTTCCAGAAGTTGGCATCCTACCCTCCTCTCCTCCCTAAGTCTTAAGTGGTTCTGGAAGATTCAACTAGAAACCACAGAGTGCACTAAAACAACAGATTCATGGAACAGGGCAATCAGGAAAAAGGGCCAAAGCCAGCCAAAGTTGTCTGCTTAGGCAAAAGCCCTGACCCAGCACATTTGTCAGAAGGCTCCATCTATATTTATAGCTTTGAAAAGCTTTTGGGAACATGGAACTTTCAGGCTGGTGGAATCCTGGCTCTGAGCAGTACCGGGAACACCATGTTCCCTTCTGGCTTGGATCACAAGAGAGCCACGTGTTGGGTTCATGAGTCCTTTACTGACCTCAGGGGAGACATCCGGCTCTCTGTGCCTTCATTTCTTCCTTTGTTTAATGGAATTTATTTTGTCCCACTTGACTCATAGAGCATACAAAAATAAAGGCACCATTTACTTAGTACTTATTGCACCAGAGGCACTGGGTTAAAAGTCATTTCATTTTCACAGACAGCACTATTTTTTAATCCCCATTCTACAGATGGTATAACTGAGGTTCATGAAGATTAAGGAATTTGCCCAAGGTTCACACAGCCAAGTAAGTGGTGGATCAAGGATTTGAACTCTCAAGCCCTAGGTTTCAACCTCTAAACTGCTATGGGGTCCAGATTTGTGATTAAATGTAATAAGGAATAAACAGAAGAGTGAAGAGAACAATGATTTATTGAGCCTCTATTATGAAGCCAGCATATTACATGAGTCACAAATAAGAATTGCTCTCAAGTTGAAAGGTGAAAGTAATAGCATGTTTCTCTGTCTGCACCAAACATAATCCAGTTCAAACACAACCTCATACCCCAAGAGAACAAGGTTATCAAGAAGTTGAGTTACCAGTTATTTATTAGGCCCCTCCCAAGCCAGGTGTGGTGGCTTATACTTGTAATTCCAGCACTCTGAGAGGCCAAAGCGGGAGGACTATTTAAGGCCAGGAGTTTGAGACCAGCCTGGATAACAAAGTGAGACCCTTGTCTCCAAAAAAAAAAAAATTTAGCCAGGTGTGGTGGTGTGCTCCTGTAGTCCTAGCTACTCAGGGGGCTGAGGCAGGATTGCTTGAGCCCAGGAGTCAGAGACTGCAGTGAGCTATGTGATTGAGCCACTGCACTCTAGTCTGGGCAACAGAGCAAGACCCTATCTCAAATAAATAGATAAATAAGTAGATTCTCCCCATCATCTCGAAGCCCCCCTTCCTCTTTCTGTGATCCTGGAAAGCCCCAAATCACATTCAGTGCCTAGCCTCCCACTGAGTATTCAAAGGTGCCATAAGTTCTGTTTCCCACTTGGGAGAGGGTAGCGGCCAGCAAACCCAGGGGTCACCCACCGTTCAGAGCCTGGCCTCAGGATATCCTCATATGATAAGCAAGCCCCTGCCCATATCATCTGGCTTTTCAGAGAAAACCACCAAGACACTGCTTTTGAGCAAACCTCACTAAGGAGCTAAAACCCTTCCTTCCTTCCTAGACTCCTGAGATCCAACAGCCTAAGAAAAATTCTGTTAAACCTTCCCACAGAGGAGACAGTACAAACTCAAACCTTAAGGACACAGAGACCTATTCATCCTCCCGGGCAAGAGAAGAGAAAGAACATCTCATCCTTCTCTGATGAACATCCAGCTGAGAAAATAAGACACAATTCATTCCTCAGCAGGCCATTCTGCCATGTTAAATTCCTAATGAGTAGTCCTGCTGCACCTACATTATCCCATTCAGTCCTCACTTACATTATCCCATTTAATCCTCACAACAGCTCTGAGCCATTTGCTTGCAGGTGTGAGCAAGGATGCACTGCTTGATCACACTCTACCCAAGAGGAAGAGCCTCAGCATGAGAAGGTCACAAGCCCTTCTGATGACACTCTATCCCAGAGGACACAGCCTCAGTATGAGAGGTCACAAGCCCTTCAGCTCAGTGAGGCACAGTTTTGGGAGGAAGAGTTCTGCAAGAGAGAGGAAAGAAAGGGAGCCTTCCCCAGCCAACCAGCCAGATCAGCCAAAACCACCCAGGTTATCAGGGATGGTAAGAGGTATCGTTGCCAAGTAGCAGCTAAGGTCACTGTTAATATTTATTAAGCATCTCCTATATCCAGGTAAAATGCTAACTTTCTTAATTGTATTACCCCATTTCATCTCCCCGCTACCAGGAAACAGAAGTATCATTGCTCCAATTTTATAGATGAGGAAACTAAGGTTTATAGAAATCAGAGAGCTTTCCTAAGGTCTTGGGGGCAGCAAGAGGTAGAATTCGACTTCAGGCAACCATATCACCTTTACCACCCAAACCCATGAGGCAGCCGTTATTGCCCTCTTTTTACAACTGAGGAGGCCAAAGCAGGAGGATTGCTTGAGACCAGGAGTTCGAGACCAACCTGGACAACAATGTGAAAACCCCATCTCTAAAAAAAAAAAAAAAATTAATTAGCCAGGTGTGGTGGCCTGCACCTGTAGTCCTAACTTGAAGAGGTAAAATAATCTTCTCAGATCAGTGATAAAGCCAGAATCCCATTCCTCACTAAAGTCAGTCCACCATCACACCAGCTCACACTAAAGGAAAGTACTTTGAAAAGCTCCGGAGAACCCAAACCAATTTCCCCCCAGATTTCAGTGTGTCCTTGCCTTTAAGAGAAAGTTTATAAGTCTTTTCTCAGGCTGTTTGACCACATGGGTTAGGAAGAAAGAAAAAGATTGCAGTTCCGTGGAGGACTTCATTCAAACAGTGACCACTTGATATATGCTAGAAAAAAATTGTAAAAATCTCTGAAAATAATAACAGCAAATTTTTATATGGCACTTACTTTGTGCCAGGCTCTGTTCTAAGCAATTTATAAACATATTGACTATTCAATCCTCCAAACAACTTTATTAGGTCAGTACCACTGGTGTGCTCTTAAAAGTTTAACAACCAGCCCTCAATGGGAAAGCTTTGATTTGTAGCACTTGCCAATGTCCCTGGTGTAAATACTCCCACTGTGGCCAATTGCAAGCTGTCAGTGTGATGTCATGATCTTGGCGTTGGGAAGAAATGCCTATCATATATCACTGGGAAGATGCACATCGTATATCATTAGAAAGGGACGTACCTTATGTATCATTTTCACCATGCAGACAGACACAGTAGACATAAGTAGCCTCAAGAGTATAGATAATAGTAAAATGGAGTGAAATAATTAGGAATTGATGAGTTTGGAGCATTTATTACCTTTGGTTTTAATTGCAAGCTTATAAAATTTAATTTTTAATAAAGGCTGTATTTAACAACCAGCTTGCAAAATTTCTGATAATTAAACAGTTGGCTTTCATGTGTCTGCTCTGGCTTCAGCATATAACTGGTTAGTGCTATTATTGCCATTTTATAGAGGAGGAAACTGAGGCACAGAAAGGCTACATGATTTGCAAAAGGCTACATAGCTAGAAAATGGCAAAGCCAGAATTCAGACCTGGGCAATCTGGCTCCAGAATCTGTGCTCTTAACCACCCTATCTATGGCTTCTCTTGCAAGACTGCTGTGTCTTTGTCCAGACTGTAGCCTATAGGTTTTCCTTTGTGCTCCTCTCAGTATGTGCATTAACTGCATTTGATAGGTGAGTCACAGCAAGGCTGTAGTGCAGTGTCTTCCCAGGACCTTGGGAAAGAGTTTAAGACATCCACTTGCACCCGCAGCAAAACGTCTGGGGCCTTGTGACTGGGCTGCCGAGGATCACACCTAGCTGTGTTCCTGATCTGGCCGCCTAGGCCTTGCCCTCGAGGCCTGGCTGCGCCTGCGTTCAACCGCACATCCATTATGGAAAGGAGGGTCCCTTAATGTAGCGCAAATTATAGCTGGAACACAAGCAAATTGCCGGCTTTTACTAGCACATAAACTGAGCGGAACCTTTGAGATAGATCCGCATTACCCTAAACGGCATCCATAATTCATACCTGCGGCAGAAATGCTTCCCTCTCCCCAGGCTGGAGCCGATCTATTATTGATGGGCCCCTTAGAAGGCCATGACAGAGTGTTTCTCATGCTCCAGCCATCTGCCGGCGTGGTCAATTCCTCAGACGGCGGCAGCACATTTATTCATCAGAATCAACTCCCAATTAGTTTCCTAGCAGGACCCAGGGGGGCTTTATCTGAGGAATCAAAGTGAGTGTTTCTAGAACAGTACCCCCAGTCCCACCCCTGTGACGCTAATCAATATATACAGAACCAGCGAGCAGCAGGCGAGCATTCGTTTTCACTCAGAAATGCTGCTGCCTTTGGAAATCATGGAAGGCAAAACTAAAAAGCAATGCCCCTTCCTCTCCACCAAGAGTCGGATGGCCGGGAGTTTCTTGCTGTCTATGAAAAAGTAAGTCACTGGATCAACAGAGCACAGGAATTTTTTTTTTTTTTTTTTTTGAAACAGAGTCTTCCTCTGTCGCCCAGGCTGGAGTGCAGTGGCGCCATCTCAGCTTGCTGCAACCTCCGACTCCCGGGGTCAAGCAATTCTCCTGCCTCAGCCTCCCGAGTAGCAGCTGGGATTACAGGCATGCACCACCAACCCCTACGATTTTGTATTTTTAGTAGAAATGGGGTTTCACCATGTTGGCCAGGCTGGTCTCGAACTCCTGACCTCAAGAGATCCACCCGCCTCAGCCTCTCAAAGTGCTGGGATTACAGGCATGAGCCACCTGGCCAGAGCACAGGCTTTAAATGACTGCCGAGAGCAGAAGTTTCCCACTCCACCTGGGTGGTAGAAAGGAAAGTAGCAATTCTATTCACAGCTTTTTATGAAAGATCTAATAATAACCCTGTGAGATAGGTATTTATTATTCTCTCCATTTTTCAGATGGAGAAACTGAGGTTAAGTAACTCGCCCAAGGTCACACAGCTAGTAGATCGCAGTGACAAGACTTGGGCGCAGAAAACCTGATTCCAAAGTCCACAGGCTTAACCACTACTCCATGCTGCCATCTGGAGGAAGAGGAAAGGGAACCGACAAGCTATTTCCAGGGCATCACAAACACCTAATGAAATGTGGACATTTCGCTACAAAAGAACCCAGCTGGCTCACAAAGACCCAACCAACTAGTTGCACTGTTTTTTGTGTTATTTCTATTTTCTGTTGTGATGTATTGCTTTATTGAATGATTAATGTTTAAATGACCACATCCATTAATGCTTATTAATAAATATAGCTGGTTTTAAAAAGCTGCATCTTTTTTGAGTGAGTATTTGGTGGGGAGGGAGGCAGAGGATGGATCATGAAAGGGGTACAGGAGTACTCAGCATTTAAAAGGTCATCAGGGACCTTTGATTTCTGCACTAAGATCTCAGTGATAGATCTTAGAAACACCTTCCCAGGTGCCAGGCTTTGTGTCTGACCCTGGGGATGCAAGAATTGATAAGATGAGAGACATGTGAAAAATTAACTATGAGTTATGGCAGAATAGCACAGGGGATATACACCAAGGCTTCCCTCAACCCTGCCTTCTCTTTCCCCATCCCAGAGGAGACTGAGCCGTAGTAAAGGAAATCACAACACACTGTGAACTGGTGCAGCTCTACATACAAACTCTTCAACCTCTGCAGAGCTCTCATGCTGCTATGCCATCTCATGCTGCTATGCCATCTCATGCTGCTATGCCATCCTTTCAAGTGCCCCTGGTCAGCTCCCCCTTCCATATCTTCAAGGTGAGTTCTTAAGACCCCACATCTTCTTTCTCCTATAAAGTTGTGGCCAACAGTAGGAAGAGCTTAAAGCTTCCACCAGTCCACCAGCAAACTTCTCTGCCTCTACATCTTCCATTCTTTGTCTCTTATCTTCATCCTTCCTCACTGTGGGGAAAACCTCAGAGATGATCCAGTTGGTCTGAGCTCCATGATGGGCCCAAGGCCATGGAGCTACCAATGATTAGAAACCAAGATGGCATGGAGAGCTGAGAGTGGAATAGAAAAGAAGAGGATGTGGAGCTAAGGAGGAGGTTTGAATAACAAAGGAACATCAACTGGGAGGTCCAAATGGTTGCCCCAGTAATGAGGCAGCCCAGTTTATGGAATCAGGAATGGAAAAAACAGGTGAGCAGTACAGTGAGTCAGTAGGCAAGTGGATGGCCTGAGATGGGGCTGAAGTGTAATAGAGTAGTTATAAGAAGGCTGCTCAGCATCCACAAGGTACCAGTTCAAACCCAGGCTCTGCCATTTATTTGTTGAGGGACTTTGGGAATGTCTTTTAACCCCACCACCCCCAGCCTCAGTGGATGCATGTAAAGTGGGGATGATAGCACCTGACTCATAGACCTCAGAGGGTGGAGGGGAAATTAGGTAAGGAATGAATTAAACAGCTGCCACATAGTGCAGAAATCAATGGTGGTTGCTGCCCTTTGAGGACAAATAACTAAGGCAAAGATGTTACCTCAGGTTGGCATTTAGACAAAACCTCAATCAAAATGTGTGTGCTGAGAGCCAGCCAGAGAGTGGACATATACATTCTGCGGGGATGGAGTTGGGCTTTATCAGGTTTATAATGAGAACGACCTTGACCCAGTCTTGTTTCTAATGCAGGAGGCAGATTCCTCCAGTAGGGTGATTTTACATTCCAGTTCTCCTGGACAGTCCCATGCCCGAACTAAATCCATTCATACCTATTCAGTATTTTTAGTGCTTTCTTTTGCTCCCCCAAAGTGTCCCACTTACGACGATAAATTACATGGCTACCCTCCCAAAACATTTATCTAGCCTAGAATGATGGTTACCAGAGGCTGGGAAGGGAAGGATGGTGGGGAATAGGGGGAGGGGAGGATGGTTAATGTCTACAAAAAATAGAAAGAATGAGTAACATCTAGTATTTGATAGCACAATAGATTGACTACAGCCAATAATAATATAACTATACATTTTAAAATACTAAAAGAGTATAACTGGATTGTTTGTAACACAAAGGATAGATACTTGAGATGATACATACCCCATTTACCCTGATGTGATTATTACACATTGTATGTCTGTGTCAAAACATCTTATGTACCCCATAAATATATACATCTCCTATGTACCCACAAAAGTGAAAGTTGTAAAATAAAACAATTTAAAAAATTATCTAGCCTAGACCTTTAGCAGCATTCCACTGGCAGAGACCACTAGCTGCCGCTAATTTCTTCTCCTCTGCCTACCTTAGAAATAGAACACTCATTTTTAGTTGATGAGCAGATTCCCTTGTTACTGGGTATTATGTGACTAAGTTCTGGCTAACAACATGTAACTAGGGTTATGTGTGACTTCGGAGAAAGACGGCACCTTCTTCGATCCTTCCTCCCTACTGCTGGCTGGAATGCAGATGTGATGGCTTCATGTGAGCTGCCATCTTGGATCATAAGTTAGTAGTCGTCTGCTGAGAATCACAGAGCATCAAGGTAAAACGGGCATAACACCAGCTCTAAACTGCATACCTCTGGACTTCTTTTTTAGAGGAGACAAAATTTCACCTTGCATAAACTACTTTTATTTGGGGTTTCTGTCACAAACAAACATGATCCTAATGGATATACTCAGGGACTAAACAAGGACTCGCAAATTCTCTGTCTCAGGTTACTGGAGATGGATGCTGGGCTGATGTGGGAAAGGATATAGTGGCTGTGTGGTGGTTAGGAGCTTATGCTCAAGTCAGGCAGACCTGAGTTCTTAATTCTACGTTTTAATAGCTACATGAACTCGGGCAAGTTTCTTAACCTCTGTGAGCCTCACTTTTCTTATCAGTAACAGGTGGGTAATGTTCTAGCAATTATGTTCTAGTTTAGTGTGAAGATTTAATGACATAATATATACGATGTTCTCAGCATAATGCCTGGTACACTATAAGCCCCCTGTAAATGGCAGTTCTTATCATTGCTGTTATCACTACTGTTCTTGTTCATTGTTATTACTGTTGCCTAGGTTCCCCTGGAAACAGCCCCTCTATATTTTGATATATGATTGCATCAGGGCCAGGAAGCTGGGCTTGGAATCACCTACAAATTTCTCTTGTATGAGAGCAGCAGACATGTCCATGGCCAACTTCTGTCCTCAAGGCATCCCCTGAGCTGCAGGAGCTGTCAGCAAGAGGCAGATATGCAATTTCACAACCAGGACCTCATGCACTGCTCCCGGATATGTGACAGGAGGGATGCCCAGGAACCAAGTGTTCCGAGTATGATCCCTGAGCAGCCTGGAAAAGACAACGTCTGGGAGAAGGACATTCATCCCAGATTCCGCGGGTCAGGTAGGACATTCATCCCAGATTCCATGAGTCAGGTGAGGCATTTATCCCAGATTCCACGGGTAGGTCAGATGTTTATCCCAGATTCCATGGGTCAAGTGGGACATTTATCCCAGATTCCGTGCGTAGGTTAGATATTTATCTCAGATTCTGTGGGTCAAGTGGGACATTCAACCCAGATTATGAGAGTCATATGGGACATTTATCCCAGATTCTGCAGGTCAGGTAGCACATTCATCCCAGATTCCATGGGTCAGGTGGGACATTTATCCCAGATTCTGTGCATCAGGTGGGACATTCATCCCAGATTCTGCAGGTCAGGTGGGACTGAGACCCACAGAATATATCTTGCCTGTAGCTATGGATACCCTAAGTCAATGGTTTCCAAATGCTGGTGGGAATCAGAATCACCCGGGGAAGCCAGGAGAAATGCCAAGGCCTGGGCCCTTTCCTCCTTCAAGGAGCCTGAGCCACTGCACTTGTTATTAGCACTCTTGGTGACTGCCCACAAAGTTTGAGAACCACTGTCTGCAACTCAGGGAACATCCTGAAACAGGGTAGGGGGAGAGAGAAGCTGAGATTTGTAAACCAAAGAAAACGTCTCACTGGGCCACCAGAACAAGGGTGAGAGTCCAATTCCACCCACCTCTCTCTAACTGTATTGCCCCCAGATCCATGGCCCCATTCTCTCTCACCAGGGTCACAGCAGCAGCTTCAAAAGTGGTCTTCCTGCCTTCGATCTCACTTCTGTCTCTGGCTCATTGCAGACCCAGAGACCTTAGAAAGGTGATCTTTCTGAGTCATGGATTTGTTCGTGGAAACCCTCCCCGACCCCAGGGTTAAAACCCTCAAGGGCTGCCCATTGCCTCCCAGATAAAGCCCTAACTCTTTATCACGATTTGTAGGACCCTTTTGGATAGGATCCCTGCCTGATTTTTCTAATTCAGTGGTTCTCATTAGGGGGTGATTTTGCTCCCCCACCTCCAACTGGGGACATTTGGCAATAATGCCTGGAGACATTTTTGGTGGTCACAAGCAGAGAATGAGTACTACTGGTATCTAGCAGGGAGAGGCCAGGGATGCTAAGCATCCTAGAGTGTGCAGGACAGACTTCTGTAACAGTTACCCAGCACCAAATGTGAATTGTCCCAAGGCTAAGAAACTCTTCCCTAGCCTCACTTCTTGCCACTTCCCTCTTCTCAATCCACAATCCAGCCTCTTAGGCCTTATTCCATTCATCCAATGTGCCATACCTTCTCTACCCATTGAGCCTTTTCACTGGACTGCTCTTCTCCCAAAACACCATTCCTACCACCTCTTGGCTTGGCTAAATTGTACTTGCCCTTTTAGTCTCAGATGTCTCTTCTTCCAGGTAGCATCTTGCTCCAAGACTGAGTCTGGTGCCTGTGATTTACCCATAGAAAAGCCTCTACCACATGATGCTGTAATTTCCTGTTTGCTTGTCGGCCTCTCTCACAAAACTCTAAGCTCCTTGGGGACAGGAATTGGATCGTGTTCAGCTTTGTACTCAACTGTGCCTAGTACAGTATCTAGAACAGAGTAGGTGCTCAATGAATACTTGTTGAATGGATAAGTGAATGGATGAGGTATTAGAATACACTGCCAGGAAATAAGAGCTAGACTGACAGCTCATGTAGGCAAGCCAGACCGTAGTCTAGAAAAACACTGAGCCCAATTCCTGATCTGGCCTGGCAACTGTGATCTAGAAAAAGACTGAGCCCAACAGAATCCCAGCGTATGTTGTATCAGGGAACGAGCTCCATTAAAGAGCTAGGGATGAGTGGACACTTATCCCCTTTCCTGCTGCTCAGTGGAAGACAGGTGGCTCCTGTACAAAGTTAGGTTCCCCATTTTTTTTCTAGATCCCACCCTTTCATTTATTTCCTGCCCTCTTTGTTTTTTTGTTTGTTTGTTTGAGACAAAGTCTCTCTTTGTCACTCAGGCTGGAGTGCAGTGGCACGATCTCAGCTCATCATCACAACCTCCGCCTTCTAGGTTCAAGAGATTCTCCTGCCTCAGCCTCCCAAGTAGCTGGGATTACAAGTGCATGCCACTGCACCAGGCTAGTTTTCTCTATTTTTAGTAGAGACGGGGTTTCACCATGTTGGTCAGGCTGGTCTTGAACTCCTGACCTCAGGCGATCCATCCACTTTGTTCTCCCAAAGTGCTAGGATTACAGGTGTGAGCCACCGCGCCTGGCCCCTCTTTGTTTTTAATAGTAATGGATGCCTCTTCACCACCACCATCCCCTCAGAGCTAGATACTCCCCACTAGCTACTGCCTCCTCCCTTCTCTTCTCAGCCAAGAGACTCAAGAGTAGTGTAGTCTATGCTCAGGGACTCCACTTCCATCCAGAACCTCCAGGAGTGCCATTCACATCATGCTCTGTGAGGGTGACATATCTGGAAACATAGCTCTATGGAACACAGCAAGAGAGAAGCCCCAGGAGTTGAGTTCTACCCACCCCTCCATCCACTGCTCTCTGGCTCTCATCACCACACTGAGCTAGTTCTGAGTAGGGTCATAGAAAACACCGTATTTGCCCAGTGAAATAGGCATTTTGAGTAGTGATCTTACACAACCTCTGAGGACAGTGGCTCAGTCAATCCATCTGTCCTTCTCCACCCTTGGCTCCCCTGACTCCACTCCCTTCCACTTTTCCCCCTCCCCAGGAGTTGAGTTCTACCCACCCCTCCATCCACTGCTCTCTGGCTCTCATCACCGCACTGAGCCAGTTCTGAGTAGGGTCATAGAAAACACCGTATTTGCCCAGTGAAATAGGCATTTTGAGTAGTGATCTTACACAACCTCTGAGGACAGTGGCTCAGTCAATCCATCTGTCCTTCTCCACCCTTGGCTCCCCTGACTCCACTCCCTTCCACTTTTCCCCCTCTCTCTCTCTGACTGTGCCTCTATTTGTGCCTTAGTTCTTGACATTCATCTGAATTCCCTTCTTGGCTCTTCTTATCTTCTTTTTCCTCCCACTCTTTCTAAGTGATGAGGAGGTAGTGAAAGCTCAACACATGAACGGATCCCTAATCCAAATTGTTAGCACTCCTATCCATTTGAATTCTTAACTCTTTCTTGAATCCACCCTCCTCTTACTATCCCTACTGCAATTGCCCACACACGTCCCACCCAGCCGCCAGTGTGGCTTTTCAGTGGAATGGGACTCTCTGTACCTTTCATCACTTGAATACTTCCTCAGCCTCACACCCAGACAGGACATCTTTCAACTGTATTAAATCAGAAATCATATCATATTTCATCAAATCTAAAACACTGTGCTGCAGCACTCTGTTGACCTTACAAGAAGGTACCAAAGGGATATTTCCATGCGGCGTGGCTGCCAGCGCTTATAAATGCATGAAAGTTATGCTGAGAGGGAATCAATAGTCATAAGACAGAGATTTGTTTGTCTTCTAAATGGTCTACTCCAAGAATGTGAGAATCCACCATGCAGTTCCCAGGACAAAATCAGGAATGACTGTCATCTGGCATTGATTACAGAGGACTGGAGAAAGATGGATCTGGGATCATGGACAGGGAAGAAAGAAAGAGAGAAAGAGAGAGAGAGAAGGAGAGGAGAGAAGGAGAGGAAGGAAGGAAGGAAGGAAGGAAGGAAGGAAGGAAGGAAGGAAGGAAGGAAGGAAGGGAGGGAGGGAGGGAGGAAGGGAGAGAGAAAGAATGAGAGAAAGAAAGAAAGGAGAGAAAGAGAGAGAGAGAGAAAGAGAGAGAGACAAGAAAATGTACTTCCTAGATCCCATCCAATGTGATTCTCTATGAACAATTGAGACCCACGAGGAAATATTTGATGCTACCCTTTTGATCCTGACGATACCAGGGATTGGCTTCAAATAACCCTGGATCTTTCTGACAATGAACTGGGTCCTTTCAGATCTAATAGGTCATAAAGGCAATTTTACAAAAGTGAATTCAATCTCATTGTTAAACTATTAGAATAATTAAATGCCCCCATTCCTTATGACCTACAGGAGAAAGTCCAAAATGTGAAAGAGCATTATGTGGGTGGGGACTTAGAGAATGTTGGAAATCTCCCAAAACCCTCTAAATATTTCCCTACTGCTTTGTTATTGCCAGGCAGCTTATAAACAGCAGTGACTGCAGAGGGAGGAGAGGTAGTGAGACTAAAAGGCTGCCATGTGCATGGTGTCTGGCCCAGCCTGCCCAAGAGGCCAGCACCCCATCATTCCCCAATAAATCAGGAGGTCATTTTTCACTGAACTGAAGCTCAATACTCCCATCGTTTTCTCACCTAACCAGTCCCAAGATTGCTCTGTGCTCTTTATTACCTTTCAATGACTTAAGCCTCCGAACTGAATAACTTCATCAAGGTGTCAACCTAAACAGATTTTCCCCATAATGGTCCAACTCTCACAGGTTCTTAATGAAAAATATTGATTTCTAAGGATTAGTTGCAGATTTATGTGTTGGGATGCTGATCTCTCTGTCACCTGACACCTTATCAGTGTATGAAAAAACCTAGTTTCTCCTTCATGGTTTTTAAAAAAAAGCAATCACTGGCTGTGTCAAGGGGCAGCTTGGGTCCAGAAAAACAGATAAAATTCTCTGTCTGGATCCCATGGAATGCTTAACAGCTAGTGGGGGTGTGGAGGGGGAAGGCGCTGAGACACCTGTCTGCCTTCCTCACTAGCATCTTCACTGGTTGGGTTGTGGGGAGACCAGGTGCAGAGAAGTTGGAAAAGCAAATGGAACAAGCATCCATCCTTCTTGGTATGACAGATCTCCAAGACACAGTCTGGAGAAAAGCTTGTCGTGTACACCCTGTCTGGGGCTGGAGACACTGACTGGAAGAAATACAGCAGCTGCCATCTCAAAGTGGCATTCAATCAACACCAGGCTAGGCTGGCTCTGCCAGCTCACTCTGTTAAACGTGGTTCTCAAGGGAAGAAGTTGAGACTTTGGCACCTAAAACCTCAGCAAGTTGCAGAGCAGAGCAGAATCTCTCCCATACCCGGAAATGGCTGGAATGGAGTAAGATTCATTATTTATCTATTTGATAAATATTTATGGAGGGTCTATGTGCCAAGTACTATACTAGGCAATGGGGACACCATAGTCAGCAAGGCCAGATGTGGGTTCCTGCCTTCATGGAGAAGGTGACCAACACACACACACACACACACACACACACACACGTAGAACTGCAACTTCAACACGATTCAGGAGAATGGGGACACACAGCTGCAGCAGCCTGTAATGAGGGCATTTACCCAGTAAAAGAGGTCAAGAGAGATTTATCAGAGGAAGTGATGGTCAAGGTAACACCTGAAGGATGAGAAGGAGCTCACTGGAAAAGCAGGAAGAGTGGGGAGCATGTGGGCACAGGAAATAGTCTGTGGGAAAGCCCTGTTCTGGAGGAGCCCAGCACCACCAGTGTAGCCAGAGTGCAGGGAGAGCTGGTGGTAGGCATGACACGAGAGGGCTCCGGAGAAGTGGACAGAGGCCAGATTGTGCTTTGGGTCACTATCCCAAGCGCAACAGGAAGCCATTGAAGGATTTTCAGATCCACACCTTGCAAGGATGACTTCGGTTGCTCGGTGGAGAAGATTGCAACAGCCTCCCCGTGAAAGCAGGAGGAAAGGGGCTGAGGAGGTGACTGCAGTGGTCCAGGCAAGAGATGAAGCAGTGATGCTGCTGGAGATGGAGAGAAGAGGACAGAATCCAGAAATATTTTGGAGAAGAAAAATCAATAGTCATTGCTATGGAATCGAATGTGGGGTGGGGATAGGATGAAGGAAAGGAGGTGACAAGGATGACTCCCAGACTTTTGACTGAGCTGCTCCTTCTCTGCAGTGATGGACTCCTCGTTTTGGGCCACTAAGGGCTTCTCCAACCACTGGGAAGCACTTCCAGGACAAAGTCCTCATTTCCTTTTCAGCTCTCACAGCAGGGACTGGCAAACTTCCATAAAGAACAACATAAAAAATATTTTAGATTTCAAAAGTTGTACCATCTTTGTCTCAATGACTCAACTCTGCTGCTATAAAGCAAAAGCAGCCACAGTAATATGTAAACAAATTATTGTGGCTGTGTTCCAATAAAACTTTATTTAAAAAAAAACAAGTGATGAACAGGATTTGGCCCTCCAACTGCAGTTTGCAGACCCCTGCCCTAGAGGACTGGGAGGAATCTGGAAACTAAGCTGAACTCCTACATTCCCCAGGCCTGAAGAAGTGGAGTATTCCACTGAAATAAGAGTACTTATTCCCAGGCCCAGAAGCCTGAGACCTTCCCCCAGAAATACAGCAGGGGGCTGAGGACTCTAGTGTACTCAAGACCCCACAAAAGACCTAGGGTCAATGGGAGAATCCCAGAGCTGGTACTAGGCTGATAAAATAGACCTCCTACTTCCCCTGGGCTTCCTCAGGTCCCCAACACCATCCAGAAAGGAAATTCAGGACAAATCTTTCATATACTCATACATACTCATCTGAACTTACAGCAGAATAAAAAATAAATAATAATAAAAAAACACCAGAAAGGTATATAAGAAACAAGTAAGTGCTTACATATAAGCCTGAGGGTGAGAATGGGATGTGAATGAGACTGTCACATGTATACATTTTTGCATCACGTTGAGTTCTGAACTACATGAATATATTACTCAAGTATTCTCTACTCAAAAAAATAGTAAATTTCTTCATAAAACGCACAGAAATGTATCTAGTTCTTGCCATTAGATTTTTTTTAACTATTGAAAAAGCTCTATATTTATCCTTGAAATTACACAGGAGGGCGATTTTAAGCACAGCTGCATTGCACATGAAACGGCATTGTGTCCTGGTGGCAAATTAACAAAAGTCCCTTTTTCTGGTTTGCTTCCCAGGTCTGCTCTCTCGTTACTAGTAGTCTACTTGCAGCTTCTCCTCTTGTTTTAAACAACTCCCCTTCCTCAGGCAACAGCACCCACCCTCACGCTGGGGAACCTCCCTCCCTCACTCAAAACTGTCGGGTGGGACTATCAATCAAGAGGCTCTGCCTGACCAGTCATGGTCATGTGACCCAGGCTAGACCAATCAGATTAGCTCTCCCTAGAATAAGCCTGGAGGTGCCCCCCAAGCCCCATTCCGGAGAAACGTGGTAAGGTGCCTTAAAGGGTTTTCAGTTAGTTCCTGTTACCTAGATCTTTGAGGCAGCCTTTTCAAAAGAGCTTTCTTTGTATTTTGGCTTTTTTTTTTTTTGGCTTAAGTTGGCCAGAATCCATTTTTGTGGCTTGATACTGATGCAGTCAGTGATCCTGCATAAAACTCTCCAGTGCATCCTTGTGGCCTACAACACAAAGGGCAGACAGGACAGACAAGTCCCAATGTGCACAACTGTGGCTCAGCTTCCCCACTTTCCAAGCCCCTGCCTCCCCACTGCCCTATCCCCCCAGCCACCTGCCGCTTCAGTCACATGGAATTCCTGCTCTTTCTCCCAATGCATGGCATAGATTTCTCTGCTGTATTCCCGCTTCCTCACCTGAAAAATTCCCTACCCATCACGTGGATTGCAGCGGATCAGAGTGCGAGTTCTGCTTGGGCAGAATGGCCGTTGGTGATTGCTTTTTCTTAAGTCCTGCTCTCCAAATGTAAGATTGGTCAGTCTCTCCTTCCCTGGAGACGCACGCTAGAATCTACCAGGACTCTAGGGCCAGTTCCTGAGCCCATTACAAAGATCCAGGATGGCAGTGATTTTTTTTTTTTTTTTTTTTTTTGAGACGGAGTCTTGCTCTGTCGCCTAGGCTGGAGGGCAGTAGCATGACCTCGTCTCACTGCAACCTCCAACTCCCAGGTTCAAGAGATTCTATTGCCTCAGTCTCCCATGTAGCTGGGATTACAGGTATCCACCACCACACCTGGCTAATTTTTGTATTTTTAGTAGAGACGGGATTTCACCATGTCAGCCAGGTTGGGCTCGAACTCCTGGCCTCAGGTTATCTGCCCACCTCAGCCTCCCAAAGTGCTGGGATTACAGGTGTAAGCCATCGCACCTTGCCCACAGCACTAAATTTAAACATGTTTCTGCCAGTTGACCTTGGACAAAGTGCTTGCTTCATATCCTCAGAGGAGCTTGGTTTGCTTATCTGAGGATGTGAATTCTACCAACTTCACAGCGCGGGTTTATTTATTTAACAAACTCTCTGCACCAGACACTGTTCTAGGTGCTTTACACATATGCGTTGATTTAATTCTTGTAATACTCGTAACAACACTATAAGGCAGGTACTATTTGTGTCCCCATTTTGCAGATAAGGAAACTCAGCACAGAGAGATTGTTAGTTGTCTAAGTTTGCAAAGCTAGTATGGGATGAAATGAAAGACTGCATGGGAATTACTTAGCACAGAGCCCAGGAGATAATAAATGTTCCATTAAACTGTAGCTATTTGTTATAGACTAATTTATTGCCCCTCATTCATATGCTGAAATCCTAATCCCCAATGTGAGATATGGCCTGCAAAGGGGTAATTAAGGTTAAATGAAGTCATAAGGGTAGGGCCTAATCCAATAGGATTGGTGTCCTAATAAGAAGAGGAAGAGACACCAGGGATGGGTGTGCACAGAGAAAAGGGCATGTAAGGATGTAGCAAGAAGGTGCCACCGGCAACCCAGGGAGAGAGGCCTCAAGAGAAAGCAAACCTGCCAACATCTTGATCTTGGACTTCCAGCCTCCAGAACTGTGAGATGTAAATTTCTGTTCTTTACGCTACACAGCCTGTGGAATTTCATTACAGCAACCCTAGCAAACTTATACACTATTGAAGAAAATATCACTTTGTGGTGGAAATCACAGTTGTTTTTTAAACGTACATCTGACAATGTTACCCCAGGAGGTAAACCCCTTCAGCAACTCCTGTACCATTTCCTGGGAGGAAATTGGGACCAGATCCTCTAAGATGGACTTATACTATGGCCACGCCTGGAAGAAGACAGGAACTAAGGCATCCCCAGAGGGTAGAAAAGAGGAATCATAACCAACACAGGATAGCCTGATGTTTAAAAGCATAGGCTCACACTGGGTATAGTGGCTCACCCGTAATCCCAGCTATTTAAGAAGCTGAGGCAGGAGGATCACTTGAGCCCAGGAGTTCAAGATCAACCTGGGCAACATACTGAGACCCCTGTCTCTAAAAAAAATAAAGGCATGGGCTCTGGAGCCAGACTTCCTGGGTTCAAATCCTGGCCCTGCTACTTACTAATTTTGAGGCTGGCAAGTTACTTAGGCTCTGCATGCCCTGGTTTTCCCCTCTGAGAAATGGGGACAATAGTAGTATGTGTCTGATGGTTTTATTGTAAGTGTTAAGTGAATTAATATAATTAAAGTGTTTTGCACGAGTGCTGGGCACTTAGAGCCAAATGGGTGCTGGCTGTTACCATTGATAGTTTCGTGGCTAGGAAAACACTATTATAACCAAAGTATTTCTCTCTGCTCGAGATTCAAATCCTAGGTTGAAAGCCTCAGAGAATCCCAGATCAATTCTCCTATTACTGTCCTATGAACCTGCATCAAATAGAAAAGGGCTTATTCCTCAAAAGGAAACTAAAAGAGCCTAGACATAAATCCACACACAAATGATCAAATGACTTTCAACAAGTGGCCAATGTAATTCAAGAAGAAAAGGACAATCTTCAATACATGGTGTTAGAACAGTTGGATACGTATATGCTGCTGAGGCGGGAGGATCGCTTGAGGCCAAGAGTTCAAGACCAGCCTGAGCAACATAGCAAGACCTAAAAAGATCTCTAAAAAACATTTTTTTTGATTAGCTGAGCGTGGTGGTGTTGCACATCTGTAGTACCAGCTACTCAGGAGAGGCTGAGGCAGGAGGATTGCTTAAGCCCGGGAGTCTGAGGCTGCAGTGAGCTATGATTGCACCACTGCACTCCAGCCTGGGCAACAGAGCAAGACCCTGTCAAAAAAAAAAAAAAAAGAAGAACTTAGGCCCTTACCTCACACACAAAAATTAACTCAGAATACTCAAAATGGATCAGAAACCTAAATATAAGAGCTAAAACTATAAAACATATAGAAGAAAACATAGGAGGAAAACTTGTGTGACCTTGGGCTAGGAGGAAAACTGCTGTGACTTTGAGCTAGGCAAACATTTCTTAGAAATAACCCTAAAAAGTACAATTCATGAAAGAAAAAAATTGACAAGTTAGATTTCATCAGAATTTAACATTTTTGCACTTTAAAATATACCACCAAGAAAAATGAAAAGACAAGCCATAGACTGGAAGAAAATATTTGCAAAACACATAAAGGACCTGTATTGAACACAGTGAATGCTTACACTCGATAATATGAAGACAGATAACCTAATTTTTTAAATAAATGAAAGAACAGACCGTTCACCAAAGAAGATATACCAATGAATAATAAGCATATAAAAAGTTGCTCCATACCATTAGCTGTTGCAGAAATGCAAGTTTAAGCCACAATGAGATGCCATGACACACTTAATGGAATGGTTAGATAGAAAAGGCCAACAATACCTAATGTTAGTAAGGACACGGAGTAACTGTAATCCTCATATATTGATGGTAGGAATGTAAAATTGTGCAGCCACTTTCGAAAACAATTGGGCAGTTTTTTAAGTTATGCACCAAATATCCAGCAATTCCACTCATAAGTATTTACTCAAGATTCAAATGCAGGATATATCAGGGCAAAGACATATATCCAATTGCTCAAAGCAGCATTATTCATAACAGCCAAAAAAAGTGGACAATCCAAATTCAAATTCATTTGAATCCATCAATTAGTGAATGGGTAAACAAAATGTGGTGTATACATAAAGCAATAAAAAGGAACAAACTATACATACTTAAAACAACATAGATCAGCTGGGCATGGTGGCTCATCCCTGTAATCCCAGTACTTTGGGAGGCCGAGGCAGACGGATCATGAGGTCAGGAGATCAAGACCATACTGGCCAACATGGTGAAACCTCATGTCTACTAAAAATACAAAAATTAGCTGGGTGTGATGGCATGCGCCTGTAGTCCCAGCTACTCGGGAGGCTGAAGCAGGAGAATTGCTTGAACCCAGGAGGCAGAGGTTGCAGTGAGCCAAGATCGTGCCGCTGCACTCCAGCCTGGTGACAGAGTGAGACTCCATCTCAAAAAATAAATAAACAAATGAACGACATAGATTAATCTCAAAAACATTATGTTAAGTGAAAGAAGACAGACATACAAGACTATATATTATATGATTCCATTTACATGAAATTTCTAGAAAAAGGGAAACAGTAGAGATGGTAACCACATTGGTGGTTGCCTGGAGCTGGAGGTTGGAGTTGGGATTGACTATAAATGGAAATGAGAAAACTTTTGGGAGTGATGGAAGTTTTCTAAAACTGGATTATAGAGATAATTGTGACATTATATGAATTTGCTAAAACTCATCGAACTGTACATTTTAAACGGGTGAATTTTAATGTATGTAAATTATACCTCAATAAAGCTGTTAAAAAATAAATAATAAATCATGAAAAACTAAGCAAGAGAAAAGAGGAAACCATGATGCTGTTAGATTGGGGATTATATGGTTTGGATATTTGTCCCCTCCAAGTCGCATGTTGAAATGTGATCCCCAGTGTTGGAGTGGGACCTGGTGGGATGTGTTTGGGTCATGGGTGTGGGTCCCTCATGAATGGCTTGGTGCCCGCCTCAAAATAATAAGTGAGTTCTTGCTCTTAGTTCACATCAGATCTGGTTGTTTAAAAGAGTCTGGCACCTCCCCCCCTCTCTCTTGCTCCCTCTCTTGCCATGTGACACACAGGCTCCCCCTTCGCCTTTCGCCACGATTGGAAGCTTCCTGAGCTCCAAGTCAGCACCATGCTTCCTGTACAGCCTGCAAAACTGTGAGCCAAAATAAACCCCTTTTTCTTGTAAATTACCCAGACCCCAGACTTAGGCATTTCTTTACAGCAATGCAAAGCAAACTAACACAGGGGGAAAGGATGCTGGACTGGGAGAGAAAAACACTCACATGTATTACTCATTTCTACACATTAGGAAAATAAGAAACAATGACTTGCCCTGTGTCACCCAGCTAGTAAGTGGGGGAGCCCAGATGCAAACTCCCAACTCTTTGGCCCCAAATGCATGCTCTTAACCCCTCCGCCATGCGATCTTTCTTCCCTTTTGCACAGCCTCTCATCAGTCAGCCCCACTATATATAAAGAGATCATGAGGGACTCTTCTCACATTGCTACGTGAGCAGAATCCTCATCTGTCTGACATCTGCCGAAAACACAAGCAAAAGACACTCTGAGGCCCGATGTCTTCCGACGGTTCATTGAAGTTGCAGTTGTTACTTTCCCTTGAACTGTGCAAACGCTTGGTGTGCTCGGGTTGATTTGGTGCTTTTTGTATATTGCTCATCTGGCAGAGAATTACTACTCTGCTCTACAAGTTCCCACAGATGGCTTTATTTTCCATTGCTATTAAATTGGTTTTGAACAAGACATAATTCTTCAAGTGCCTGGTGCGCTCTCTGGGTTTGCTCAGGCAAGATTCCATAAAAATGTAAATAATCGGAACACTTCTGGGATTATTTATCACAACTGACTTGTGGCTGTAAATTTATGTATTAATTTCAGCTATAAGCTTCAGTGGGGAAAAGATGAACCATTGAAAATAGACTCTTCCACCCTAACATCCTCGCTATGTCCCCATTTCCCCTCTGCTTCCAGGGAACGTACCAGAGAATGGCTCACACATCTGGGTCTGAACGACATTGAACAGGCTCGAAAAGGAATCAGGTGGTAAGTGGGGAATAATCACTCCTCAGCAACCCACAGGCTCATCACTTACTGCTCTCCCCTTGGTCTCGGGACCCCAGTCACACCGGCCTTTCACTTGCTCCTGTGGATTCCTGCCCCAGGACCCTTGCACATGCACCCCAGGCTTGTAATGCTCCTTCTTCCCTTTTATGCCTGGTTCACTCTTAATCATCCTTCAGCTCTTGGCTCAGCATCACTTGTTTGGAGAAGCTTCATCCCCACTCACCTGCTAGACGAGGTCTCCTCCCAGGTGGTCGCATGTTCTTCTCATCCACAGTGCTACCCACAATCACAGCTCCTCATTTTGGGAGGCTTTTTAAAACTTAATGTCTGTCTCCCCTACTTGGCTGTAAAAATGTCATGAGGTTTGGGGCTCTGTCTTTGTCGCCTGCATGCCCAGAGCTGGGCACAGAGTTTAAGATGGATGAATGTGTGCAGAATGAACTAATGGATCCACTTGGAATAAGAGCACATAGCAGGGCTCTTGAGGCCTCTGCCCACACGCACCCAGACCACGCTCTGCACACAGCTCCTCGTGTGCTTTCTCTTAGCCAGCACCCGCATGTTGGCAGAGGGCTGCTCTCACTTTGCCTGTGTGTGCTGAGACTGGAGTGCCTGGAAATTTGCATTCCCCTTGGAGGCCAGCCCTTAACCAATTAGTGGTGAAGGCAGGCTTAGAAGCATGCCAGCTGGCCAGGTGGAATGGCTCATGCCTGTAATCTCAACACTTTGGGAGGCCAAGGCAGGAGGATCACTTGAGGCCAGGAGTTCAAATCCAGCCTGGGCAACATAGCAAGACCCTATCTCTACAAAAAAAAAATTAAAAATAGCCGGACATGGTGGTGAGTGCCTGTAGTCCCAGCTATTTGGGAGGCTGAGGCAAGAAAATTGCTCGAGCTCAGGAGTTTGAGGCTGCAGTGACCTATGATAGCACCATTGCAGTCCAACCTTGGTGACAGAGCAAGACCCTGTCTCTGAAACATCACGCCAGCTCTCTTGTCTTGATGGGACAACTGCAAGGAGCAGCCTGAACTCTCCCTGGAGCTGTCCTGGGGACTGCGCCACAGCAGTCCTCCTGTAGGACCTTGCTTGATCCAACACCCTTCTTGGCTTCTTCTCTTCTCCATCCTATTTTTCCACTCCCCTACTAGTGTTTCTGAGAACCCCTCATAATAAATCACTTTTACACAAATCCTTGTCTCAGGGTCTGCTTCTAGGGAGCCCAACCTAAAACAGAGAGTCTTCTGCTCGCAAATATTCTCACTGAGCTGTGATTAAGATCATAAATTTTAGTGCATGCAAGCACTCTAACCAGACAGGCCATTTGCTGGTTCAGACAAGGATAAAGTCCTGCTAGTAACACTGTAACTGGCAGGGCATATTCATGTCAACAAGCTAAACCCCTCTACTCTTGAACCTTCTCCCCTACTAGCCCAGTGCCACACTGAGACGGCATGAGAAGTCTGTGCTGCTGAGATCCCAACCAAACTGGACATTGGAGCTCAGTGGCAAGACTGACTTGGGGGTAAGCCAAGATCATCTTTAAGATGCTCTTACTCCTGCTCAAGGTAGGTGAATAGCTAGAGCCCAGAAGCTCAAAACCAGCTTGGGCAACACAGTGAGATCCCATCTCTACAAAAAATAAAAAATTATCTGGGCATGGTGATGCACACCTGTTGTCCCAGCTACTTGGGAGGCTGAAGTAGGAGGATTGCTAGAACCTGGGAGGTGGAGGCTGCAGTGAGGCATGATTGTGCCACTGTACTCCAGCATGGGTAACACAGTAAGACCCTGTCAAAAAAAAAAAGAAGAAGAAGAAGAAAAGAAGAAGAAGAAGAGGAAGAGGAAGAAGAGGAAGAGGAGGAAGAAGAGGAGGAAGAGGAGGAGGAGGAAGAGGAAGAGGAAGAAAGAAGAAGAGGAAGAGGAAGAGAGAAGAAGAAGAAGAGAAGAAGAAGAAGAAAAGAAGAAGAAAGAAGAAGAACAAGAAGAAGAAGAGGAAGAGGAAGAAAAGAAGAAGAAGAAGAGGAAGAGGAAGAAGAAGAGGAAGAGGAAGAAGAAGAGGAAGAGGAAGAGGAAGAAGAAAGAAGAAGGAAGAAGAAGAAGAAGGAGGAGGAGGAGGAGGAGAAGGAGAAGGAGAAGGAGAGGAAGAAGAAGAAAAGAAGAAGAAGAAGAAGAAGAAGAAGAAAGAAGAAGAAGAAGAAGAAGAAGAAGAAGAAGAAGAAGAAGAAGAAGAAGAAGAAAAGAAGAAGAAGAAGAAAAGAAGAAGAAGAAGAGGAAGAGGAAGAGGAAGAAGAAGAAGAAGAAGAAGATGATGAAGAAGAAGAAGAAGAAGAAGAAGAAAGATTTTATGTGAGACCACGGCAGGGTAGGACCAAGCTTTTGGGTGGAGAGGAGGTTCCTCTGACTAGAGGATCTTAGGGGGCTGAGGTGCAGGCTGTTAAGGTTTTTGTAGCAAGGATGTCTTCAGCTTTAGGACACAGACTACCTAATTTTAAAAAGGCTTACATAATAGAGACATGTTTATTGAAGAAATTGCTATAAAGCAAAATAACAGGGTGTTGTGGAAGAGAAAATCAGAAGTCAATGCAGTTGGTTGGCAAAAGCCTCTCTAAGGAAGGTGCATTTAAATCAAGACCAGAAGATGGAGAGGGATCAGCTGTTTCACAAGAGCACAGTGGTGGACAGAGTACTAGGCCCCTAGAGATGTTCACGTCCCAATCACCAGAACCTGTGAACATGTAACCTCATGTGGCAGTAAAGACTTTCTAGATGTGATTAAACTAAGAATCATGAGGTGGGTGATCATCCTGGATGATTTAGGTTGTTCCACTGTAATCACAAAAGTCCTTAATAAGGGAAGTGGGGAGACGGGGGTGGTCAGAGAAGGAGAAGCGATGATGGAGGCAGAAGTCAGAGTGATGTAGCCATGAGCCAAGGCATGCAGGCTGCCTGTACCTCTGGAAAAGGCAAGGAAACAGATTATCCTGAGAGCCTCCAGAAAGAATGCCCCTTGATTTTAGCCCAGGAAGATCCATCTTGGACTTTTGACCTACAGAACTGGAAGATAAAAATTTATGTTGTTTTAAGCCACTAAGTCTGTGGTCATGAAGTCACAGCACAAAGAGGAAATTAACACAAGTGTCACCTCAGAGGGATCAGCATGTACACAGTCCTGAGGCAGGAGGGCTTTTATTTGAAAAATGTGAAATGGACCCATGTGGCTGGTACCCAGTGGGCCAGGACACCCAGGAGGTAGAAGTGGACAAGATGATGCAGGCCCTCATGGACCACCCTCCATGAGAAGTCGGGATTTTATTCTAAGATTGATGGGAAGCCATTAAAAAGTGTTTGTGGGGCAGGGTGTGGTGGTTCACACCTGTAATCCCAGCACTTTGGGAGGCCAAGACGGGTGGATCACTTGAAGTCAGGAGTTCGAGACCAGCCTGGCCAACATGGTGAAACCTCATCTCTATTAAAAATACAAAAATTAGCTGGGTGTGGTGGCACATGCCTGTAATCCCAGCTACTCAGGAGGCTGAGGCAGGAGAATCACCTGAACCCAGGAGGCAGAGGTTGCAGTGAGCTGAGATCATGCCACTGCACTCCAGCCTGGGCGACAGAGTGAGACTCCATCTCAAAAAAAGAAAAAAGAAAGTGTTTTTGGTTTTTGTTTGTTTTTGTTTTTGTAGATGGGATCTAGCTCTGTTGTCTAGGCTGTAGTGCAGTGGAACAATCATAGTTCACTGCAGACTCTTGCCTCAGCCTCCCGAGTAGCTAGGACTACAGGCAAGCACCACCATGCCCAGCTAATCTTTCAATTTTTAAAAATTATTTTTTGAGAGATGGGGTCTCACTATGTTGCCCAGATTTGTTTCAAACTCCTGGCCTCAAGCGATCCTCCTTCCTGGGCTCCCCAAAGTGCTGGGATTACAGGCGTGAGCCACCATGCCCATCCCCATTAAAAAGTTTTAATGTGATCTGATCTTCATGTTTCCAAGACCACTTTGGCTGCTGTGTGATGATGGGGGCGGTGGGGAGGCTGTGGTGAGGACCCATAAGAGCAGAAGCATAGAGTTCAGTCTGGAGGCTGTGAAAATAATCCAGGAAGGCAACACAATGGCCTCTATCAAGGCGGTAGGGATACAGGTAAGGAGATGGCTGCAAGATATATCTCAGACTCTGATTTATTGGCTCTGAAAAAATCAAATAAAATAATTTGGACATCTTAGTGCCAGAGGCCCTTTGATCAAATAAAAGCCAGCTTTTCAGAGACCACATGTTGGGTCCTGACAGTGACAAACAGAGTCGCCACACAGGCAGTCCCCAGAGCAGGGACTTGGGGATGTTCGGGTAGCACACAGAGAGGTAAAAGGAAAATGTATGTTCCTTCCTAAGTGTCCAGCAACAAATGACTGCCCAGCAAGAAAGAAATTTAGCCCGAGTGCAGAAGGATGGTCTCGCCACACTGTGAAACTAGAAGTCAGATATGATTTATGGGGACAATGACTTACTCTCCTAAACCACCATCAAGTCCTGACCTGTCTCAGTTCCATAAAAATCTCTAGTTCAGTCTCCAATTTGAAGTTACAAAAATGAGTTTGGATCCTTCAGGAATTCAGATTTACTGTTAAGTCTATCCAAAGACCTGCCAACAGATGTTAGAGGGTTTTGAAAATGTTAGAGACTCATGCCTACTGACAGAAGTGTTAAGTAGAATCAGTGTTCCCATTTTATTTTTAAGCCAGGAGGGGAGATCGTGTTTGTCCTAGGGTGACTTTCCTGAGTACCTTCTGTTCCTCACAAGAAATAATAATCATAATGAAGAAGTTAACAACCAAGCAACAACAGATACCATTTCTGGAGCATTTACTATGTACAACATTAGGAGACAGACCTATTATCATCCCCACTTTAGACTTGAGGAAACAGAATCTCAGAAATATTTGCCAATGACTTACAAGGAAGCAGTGGAGATGGGTCTAACTATGAAAACAAGTTCTAAAACCAGAGATCTGCAAACGATGGCCTGTGGGCAAAATCTCACCTGCCCTTGTTTTTGTAAATAAAGTTTTATTGGAACATAAAACATGACCATTTGTTTACCTACTGCCTATGGCTGTTTTCCCACTCCAAGGGCAGGGCTGAGTCCTTGCCAAAAGAGACCAGATGGTCCACAGAGCCTAAAATATTTACTGTCTGTCCCTTTACAGAAGAAGTTTGCCAATTCCTGTTCTAGAACATACATTGCACAGGGAGCGTTTCCTCATAACTCCTCCTCCTACTCCTTCAGGACATTTCTATACCATCCACCCAACTCACAAGTTGGAGACCTATTCCAGATGGTTGAGTGGGACTCCCGGGATCCTCCCACTCCCACAGCCAGCTTGCAAAGACCCCTGGCATCCTTCCTTTTTTTTTTTTTTTTTTTTTTTTTGAGACAGAGTCTCACTGCAAACTCACTGCAACCTCTGCCTCCTGGGTTGAACCAATTCTCCTGCCTCAGCCGCTTGAGTAGCTGGGACTACAGGTGCACGCCACCACGCCTGGCTAATTTTTGTATTTTTAGTAGAGACAGGGTTTCACCATGTTGGCCATGCTGGTCTCCAACTCCTGACCTCAAGTGATCCCCCTACCTTGGCCTCTCAAAATGCTGGGATTACAGGTGTGAGCCACTGCGCCCGGCCCCAGCTGGTTTCCTTCCTTCTTGTCCTGCTCTGTTGTTGAGAGGAGGGGTAGGGTGAAGCGCAGGCCATCACAAGCAGGACTCCTGGAAAACTTGTGCCTCCCACACCAGTTCTGCTACCTCAGAGAATGAGCCAGTGGACTTACCTATGGAGCACTCACCTGGGGAGCACACACCCCACATGTGATTTCTTAAGAAGTACTCGTGCTATGTACGCGCAACCATAAGGCGCTGAGCTGCATGAGTTCTAGGAAACATTCATCTCAAGTCTGACTTTTATCGCATGAAGTCTTTCCATGAGGGGCCCCTATAGAAACTCTATGCAGCCAGCTGGAGGAGAAATAAGGATGGAATGCCTAGGGTGACCATCCCACAGCCCTGCCCCAAAGCCAGCAGGAATAGATGCAAAGGCAAGATGAGGGTCAGAGGCAGGCACTGTAGATTCCTCTAACTTTCCAGCAACTGTATTCACCGCCTATTCTGGCCTTACTTGCTCTATGTTGCTCCTTTGCTCCAAGTTCCACTTGCTCTTTGATTTTTTAAATATTTTCTTTGGGTGGGGCATGGTGGCTCATGCCTTTAACCCCAGCACTTGAGGAGGCTAAGGTAGGAGGATCACTTAAGGCCAGGAGTTGGAGACCAACCTGGGCAACATAACGAGACCTCGTCTCTACAGAAAAACAAAAAACAAGAATTAGGCAGGCATAGCTGCACAAGACTGTAGTCCCAGCTACTTGGGAGGCTGAACACAAGGAAATTGAGCCTGTGTTGAGCCATGACCTGCACTGCACTCCAGCCTGGGTGACACAGCGAGATCCTGTCTCAATAATAATAATAATAATAATAATAAAACATTATCTTTGCATTATTTATTCCTCATTTACTACTTTTGCTAATAGGTAAAGTAACATCATGGTGAGGCACGGTGGCTCATGCCTGTAATCCCAGCACTTTGGGAGGCTGAGGAGGGCAGATTACTTGAGGTCAGGAGTTCAAGACCAGACTGGCCAACATGGTGAAACCCTGTCTCTATCAAAAATACAAAAAGTAGCCGGGTGTGATGGTGCATGCCTGTAGTCCCAGCTACTCAGGAAGCTGAGGCAGAAGAATCGCTTGAACCCAGGAAGTGGAGGTTGCAGTGAGCCAAGATCACACCACTGCACTCCAGTCTGGGTGAAAGAGTGAGACTCTGTCTCAAAATAATAATAATAATAACAATAATAATAAAGTAACACGTGGTTAGGTATCTGTTCCATTTCCCTGGCTTTGAATCTTTAGCCATCCCACCTTGTTTTAATTATTAGAGCTTTGAAATAAGTCATTATAGCTCATGTTCCCACCTTTCTCAAATTGTTCTAATTGAACCTCAGGATTATTTTATTAAGCTACTAAAAACTGTAAATTCCGTATGTTGAGTCTGTCAGCTGATTTTGGAAGAATTTAAATCTCTAAACTCTTTAGGTTCCAATGCAAGCAACTGAAACCTCTCTTTATTTATTTAAACCATCTGTATTGCTCTGTAAATTTTTATAGTTTTTCCTCATGTACATCTTATGTTACATACAGTCTGGTTATTTTATTTTTTCATTGCTATTGCACAAAATACTTTTAATAATAGTTTCCTTATTTGTTACTGATTTTCAGAGGTTTATCTCACATCTGACCACTTTCCTGAACTGTCTTATTGAGATTGTTATAATTCTTATCATATAATCATGTCACTTATAAATGATACATTGGTTTCTTTCATTCTCATAGTTCTGTCTCTTATTTCTCTCTTACACCATTGGTCAAAAACTTCACAGCAGGCCAGGAATGGGGTCTCAGGCCTGTAATCCTGGCACTTTGGGAGGCTGAGGCGGGAGGATCACTTGAACCCAGGAATTCAAGACCAGCCTGAGCAATATAGTGAGGCCTCATCTCTTAAAAAGTAAAAAATAGCTGGGTATAGTTGTGTGCACCTGTAATCTCAGCTACTCAGGAGGCTGAGGTGAGAGGATCACTTGAACCTGGGAGGCTGAGGCTGCAGTGAGCGGAGATCATGCCACTGCACTCCAGCCTGGGTGACAGAGCAAGACCCTGTCTCAAAAGAAAAAAAAAAATCACAGCACACTTAGATCAGTAAACAAAAGGATATTAGTTTACTAGGGCTGCCTAATGAAGTACCACAGACGAGGTGGGTGGCTTACACAACAGAAATTTATTTTCTCCTGGTTCTAGAAGCTAGAAGCTTAACATCAAGGTGTCAGCAGGGTCTGTTTCTTCTGAGGCCTCTCTCCTTGGCTTACAGACGGCCATCTTCTCCCTGTGTCTTCACGTGGTCTTGCCTCTGTACATGTCTGTGTTCTTATTTTCTCTTTTTATAAGGACATCAGTTATACAGGATTAGTACCCACCCTAACGACCTCACTTTAACATAGTTACCTCCTTAAAGGTAATGTCTCTAAGACATATTCAGAGGCATTTGGGGTTAGGAATTCAACATAAGAATTTTGGAGAAATGGGTCGGGTGTCGTGGCTCACACCTGTAATCCCAGAACTTCGGGAGGCAGAGGCGGGTAGATCACCTGAGGTCACGAGTTCGAGACCACCCTGGCCAACATGGCTAAACCCTGTCTCTACTAAAAATACAAAAATTAGCTGGGCTTGATGGCAAGCACCTGTCATCCCAGCTACTCGGGAGGCTGAGGCAGGAGAATCACCTGAACCCAGGAGGCGGAGGTTGCAGTGACCCTAGATCGCACCACTGCACTCCAGCTAAGGTGACAGAGTGAGACTCTGTCTCAAAAAAAAAAAAAAAAAAAGGAATTTTGGGGAAATGCAATTCAATCCATAACAGTGAACTCTTCTTGTCTCTAATAGGAAGATATCTGATGTTTCTTCAAGCCTGATGTGTACTTTGATTTAAAAGAGATATTTTTATCACATTTCTATCTCAAATTTTCAAAGAGCTTTTCTATCAGGAATGGATATCAGGCCTATTGAATGCCTTTTGGTACTTATTGACTAAATCATACAGAATTTTTATCTCTTCCTTTGATAGAATACATTAATAGGTTTCCTGTTATTAAACAGTCCTGGGTCGGCATTGAGAATATAAAAAGAAATCCTACAAATCAATAGGAAAGGGATTTTTTTTAAATCTAGTATAAATCAGACAATGGATACAGACAGACAATTCTGGATATGGGAAGTACTCCAGATCAATAAACAGTGGAAAAATTTCCACCTCACTAGTAATCAGGGAAATGCAAATAAAAATGGGAATAAAATCACATCCCACACAAGAGTTAGCAAGAATGTGGAAGACAAAACTCTCACACTCTGTTGATAGGACAGTAAACTGCCACAACCTTATTCATACATGACAGTGTAAAAAATGTGCACCATGTTTGTTATAGCATTGTTTATAATAGCTACCGAAAAAAATAAAACAACCCAAATTTGCCTTAGTTCAGGCTGCTATAACAAAATATCATAAACTGGGTAGCTTATAAACAACAGACATGTATTGCTCACGGTTCTGGGGGCTGGAAGTCTGAGATCGGGGTGCCAGCATGGTCGGGTTCTGGTGAGGGCTCTCTTCCGGATTGCGGGTGGCTACCTTCTTGTTGTATCCTTACATGGGGGAATGAGGGGAAGAAAGCTCCCAGGGGTCATTTGTGTAATGGCACTGACTCCATTCAGGAGGCTTCACCCTTGTGACCTAATCACTTCCCAAAGGATCAACCTTCTAATACTATCAAATCGGGAGTTAGGATTTCAACATTTCAATTTGGGGGACGAGGGACACAAACATTCAGTCTACATGTAAAAAATTATAAATAATGGCACTTTTTTTTCTTTTGAGATGGAGTCTCACTCTGTTGCCCAGGCTGGAGTGCAGAGGCATGATCTTGGCTCACTGCAACCTCTGCCTCCTGGGTTCAAGCGATTCTCATGTCTCAGCCTCCTGAGTAGCTGGGACTAAGGCACGCACCATCACTCCCGGCTAAATTTTGTATTTTTAGTAGAGTCAGGGTTTCACCATGTTGGCCAGGCTGGTCTCGAACTCCTGACCTCACGTGATCCGCCCACCTCTGCCTCCCAAAGTGCTGGGATTACAGGCGTGAGCCACCATGCCCCACCAGTACATTTATACAATGAATGAGCTAGATCTACTTGTATCAACGTGGATAATCTCAAAAACAGAAGGCTAAATGAACAAAGGCCAGTTCCACAGGAACACACCTAGAATAAAACCAGTTATGGAATTTTAAAGAACATACAAGATAATATGTAGCTAAATATTGATGGATACTTATAAAAGTTGTAGGGATATGAAACATATATTGGAAAGATAAATATCAACTTCAAAATAGTCCTTATCTCTGGTTTTTGCAAGTTATAGGGGATGGAAAAAGGAAGAGAAGAAAACCCAGGAGGGGTACAAAAAGTGTCACTGTAACCTATAAGATTTATTTTTTTTTAATAAAATGATTTGAAAAACAAACGTCTTTGCATTCGTAGGCTAAATCCTCCTTGGTCATGGTTAGTGACTCTATTAATGTATTATTGAATTCTGTTTGCTATTATTTTATTTATAGTTTTTCATCTAGTGCCTTGGTCTTCTGTTCTATTTTTTTTTCCACTATACTCTTCAAGATTGAATTTCAGGATTGTATCGTTCTCGTAAAATGAAAGTTTTCCATGGTTTTCTATAATCTGGAACCATCCATTGAGTATAGGAATAAATTTGTCATCAGAAAATTTGCAGAGAAAAAAATACATTAGAAAAATCTATTTAAGAAGGCTATTTTAAAATGACCATTTGATAATACTTTAACTTTTTTATTTTTATTTATTTTATTTTTTAAAGAGATGGGGTCTTATTCTGTCACCCAGCCTGGAGTGCAGTGGTGTGATCATAGCTCACTGCATCTTCAAACTCCTGGTCTCAAGGGATCCTACCACCTCAGCCTCCGAAGTAGCTGGAAATACAGGTGCACACCTCCAAGCCCAGATAGTTTTTTATTTTTTGTAAAGATCAGGATCTCACAATGTTGCCCAGGATGGTCTCAGACTCCTGGCCTCAAGCAATCCTCCCGCCTCGGCCTCCCAAAAAGTTGCTGGGATTATAGGTGTGAGCCACCATGCCCAAGCAGTTTTATTTTTGTATATTTACTTTTTTATTCCAGACATTACTTTTTCATAAGTCAATTTTTATAATTCATATTTTATTAAAAATATCTGCATCATTGAATCATTTGTATTTCCTTACATAGAGTCACACTGTAATATCTTGGTTATTATTATTATTTTTTTTTTTTGAGACAGAACCTCTCTCTGTTACCCAGGCTGGAGTCCAATGACACAATCTCGGCTCTCTGCAACTCCGCCTCCTGGGTTCAAGCGATTCTCTTGTCTCAGCCTCTGGAATAGCTGGGATTACAAGCATGTGCCACCACACCCGGCTAATTTTTGTATTTTTAGTAGAGATGGGGTTTCACCATGTTGGCCAGGCTGGTCTCGAACTCCTGACCTCAGGTGATCCACCTGCCTCGGCCTCCCAGAGTGCTGAGATTACAGGCATGAGCCACTGCACCCAGCCCCTCCTGACATATTCTAAGTTGGGCCTAAGATTTCTCCGCACTTAGTGAACTGTAACCTAACTGGATGTGTCAGTAGTCTGTAACCTACTCTTGTGCCAGTCACCAAGTTTCGGCCAATCACGGGCAACCAACTGTTCAAACTGTGTTCAAATACGACAAATGCCAAGCTGTGACCAAGCCAGCTGTTTCTGCACCTCATCTCCCTTTTCTGTCCATAAATCCTCTCCAACCACACGGCAGTGCAGAAGTCTCTCTGAAAAGGAGGACTGCCCTATTCTCAAATTGTTCTTTGCTCAGTTATACTCTGTTAAATTTCATTTGTCTAAAGTTCTTCCTCTGGGCCAAGCATGGTTGTTCACACCTGTAATCCCAGCACTTTGAGAGGCTGAGGCAGGAGGATTGCTTGAGACCAGGAGTTCGAGACCAGCCTGGGCAACATAATGAGACCCCATCACTAAAAAATATTTTTAAATCAGCTGAGGTGCGGTGGTGAGCAGCTGTAGTCCTAGCTCCTCAGGAGGATGAGGTGGGAGGATCATCTGAGCCCAGGGAGGTTGAGGCTGCAATGAGCTGTGATTGTGCCACTGCATTCCAGCCTGGGCAACAGAATGATACCCTGTCTCAAAAAACTATACACCATGGAATACTACACAGCCATAAAAAAGAATGAGTTCATGTCCTTTACAGAGACATGGATGAAGCTGGAAACCATCATTCTGAGCAAACTATCGCAAGGACAGAAAACCAAACACCACATGTTCTCACTCATAGGTGGGAATTGAACAATAAGAACACATGGACACAGGGTGGGGAACATCACACACTGGGGCCTGCTGGGGGGTGGGGGGAGCGGGGAGGGATAGCATTAGGAGATATACCTAATGTAAATGAGTTAACGGGTACAGCACACCAACATGGCACATGTATACATATGTAACAAACCTGCACGTTGTGCACAAGCACCCTAGAACTTGAAGTAAAATAAATAAATAAATAGGAAAAAAAAGAAAAAAATAAAAGTAGAAGGCAAAGAAAAAAATAAAAATAAAATAAAATAAAATAAAGTTCTTTAAACACCCTGAAACAGACCTTGACAAGACATGCATATCCCCGTATGCCTACCCCAAGATTTAGGATGTCACACAGGATGTACCTGTATCTTCAGGACACAGGTACAAGTTATCGTGTTTTATATGCACTTTAATGAATTTTCACTTCAAATTCAAGTTGCAGTATATGTCACATGCCCCCTTCCCTTCAAAGTAACTAATGTCAACAATTTACTATGTATTTTTCCATGTTTTTCCTGAGTTCATGCAAACATCATACATGAAAAGCCACATGAAAGGTTTTCTTTTCTTTTTTTTTTTTTTTTTTCAGAAATAGGATGATATTACACAAATGTGCTTCTTTACTTAACAAGAAACTATAGGCATCTCTCCATATACCTGGCTTTTTTCAACAGTTGCATAAAATTCTAAAACATAAAACATTATAATTTATTCAATAAATCCCTGCTTTTGGATATTAATTTTGTTTCCAGATTTTTGCAAGAATCAGGTACTTAAAGTAATAAACATTTTTCTATGGAATTGGTACTTCTATTTCTGCATGCCAAAAGTGAAATTTCTGAGTCAAAGCATAAGTACATTTTGAATTCCAGTAGCTACTTTCAGATTTTTCTTGAATGGTTAAAGCAACTCTTACTCATAACAGCAAAGTATGAGAGTCTTTTCTTCCTCCATACAATCATAAGTGATGGTGATAAATCATTTCTGTTAGGGTCAAATTGATTAATTTCTAAAGTAATTATTGTCATTTTTATTTACATTTCCCCTTCCCCCATAAGAATGAGCATAATTTAATTTGTTTATTGGCTATTTGCATTTCCGCTTCTGAAGATTGCCTACTTCTATTCTTTACCTATTTCTGTACTGGATTTTTAAGTCTTTTTCAATTTGCAGAAGTTATTTGTGGATTAGAAAAACTAGCCCTGGTTAGATCAACCTAAATACCCCTCAATGAGAGATGGATAAAGAAAATGTGGTACATATACACCCTGGAATACTCTGCAGCCATAAAAAACAAGATTATGTCCCTTGCAGGCACACGGATGGAGCTGGGGGCCATTATCCTTAGCAAACTAACACATGAACAGAAAACTAAATACCACACGTTCTCATAAGTGGGAGCTAAATGATGAGAACACATGGACACATAGAGGGGAACAACACACACTGGGGCCTTTCAGAGAGTGGAGGGTGGGAGCAGGAGAGGATCCAGAAAAATAACTAATGGGTACTAGGCTTAATTCCTGGATGATTAAATAATCTACAGCAAACCCCTATGACACAAGTTTACCTAAGGAGCAAACCTGCTCTTGTATCCCTGAACTTAAAATAAAAGTTTAAAAAAGAAAAGAAACAAAAAACTAGCCCTGGCGCCCTCCCAACAATTTTTCCTGAAACTATCAAAAAAAAAAAAAGAGGCCATCTTTCTTTCTGGGATCACTGGAATAAAAGCAATGGGAACCTACAGGTGCCAATGCCATATTTGCTGCCATGTAGATAGAGTTTGATAAAAAAGAAAATAGATATAGAGAAAACAAGTCAGAGTGGGGGAAAAGAAAGAGCTAATGACATCATTTGGACACCTACATACAGCCATACTTGAAGCTGGAAGGGTTTATCCATTAAATTTCTGGGTTACAAGAGCCAATGATTTTCCTTTGGGGTTTGTGCTGGGTTTCTGCCACTTGCAACCAAAATCTTCCCAACTGTGGTGAGTTTGCATATATTGAGACCACACCCTGATTCTAGAACAAGACCTTTGCATCCGTAAGAACTGGACTTTCTAAATGCTGGGTCCAGGTAATATTGAACTGGTCTCATCATTGTTCCTGGATAGCTCTCTGGTTTCCTACTATGAGGCAACCTCTAGAGGATTCTTGGCTCAATAATGCACCAAGCTCATGGGACGAGTTCACAGTGTGTACCCATTATATTGGTCACAACAAGAATTTGAGTCTCTACAAACCTCATGGCTTACACCACTGTATATTGGCTGGACACACTTAAATGAGGTCCAGGCCGGAACATGTACAGAAACCCAAGTTATAAATTACAAGTTACTCTGGATAATTTTGGAAAGGGGGTCCTTGAATTCACAGGTCTGCCAGAAAGCCTATGCAGGCCAGATCTCCAAAGGCTCATTTGAAAACACAGTACCCTCCTAAACAGACTTTTATCATAAGGCTTTTTGCCCTTTCTTAAACTATATACCACAGGACTATTCAATAGTGTTGTAAGGGAAAGAAGGAAGTCAATAGAACTGTGCATTAGAAGGCTTTGTAAACTCTTTAGCAGAGGGGAATAAAAGTGCTCGATGTGAAGCTTCTGTTCTGATCAGGTGGAAAGGCAAGACATTGAAATACTAAGAGTTTAAATAAACTTTGAACATACCATCAGAATATTCCAAATAGGATCATTTAGCTGTAATACATAGACATCCCCAACTACAACAACAATAATAGGAAGCACTAATATTTACCGAGTACTTGTGTGCCAGCACTAAATGAAACACTTTTTGTTAATTACTTCATTATTCTTCCTCATATAACAACCCAATGAAGTCGGTACCAAAGCTTAGAAGAAATCAAAGCTTATAGAGCTTCTATAAGGCAGGATAAGCTACGTGACGCTGAAGTAACAAAAACCTCAACATCTCAATGGCTTAATTTCTTGCTCATGTTGCACAAACAATTCAGGCTGGCAGAGAAGACGCCACTCGTCTTGGGCTAATGGGGCTTTTGTCTGAATTGTGTTTCCATGACCACTGCAGCAGGAGGAAGAAAACATGAGAAATTGCACTCTAGTCCATATGGGTGCTTCCAAATGGAACAGACAGATATTGCTTCTTCTTGCATTTCATTGACCAAACGAGTCCCATGCCCATATTTGACTTCAAGGTGAAGAGAGGGGAGGAGTATGATCCAATTTGTGCCCAGAAATAACAGAATTGGAAATATTTAATTAACAGCATTGAACACAACCGCAGGGCACAAGCTGGTCTGTCCTCTTCTAGAAACACAGATGTCACAATAACCGTGGAAAATTCAGTTTATCTTTCTGCCGTTGCTCCAAGTGAAAACTTTAAAGTTGAAAATCTCTTTGCTTCAATTGCCCACATCATAACAGAAATTCTCTCTCCTTTCCCTCCGGACCCCCATTTCTGTCTGTAACAGCTTCCTATAGGAATTATCATCTTTTCACTTTATTATAATAGAATTTGTGGTCTCCTGGGCATAAAACTCTTTAAAGGGACACATTTGAGTCAGGGGGATTGTGAGGTTTTTTTATTTTTTCCTCCAAAGAAAGTTTAAAAACCTTCATTTTGTATTCAGGAATAAATGAGAAGTGGTGTTATTTATAATTGGCTCCCTCTAATTCAGACTAAATGTAGATTAATCCTAATTGATAAGACATAAAATTTAATTAAACCTTAATAAAAAACCTGGGAAAGAGTTCTCAATAGATGATATCAATGGTAATGTTGGATGCTGCATGCTGCAGTACTTGAGATAAAACACAATTCGCAGAAGTATTTTCAGGGCTTTGTGCAAGTCAAGATATGGGTCATTATCTCAAACACAGCATTCATTAAAATTATGGATAAATCTGAGAGATGGTGTTCTCCATACAGCTCACCAATAAGAGTCTGGCCCACAAGAACTCCCAACAATCTCCCCAGCCTGTTGGTCAGGAGGCCGCTCAGTTCCTTGACCTTGAAGCCACACTGAGTCACAGAAGTTGCTGTCACAGACTACAGTGTAATCAGATAAACCCCAACCCACTGAATATCCCATTGTAGAAATCCAATTAACAATGCTACATAAACATCACCCTTCTGATCGATGTTCCCAGCACGTAACATTTTTATTTCATGTACTCATGGTATTTTTATGTGTTCAGGAGTGATTGAGAACTGATCTTTCATGGTCAATCAACCCGGTATCTAATTACTGGAAACATGAATAGAGAGCCCAGGCAGAGGGGAAGATCCAGCTCCCAGGAACGGAACTCCTTCCTTGCAAATGGGAGCATGGACACTCCCGTTGCTAGCAAAGCATATCAAAGGAAGCAAACCCAGATACCTCCAGGTGCCAGAATTCAAAAAGGAAAATGAGCTCGGTTGGCACCACAGCAAACCGGAGAGGGTCTGCCTGATCTAAAGAGGGCAACTTTTCTCTACTCTGCCCACAGTTGCCATGAAGGAATGAGGGTCCAAAGCTGGCAAATCATTTCACTCTTCTTTAAAATTTGTGTATTTGGATGGTAATCTGAAACAAAACCACGTTTTTAAGTGGGAAGAAAAAACTTTTTTCAACAAAGTTTTTTTAAAAAACTTATTCCTTCCCTTTGGTTATTCCTTCCCTTTGGTTCATTTTTCCCTTTAACAAATACTTAATGAATGCTTAATATGTCCCAGGCGTTGTTGTAGGCACTGGAGATAGAAAAATGAAGAAAACAAAGATCCCTGTCTTTAGGAAGCCTATATTCTAGAAGAGGGAGATTGACCATAAGCAATAAACATGATAAGTAAGGCATGTGGTATGTTAAATGGGAGTGGTGCTAAGAAAAGACAGAAAAAGCACTGTGGGCAGGGAACTGGAAATCATGCAGGGGTTGCCTATTGGTATTTAGACACAGTGGTCATACAGAAGGTGACATTGGAAAAGAGATTTGTAGAAGAATAGGAAATTAGCCATGCAAATATCTAGGAAAAGAGCATTGGAAGAAGGAATGGCCAGTGCAAAGTCCCCGAAGTAGAAATGTACCCAGTGTGTTCAAGAAACAGTAAAGAAAGTAGGTGGCTGAAATGAATTGAATGAGGGAGAGACTGGCAGGAGGTGAGAAGAGAGAGGTATCAGGGAGGGAGCAGAGCACATGGGACTTCCTAGGTCATTGGAATGACTTTGCTTTTTACTCTGGGGTAGTTGCAGAACCACTGGAGTGTTTTGAGTGAAGAAGAGACACAGACAGACTTGTATTTTTACCGGGATCCCTCTGGCTACTACGTTGAAAGAAGCCTGTAGGAATCAAGGATGGGGAGGCACGTTGTGCACATGTACCCTAAAACTTAAAGTATAATAATAATAAAATTTAAAAAAGAAGAAGAAGGCAATGGAGGTGTTAAGAAGTAGCTAGATTCTGGAATATCCAGACTCTATAAGGGATTTAAACAAATTAACAATCAAAAAACAAACAACTCCATTAAAAAATAGCCAAAGGTCATGGACAGACACTTCTCAAAAGAAGACATGCATGTGGACAACAAACATATGAACATAATGCTTAATATCACTGATCAGAGAAATGCAAATCAGAACCACGATGAGATACTATCTCACACCTGTCAGAATGGCTACTATTAAAAAGTCAAAAACAACAGGTGCTGGTGAGGTTGCAGAGAAAAGGTAATGTGTATACAATGCTGGTGTGAATGTAAATTAGTTCAACCACTGTGGAAAGTAGTTTGGAGATTTCTCAAAGAACTTGAAACAGAGCTACAATTAGACCCAGCAATCGCATTACTGGGTATACAACCAAAAGAATATAAATCATTCTACCATAAAGACACATGCATGCAGCCAGTTGTGGTGGCTCATGCCTGTAATCCTGACACTTTGGGAGACCAAAGCAGGTGGATTGCTTGAGCCTAGGAGTTTGAGACCAGCCTGGGCAAGATGGCAAAACCCTGTTTCTACCAAAAAAAAAAAAAAAAAAGAAAAAAAGAAAAGCACAAAAATTGGCCAGGCATGGTAGCACATACCTGTAGTCCCAGCTACTCAGAAGGCTGAGGTGGGGGGATCACCTGAGCCCAGGAGGTCAAGGCTGCAGTGAGCCCTGATTGCACAACTGCACTCCAGCCTGGGCAACAGAGTGAGACCCTGTCTCAAAAAATATATTAAAGATGTATGCATGCATTTGTTCATCACAGCACTATTCACAAAGCAAAGACATTGAATCAACCAAAATGCCTATCAGTGGGGGACTGGATAAAGAAAATATGGTACATATACACCATGGAATAATATGCAGCCATAATAAAGGATGAAATCATGTCATTTGCAGCAATATGGATGGAACTGGAGGCCATTATCCTAAGCGAATTAACGCAGGAACAGAAAACCAAATACTGCCTGTTCTTACTTATAAGTGGAAGCTAAACACTGAGTACACATGGACACAAAGAAAGGAACAACAGACACTGGGGCCTACTTGAGGATAGAGGGTGTGAGGAGGGCAAGGATCAAAAAACTACCTGTTAGGTACTATGCCCATTACCTGGGTGACAAAATAATCTGTACACCAAACCCCAGTGACACGCAATTTACTCATGTAACACATCAGCACACATACCCTCTGAACCTAAAATAGAAGTCGAAAAGGAAAAAAAATCACTGATCGATAGAGAAATGTTATTTGAAATGCATTTGATAATATGTATTTTACATTGTCCTCTGAATTTTGCCAAAAAAAAGAAATGAAGTATCTTGACTCTACCTAGATTATAAGGTAGAATCAACAAGAATATCCGATGGACGGATTGTGGGAAGTGAAAAAAATGGAAGATTCAAGGACAACTCTAAGCTTTTTAGGTTGAACAATTGAAAGAACAAGAAGTCTCTATAAATACCCACCAGATCCCACATTTCTGACACAATTTAAGACAGTCAGTATACCCCATTTATCACTTGCTGTTCAATAATAACGATGGTAATAACAATTACTATCTTTTTATTGAGCATTTATTATATGGCAAGACATTTTATATGTATATTGCATTTAATCCTACACCCACTCCATAGCTAGACAGATTTTTAGCCCTGTTTTTCCCGATGAGGACACTGAGGCTCAGAAAAGTTAAATAACTTGTCAAGTTCACTTACTAGTGGCAGGGCCCATAATGAAGCCCAGGACTCTATGGCTGCAAGGTCCATGACCACAATGGCATGGCATACTGTCTCTTCAATTCCATAATTTTCTAACTACTTATCATGAGTCAGGCATAGGCTGAGGCATTTTAAATACGCAATTTCATTTAATCTTTACAATAATCCTATGAAGCAGGTATTCTCATTCCCATTTTCAGATGGAAGCTAATTGAAATATCCAAGCCCTACTTCCCTTGTTCCAAAACCACGGTTCTCCAGGAAAATACGATAGAGCATGCTGTGGGCTGAATGTTTGTGTCACCCCAAAATTCATACATTGAAACCCTAATGCCCTATGTGATTGTATTTGGAGATGAGCTTCTGGGAGGTAATTAGGTCATGAGGGTGGAGCCCTGTTGATGGGATTAGTACCGATTTATTTATTTATTTATTTATTTATTTATTTATTTATTTTGAGACGGAATTTCACTCTTGTTGCTCAGGCTAGAGTGCAATGGCACAATCTCTGCTCATTGCAACCTCCGCCTCCCAGATTCAAGCAATTCTCCTGCCTCAGCCTCCTGAGTAGCTGGGATTACAGACGTGTGCCACCACGCCTGGCTAATTTTGTATTTTTAGTAGAGATAGGGTTTCTCCATGTTGATCAGGCCGGTCTTGAACTCCCAACCTCAGTTGATCCACCCACCTCAGCCTCCCAAAGTTCTGGGATTACAGGCATGAGCCCCCACACCCGGCCAGGATTAGTACCTTTCTAAGATGAGATGGAGCATTCTTGAGTTCACTCTCCTTTCTCTCTCTTTCTCTCTCTCTCTCTCTCTCTCTCATCCCTCACTCCACCCCCATCTCTCTCTCTTTCTGCCATGTGAAGATACAGCAAGAAGGTGTCTGTCTGCAAACCAGGAAGAAAACTCTCTCCAAATCAAATCATCTAGAAAGTTGATCTTGGACTTCCCAGACTCAGAACTGTAAGAAAGAAATTTCTGCTATTTAAGCCACACAATCTATGGTATTTGTGTTACAGCAACCTGAACTAAAATAGGGCAAGTAGTGTCCCACCCACCTGCCCTGATATTAGCTGGAGGGGAACAAGAAACTGAGTAAAGTGGGAGAGGGAGTACAAAAAGGCACAAGGCACAGTCTCTGCATTTAGGGGGCATGACTCTCCTGGGGAAGATGATCAATTACCCACAGCCAGCCAAATGCCAATACGTCTCAAGTATGTACCTTCCTTCAGTGGGTAGCCCACCCACACTGAAGGTTCGCCCCATGCCACAGACACTACTGTACATTGAGGATACAAAGATGGACCAGAGGAAGCTCCCACAAAATCTATGAGCAATGAAGAATTTTGGAGGCATATGCATTCTGTAAATGATTTGCAAGGCTTATTTAAATGCATCATAACTGCTACTGAGCCGAACGTCTATTCCCAGTTCTTTTCCTTAAATGTTAAAGACTAAAGACAGCACTTACCATCTGCTGTAGCTTGAGATCTGCTCCTTCCCCCAAGGTCTCTCGACATGGCAGGCCCTGGCTGGCAGTCCCATATGACACAGCACACAACCCACCAGGAACATCTAACAGTCAGAACATCTGCTGGCCTTTTCTCTGCACTTTGCAGCTGTTTTAAACTTGTAACTGTTCCCTCTCTGAGGTCACTTCAGGCTTGTGGACAAACATGAAGTGTCTTAGAGTATTTATCTCAGTCTCCAACGAGTCTGGGTCCTTGGACTTCTGCTTATTTATTTAACAAATACTTACTAAGCATTGGCTATTTGCCAAACATGGTCTCGATGATACAATGGTGAACAAGAAAGATGCAGGTTCTGCCCTCATGAAACAAAGTCTAGAAGGGAAAACAAACTTTCAGTAAGTTAACTGGCTATTGGGAAGATGTACAGAGTATGGCTATTGGAAAGATGTACAGAGGACACCAGGAACATATCATGGTAGATCTAAACCAGCATGGCGTCTCCTGGAGTAAGTGATATCTGAGCTAAGAAGTGAAGCAGTTGTTAGCTGGATGGTAGGGGGGACAGATGAATCATTCCAGGCAGAAGGAATAATGTGAGAAAAGGCCCTGAGTCAGGATACAGCATGTCAGCTTTGAATAAGAGAAAGAACTGTAGAACAAGGAAGAGAGTGATGTAAGATAAAGCTAAGATACTGGATCATATTGGGCCTGACAGGTCATCTCAGGGAGTCCATATTTATCCTGAAGGCAGGGGAAAGCCATTAAATGATCTAAGCAAAGGAGTGACTGGATTCTATTTGCATTCTTAAAGATCATTCTAATGGCTGTGTGGGAAGAAATAAGAGAACAAGGAGGAAGTAAATTGCAGTCCTTTGCAGTTGTCCAGATGAAAGCTGGCCATTTTCAGTGGCTAAACCATTGGAAATGAAATGGACGGTATCTAGGCATGTTTTTGGTAAGTGCAACAAAACCTGGTGAAAGACTGCATGAGGCCAGAGACATACAGGCAGCCAACAAGCATATGAAGGTAGAGAAGTTAGCATGGAGGCTGATTTAACCTTTTAAGGACAATGGTGTCATTCTGAGATAGGGAAAACTGAAGGAGGGGTAGGTTTGATGAGTAACGGTGGTGAGTTCATTTCTAGACATGCTGAATTTGAGATGACTGCAAGGCATTCAAGAGGATATGTCCAGAAAGAAAATTCAACCAGCCTCCTATATTTGTTCTGACTCTCCTTATGTAAAGAAGAAACAGCCAGGAAAGAAAAGCCTCTATCCTGTGAGTCTTATTTGATTTGTGCCCCTGCTGTTGCTGACAAAAACCATGCTGATACATTTCATATTCAGGAATGTGTCAAAACCCATTGTGTAGCACCTTGGACCGCTCCCCCAGTGGCCCTTTTGACAAATCTAGGTTTAAATCAGCCTCCTATGTATCTTGCCTTCTATCCTATCCTTCACTGCCCCACTGACCTCCTCAAATGCTATACTACAAGAGAACTGGCTAAAAAATTATTCATGCTCAACAGATCCTTCCAAAGGCTAACGTTCATTCAGGGAGTCAAGATTACAGTGAGCCCTGCAGAATATAGGGTGAGAGAAACTGGGAAAATGGCCTGGGGAGATAATGGAAAGAAGGGTAGCTTCAGGAGAGCACTCACTTTTTTAAACTTTTATTTTAGGTTCGGGATACATGTGCAGGTTTGTTATATAGGTAAACTTGTGTCACAGGGGGTTGATGCACAGATGATTTCATCACCCAGGTACCAAGCCCAATACCCAATAGTTATTTTTTTCTGATCTTGTCCCTCCCCTCACTCTCCACCTTCTGATAAGCCCCAGTGTGTGTTGTTCCCCTCTGTGTCCATGTGTTCTCATCAACTTTGCTCCCACTTATAAGTGAGAATATGTGGTATTTGGTTTTTTGTTCCCACATTAGTTTGCTAAGAATGATGGCCTCTAGCTCCATCCATGTTCCTGTAAAGAATATGACTTCATTCTTTTTTATGGCTGTGTAGCATTCCACTGTGTATATGTACCACATTTTCGTCATCCGGTCTACCATTGGTGGGCATTTAAGTTAAATATATGTCTTTCCTATTGTGAATAGTGCTGCAATGAACATATGCATGTATGTATCTTTATAATGGAATGATTTATATTTCTTTGGGTATATACCCAGTAATGGGATTGCTGGGTTGAATGACAGTTTTGTTTTTAGCTCTTTGAGGAATAGCCATACTGCTTTCCACAACGGTTAAAGTAATTTACACTCCCACCAACAGTGTATAAGTGTTCCCTTTTCTCCACAACCTTTCCAGCACCTGTTATTTTTTTACTTTTTAATATAGCCATTAGCCATTCAGGGCTGGGCACAGTGGCTCACGCCTGTAATCCCAGCATGGTAGGCCAAGGCAGGCAGATTTGAGGTCAGGAGTTCGAGACCAACCTGGTCAACATGGTGAAACCCCATCTCTACTAAAAAATTTACAAAATTTAGCTGGACGTGGTGGCACACCCTGCAGTCCCAGCTACTCGGGAGGCTGAGGCAAGAGAATTGCCTGAACCTGGGAGGCAGAGTTTGCAGTGAGCCGAGATTGTGCCACCGCACTCCAGCCTAGGTGACAGAGTGAGACTCTGTCTCAAAAAATAATAATAATAATAGCCTTTCTGACAGATGTGAGATGGTATTTCATTGTGGTTTTGATTTGCGTTTCTCTAATCATCAGTGATATTGAGCTTTTTTTCATATGCTTGTTGGCTGCATGTATGTCTTTTTGTGAAAATGTTCACGAGAGGACTCGATGTAGTTTCAGAAACACCGAAGAACTGTGTACACTTAAAAATGCAGCCTGAGTTTAAGGATGTAGCTTGGTATGCAGAAAAACACTGCAATAACAGTATTGGTTTAGGTCCAAAACTTCTAATTAAGAGATAAAAGAAAGAGCAAGAGAAAAAGATAATTCTTTATGTGCTCACATAGCATCATACTCACAATATACTCTATTTTGAGAGGGAAGGGAAGGACAGCTTGTAGTATAGAATGCATAGTATAATCTTGTTTATGTTTGCATAGAAAACTTTTCAAAGTCTGGAAAAATATACCCTAAACTGTTAATGGTAGGCATCTCTGAGAGGAGGGATCATAGTGAGATTTTACTTTCTCACTAGTATTTTCATTTTTTATAATAATTCTGTCTTAGTCTGTTTGGCTGCTATAACAAAAATATCACAAACTGGGTGGCTTATAAACAGCAAATATTCTCATGACTCACAGTTCTAGAGGATGGGAAGTCCAATATCACTGGCAGATTCAGTGCCTAGTGAGGGCCCATTCCTCATTGAGAGCAACTTTTAGCTGAGGTTTCGGCCTTCATGACCTAATCACCTACTGAAGGCCCCACTCTTAATACCATCACACTGGGGGTTAGGTTCCAACTTATGAATTTGGGGAGACACCAATATTCAGACCATAGCAGATTCTATATTGGGTTGACATGTGGCTAATATGCAGTATGTTTCACCAGCTGTGTGGGTATTTAAAATAATAAAATGCTTCTGTACTGGTTGGAAAAAGCCACTGTCCCAAGCCCCACAAGAAGTCTCCCCAATCCACTCATGATCCAGCAGGTGAAGGGTTAACACCAAGAACACCCGGGAGCTTCCAGATTCCCTAATATAACTCTAAGACCGGGGTCCATTCAGCTTGATCTGTTTACAGGCTGGGAAAATTGTTAATTTTTAAAATATCTTTTGTTCTTTTCCCCTCCCCAAAAAAGTGTTGTTGTTGTTGTTGTTTTTTAAGCCTCATGTTGGCTCCAATCAGAATCGCATAATGATGCTCCTGCTGGAAGAATTTTAGAACATCGGTTCGCAATTTTTATTGCGGTCATGACTCACATGTCAAATGACTTTTACATAAAAGACTCACTCCCATAGGCTTACCCAAATTTTAAAAATGATTCTGGTTTGCATTTCGCCCAGATGCAAGCTGCTGAATTGGGATTGCTACCCAAGACTCTCCCTGATGTCATGTCACGCACCCGAGTGTGTTCATTGTTTTCTGCAGGCCTGTGTCAGCTCCCTTCCTTCCACTTATTTCATACTTAGCCTCTGTTGCTTAATATTTCTTGTTATTACGTTCTGTCACCCCGACTGCTTTGTAAGCACTGTGAAGACATACAGTTGGGCAACTTTTTTTTTTTTTTTTTGGCCTCACTGTACCTAGCCTACTGACTGGTTTGTAGTAGACCTTCAAGGATATTTATTGGCTGGTTCACATCTATAATCCCAGCACTTTGGGAGGCCGAGGTGGGAGAATTGCTTGAGCCCAGGAGTTTGAGACCAGCCTGGATGACATAGGGAGACCCTGTCTCTACAAAAAAAAAAAAAAAAAAAAAATACAAAAAGTTAGCTGTGCATTGTGGCATGCAGCTGTGGTCCCAGTTACTTGAGAGGCTGAGGTGGGAGGATCATCTGAGCCTGGAGGTTGAGGCTGCAGTGAGCTATGATCACGCCACTGCACTCTGGCCCTATTTACTGCTATTGATACATGTTATTTGTAAAGGGATCCTCTTCCCTGGTTACTGCCACAATTGTCACTGCATGGTTAGTGCTTGGACAATACAGAGCCTATTACTGGAGGCTTGAACAGGACTGGGGTGAGAAATACTCTCCCATCTTAAGGGGCAGAAATTATTTGTCTGCCTGTTTGTCACAATGGGCATTGCTTTTACAGACCTCTCTCATCCTTAATATTTTTATCTACTCTTTTCTGATAACAAATATTATTCCCTTTTCACCTAGAATGTTTGTCACAGGACAAAAACTTTTTACCCATCCCATATGCTTCGTGCCAGACATTAGAAACCATCTTTGCTCTTAGCAGCATCCCTGTGTCAGGAAGCCAAAGTGCCTCCAGCCAGGTGAAAGTCTTCAGTATCCTGATGATTGGTCAGTGTATGGTTAATGAGGGTGATCCAAATCAATGTCATAAGAAAATCCCTCCAATTCCAGTGGTTTCGCTTATTTCTCATGCACATAAAGCACAGTGGGGGTGTATCTGATCAACAGGCAACTTTCTTCCACACAGTGATTCAGGGACCCAGGCTCTTTCCATCTTACAGTTCCACTTTTCCCTAAAGCTTTGGGATTATCTGCACTCCGCTGGCAGAGAAGGAAAGAGAAATAAAGAAGGAAAGAGGGTACCCACTTCTTAAAAAAAAAAAGAATCCTGACCTAACACATGGACATAAAGATGGGAACAACAGACATTGGGGAATACAAAATGGAGGAGGGGCGAAGTGGGGCAAGATTTAAAAAACTACCTATTGGGTACTATCCTCACTACCTGGGTGACAGACTCATTTGTATTCCAAACTTCAGCATCACACAATACACCTTTACAACAAACCTGCACATGTACCTCTAAAATAAACGTTGGGGAAAAAAAAGAAAAGAGAGAAACTCTCGCAAAACGTAAATAAATAAGTAAAGCTAACCCAGAGGTAACACACATCACTTCTGCTCGTGTTCCTGTGATGAGAGCTAATCACATGACTCCCTGCTGATGTGAGAGAAACTGGGAAATGGCATTGCTGGCCTAGAAGTTGCCTCACAGCAACCACTTCATGCTATAGAAAGGGGATCAGGAATTTTTCATGGATAGCTAGTCATCTGCCATAGCCAATGAATTGCAAAGGACTCAAATTATCTTCTAATTAGAATTAGAAGATCATCTAATGAGACTCTTAAGAAATCTCCAGGCCGGGCGCCATGGCTCACACCTGTAATCCAAGCACTTTGGGAGGCCGAGGCGGGCGGATCACTTGAGGTCAGGAGTTCAAGGCCAGCCTGGCCAACATGGTGAAACCTGTCTCAACTAAAAATACAAAAATTAGCCGAGTGTGGTGGTGCATGCCTGTAGTCCCAGCTACTCAGGAGGTTGAGGCAGGAGAATTGCTTGAACCTGGGAGGTGGAGGTTGCAGTGAGCTGAGATCATGCCACTGCACTCCAGCCTGGGTGACAGAGTGAGACTGTCTCAAAAAAAAAAAAAAAACGCAACATTTTCAGATTTATTTATTTTAATAGACAGGCTCTCACTCTGTCACCCAGGCTGGAGTGCAGTGGCGGGATCATAGCTCACTGCAGCCTTGAACTCCTAAGCTTAATCAATCCACCTCCTTTAGCCTCCCAACTAGCTGGGACTACAGACGAGCGCCACTATGCCTAGCTATTTTTTTTCTTTTAGAGAGATCAGGTCTTGCTATGTTGCCCAGGCTAGTCTCAAGCTCCTGGCCTCAAGCATTCCTCCTGCCTGGGCCTCCCAAAGTGCTGGGATTACAGGTGTGAGCCACCACACCTGGCCTATTCTTTCCAAGTCTCTTAACACTCCTGTTCCCTGTCACAGGATATAGGTTTTTATGCCAATGGGTAAAGACTTCGAACTGGGAGGGGATTATGCAGTGTGACAAGGTTATAACCTACATAAACCTTTAAATTAGGCTTTAAGCATGGTCTGCTGCCATAAAGCTTGTGGGCATCAGGAAGCCAAGAAAGCATCCTACTATTCTCTGACTGAAATTAATCTCCATTCTCTATGTGACTGCTCTTCACAGGGGCATCGTGGTGCTATGATCAGCCACACTTCCTGTCCTTGAAGTCCGAATCAAGCCTGTGAAGGAAGCCTGGAATAAACTCCCAGGACACATGTCTAATAAAGCTATTTTCTTTTTTAAAATATAAGCAACTGCTACGGTTCCATAATGAACATTTTTATTTTTAAAGTACTTTCTTTCATAGGGAAGAAATGTAATGCATTCTTTTCCCCCAAAATAATAAAGAAAATTGCTACTGGGAAAGGTTTGGCATTTGAAACCTAGTGGGAGATTTCTCCAGCAGATGGTTTAGTGGCAAAAAGCTTTTAAGAATTTCTGACTGCTAGAGAAAGAGGGAGAGGGAAGGTGGGGGTTGGGGGGAGATTGATTTGATGTGATAAAGAAAAGATGTATCCAAAGAAAGCAATTCTTATTCAAGTTCTGATGACTCAAATGATCCATAGACTAGATCACAGATTCCAAAGCCTGACTGTGCATCAGAATAGCATGGGAAGCTCGTTTAAAATACCGATGGAATCAGAATATCTGTGGGTGGTGACCAGACATGCATATGTTTTCAAGCTCCATAGGTGATTTTGTTGAAATGCAGTGGCCTATCTCTTTGTTTAATTCTGATGGTAGCCACGGAGCTAGGCAGTACTATTAGCTTAGCAAATATTTTGTACTCTTAACCACTTCGCTAGCATTTGCTTTATACCCAAGCCCACCAGCAGCAGGCTCTTTACTGGGTCTCTCATCTTTTTACAAAAAGCATTTGGATGATATACTTGAGAACCCCATGGATGAGGATGCCAATGCATTTGATTATTTCATTTGGAAGCAAGGGAGGCAAAATTCACAGCCAATCCACCCAGCACTCTCTGCAAAGAATCACAGCTATGTTACAGCAAATAGCTCTGTTGAACACCTTTGGCTGCATCCCCTGGGAAGGCAGGATGGTGTCCTGGGAAGAGCAGAGACTGTAGCAGATTGGCTTTAACTCCCAGCACAGCTGCCTGCTAGCTGGGGGCCCAGGATACGTTCTTTCAACCCTGTTTGTTGTTTGTAAAACTGGAAAGAATTCTACTGACCCCATAGTAATATAAGTTTCAAATGGGGCCTGACACAGTGGCTCATGCCTGCAATCCCAACACTTTGGGAGGTCAAGGTGGGTGGATCACCTAAGGTCAGGAGTTCGAAACCAGCCTAGCCAACATGGTGAAACCCCATTGCTACTAAAAATACAAAAAAAAAAAAAAAAATTAGCTGGGCATGGTGGCAGGGACCTGTAATCTCAGCTACTCAGGAGGCTGAGGCAGGAGAATCACTTGAACTTGGAGGCATGGGTTGCAGTAAGCCAAGATCATGTCATTGCACTCCAGCCTGGGCAACAAGAGCAAGACTCCATCCAAAAAAGAAAAAGAGTTTCAAATGGGGAAAATGTAAGAAAAGCATCTGGGGAAGAACCTGCCATGGAGTAGGAACTTTATAAATGGTACTCAACTCACTACATTTCTTTTAACCTCCTTACCCCTGGAAAGAGGAGAACCAATTAGCAACAGCTAAGAAAAGACATTCACGTTTTCCCAATACTCCTGAATTTTCTACACAAGGGTTATCCAGGGTAGAATTTGGAGACAGACGTCCTTCTCTATTTTCCTTTACGGAAGTTGACTACCACTGTATAGACACTTACCTCCAGTCCCAGGTGTCACCCCAACCAGAAAGCCTCTCCTAAAACATGGGACCAATCCTGGGAAATGCCAGATATAGCTTTTGTAACTTAGGTAATAGAAACGATCTCTGTGAGTCCCACATGATCAAATACAAAATTATACAGGATTCAAATTAATCACATGGACAGGCATAAAACACCAGACTCTAAATATTATTTATCCAGCATCAAGCAGATGTTTGTTTCCAAAGCTACAATCTCCTCTAATTGGCTGACGCTGTGCTGTATAGACTCCAATGCAAGCTTATGTTCTATAATGAATGACAAATGCCTAGAAGAATCCTCTGTGAATTGGCAACCTCCCCCTCTAGCATGCAAATTATGCCGCAATCCCATCAGCAGACACAGATAAGCTCATCTGCATGATTGGCAAACTAGTGGATAAACACCCCAGGATTCATTGTCCAAATTCAATTTGGTGGGTTCATCTCCATTTTCAGTGATCATTTATTTGTTAATTTATTCATTCAGCCAACACGATGGAGCAGCTATTCGGAAACAGGCACTGTCTTAGGCTTTAGGAATACAAAGGTAAATAAAGATATGGTCTCTTCCTTCAAGAAGTCCACGATGAAGGAAGTGAGATGAGGCCGGGAAAGAAAACGAACTAGGAACAAGTACAAAACTAGAGATGTGGGCAAATGTCAGTGGTGATACAGAGGAGGGGTGATCAACTCTGCCTACAGGGGTTGGAGATGGTGCCACAGATTTTCATGGTGTAGCTTAGAGGAAGATGTTAGCTAGACAGACAAACTGTAGAAAGCGGGGTTTCCGTCAAGAGTGTTCTCTTGCTGTTGCAAGAACACATGACGACACGCGTCCTGTTCTGGGAACCATAGGAGTTTTATCTGGCTAAAGAAAGCAGAAGGTGCCAGTGTCTGTTCTATTTTGGCTCCTTTAAAAATCCACCCAAGGCCAGCTGTTGTGGCTCACGCCTGTAATCCCAACACTTTGGGAGGCCGAGGTGAGAGGATCGCTTGAGGCCAGGAGTTTAGGACCAGCCTGGACAACATAGCAAGACATCCCCATCTCTACAAAACATAAAAAATCAGCTAAGCATGGTGATGTACGCCTGTAGGCCCAGCTACAGGGAGGCTGAGGCAAGAGAATCCCTTAAGCCCAGGGAATTCAAGGCTGCAATGAGCTATGATCTCACGTCACTGCACTCCAGCATGAGTGACAAAGTGAGATCCTGTCTCTAAATAAATAAATAATTTTTCAAATTAAATAAGTATAAATAAAAAGCTTTTAAAAATAAAATCCACCCAGGTGGACATGTAAACTGCCCAACCCCTTTGAAAGGCAGCATGGCTATGTCTACTGAAATTTAAAATGTGCCTGTCTCTGTAATAATGACAGAGGCAATGGATTCAGGTCCTCATGGCCCAGTTAGTTTTTCTCTGTCTCACAAGCCTAATTATAATTTCCTCCACAAAATGTGTGATCACAAGGGAAAAAAAAAATCTTGGGTGGGTTAACAGAGGTTCATATTCATTATGGAAATACATTACAGTTGTGTTTTCTTTCTAAGGCCTGTTGTCCTAACAAGATCTTAAGCATTGTGAGAAGAAAGGCTGTGCCTGTTCTGTGAATCCTGTTATCAGCAGTGCCTAAGATAATGCCACCACACAAGACCTCAGCAAATATTTAGTACAGACATACATGCTTGGATAACTGAATGAATGAATAAAACATCTCAAAGCCTAAATCTACAAAAATTTTAAAAAATAATAAAATGCTTGTGTCTTGTTTGTAGTAGCAAAAGATCAGGGAAAAGTGATCTATAAGAGACTAGTTAAAAAAATTATAGCACATCAATGTAAAGAAATACTATGTAAATTAAACATTATGTAAAAAGGCACGAGTTAGCCAGGTGCCTTGGCTCACACCTGTAATCCCAGCACTTTAGGAGGCCGAGGCAGGTGGATCGCTTGAGGTCAGGAGTTCAAGACCAGCCTGGCCAACATGGTGAAACCCCGTCTCTACTAAAAGTACAAAAATTAGCCAGGCATGGTGGCACGTGCCTGTAATCCCAGCTACTCAGGGGGCTGAGGCAATAGAACCACTTGAACCCAGGAGGTGGAGGTTGCAGTGAGCTGAGACTGTGCCACTGCACTCCAGCCTGGGCCACAGAGCAAGACTCTGTCTCCAAAAAAAGAAAGAAAAATAGCATGAGCATACAATCTCTATAGTTATAGAAGATTTATGGTTATGGGAAGAGCTCCAGGATATATTATCAAGTGAAAAAAAATGTGAAATAAAGAAGAATATATATATAGAGTATGGTATCTTTTGTGTAAGAAAGAAGAGAAAATAGGAATACATGTTCTTCTTTGCTTTATTTTCATAAAGGAACCGTGGAGGTATACACAAGAAACTAATACCTACAGGGGTGAGAGAAGGGAAAATGGATCAGGAAAAAGATGGGGGAAAGACTTTGTGACATATATCTTACATATCATTTTTTATTTTTGAATTAACTAAATGTGTGACCTATTCAAAAAGGAGAACTTAATTTTAAGATGGACCTGCCTCATGGCCCAGAAATTTCAGTCTTGGTATCAACCATAGAGAATCACTCACACATGTGCATAAGGAGGTATACAGAAGGATATTTGTTGTAGTACTGCTTATTATAGAGGAAAACACAGTAGAAATAACCAAAATGTTCATTAATGGAGTTACAGAATAAACTGTGGCATGTTCATACTTTGAATATTATGCAGGAGTTAAAACCACACGGTAGATCTATGTCTACTAATATGGACAAATCTCCAAGATTTACTATTGCATAAGAAAAAGCGAGAATGGTGATTGTCAGGGGCAAGGGGAGGGGAAAGCGATGGGCAGAAGTAGGTCAAAGGGTACAAAGCTTCAGTTAGGAATAAGTTCAGGAGATCCATTGCACAGCATGGTGACTGTAGTTAATAATAACATATTGTAAGCAAGGCTCAGTGGCTCACGGCTGTAATCCTAGCCCTTTAGGAGGCCGAGGTGGGCAGATAACTTGAGCTCAAGAGTTCGAGACCAGCCTGGCCAACATGGTGAAACCTCATCTCTACAAAAAATACAAAACTTAGCCTGGCGTAGTGGCGTGCGCCTGTAATCCCGGCTACTTGGGAGGCTGAGACATAAGAATCACTTGAACTGGGGAGGGGGAGGTTGCAGTGAGCTGAGATGGTACCACTGCACTCCAGCCTGGGTGACAGAGCAAGACTCTGTCCAAAGTAATAATAATAATAATAATAATAATAATGTATTGTATACTTGAAAATTGCTTACAGTAGATTTTTTTTTTGAGACAGAGTCTCAATCTGTTGCCCAGGCTGGAGTGCAGTGGTGTGATTTCGGCTCACTGCAACCTCCGCCTCCCTGGTTCAGGTGATTCTTCTGCCTCAGCCTCCCGAGTAGCTGGGACTACAGGTGCACCACCATGCCCCGCTAATTTTTTTGTATTTTTAGTAGAGACGGGGTTTCACCGTGTTAGCTAGGACGGTCTCTATCTCCTGACCTCAGGTGATCTGCCTGCCTTGGCCTCCCAAAGTGCTGGGATTACAGGTGTGAGCCACCGCGCCCAGGCTAAGAATAGATTTTAAATGTTCTCACAACAAAAAAAAAATAAGTCTGTGAGGTGGTAAATATGTTAATTAGGTTGATTTAGCCATCCCACAGTGTATACATATATCAAAACATCACACTGTACACCATAAACATACAATTTTTTTTCTGTGACAGGGTCTCTCTCTGTCGCCCAGGCTGGAGTGCAGTGGCACAATTATCACTCACTGCAGCTTTGAACTCCTGGGCTTAAGCGATTCTCCAGACTCAGCCTCCTGAGTAGCTGGCACCACAGGCACATGCCACCATGCCCAGCTACTTTTTGTATTTTTTGTAGAGACAAGGTCTCACCATGTTTCCCAGGCTGGTCTGAAACTCCTGAACTCAAGCTGTCCTCCCACTTTGGCCTCATAAAGTGCTGGGACTACAGGCGTGAGCCACCACACATGGTCAACATTTACAATTTTTATTTGTCAACTAGACAACAAGAAAATGTGCAAAAATATATAATACCATTAATGTCACACACACACACACACACACACACACACATCAATACAGAGCTTTATGAGCTGAAACAATTCACATCAAACTGGCAACAGTGCTTGTTTCTGGAGATGATCTAGGAGAGTGGTTGGTAAACCTCTTTTGTAAAAAGCCAGATAGTAAATATTTTAGGCTCTGCAGGTCTTAGGGGCTCTGTCATGACTAATCAGCAATTCCTTTGGAGTGTGGATGCAGCCACAGATAATATACATATGAATGAGCTGTGTTTTAATAAAACTTTATTTCAATAAAGACGGCAAGCCAGATTGGGCCTGCAGTAGTTTTCCAACTCCTGGTCTAGAGAACCAAGAGGAGAAGTGTGAAGCCGCTCATGTTTAATTTTTTTTTTTTTTACAGGGAGAATGAAAGCATCTCTTACATATGTAATTAAAATGAATTTGAAACAAAGATGTGGGTGTATTAGTCTGCTTAGGCTGCTAAAAGAAAATAGTACAGACTGCGTGGCTTTAAAAACAGACATTTGTTAGCCAGGTGTGGTGGCTCACGCCTGTAATCTCAGCACTTTGGGAGGCTAAGCCAGGTGGATCACCTGAGGTCAGGAGTTCAAGACCAGCCTGCCTCCTAAACTCAGGAGGCAGAGGTTGCAGTTAGCCAAGATTGCACCACTATACCCCAGCCTGGGTGACAGAGCGAGACTCTGTCTCAGAAAAAAAAAAAAAAAAAAACAGACATTTATTTTCTCACCTTCTGGAGGTTAAAATCCATGATCAAGGTGCCAGGGTTGGTTTCTATAATTTTATAAATACGTACATACAAGATTGACTGATTTATTTATTAAGAGATAGGATCTCGCTACGTTGCCCAGGCTGGTCTCGAACTTCTGAGCCCAAGTGGTCCTCCCACCTTGGCCTCCCAAAGTGCTGGGATTACAGGCATGAACCACCACGCCCAGCTCAGGGTTGGTTTCTAGTGAGCCCTTTCTTCCTGGTTTGCAGACGGCTGACTTCCCACTGTATCCTCACATTGTTTTTTCTCTGCACTTACACCAAGAAGGAGGGGAAGAGGCGCTCTCTCTAGTATCTCTGCTTCTTCTTCTAAGGACATCAGTCCTATTAGATTAGGGCCCCATCCTTATGACCTCGTTTAACCTTAATTACCTCCCTAAATGCCCTATATCCAAATACAGTCACACTGGGGGTTAAGGCTTCAACATATAAATTTGGGAAGGACACAGTTCTGTCCATAACAATGGGCCATGACTTGTATCCTGTAACAACACCACACAGGCTCCTTTTCTCAGAATCCTGGACAAATCAGTCAAGATCATGATGGTTCCCAAAATGAGGAGGCCCAGCCAGAGATTATACCTTCCTCCTCTAATTTTCTTCTCCTTCTCCCTAAGGGTGTGCTGTTGTCCTGCTCTAAGAAGTCTTTGCCCCACCATTCGCTTTCCCTTGGATATCTCCTTACCTGTTAGACATCCTAGAAAAGGGTGCATTGAGAAATAACTATGGCAATAGACCCAGACCCCCTTTGGTTGAGCTGTACCAGCACAAAGCAGGTCTCTAATTCCCCACCTTTGAAGAAAGAAAGAGACACAGGACCAGAGCCTGATGAGGGGTAATAAGGTGAAGACCTTCAAACTTCTAAGGTCTAAGTATTTTTTCAACATGTATTTAGGAAGACACTGGGCCTATCAGGGGAAAGGGAGAGACGATGGGTGTGTGTTGACAATGCACAGCCTCTCCTACGCATCCTCAGCAATTCCTCTCTGATCTGATTGCATGCCCCAGCCAGCAAAACCAAAGCCCCAAAATCAATAAGGCCCCTTACAAGGCCAATTAGCAGCCACCTGTAATTCTACTAAGATCATACTTAGTAGTAATTCTACTAAGATCTTCTGCAAAGAAAGGAGAGGCTCCTGTTCCCTGTCCCAAAGATCTGAGAGTTGGATTCTTTCCAGCTGCATTTAGTAGTCTCCCAGAGTGTTCCCATGGGTAAAATGTTCTCCTCTCATCACATTTCCGGAAGTTTTTAGCATCATAGACATACTTTAATGTCCTTTATAAGCGAGCATTGCATGCAGCAGCCTGGCTGGCCCATTCCATAATCCAGCATTAAAGGAGCATATGGACTTAAAGGTGAGAAAGGCACAATCTTTCTTTCTTTCTTTTTTTTTTTTTTTTTTTTGAGACAGCGTCTCACTGTCACGAAGGCCAGCATGCAGTGGTAGTGGCACGATCATAGCTCACTGCAGCCCTAACCTCCTGGGCTCAAACAATCCTCCCAACTCAGCCTCTGGGGTGGCTGGGACTACAGGAGCACAGCATCATGCTCAGGTAATTTTTTATCTTTTTGTAGAGATGGGGGTCTCGCTTTGTGGTCCAGGCTGGTCTTGAACTCCTGGACTCAAGCGATTCAAGTGATCCGCCCACCTTGGCCTCCTAGGATTACAGGTGTGAGCCACCACACCCAGCCACAATCTTTCTTAAAGTCTCTCTCTCCCCCCTGCCCCCCGCCACCGCTCTCTCTCTCTCCCACCCCCCTCTGAATTTGGCTAACCTTCTATACTGGAACTAGCTCTACCTGTCTGGAGCTCATCTTGTTGGTGTAAAATGGAGAGTATTCTTCACAAGTCCATCCATCCACCCTCTTTAGGTGAGCCAGCCTCTTTGGAGTAGTAATGCCAAACTTACTACTCTTTGGAGTAGTAAGTTTCATGGGCTTCTTGTTCTTTGTAAGTATACAGTGATTGATCCTCATGAGATTACTTAACAGTGTGTGTCTGCTGGTTGAACCCTAAAGGCTGGGCAGTGCGCCAAGGTCATAGCGCCCAGCCAATGAGCAGGTGTCCCTGACAACCCAAACATCCCACAGTATATCTGGGATTATACCGAGAAAAAGTCTCATTGTATGCAATAGGTAAAGAGCCAAAATAGGTAGCTTAATAGCAGCTTACAGACAGGAGGCGGGTGGGGTCTCTGGAGCTGTCTTGCTGCCACCCAGGAATACCCTGTAGGTAAGTCCCAATAAACTCATCTACTCATCAAGCTGGACTGGTCCAAGTCATTCTTTGGTCTCTTGGCTCCTTCCCAGTTTGGGGGGACATTCTTCCATACAGTTCCAGGTTTTTCTCATAACATCCTGTGGCTCAGAGGTAGAGGGACTTTCTTCTTCACTGTTGCCTCTCATCTATAGCTGCAAAATAAACTTACACCCACATTACCTCTCCCTGTCAAGGAACTGGATCAGGTATTTTTATAGTGCTGCTTAGCCAAATGAAGAAGAGAAGAATCTAGAATAGCTTGGAAATTTCTGGGCTGGGTCTCATTACCCAAGCTAGGAAAATACAAGAAGGTCCTGGGCTGAGGCAAGGAAAGAGGTGATGATTTGTTCTCTTTGGGGCTATGGTAAATTTGAGGCACATCTAGGATATCCGAGTAGAGTGTCAGATGTTCAAATCTAGAGCTTGGCCCTAGAGAAAAACCCAAATCAAAAAAGGGACAAAGAATATGATCACTCAGTTCTCAGAAAAGGACATAAACAGCTCTTAAATATAGAAAAAGAAGTTCAACCTCACTCATAATATAAGAAATGCAAATTGACTACCTGAATAACATTTCTCACCTATCAAATTGGAAAAAACCCAAACGTTTGGTAACACATTTTGTTGATAAGGGCTGTGGGGAAACAGGAATGCTTCTACATTGCTGGTGAGGATTTAATTTCATATAATCACTCTGCAGAGCAATTTGGCACTCCAATGAAATTATGAATGTACATATCCTTTATTCAAAAAATTCCACTTTGGAGAATTTATCCTAAGGATATACACGCACATGTGTGAATTGTATTTGCACAAAATTACTCATTACAACATCATTTGTAATGCAAGTGTATTAGTCAGGGTCCTCGAGAGAAACAGACCAACAGGACACACAAACACAAACACACACACACACCCTGTTGGTTCCGTTTCTCTAGAGAACCCTGACTAATACAAATGTGTATGTATAAGTACATGCATATGTATGTGAGTGTGTGTTTGAAGAGGAGAGAGAGAAAGGGACAGAGAGAAAGAGAATACAAGGAAATGGCTCACACAATTATGGAAGCTGAGAAGTCCAGACCCAAGAGAACCGATGGAGTAAGTTCTATCCAAGTCCATGTCTGAAGGCAAAATAAGACTGATGTCTCAGCTCAAAGACAGGCAGAGAAAGAGCCTTACTTAGCCTTTTATTTTATTCAGACCTTCAATAGATTTGATGAGGGCCACCCACAGTAGAAGACAGTTTGCTTGATTGATTCAGCCCATCAATTCAAATGTTAATCTCATCCAGAAACACCCTCATGTCAAACACACCCAGAAATAATGTTTAACCAAACATCTGGGCAGCCTGTGGCCCAGTCAAGGTGACACATAAAATTATCCAACATGACAAGCAACTGGAAACAGCTCACATGCCTATCAATAGGAAACTGGTTAAGTAAATGATGGGACATCCAGACAATAGAACACTTGCAATTATAAATTTTAAAAAGAAAAAGAAGAACGAAGATATTCTGTGTATGCTATCACAGAAAGATCTAAAGTGAAAAAAGCAAAGTGTAGAATTTGTGTGTAATATGACACATTTGAGGGAAAATGAGGAAAAATTACAATTTTTATATGAATCTTTTTGCATACGTGTAAAGAACTTCTGGAATGAGTCATAAGAAACCAAGAGTGCCAGGCATGGTGGCTCTCACCCATAATGCTAGCACTGTGGCAAGCTGAGGCAGGAGGATCACTTGAGCCTGGGATTTGGAGGCTGCAGTGAGCTATGACTGCACCACTGCATTCTGGCCTGGGTGACAGAGCAAGACTTTGTTAAGAAAGGAAATGAAAGGGGCTGGGGGAAAGGAAAGGAAAGGAATGCAAAATTAAGTGCAATAATCTCTCATGAGGACAGAAACTAGGCATATACAAGACAAAGAAGAGAGAGAATTTTTACTGACTGCTTATACTATCTGGATTTTTAACTATGAAAATGCAGTGCCCATTCAAAAAGATTTTAAATAACTGAGAAGGGAAAAAAAGAGCTGTGTGCCTAGGAAGGTACAACTTGGAAGCCATCAGCACACAGCCAGCATTTAAAGCCATGAAGAAGGTGAAGTTGTCTAGACAGATGTGAAGAGAGAAGGAAGTTTAAGGAGTGGGGTAGAAGAAAAGGTGGTGGAGAAGCAGTCCAAAAAACAGAAGACAGAAGAGGCAGGTGGTCTCAGAGGGTATATAATGGTCTCACGGCAAGAAATATAAAATGCAAACTCAAGCATTTGGCAGCTGGGTCGTTTCTGGGATGATATATTTAACCAGATAGTCTGTATTGTGTTTGCACTTTCTGTAGGAAATATATCATGTAGTTACATCTCATCCTTGGAATTCCTTTCTCTCCTGTCAGTGCAACCTGATTTGAGATGTAAATAAACTGCGGAGATAATGCGGGAGTCTCGTCAGATGCCCAGTTCTCCTGCCAGCCGAGGATGGGAGTGATGATGAATGGTGCCAGGCCCGCTGCATAATCTTTTCTGTTTTAATACTCGATTATCATGTCCCTCATCTTCCCCGGACCCGAGACTCAACACATTAAAATCTCTTTGTTTCTTCCACAATGCTTCTATCTCCATTGCATCTCCAGCCTCCTTTAATATTGTTCATTATTGAAGGGAACACAGAAAACCAATTACCCAGGTGGCAGCCGGAGTTGGTCATGTGCCCACCCAGCCACACGGAGAGACCGGTTCCCTGTTCAGATGAATGAGAATCCTCACGCCCTGCCAAGTCCCTCACCTGTCCTCAGGCTCCTGGGAGCTACCACTGACATGGCCACACAAGCATTAGACATTCACATTCAGCTAATTCAATTGGTGTTTGTCAATGCCAGGTGCTTTGGGAGGGCCAGGCAGTTCTGCAGGCAAAGCAGTTGTTCACACAGTGGTTGAGAGCAGAGACTTCCAGAATACCTGAGTTTGAATCCTGAGTCCGCTGATAAAGCTGTGTGACCTTGGACAGATTCCTAATCTTTCAGTCCTTTTGAGTTCCCATTTGTAAAATGGAAATAATAATAGTACCCATATGTTGTGAGTTAAATTGTACCCCCCCCCAAAAAAAAAGATATGTTAAAGTCTCAACCCCTGGTACCTGTGAATGTGACCTTATTTGGAAATAGGGTCTTTGCAGATGTAATCAAGTGAAGAAGAGGTCATGCGGAATTAGGGAGACCCCTAAATCTAATGACTGGTGTTCTTATGAGGAAGGAGAGATTTGGAGACGCAGAGACAGATGCATCAGGAAGGCCACATGAGGCCACAGCAGAGAATGGAGAGATTCATCTGCAAGCCAGGGAATGCCAGTATCCACGAGAATCTGGAATAGGCAAGGAAAGATTCTTCCCTTAAGGCTTTGGAGGGACTTTAGACTTCGAGCTTCCAGAATTATGAAAGAATACATTTCTGTTGTCTTAAGCCACACAGTTTGTGGTCATTTGTTACAGTAGCCCTGGGACATTAATACCCCAGCTCAGAGGGTGTCGATTGACATCAGAGGGTGTCAAATGAGGATTGATTATACATGCAACACATTGAAGTGCTTAGGAGAGTGTCTGACATCTGGTGAATCATACAAGTGTGGGGTAGTTGTTATTATTTGTTGATATTATTGTGGTTGCTTTGCCCCATAAGCAGACATCCCTTATCATTACAGCAATAGCAGACAATGGATAGATAAGTTGCCTGCCCATCTGCACAGACACCTGGAGTTGACTACTGGCAAGCAGGCTCTCAGTCCATCCCCTGATACAAGGGAAGAGGCCAAGCTCTCCCACGTACAGGGCTTGCATTGCTCACCTTTGCAGGGAAATTATAAGAGGGAGGATGCCAAGCACATGTGCGTAGGTTGACAACTTTCTAAAGACTGAACTGGTTTCTGTTATACTGAGACCTCCTAAGGGGAAGAGTCAATTCCTTAGTCAACATAATTGGGGCAAGGGATAGCGTTGTGGTGAAGCACATGGGTCTTGGGGTCAGAGTATCTGGCTCAAATCTCACTTCTTCTACCTACTAGTTCTGTGACGTTCAGCAATACTTTAGCCCTTTTTTTTTTTTTTTTTTTGAGACCATGTCTCACTCTGTCACCCAGGCTGGAGTGCAGTGGTGTGATCTCGGCTCACTGCAACCTCCGGGCTCAAGCGATTCTTGTGCCTCAGCCTCCAGAGTAGCAGGATTACAGGCATACACCACCATCTCCAGCTAATTTTTGTTTTTTGGTAGAGATGGGGTTTTGCCATGTTGGCCAGGCTGGTCTCAAACTCCTGACCTCAAGTGATCTGCTCGCCTTGGCCTCCCAAATAGCTGGGATTATAGACACGAGCCACCCTGCCCAGCCCTTTAGCCTGTTTCCTCATGTGTTAAATGGCAAAGGCTAACATAAAGTGTATCATAATGTATTGGTGGATAATCTAGAGTGGATAGAAAAGGGCAGTTTTTTCAGGGCCAACACAGCTCCCTCGGTCCCGCACACACACACATATCTGTTGGCACTCTGAGGTCACTTTCACACCCACTGTCATTATCTGTTTCCTGTAATTATCTGTTGAATTTTTTGCCAAAATTATTTACCATTCAGTCCTCTACAGAAAAAGTTTGTTGATCCCTGCATTACATCAACTCACTTTTTAATTTAAATGTATTTCTAAATAGGACACATGATATAGCCAATGTAATTGAAAACCACTATTTCTTGCCGTAGATGGAAGGTAACAATAAAATAAATGTGTAACTACAATTATTAGTGTGAGTCAAAGAAGGAACACTCAGAGTAGAAGGAGAAAAAGGAGGATTTATAATGGCAGGGAATCAAAGGAACTCGGGGGAAATAGGCCATTGAGAAAGGTAGTGAAGGCTGTAATAGAAATACAGCTCATCACGAGGGAGCAGAGTAAATAAAAGCGTCAGGGAAAAAGGACACTGAGAACCAAAAAAAAAAAAAAAAAAAAAAAAAAAAAAAAATGATTTCTTTTCAACATCTGAAAGTAATAAGCATAATTTATAAACTAGATTAGAAAAGAACTTCTCAGCACATTTATAATGAAAACCGCTGATGCTAATGAGAGCAATAACATTTAAATAGAAATCTGTTTACCTTTGGGAAATTCATGCATAACTTCAATGCTGTACTGATTGACTTAAGGACCAGGGACTGGACTGATTAACCTTCCCAGGTTTTTGTTTTCAAAAGGGGAGCTGGCTGAGGTGCAACAGCCTGACGAGAACTCAACAGCCTAAACCTATGATTGGGAGTAATTGGAACCAGTGGAACCGAGGTCAGAGTAGCCAACCTGGTCATATGCTACAGTTCTTTCCGGTATGAGCATCCCAGGCTTCTTTGAAAACCTGAAGAAAGCTATGCTCCTCCTTCTCAGAAAAACACACAAAAATACACACACCAAAACTTTTGCATTTAATTTGTTTTACATTGGAAATGTATGTCTTGTATATCAATAGAAGTTAAAAGCTGTCTTAAAAAAAAACAACCCTGATCTAATTATTTTAGAACTTATTCTAAGAGTTAAGGCCTATTTAAATGGTAAAGGGGGTCAATCCAAAATTGCAAATAAAACAGAAATGTTTAAAATTTTCTTCTTCTCAAAATCACATTTTAATGAAAATACTATAACTTCTTGGCTTGAATTAAAAGTTGGCTTTGTGAAGTAGTCTTTGATATCAATCCCAAATCAATTTTAAATTTTCCGTTAAATGGCACTAAGGGTCAAAAACCCTGAACCCCCAAAATGCACAGGAAAAGACAAAATTAACATTCCCATTGCTTGCTTTGCTGAGTTAGAGTGGGGCTATGTCAATAAACACCAAATCCTCCAAGACTTTGTAAATTAAATTCATGTCACCTGTTTTCTTTTGTCCTTAAGTTAATGAGGCTGGGTCAACGAGGGAAGAGTTTATGAATCTATCATTAAATCTGAAGATGATCTGAGTGTAAGTAACCTTCAAATGACTTCATCAGTGTTTCAAGGTGTTTTCAGATTTGGATGCGCCATGAAATTTATAAGGCTGTCATTTTTGGCTCCAATCTGCAGAAGCGCTTTCATTCAGCCTTGAGAAGTTTGCAGTTATCCCCCTGCAGGGTAAGATTTTGGTTCACACAGCAGTTCAGAGCAGAGACTTCACCACTGCAGGTTAACATTTTTGCCAAAAAAAGCTCCCGATTTGTCTGCACTGACTATAATGGTAACTGAAGGACCTTGCATGGAAATATTGGCTTCATTGTGGTGAACAATAATTTCTTCCAAGTAAGTCCAGTGGTAAAAGAATTTCCTGCCAAATTGTTCTGCAAAGGAGCTTTTCTTCTTCTTCTTCTTCTTCTTCTTCTTCTTCTTCTTCTTATTATTATTATTATTATTATTATTATTATTATTATTATTATACTTTAAGTTCTAGGGTACATGTGCACAACGTGCAGCTTTGTTACATATGTATACATGTGCCATGTTGGTGTGCTGCATCCATTAACTAGTAATTTACATTAGGTATTCCTCCTAATGCTATCCCTGCCCCCTCCCTATTCAGCCATAAAAAAGGATGTGTTCATGTCCTTTGTAGGGACATGGATGAAGCTGGAAACCATCATTCTGAGCAAACTATCACAAGGACAGAAAAGCAAACACCGCGTGTTCTCACTCATAGGTGGGAACTGAACAATGAGAACACTTGGACACAGGGTGGGGAACTGCAAAGGAGCTTTTCATACTCTCATAAAGGTGAAAATTCTGCCCCATGTTCAATCAAGAGCTTGGGGGAGTTGTTTTCTGGAAAGGCAGCATACTTATATGTAAATAGGAAGAACACGATATTCTGCATCCATTCGGTAGCAAAAACTCCTCAAAAGGCCAGCTTTTAGGGCACGAGACAAGACTCCCTTCAGGATTTTGGCCGAGTCCCCATGCCAGTATAGAAAGTAATAAAGCACGCAGCGTCTCCATTAAAACAAGGAAGCCATATGTGTTGTAAGGCATGCCAGATGCTGTCATCCATACCCAGACATTTTCCCCAGTTAAAGTTGTGTCTGAAGAAAATAAACTTTTCAGGCATGATGTTTCCAAAGGGACCCACCAAAAGAAAATGTTTCTTCTGAAGGCGTCAGAATGCACATAGTGGATGAAGAGTGCATGAAGAGTACTACCTCCGCACTGAAAGGCGTCGGCAGTTGCACGCAGTTGCAAGCTGAAGGAAGGAGAAATCGCTACAATTCTTGCTTTAAAATATCCCAAAGAAATAAGCGTTCATCGGCCGGGCGCGGTGGCTCACGCCTGTAATCCCAGCACTTTGGGAGGCCGAGGCGGGCGGATCACGAGGTCAGGAGATCGAGACCATCCTGGCTAACACAGTGAAACCCTGTCTCTACTAAACATGCAAAAAAAAAAAAAAAAAATTAGCCGGGCGTGGTGGCGGCCGGCGCCTGTAGTCCCAGCTACTTGGGAGGCTGAGGCAGGAGAATGGCGTGAACCCGGGAGGCGGAGCTTGCAGTGAGCCGAGATCGCGCCACTGCACTCCAGCCTGGGCGCCAGAGCGAGAAAGAAAAAAAAAAGAAATAAGTGTTCATCTTTTGGAGTAGGTGAAGTTATTTGAGAGAGGCACTACTTTATTGATTTCTCTGCTCCAAGTCATAAACCAGCTTGATCACTGCTACGGTACTGGCTTCTTCGAGATATCCCCAGTTGTACAGATACTCTGTATTTTTGCCAATGTGAGTGACAATGTTGTAGAATGTTTCTAAATATGGCATTGGGGCTGAGACAAACGTAAGATCAGGTGGAGTTCCAGCCTTTCCAAATTTAAGGTTTGTCTCAGGAAACACACCCACACTGCAAGATGCTGAAATGGAAGTTGCTTCTTCGGTTTTGTTTGTTTTATGCACCCTCTGATGAGTGATTTGCATTCACAGAACCATTGTGGCTTTAGTATCCCATAATGTTCAATGAGGAAAGCAAAACCAAGGGATACGTCAGTTGCATCATGCTTTTATCTCTTGATACTTCCCAATTTAGCTAAACTTGATGTGAACAAAGACAGATTCCCTTGAATATTAAGGCAAGGCATATCTTCTTTAATTTTTGTCAGTGAGAAATTAATATAGGCATTGACACAACCATAACCATAAACTTTGTATATTACCATTCCACAACTGTTTGAAATGGAACAATATCATAATCATATAATTTGACACCAAATTTTTTTCAAAGATGACTTTCAAAGTAACAGAAAGAAAACTGGAAGAAAAGCTGTGTGTGTGTGTTTGTGTGTGTGTGTGTGTGTGTGTATGTGTGTGTGCGTGTGTGTGTGTGTATCTGATTCACAGAACTCTTCTGAGATGGAGTGTCGCCCTGTCGCCCAGGCAGGAGTTCAGTGGCACAATCTCAGCTCACTGCAACCTCCGCCTCCCAAGTTCAAATGATTCTCCTCCCTCAGCATCCTAAGTAGCTGGGATTACAGGCATGCACCACCAGGCCCAGCTAATTTTTGTATTTTTAGTAAACACGGGGTTTCACCATGTTGGCCAGGCTGGTCTCGAACTCCTGATCTCGTGATCGGCCTGCCTCAGCCTCCCAAAGTTCTGGGATTACAGGCATAAACCACTGCGCCTGGCCTGATGCACTGAACTCTTGATACTCATCCATATGCCCCTTCTCTGACCCCTTCTTTCTCCCCCACTACTCTAGGCTAAGAAACTCTGCAATTAATATTGATACTAGACACCAACCCACCAATGTTTTTTGTTTGTTTGTTTAGACAGGGTCTTGCTTTGTCACCCAGGCTGGAGTGCAGTGGTATAATCCCGGCTCACTGCAGCCTCTACCTCCCCGGGCTTGGTTGATCCTCCCACCTTAGCCTCCTGAGTAGCTGGGACCATAGGTGCACTCTGCCTCACCTGGCTAATTTTTTACTTTCTTGTAGAAACAGAGTTTTGCCATGTTTGTCGGGTTGGTCTCAAACTCCTGGGCTCAAGCGATCCGCCCGCCTCAGCCTCCCAAAGAGCCGGGATTGCAGTCATGAGCCACTGCATCCAGCAAATCCACCAATGCTTGTACGGACTACTGGGACAGCAACTTTAAGTGGGGATAATCAAATAGAGTTATAATGAATTGCTCTGACCAACCATACCAAGGGACAGAGATCTCTAGTCAACATACATTTCAAGCCCAAATTGGCCCACACTCCCTATTCTTCTCTGTTTTATACTCTAATGTTGTCCAACTCCTTATTAATGGATAGAGTTCTTCACTGATAACTGATGTTCCCTTCATGATATCTGTAGAGCCTGGATTGTTAGAGCTTAGACCCTTCACTTTCTTCCTGAGGCAATGTAGCCTAGTGGTCGAGTGAATAGGTTTGAGCCAGGCATAGTGGCTCTTTTAATCCCAGCACTTCGGGGGTCCAAAGCAGGTAGATCACTTGAAGCCCAGAGTTTGAGATCAGCCTGGGCAACAGGGCGAGACCCCATCGTTACCAAAAAAGGAAAAAAGAAGTGAATAGGTTTGGAAGTCAGATGGGCCAGAGTTTGACTCTAGTTCCACTATTTTATTTTTTTAATAGCGCTGTGGCCTATTTAAGCCTATTTTCTTCTCTGTAACTAGGTATTAAAGGAAATAATATATCTGTAATAATCTCACTCCATTTTTGATATCTGACTGCTGATAGCTTTCAAGCCCCAACCTTTCCTCTTCCTCTTCTGCCTCACATCTGAACAGGCCAATAACAGAGCCTGGATGTTCTGTCCTTTGGTGATGCCAAGAAGTTCAACACTATATAAGCCTGACTTATGGGCAGGAACCCACAACCCAACCCTATCCCCCAGCTACCATCAAACCCAAGCCAACCTCCATTCTTTGCTTTCTCAAGCCATTTTGGACCTACTAGGGAAGCCTGCCTTGCTTATTACGTGAGTGAGTAATAAACCTTGTCTCGTGTGTGTGTGTGTGTGTGTGTGTGTGTGTGTGTGTGGCATATGAACAAATCTGGAGTGATAGAGTCCATCCCCTTTTGCAGGGTGACCACAACTCTGTGAGCAGTATGCCTAGGCAATGACCACCACCACCGAGGGTCATTCTTCTTTGGCTTTGACTTGTGAACAGGCCCTGCTGCCTGCTGGCTTGCATGCGCTTTGAGTTGTGCCACTGCCGGCAGGCTGGCTTGCTCTTTGAGCTGAGCTGCTTTCTGCTGAATTTGCTGAGCTTTCAAGCCTCTGTTATATACTTAACAAACCTAAATCAGAAGTTTCACTAATTGGCATTTAGAAACAGGAGCATGGGATTGGGGCCCTCCTTGAAGTGACCTTGGATAATGTGTCTGGACTCCTTTGTGTGTCTTAATTCCAGCATAAGCCATGACTGCCACTGGGCTCAGGGGAATGACTCTTACTCTGTTACCATTCATTGTATGTCTTAACGGGACTTTAGTCCCCATTTTATAGAGTGCTTGGGGAAAGACAGATACCCTATGCAATATGCATGCCATTGAGCGGTCCTTGCATGGAAGTATATGCTGAAGTCATACTCCTAAAAACAGGTGACTCAGTAGGACCCTACAGAATGGTTTTGCTGCTGCCGCTGCTGCCTATGTGTTTCTCACAACAAAGTTCTCAATCCTGAGAGTTATACAGAAAAAAAATACGCTTTGCACCCTGGTGGCATAGCCAAAGGGTTAATTCAAACACAACTTAAACCCTGGGTCCTTAAACCCAATAAAGCAACCATTTCTAAAAGGCAGGCCCCTAATTCGGACTGTATTAATTTCACGCTCTTTGAGATGAAATTTCTAAATATAAGCAAGGTAGAGAACACCCACTCCCTGAAGTATATCCAGTAACCATCAAAAAATAATAACAATAATGACACCTGGATGCCAGAGCCAGAGGAAACAACAACAACAACAAAACAGAAACAGAGGTCCTCAATTTGACCCAATTGGAAATCCAAGATGCACCAAAAAATGTATACAATAAAAAGATAAAAGATTGGCCTTTACAGCTCTGCAGCATAGATTGTGAATTAACTTCAAAATCTACTGAGATGTACCAGTTGGCAAATTTTAATGGCCTTCATCAACACGGGGGCTAAAATTATGGTCATACCTGGGATCCCACTAAATTTAAACAAGTTACCCCCTATAATCTTGGGAGAGTTACTGAACATAGGTGGAAGACAAATAGGTATGCCTCTCCTTAACCACCAGAAATATTGCCTTACCTAAACTCCGCCTAGTTAATATGCCCATGGCCCCAAAATATCTCATAGTGGGCAGGGATGCTCTAACCCAAAGTGTGATAACTTAAAGTTAAATTAGGTTTTTGACACTTACAATGGGCTTAACACAAAATGTGACCCCCTGGACCTCCCTGACCCTAGTTAGAATATTTAAGATGTCCCTGACCCTAGTTAGAATATTTAATAAGATCTAATATAAATTAAAACTAGGCATTTAAGATTGAAACTCATCATGCAAGGTCCGTTTTGAAAAGGGAATGATTATTCCCACTACTTCTCCATTTAATAGCTCAATTTGACCTCTTTTACCTTGGAAGGAAAGAATAGTGCCTCACTATAGACACTGAAGTCTTCGTTTCTTTTTTTGAGACAAGGTCTATCTGTCACTCAGAGTGACTGTAGTGCAGTGGCGCTATCATAGCTCACTGCAGCCTCCAACTTCTGGACTCAAGCAATCCTCCTGCCTCAGCCTACAGAGTAGCTGGGACTACAGCTGTGTACCACCACACCCAGCTAATGTTTTTTTTATTTTGTATAGAGACAGGATCTCACCGTATAGTCCGGGTGAGTCTCAAACTCTTGGCCTCAAGCAATCCTTTCACCTTGGCCTCCCAAAGTGCTGGGATTACAGGTGTGCACCACTGCACCTGGCCGATACTGTAATAATGTCACAATGCCTTACCCATTGAGGTCCTCATACCCAATATTACTTAAACTATTGACTTCATCGAATCAGCAACTTGTAAATACCTTGCAGTCATAGATTTAGCTAAATCTCTTATGTTCAATGCCTATTTTTACAGTCTCTTAGCTGCACTTTGTCTTCACCATCAAAGGGATACAATATACCTTTGCTGGAGCACTCAACAGCCTTGCCATTGCACACAATCTTTGTGGGCGAGATCTTAACCACATTCACTGTGATGGGGCTTGCTAGAAAGCTGCTGCATTCCATCCCTAACCAGGACATTCTTGAAAAAGGAGAGGATCCAAAGGTTAACACAGTTGGTGGAACTTCAGGAAGTAATCTTAGCCCAGGATGCCTTGGCTAATAATCAGCCCCGTCCACACATCTTTACAGACTCATGGACCACTGCCAATTGTCTGGCCATCTAGTCTTGCCAATGGCAGGAACAACAGTTTCTTACCCAGAGTTTCTGCCTTTGGAGTACAGAACTCCACGAATCTCTTGCCTCATAGATACCCAACATATAAATCAAGGTCACTCATGTCTCTGTACCTACAAAAACCACAGTACGAAGCCTCCCTAAGACACTTCTTATATCATTTTGTGTTCCGAACAAAGCACGCATTTCACTTCTCAACAGACATAATGCTGGGCTCTGGAATGAGTCATTCAATGGGACTTTCAATTTCCTTACCAGCCTCAGGACACAAGCCTCATAGAGAACCATAATGGCTTAATTAAACCAGTTCAAACTCAATTAACTGAAACATGGCACATTTTTAGTCATCAAACATCAAGGGCGAATTGCAATGAAAGCCCTGCCAACAATTTTGACTCTGGGTATATAACCCAAAAGAATTGAAAGCAGATTATTGAAGAGATATTTATACACCCCTCCATGTTCATAGCAGCACAATTCCCAATGGCTAAAATCCAATGCTTATCCATTGACAGACAAATGGATAAGAAAAATGTGGTATATTCATACAATGGAATATTATTCAGCCTTAAAAAGGAAGGAAGGCCAGGCACAGTGGCTCATACCTGTAATCCCAGCACTTTGGGAAGCCAAGGCAGGCGGATCATGAGATCAGGAGTTCGAGGCCAGCCTGGCCAACATTGTAAAACTCCATCTCTACTAAAAATACAAAAATTAGCTGGGTGTGGTGGTGGGCGCCTGTAATCCCAGCTACTCAGGAGGCTGAGGCAGGAGAATCACTTGAACCCAGGAGGCAGAGGTTGCAGTGAGCTGAGATCGTGCCATTGCACTCCAGCCTGGGTGACAAGAGCAAGACTCCGCCAAAAAAAAAAAAAAAAAAAAGGAATTTCTGCAATACGCTACAACATGAATGGTTTTGTAGGACATTACGCTAAGTAAAATAAGCCAGTCACAGAAAAACAAATACTGTATGGTTCTACTTAAAGGAAGCCCATAGAGTTGTCAAAATTAGAGAGATAGAAAGTAGAATGGTGGTCCCCAGGGGCTGCAGAAAGAGAAATTGGGGAAATTATTGTTTAATGGGTACAGAGTTTTCATTTTACAGGATGAAGACTTGTGGATATGGATGGTGGTGATGGTTGCACAACAATATGAATTTATTTTATACCACTGAACCGTGCACTTCAAAATGGTTAAGATGGTAAATTTTATGTTGTGTATTTTGCCATAATAAAAAAATTGTAGAGGGAAAAACAGTCTGCCTCCACTTTTGATATGGGACTGCTAACATCTTCCACCCTGCCTCTCCCCCTCTGCCCCACATCTGGGCAAGCTAAGAAAGCCTGCTGCTCTCTCCTCTGGCACCAGCAGGAAATTCATACCCAACAAGCCCTAGCCCTCCCACCAGACCCACATTTCATCCCCATCCCCATCCCATCCCCATCCCCATCCCCATCCCTAACCACCATAAATGCTGAGGGAGTCTCCTTGCCCAGTTCTCTGAAGCCATTTTTGAACCTGCTTGGGAATCTGCCCTGCTCTCTCAGAAAGCTTCATTATATGAGCAATAAACCTTTTCCTACCCTCTTGGTGCGTGGTGTGTCATCAGTCTTGACATCTAGAACAAATTTTGGGTGGTGGGGTCCATGTCTTTGCAGGGTGACCACGATAGTACCTGGCACATTATGTGTTTAATAAACAGAGATTACTGTCATATTTATTTTATTTTATTTTTTGAGATGAAATTTCACTCTTTTTGCCTAGGCTGGGGTGTAGTGGTGCGATCTTGGCTCACTGCAACCTCCACCTCCCAGGTTCAAGTGATTCTCCTGCCTCAGCCTCCCAAGGAGCTGAGATTACAGGCATGCGCCACCACACCTGGCTAATTTTGTATTTTTAGTAGGGATGGGGTTTCACCATGTTAGCCAGACTGGTCTCGAACTCCTGACCTCAGATGATCCACCCACCTTGACCTCCCAAAGTGCTGGGATTACAGGCATGAGCCACCGTGCCTGGTCTCTGTTATATTTATTTCTCTACTTAAATTGATGGATATATGCAAACCTGATCATTATCATACTTATGCTTGGACACAAGAGAGGCAATAAACTAATCTAAGTGATGCTTGTGATGCCAAAGATGTCAGAACACTTTCTGGGCCAATGGCAGATACCTCATGTCACCAGATGCTAAGGGTCCACAATAAAAAGCACTGAATGAAAACTTTGAGGATAAATATCTCCAGGTTGAGGAAGAAGGTTGCACATATTGGGTGCTCAATAAACATTTGTCGAATGAATGAATAAGTGAATGGCCCCAGTGTGTGGGGCTTGGGAAGTGACTGGATATAGGCAGAGAAAAGGAACAAGTCAAAAATAATTCAGAAATCAAGAACAAGCAAGTTGCCTTGATACACTTCATTCCTACACTTGGCAAACTTTAGTGATTAAGGAAACAATGTTTTAAAAAAAGTTTTGGTGATGAGACATTCAGGAAGATCTATCAATAAATAGCAAACCTGGTCCTTTTTAAGACACTGTGTATAAAAAAATTCCAAAAAGATTAAAATCAGTGCAGAAACCAACGAACCATTTTTTTCTATACCATATTGATCATTTCAAGTGGAACTGTTCGCTATCTTAGAAAAATTGTGGTTCTCAATTGCTTTTGCCTCTAACTCTGAACCACCATTCCTAAAGGAAAACATTCAACCAGAAAATTTTAGCACATCACAATCTCTCTGAAGATTAAGAAGTCTCTCTGAAGAAGTCTCAATGTATAAATTGAAAAATTTTTGCTGTCATATTCAGGTATAAGTGAAACCGTTCTTCATACTCCCTTCCTTCCCATCTGTAGCTCACCTGTGTCAACTTTCCTCTCGGAAGTGAAATAAAATTAAAGCTATGACACTGAGTGTCAGTCATGGAGGGACATGTTCCCCACTTAGCCTTTGCTGAACTGTTTCCAGAGTCAACTGTCTAAGGCCAGGTCCCCACTTAGTGGGCTGCACTTTTCTACTCATTTGAACATAATCCAGAAGTCACATTTTGGGTTCACAGTTTCCACTGGGGTAACCTCATTAGGCCTGGCCACCTCTGTGCTTCTTGTGAAATCTCTGATTTGAAGGATTAGTATCCTTTCCAGACTGTGTGGGTTGACTTTCACCCATCTGGAGTTGCTTGGAACAAAAATAGCTACCTCAACTCCTTGTCACGAAAGCAAAAAAAAGATAGCATTAGAGTTCTGAGAACAGGATGTCATTACAAGTTGTGCCTTGTCAGCTACAGGTAAGATATTTGAGTGGCTCCTCAAGCCTCCCCAACCCCCTCTCCGACCTCACTACACAGTCTTCCCAGGTCTGGTATTTGACCTCCAGACGGCCGCCCAGAAAGCAACTCAGAGCTCAGCAAAACCATGATGATGAAACACAAATATCTGGGCCCCCAATTTCTGAGACTCCACTGGTTGCTTTTGTGCAGCTCTTTCTATATAACTTTCAAAGTGGCAGCCAACCCTCTCAACTGTTGGTTGATCTGAATATGTAAAGTTCAGCCTTCAAATCCAGCAAACAGTCAGCTATAGGATAGAGTTCAGGTGCTGGGGAATGACCACGGTTGGCTGCTACATTGAGAACCCTGGTGACATCACATATGGACCTGGGAATGTAAAGAAACGTAGGAAATCAGACTTTATGACTTTTCTAATCTCTCTATCGGGATCCTTTTTTGGAATCAAGATGATTTTCCTTCTAAAAAGGTCATTTTATTACAGTAATGGGCAGGGTAGACATACCTCAGTAGCGTACTCTCAAAATTTCTTGCCTGCATATGCTTTCTACTACAATGTGAACAAGCCTACGAAAGCTAGCCTAATGGAAGACGAGAGACCACGTGAAGGAGAGCTGAAGTGCCCCAGCCAAGAGCTAGCCTACACCCGCAGCTATTTTGCCTATGTTCCACTTGTCCTATTTGCATAATATTGTTCCTTAAGTTAACCCATTCTTAATTTATTGTTTTAATCTTAAGCAATAATATTCAAGAACTAATGCGTTTGGTGTATTCATTATATTTTCCATAATATATATTATACTAATAAATGCCCATTCAAATTTTTGTCTGAGTGCTCAAGTGGGTATCATTTAAAATAATCTTATATACTATATATAACAGTCAAGGTTTAGGCAACACAACAGAAACTGCATGAGTTTATTTTATCAGAATTTTTTAAACAGTATGGGCGAAGCAAAAAAGTAAAAAAGGGAACGCTTGAGTTAACAAAGAGATAAGAACTATGTAAAGTAGTTACTGCCCTGAAAGAATAAAGGGAAGAGCATGGGGTTATTAGAACCTAGAAGTTTGGAACCACCAGGAGCTGGGACCCTATGAGGAGAGGGTTGGCCCCTGACAATGCTGGTCTCTCTAAGGGAGCTCCTGAGGCTGATTCTAGCAGTGTAGGGAAAGAAACTGGAAACTGGAACAATTTCCTCTGTAATTAATGGCCCTTGCCAGGGTAAAGAATCACTGCTGAAGAGATGCTACTGGAAGAGCAAGCAAACAAAAAGGAGGGTGTCCCTTCCCCTTCTTCCTTCCTTCCAGTCTCCCTCATGAAGGAGCATCTGGCTGGTGATGGGAAAAGGTGCTCCACAGAGCACCACCCCAACATCACACAGGCATCTGCTGACCCACAGCTGACTGCAGATGAGGAAGCTCAGCCTAGGTCACACAAACACCTCCCAGCTGAGTCTAGCCTAAATTGCCAACCTGCCAAATCATGAACTAATAAGTGACTATTGTTTTAAGCCACTACCTTTAAGGGAATTTAGTATGCAGCAATAGCTATCTGATTCATACAGGCCTACAAGACTATAGAAAAACTATCACATGTAATCCCAGCACTTTGGGAGGCCAGGGCGGGCGGATCAACTGAGGTCAGGAGTTCGAGACCAGCCTGACCAACATGGAGAAACCTCATCCCTACTAAAAACACAAAATTAGCCAGGCGTGGTGGTGCATGCCTGTAATCCCAGCTACTTGGGAGGCTGAGGCAGGAGAATCACTTGAACCTGGGAGGCAGAGGTTGCAGTGAGCCAAGATCATGTCATTGCACTCCAGCCTGGGCAAAAAGAGCAAAACTCTGTCAAAAAAAAAAGAAAAAAAGAAAAAGAAATAAAGAAAGAAAGAGAAAGAGAGAGAAAGAAAGGAGAAAGGCCACTGCAGAGAAAAGTCTAGAAGGATGGGTTCATGGGTTCATTGAGAGACAATAGCTTAACAACCAGCACACCATAGCTGGCAAAACACTATCATTAAAAAAAAACATGCTCAAAAGGGGAAATGCCAGTTTGGGTAAATATGCTTTTGTGTTGGAGAGAAAGAATTTGGAACAGGCTTTTCAGACCCCCTTAAGGCCCAACAAACAAATTATAATTTAGGCAAGTCTGGGATTCTTCACAGCTCAGCTTGTGGTGATGGTATTAGCTTCGCAACTCCAAAGAAGTTAAGCTGTCTGTGTGAAATCTCCTCAACAACACCTCACTGGCAAACCTGGAGGTGCTGAAAACAGAGCTTTCAATTCTTGTTTGCAACCAAGGGAGTTGAGTTGGCAGATGGGCATATGTCCAGCCTTGGGAAAGGACATCGCAGACTTTGCATCCTAAGAACTCATAACCACAACGGCAAGGTAAGACACAAGCTCTTGAAAGTTTCCTTCACAGTGCAGCACAAATGACCTTGGCTATGTGCCCTGTTATTGCTGGTCCCTGCTTAAAAATCTCCTGTGACTTTCAACCACACAAATTTCCTATCTGGTTGCAAAAATGCCCTTGATAATTCACCCCTCCCTCTATCCTGCCCCCTTTACAATGTGGCTTGGCAGCTCCTCCCATCAAGAGTTAAAATCTATTTCCTCACCCCTTGAATCTAGGCTGGCCATGGGACTTGCTTTGGCCAATAGATGTGGCAGAAATTATGGAGTGCCAGTTCTAAGCATAAGTCTCAAGAGGTTTTGCATGCAGCAACTTTCTCTTAGAACCCTGCCACCATGTGAACAATCCTGCCTGAGCTAGCCTAATGGAGGATGAGAGACCATGTGGAAGAGAGCTAAGGTGCCCCAGCCAACAACCAGCCTACCCCAGAAGCAGAGGCATCTGCTGACCCACAGCTGACTCCAGATGCATAAGGGAGCTCAGCCTAGATCCAGAACTCCTCCCAGCTGAGTCTAGCCTAGACTGCCAGCCTGCCAAATCATGAAGTAATAAGGGACTATTGTTTTAAGTCACTACCTTTTGGGGGAATTTGATATGCAACAATAGCTCTCTGATACATACAGGCCTACAAGTCTATAGAAAAACTACGCTGCCTCTCTCTCCAGCCACACAATTTCTTTCTCTTCTCATTTACTATTCTAATTCCTCTGTGTTATAGTCTGTGTCCCAAAATTCATGTCAAAATCCTACTCTCCAAGGTAATGGTATTAGAAGGTAGATTTTTGGTAGGTGATCAGGTCATAAGGGTGGAGCCCTCATGAATGGGATTAGTATCCTTATAAAAGAGAACCCAGAGAGCTCATTTGCTCCTTCTGCCATGTGAAGATACAGTGAAAAAAGAAGCAGGCCCTTGCCAGACACGAGTTTGCCAATGCCTTGATCTTGGACTTCCCAGCCTCCAGAACTGTGAGCAGTAAGTTTCTATTGTTTATAAGCTACCCAGCCTATGGTATTTTGTTACAGCAGCCTAAATGGACTAAGACAGTCTACCTAGACCATTATTTCCCTTTCATCATCCACCAGCCAATTCCAGCACATCTTTTATATCTCAGCTTAAATACTCCCTCCAAGACCTCCCTCTATCTCTAACATGAATGAAATCCATGTCTCAAGTTCTTCACAGAATCCTCTACCCTTTCCTTCATGGAACTTATCATAATTTATAATTATATATCTAGCAAAGTTCTTTGTTGTTAAACATCTGCTTCCTCCACCCTCCTAGAAACTCCACAAGGACCTCCCTGCACCCAGTGCCTAGGCAATGCCAGACACATAGCAGATGCTCCATTAATTATCTGTCGAATGACTGAATGGCTTCCAAGTTAGTTAACTGGGCACCGTTGATAACAGATTCTGGCCTATTTGAAGGATCAAAGAAGAAAGTGGTGCTACCTTCTCCCCTGCCACTATCTTCCCCACTTGTGGTGCCAGTTCAGGAGGTTTGGAATGGATGTGGCTAATGATAGACGTAGACTTATTATTGCCTTTCTTGGATCATAATTCTGCCAGGCTCTGAGTCCGTGTGGCATAGATGGCTAATTGTCCTCCAAAATTTATCCCCTCTTCTTCCATTTATACTCTCCCATGGAGTTTTAACAGGGCATGTGGCCACCCTACTGGGATCTCACTTCTCAGCTTCCCTTGCAACTGGATGTGGCCTTGTGACTAAATTCTCATGAACAGAATGTGAGTGCAAGTGATGTGTCAGTATCTTCATCACTTTCCTAAAAAGGGAACTGCTGGTCCTCAACTTCCTCTCGTTTACCCTTCCAATGAGCCAGAACATGCATGTGATGCTGGTGAGTCAGCTTCAGTCACATGAATAAAAACAAACTCCAGGAGATGACTAAGCAATAAGACAGAAGGAACCCAAGTCCCTAGACAAGTTCACAGAACCAAGCTACCTATCCAACCCTGGGCCCACCTGGATTATAACATGAGAAAAAAATAAGTCCTAATCATATTTTTGAAGCACTGCATTTTAGGGCTTCTTTGTGACAGCAGCCTACCCTCTAGTCTAATCAATATACCTCACCAAGTCTCCTGCTCCTAAGGGAGACAAAGAAGCAAAATGAGTCTCAAAACATCATCCAAATGGAATAGATATAGACCTGTAATCCCAACACTGTGGGAGCCCAAGGCGGGTGGATCACTTGAGGTCAGGAGTTTGAGACCAACCTGGCCAACATGGCAAAACTCTGTCTCTACTAAAAATACAAAAATTAGCCAGATATGATGTTGTGTACCTGTAATCCCGCCTACCCACGAGGCTAAGCCAGGAGAATTGCTTGAACCCGGGAGGGGGAGGTTGCAGTGAGCCAAGATCATGCCACTGCACTCCAGCCTGGGTAACAGAGTAAGACTCTGTCTCAAAAAAATAAATAAAAATAAAAATAAATAGACCATTAATTAATAGATATAGCCTTGGTCTGTGACCAAAGCTCAGAATGTTATGATATTCCTTTCCTATGTCACCTCAACTTGCCCCTGTCATCAGACAGGACAAATTCCCCACTGGTCCTTTGCACTCACAGCTGTTACATTTGAAATGGGAGCTTAGCCTTCCCTGCCCTGGTTCCTCCTTAGACTCATTTGGGAAAACAGGAAACGTAATTATTTCTGCCATAACCTTTATCTCATGGAGCCTGACAGAGTGTAACTAATGGTAGGAATTAAAACATTCTAATTGCCAACTCGTAACAACTCCCGAAAAAAATCATTTTAACTCATTATACATATTAAATTATGACATGCTTAATGTCCAAACCTAATAGATTCAGTACTCAGGAAATCCCTTATACAGGTAGACACCTTTCCTCCTGTACTTTAAGAAAATTTTACATCAATATGCGGGACTTCTCAAACTTTTCTATCGCAGTTTTCTTAATAGGAAGGAGAATTTGTGCCAAAAGATGTATGGAAATTTAGCACAAAGTAGCCCTTTACAAGCAGAGGATTTCTTTAAAGCATTGTGTTTTATCTCAAGATTCCAAGGCAAATGTTTATATTCTCTGCTTGTTTTAGTATGAAATAGTTTTCATTTGCTTGCCATCATTTTTAAGGAGTTGAAAATACAATCAACCTCACTCATCATAAAATAAAAGCAAATTAAAACTAATGTGACATATTTTCACCTATAAAATTGAGAACATTTTAAAATGTGATAATACTTCTATTAACGAGGGTGTGAGAAAACAATTCTCAGGCAGGGCATGGTGGCTCACTCCTGTCATCCCAGAGCTTTGGGAGGCCAAAGTGGGAGGATCGCTTGAGCTCAGGAATTTAAGATCCACCTAGGCAACATAGTGAGACTCTGTCTCTACAAAAAGTAAAATATAAATTAGCTGGGTGTGGTGGCATGCGGCTATTGTCCCAGCTACTGGGGAGGCTGAGGCGGGAGGATTGCTTGAACTGGGGAAGGCCAGGTTGCCATGAGCCATGATCACGCCACTGTATTCTAGCCTGGGTGGCAGGACAGGACCCTGTCTCAAAAAAAAAAAAAAATCCCTCTTCCCTGATTGGTGGGACGGTAAGCTGGTGCAATCTCTTGGGAGGAGCAGGTGGTTAGAAAATGTGTATCGAATTTTTATGCAAAATTTAAAAAGACCCACAATTAGACCCTAGGAATTTATTCTCCAGATATTCTCATGCATGTGCGCAAGGTATATTTGCAAAGATTTGTATCCAGCACTATCTGTAATTGCAAAAATCCAGAAGCAACCTCAGTGTCAATCCTTAGAAGACTGTATACATGAGATACTGTACATGTTGGTTGGGTTCTCTGAGAAGCGCATGCCCAGATAGAATGCAAAAGATTCATTAGGGAGTAACACCTCTGCCAGAAAAGCAGAAGAGATAGGATTGGGCAGGAGGGGCCATTAGAGCACAATTTAGAGCTAACACCATTTCAGAAGGCAGCAAAGATTACCTGTTAGAGAAATGGTCAGGCCCTTGTACCCTCAGTTACTGGCTGGGAGCCACTCCAAGAAGAGCATGACCATGACTTAACAGCTAAGGGTACCCTGAAAGAGCTGCCAGGTTAAGGCTATCAGCTCCTCACTCCCCACAGGTGGACAGAGGCCTTTTTTTAAGGAGGATCTGAGCAGCTCACCTCCAAGTCTGGCACAAGGGTTACCCATAGGACGAAGATGAAAGACATGAATCTATATGTATTAGTATGGAACAATCTCCATGATAGATTTTTAAGTGAAAGAGTAATAGTAAATTGCAAAAGAGAACACAACGTTTTGGGACTAGGCAGAAGTGATAACCGAACAACAGTGTGAATGGAGTAAAATGTCACTGAATTGTACACTTTAAAGTGGCTAATTTTGCTATGTGAATTTCACCTCAATTTTTTTTGTTTTGTTTTTTGAGATGGTGTTTCACTCTTGTCCAAGCTGGAGTGCAATGGCACAGTCTCGGCTCACCACAACCTCCGCCTCCTGGGTTCAAGCAATTCTCCTGCCTCAGCCTCCTGAGTAGCTGGGATTACAGGTGCGTGCCACCACACCCAGCTAATTTTGTATTTTTAGTAGAGACGGGGTTTCTCCATGTTGGTCAGGCTGGTCTTGAACTCCCGATCTCAGGTGATCCGCCTGCCTCGGCCTCCCAAAGTGTGGGATTACAGGCATGAGCCACTGCGCCTGACCCCACCTCAATGTTTTAAAAGAGAGAGAATACAGCAGGCTGTCATTTGTGTTAATTTTAAAAAGGAAATGAATTTATATGCATGCATAAATGCTAGACACGGAATCTCTCTGAAAGGAGCCATGAAACACTCGTACTATGGTCTCCAGTCAGGAAAGAGACTTAATTTTCACTGAACACCCTTGGTGCTGCTTAAATTTTTACCATGTGCATGTAATTACACCCCCTCTTTAAAAATCATTAAAGATGTTTAATTGTTCTGATGAAGGAATACATTACTTGCCATCAAGAAAAACGAATGCAAAATTTTCTGCGAGACAATTTTTAGCAAGACACTGTTGTATTGATCATTCAAGTTCAGAAAATTCAGCCTCTGTCAAGGGGCACAAACATCATATATCAGGTTCAGTTTGTCCTCTCTCTCAGAGTCAAAGTGCTTTAGGAACATAGACAGAATAAGTTTCCGGAACCAAATGGCAAATATCAAAACTTGCTAGAACAGGAGAAAAGTGTATCTTATTGAAAATTCACCAGCTGCTATACCATTCAGCATTGGGAAAATCAGCATGCCTTCTTAGACTTCATTATTTTAAAGATGGCAAAATAGCCAAGTCACGGATGTCTCCCCTTTCATCAAAATGTAAAGAACTAGCTGCCTCTGGGACTCTCCACCAATTTTCAAGTACATCTTTTGAACCCATTTGATGGTGTCACTCAATAAGGGCACCTTTTTCAACTTGGCTGCCTCTTTTTGACCCAAAATAATTTCAACCCTTTCTGCAGCTCTGGGCTTCACCAGGCTTTCTATTATTGCATGTACCTTTCACAGTGATTCTAAACTGACCTGAATGAAGAGACAAACAATTTTGTATCTATTTGTTTGATTGCACTTCTCATTGTACTGCTCCAAGATAAGGCTTGTCTTTTGAGTTGCAAAAAATACTAGCGCTCTATTTCCAAAGTCAAACAAGTGGCTTTTCAATGTCTCTGCAAGTGTTTTGTTTCATGCAGTCAGTGCTGACTTTTCTCGATGGAGAGACATATGGTTTGGGCCCATTTTAGCAACTCTATAATAAAAGTGATTATAAAAATAAGCATCTAAGAATATCTTAGGCTTTTAAGATTGACACCACTGCTCGCTACTCAATTGCTAGTTGTGGTCGGCAGTGCACACAGTGTCTTTGTGGTCAAGTTCACTGTGGCAAGCTCAGAGGTCATGTCAGATCACAACACAGGGACTTTGAATTTGGACATCCATTCATTACGTGGCACACGTCACGAGCTTCAAGATTTTGCTTCAAAAACTCTTCTGTCTTCTAGGTGAAAGTGTAAGTTTAAACCTACTGCTCTTTAAGAAAGTAAATGAAAAATGACACTAAAGTCCCAAAAGCCAGAATTGTCAGCAATCCTAGGTGCAGTTCATTCATTCATTCATTCACGTATTCATTCAATAAATATTTATGGAGGGCCTATTTACCTGGCAGCACTTCATGAGGCCCTGGAAATACAATAGTGAGCAATAAAAACACACTCCTTCACCAGGTGGAGCTACAATCTATTAGGGAGATATAGATGTTAAACAAATTATCACACAGGCCAGGCATGGTGGCTCACACCTGTAATCCCAGCACTTTGGGAGGCCGAGGCGGGCGGATCACCTGAGGTCAGGAGTAGGAGTTCAAGACCAGCCTGACTAACATGGCGAAACCCTATCTCTACTAAAAATACAAAATTAGCTAGGCATGGTGGTGCACGCCTGTAATCCAAGCTACTTGGGAGGCTGAGGCAGGAGAATTGCTTGAGCCGAGATTGCACCATTGCACTCCAGCCTGGGCAACAAGAGCGAAACTCCAACTCAAAAAAAAAAAAAAATTATCGCACAAACAAGTACATAATTCTATATTGTGAAGTGTCCCAAAGAAAAATATGCTACTTCAATAAGTACAGGAGGCTTTCTTTAATTTGGAAAGTTAGAAAAGTGATATTTAAAGTGAGAACTGTAAGACAAGTCACATCGTCAGTGCAAAGTGGAAGGAAAGTATTTTAAGTAGCAAGGAGAGCATGAGTAAAGACCACGGAGAAGGAAAGCGACGATGCAGTTAGAGAAATGAAAGGACCGCATTGGTGGGGCACCGGGATGAAGGAGTTGATGAAGAAGATGTAACCAGAAAGGCTGGCAGGGACAAAGTCATGCTGGGTCTTGAAGGCCAGCATGAGCATTTGAGATTCTTAAAGTAATTCTTAAAGGGAGCCTTTGAGGGTTTTAATGAGGGCAGTATCTTTATTAGATGTGCACTTGTTTGGGGTTTCTCTGGATTTTGTTGAAAGGACAGTTTAAGCAGAAGGCAGATTAGGAAATAGGAGAATCGAGAGGCTGTATATGTTGAGACGCAATGGTAGCCTAGGGTGACAATGCAGGAAATGGGAAGCAGTGGATGAACTGGGGGTATGTTTTGAAGGTAGAATAGATGATGGCTGGGAAGACAGTGACTGTTCAAGGGCAAGGGGGTGGGGGGAGGTATCAAGAATGTTTAGAATATAGCTAACCGTATACCCTTTTAGAAACAGTCTTCTCTGAATATCTCTCCTGTCTCCAAGCCTCAGTTTCCTCATCTATGAAATAAGAACACTACTACTTCCTTTTTAAGGTTGTTAAACTGGTTAAATGAGATTATGCAGGGAAAGCATCACTAGTCAGTGCTCAAAAATGTGCTTTTTAAATTTCCTCCCTTTGCCTCATATTCTCAACTTTGTCCTTTGTAATATTATTGTTCTTTAAGTGGGCTTGGTTTTGTCCTATCTTTGCCCATTCACTCACCGCTCCCCACCCACCCAAATCCCCTCTATATTCTGTTTATGCAAGACTGAGGTTACCCCTTCTCAGTCCATTGACTTATCTCTCCTCTCTCATTGACTTGTCCCAGGCAATTTATTCTGCAATCTTGGACAAAAATCTGGATTTTCAGCCAGGTGCAGTGGCTCACACCTGTAAACCCAGCACTTTGGGAGGCCAAAGCGGGTAGATCATTTGAGGTCAGGAGTTTGACACCAGCCTGACCAACATGAGGAAACCCTGTCTCTACTAGAAATACAAAAATTAGCTGGGCGTGGTGACGTGTGCCTGTAATTCCAGGCACACCTGTAATCCCAGCTACTCGGGACGCTGAGGCAGGAGAATCGCTTGAACCCGGGAGGCAGAGGTTGCAGTCAGGCGAGCTCACGCCACTGTATTCCAGCCTGGGCAACAGAGCGAGACTTCATCTCAAAAAAAATAATAATAATTAATTATGTAATCCAGCTTTGAAACACTCTTTGGCTATACTTCTGTATGCTTTAAGGAGGAACAAAACACAGATGGTCCCCAACTTACATTGGTTAAACCTACAATTTTTCAACTTTACAATGGTGCAAAAACAATACGCATTCAGTAGAAACTGTACTTCAAGTACCCATACAACCATTCTGGTTTGCCCCTTCAGTACAATGTTCAATAAATTATGTGAGATATTCAACACTTTATTATAAAACAGGCTTTGTTTTAGATGATTTTGCCCAACCTTAGGCTAATGTAAGTATTCCAAGCATGTTTAAGGTAGGCTAGGCTAAGCTATGATGTTCAGTAGGTTAGGTGTATTAAAGCAAGTTTTACTTAAGATATTTTCAAGTTACAATGGGTTTATTGAGATGCAACCTCATTGTAAGTCAAGGAACATCTGTACTTCAGAAGTCATCAAAGCTGCAAGAGCAGAACACAAGTCATATGAAAAGCCAGGTAGACATAATGCTATAGAAAATCCCTCCATTGGGCCGGGCACGGTGGCTCACGCCTGTAATCCCAGCACTTTGGGAGGCTGAGGAGGGCAGATCACGAGGTCAGGAGATCGAGACCATCCTGACTAACACAGTGAAACCCCATTTCTACTAAAAATACAAAAAATTAACCGGGCATGGTGGTGGGTACCTGTAGTCCCAGCTACTCGGGAAGCTGAGGCAGGAGAATGGCAAGAACCCGGGAGGCAGAGCTTGCAGTGAGCCGAGATCACGCCACTGCACTCCAACCTGGGTGACAGAGCAAGACTCCATCAAAAAAAAAAAAAAAAAAAAAAAATCCCTCCATCGTCAGAGTGTGAGCTTCCAGCTCATTATCCCAGAAGCCCGAGATAGCAGCAGTTCTCAGGTCTTGTGATAAAGGTCATCTCCTATCCTGGGGCTCTCAGGACCGTTATGCAAAAGTCTCCCTCTAAACCTGCCAGCCCCAGGGCCTTTCCCATCCTAAGTCCTGAAAAGTTCACTGGGCCAAATGGTGAACCACGCACTTATTGCCCCATAACCCTTGGCACAAATGTCTTCAAATATATCCACCAAGCCTACCTGCAGTACTGAGAATAACAACAGTAGCTAACATTGATTGGACACTTCTAAGCCCCTTAAATCCATTATCTTACTTAATTCTCACAACACTGATCAAGAGTTGGATAAAATAATCCACTCTCAAGCCAGCAAATCTAAACCAGCCACTCTTCCATATGGATTCCTGCTCTTATGGTAACAAGGGCTTGCCTTCCCCACATTTATTCCTAATGCTTCTGGAAAACCTCTGCTCCTCCTTTTCTGAGATGGAAAAATTTATAAGTGAAAAACCATTCCATCTTTCTGAGGTGTGGAGGGAGGAAAACAATCAGTCCTGCCTTCAACTAAGAGTGTGAAAAATAAGCTTAACTAAACCTGAAATACATTTTCAAATGCCTTTGAAAAGACTTATAAATCAAATCACATTTGTCCATCTCTCTGCTCTTCAAAATTATCATGCATGCATCTGAAGTTTAAGCAAAGAAATCCATTAAACAAACAAACCTAAAATCATAAAACCCAGATTTAGAGATTTATCCGCTCAGTCTAATGAATGTCCGATTCAGAATACAATTTTGTCTTCAAAGAGCCCTGAAGGTTCTTATCTTTGTTATCTTTCTACACTGTTAGCAGAAATATTACATCTTTGAAAAGAAGAAAAACATTATTCCCAGAGCTAAAACAGAAAAGGCTTTGAACTATTTTAGGGATAAATCAACTCACAGTTACCAATAAACCAAAAAGAATTAAAAAGACTATTTCAAACCAAGTTGACTACTCTTACATATATTCAAGTGTCAACTTACAAATCAGTCTTTAAATATACACATACACTTTCTAACTCTCCTGAAATGTCACCCAAGCCCCCATTCAATCAGCTGAAAACAATTTAATTCTTTCTCTAGGGAGGAAATCAGGTTATCAGATAAGTAAACCTTAAATACCATTTCTAGGCCTGGTGTGGTGGCTCACGCCTGTAATCCCAGCACTTTGGGAGGCCAAGGCAGGTGGATCACTTGAGGTCAGGAGTTTGAGACCAGCTTGGCCACATGATGAAACCCTGTCTCTACTAAAAATACAAAACTTAGCCAGGCATGGTGACAGGCACCTGTAATCCCAACTACTCAAGATAATCTGCATACCAGTTGTGGGTAGACATAGGTTTTTGTCCAGAGCCCTCCACAGACCCATCCCTTACCTACCATTGTCTCTCGGGCTTCAACCTTATTTGAAAGTCTGGATTTCCAGTTCCACATACTGCAAACACAAGACCCATTCTTTCTGGTCCTTATATTTTACCTGGAGATTAAAATACAGGCTGGGCGTGGTGGCTTATGCCTGTAATCCTAGCACTTTGGGAGGCCAAGGTGGGTGGATCGCATGAGGCCAGGAGTTTAAGACCAGCCTGGGCAACATGGTGAAACCCCTGTCTCTACTAAAAATACAAAAGTCATCCAGGTGTGGTGGTGTGTGCTGACAGTCCCAACTACTCGGGTAGCTGAGGCATAAGAATCGCTTGAACCCAGGAGGCAGAGGTTGCAGTGAGCTGAAATCTCACTACTGCACTACAGCCTGGGCAACAAGGTGAGACTGTCTCCAAAAAAAAAAATAAGTTTCTGTCTAACAATATCATAAGAAAATGGCTGGACAGGTTTTCACCAAAGTTGGAGGGTACTTTTGTGATGGGTTTGGTTTAAATTGGTTTAAAATATAAGACACATAGTCCATAGAGAATTCACCTATGGACTATGCTGCTAAGAGAATCTCAAAGAGATGCACTGTTATGCTCCGGAGTTTTGTGAGAGGCCACTAAGGTCAGGAGACACACACCATATATATCAAGATGCTGTCAACAGAGAAAACCAGTGAGGTTTCAAACAGAAGCCCCAGTCCATTCAACCAGGCAGCCACTCCTCATTGCAGGTGCTGACCTGGGCTTCGGCTGCTTCTCACATGGGCAACTCTATATACTCTATTCCTGGGAGAAGGGCAGCAAAGACCCACTTATTAAATGATGTTTAACAATCCTCCAGGCAATTGTGTGACAGCTGGAATGAAAAATCAGGGTCAAATTGTACATATAAGGGAACAATTGTCCATATTTGTGTAAGTTACCCTCCAGAGTCTGCAAGTTAAAAGGCACACTTTAATCAATTTGGCAACTTGCGTGGCATTTTCCTCCACTATTTGTAGGATGCTGGTATCTCCTTAATAGGTACTGTTTTCCTATGCAACACACAATGACTTCTTGAACACTTGGCAGCTCTTCATTCGTTCATTTAACGAATATTTATTGAGTTACTACTATGTGCCAAACACCATTATAAAGGTACTGAGGATACAGCGGTGAACAAGATGGACAAAAATCCCTGCCTTTGTACTACATTCTGGAGTGGGTGTGAGGAGACAATGAACCAAAGAATAAACAAACTATGTACTGTGCAGGTGTGTCATGGGAAAAAATGAAGGAGGGAAGAAAAGCGGAAAAGCAGAAAATGTCAGGAATGCACTTTCGTGGGGAGTGGCCAGGCAGGTGGCCAAGAAGTGACATTTGAACTAAAGAAGGTATAAGTGAGCAAGCCATGAGGGAATTTGGCAAAAGAGTCTTGGAGGCAGAGGTCACAGCCAGCAGGTGCAAAGACCTGGGGCAGGAGTGGGTCCAGGGCATTGGATGGATGGGGAGAAGGTCAGCATGGCTGAAGGAAGTAGGGAGTAAGCTCAAACAAGTCGCAGGTGGGAGACTGAGTGTGTTGGACCTTGTAGGCAATTTTAAGAACTTTAGTTTCCACTCATTAACATGGAAAACCACTGAAAGGTTTTGGGCAAAGGAATAACATAATCTGCCTTTTTTTCTTCAAATGCTGTGAAACAGATACTTATTTGACCCTATCACCATTTCTACCTTTGGAAAGGCTATGGTGTGTTACTGGATGTTGAGGATAGCTTACTCTTCAATGCGCAGTAACCAAACTGAATTCATTCTTTCTCAAGATAAGAGAAAGATAAGCCAGGTGTGGTGGCTTTCTTAGATAAGCCAGGTATGGTGGCTCACGCCTGTGAGCTGAGGCGAGAGGATCACTTGAGGCCAGGAGTTGAAGACCAGCCTGGGCAACATAGTGAGACCCCTCATCTCTTAAAAATTTATTTTTAGTTAGCCAGACATTGTGGCATCCACCTGTAATCCCAGCTCTTCAGGAAGCTGGAGTGAGCTATGATCACGCCACTGCACCCCAGCTTGGGTGACAGAGTGAGACCCCCATCTCTAATTTTAAAAAAAGAAAAAAAGACTGGATAGGGCCTGGTTAATACAATTAACTCCCCAAAATTCAAGTTTTTCATATATGTCTTTTTTTAAATAGCTTTAATTGACATAAAATTCACCCATTTAAAGTTTACAATTCAATGGATTTTTATATATTCACAGTGTAGTACAACCATCACCATAATCTTTTTTTGTTTTGTTTTGTTTTGTTTTGAGACAAAATCTAGCTCCATTGCCCAGAGCTGGAGTGCAGTGGCGTGATCTCAGCTCACTGCAACCTCCGCCTCCTGAGTTCAAGCGATTCTCCCACTTTGGCCTCCCAAGTAACTAGAATTACAGGCATGTGCCATCACGCCTGGCTAATTTTTGTATTTTTAGTAGAGATGGGGTTTCTCCATGTTGGCCACACTTGTTTCAAACTCCCGGCCTCAAGAGATCCACCTGCCTCGGATCCAAAGTGCTGGGATTACAGGCATGAGCCACCGCATCTGGCTGTAATCTACTTTAGAACTTGTTATCATCCCACCACCACCAAAAAGTCTTTACCCATTAGCAATCACTCCCCATTTTCTCAACCCTTCCTGCAAAACCCCCACCCAGCCTTGGGCAACCACTAATCTACTTTCTATACATTTGCCTATTCTGAACATTTCGTATCAATGGAATCATACAACATGCGACATTTTGCATCTGGCTTCTTAGAATAAGATTTTCAAGGTTCATCTATGTTGCAGCATATATCAGCACTTCAGTCCTTTTGGGTTTTTTTTTTTTAACAATCTTTACCATTTTCAAGTGTATAGTTTCATGGCAGTAAGTATATTCACACTGTTGTGTAACCATACCCACCATCCATCTCCAGAACTCTTGTCACCTCTCCAAACTGAAACTCTGTACCCATTAAACAACAACTCCCATTCCCCACCCCACCCCAGTCCCTGGCATGGCAACCACCATTGTACTTTCTGTCTCCATAAATATGACTACTCGTACTTCATGTTTTAAATTGCCAAGTAATGTTTCATTGTATGGATATACTGTACAACAATTTAACTATCTATTCAGCTAATGGACATTTGGGGGTTTTTTAACCTTTTGGCTATCATGAATAATGTTCTGATACTTCGTGTGTGTGTATAGATAGATAAATTAAATAGAAGATAGATAGGAGACAGAGAGAGAGATTGGAGACAGGGTCTCACTCTGTCACTCAGGCTGGAATGCAGTGGCAGGGACACATCTCCCTGCAGCCTCGACCTCCCAGGCTCAGGTGATCCTCCCACCTCAGCCTCCCAAGCAGCTGGGACTACAGGCATGTGCCACCACACCTGACTAATGTATGTATTTACTTATTTATTTATTTACTGTAAAGACAGAGTCTAGCTATGTTGCCCAGGCTGGTCTCAAACTCCTGACCTCAAGTGATCCTTCCTACCTCAGCCTCCCAAAGTACCAAGATTACAGGCATGAGCCCCCATGCCCAGTCTGATACTTTTTTTTTTTTTTAAGTATTGTTCCAGTTGCCTTGTTGAAAATAGACCCCAAGAAAGCAAATCTCAGACAGAGAAAACTGCTAGGAAGTTCTTGCTGGAAGCCAGGTGAGAACAGATAGAGGCTCACATTTGAATGAAGTAGTCGGAAATAGCCACATTTGGATGTATTTTTATACAATTCCTGCTCCTGAAGTCTTCCCCACTTTTTTTTTTTTTTTTTTTAACCATTACTACAATTGCTTTGCTGCCTTTTTGCTGATTTATTGGATCACGTGTTTAAAACACTGATGTGAACACCTACATTTATCCTTCTTACTGGGTATGTGTTAGGTATGTAACAAAGTCTTAGTTCTCCTGGGGTCTGCCTGCATGAACCAACCAAATATAAATCTGCAAAATGGGAACTCTACAGTGTCTCTTCAGTTTTGCTGTCAAGATTTCACAGCCTCAGCTTCTAAAATTATTTCATCAAGTTCAATGGATACATATTCTTGAACTCCTTTCTAGCCTATATTTTCCAACAATGTTGCTAACTATATTTCCATACCAGCCTTCTTATCTAACATACTGGTTAAAATGTCAAAAAGCAGAGGGTTTAGAAAGCTTTTCTCGGTGGAATGTGCTTCTCCTTCATACATGATATAACTTGACTTGAACAATGTCATAAAGATATTTTCTCCACTAGATTAAAATTTTGTTTGCATGAATTTTTCAATAGCTTTAAGCAGTTGAATAGCAATATATGCAGGAAGAAGCTGAGAGACTTATGTAATAGATATTTCATATATCTATAACCCACACTGCTGCCCAGGAAAGGTGGGCTGCATTAATAGAGAGGAATTTTTCCTGCTGAATACCTTGAGGAGTTGGCCAACACGTTTGGGAGTAGAAGTCAGAAAGGGCCAGGTGTGATGGCTCATGCCTGTAATCCCAGCACTCTGGGAGGCCAAGTGGGGAGGACTGCTTAAGCCCAGGAATTTGAGGCCAGCCTGGGCAACAGAGTGAGACTCCATCTCTAAAGAAAAAAAAAATCATAAAAAACTAAAATTCTCTGCCAAAATGGACACAGAAAAAAACTGACAATCCAGAGAAAGATAATATGCAATGAAGCTAGACATGGTCAAATTAGGAAATGATATTGAGAGAGAATAAGAGCAAGAAAGAGGAGCCCTCAGCATTGAGAGGGCTGAGGATGCACAGAAGTGACTGATGGGTTGGTTAGTTAGTTACTTTTTGTGAAGTGTGCAATGTAAATTTCACTTTGCTCTCCCCACTGGAATCATCAGCTAAAGTCTACACTGCTATATCAGCTATCTATTGCTGTGTAACAAATTATTCCAAAACTCAGTGGCCTAAAACAACACGCATTTATTATCTCACAGTTTCTGTGGGTTAGGAATTCGAAGATGGGCCCCCTGCTTCAGGGTCTCCCATGGGTTGCTATCAAGGTGTCAGCTAGGTCTCATCTCAAGATTCAACTGGGGCAGGATCCACTTCCAAGTGCACCCACTTGATTATTGGCAAGATTCGTTTCTCATGAACTGTTGTCAGAAGCCACTTTCAGATCCTTGCCACGTGGGCCTCTCCGTAGGGCAGTTCACAACACAACAGCTTGATTTATCAGAGCAAGCAGGCAATGAGGCAGAACAGGGAACTGTCTTAGGGACATGCAGCACTCCCGCCCTCAAACATAGAAATAAAGAAAAATCTTAAGTTCCTTTAAGAAAAATTCCAGGAACTTAGCTAGCCCTTAAAAAATAAGTAAGGCTGGGCACGGGGGCTCATGCCTGTAATCCCAGAACTTTGGGAAGCCGAGGCAGGTGGATCACTTGAAGTCAGGAGTTCAAGACCAGCCTGGCCAACATGACAAAACCCCATCTCTACTGAAAATACAAAATTAGCCAGGAGTGGTGGTGCATGCCTGTAGTCCCAGCTACTCAGGAGGCTGAAGCAAGAGAACTACTTGAACCCAGGAGGTGGAGGTTGCGGTGAGCCGAGATCAGGCCATTGCACTCCAGCCTGGGCAATGGAGAAAGACTTTGTCTCAAAAATAAATAAATACATAAATAAGCAACTTAATAAGCAAGAAGTTAATAGTAGCTTAGAATAATGGGCAAGAAAGTTAAAATCATGGGATGTTTGGCTTCCCTATAAAAACTAATGTTCATAGATGGTTTTACAAAAATGAGGACTCCCCACTAAATGGGTCCACTGACACATAGGACACAGATAACGGGGAACTGAAGGCTAAATTCTTAACACTCTTCTCGGTTCTAAATTTCTTCCTAAGGGGAGTAGAGGAAGTCACACCCCAGGCCAGAACTAACATTCCGCTGCTCTCAAATTTTTAAACAAGGCTTTTCCTCCTAAGCCAATTACAAATCAAAACATCTTTAAATCTACCTTTGACCCATGGGTTTCCGCTTTGAGACGTCCTGCCTTTTTAGGTCAAACCAATGTAGAGCCTCCCATATATTGATTTATAACTTTGCATGTAACCTCTGCCTTCCCGCAATTATAAATCCTTACCTATAAGCCATCGGGGAGCTTGGGACTTAAGCATTAACTAATTTTCTTTGCTTGGTGCCCCTCCAATAAATACCCCACTTCCTCTTGCTACAATCCCAATATCAATGTTTGGTTTTGCTGTGCTGGGCAGGGGGACCCAAGTTAGGTTCAGTAACAGCAAGAAGGCAAGACAGAGTGTGTGCTAGCAAGACAGAAGTCCGTGTGTTTGGTAACCTAATCTCAAACTGAAATGCCATCACCTTTGCTGTGTTCTACTGATTAAAAGCTAGTCACTCATATGTTCACCGCAGCACTATTCACAAAAGCAAAGACATGGAATCAACCTAGGTGCCCATCAATGGAGGATTGGAAAAAGAAAATGTGGTACATATATACCATGGAATACTACACAGCCATAAAAAGGAACAAAATCATACCCTTTGCAGCTACATGGATGCAGCTGGCAGCCATTTTCCTAGGTGAATTAACGTAGGAATGGAAAACCAAATACTGCATGTTCTCATTTATAAGCAAGAGCTAAACATTGGGTACACATGGATATAAACATACGAACAATAAAAACTGGGGACTACGGCTGGGCATGGTGGCTCACACCTATAATCCCAGCACTTTGGGAGGCCAAGCTGGGCGGATCACTTGAGGTCAGGAGTTCAAGACCAGCCTGGCCAACATGGCAAAACCCTGTCTCTACTAAAAATACAAAAATTAGCAGGGCGTGGTGGCAAGCACCTGTAATCCCAGCTACTCAGGAGGCTGAGGCATGAGGATCACTTGAATCTGGAAGGTGGAGGTTGCAGTGAGCCAAGATCATGCCACTGCACTCCAGTCTGGGCAACAGAGCAAGACTCTGTCTCAAAAAATAAAAAAAAAATTAAAAAAAAATTAAAAAAAACGGGGACTGCTAGATGACAGAGAAAGGGAGGGACAAAAGGGCTGACAAACTATGCTCACTATTTGGGTGACAGAACCAGTCATACCCCAAACATCAGCAACAGACAACATACCTATGTAACAAACCTGCACATGTATCCCCTACATCTAAAATAAAAGTTGAAATTATAGGCTGTTCACAGTGGCTCATGCCAGTAACCCCAGCATCTTGGGAGGCTGGGGCAGAAGGATCACTTGAGTCTAGGAAATCAAGACCAGCCTGGGCAACATAGGGAGACCTCCTCTCTACAATAAAATTAAAAATTAGCCAGGCATAGTGGTGTGCACCTGTGGTCCCAACTACTTGGAAGGCTGAGGTGGGAGGATTGCTTGAGCCCAGGAGTTCAAGGCTGCAGTGAGCCGTGATTGTGTCACTGTACTCATCCTGGGCCACAGAGCAAGACCCTGTCTCATAAAAAGAGACAGCTCACTGTCAGCTCACTGCAACCCCCACCTCCTGGGTTCAAGCAATTCTCCTGCCTCAGCTTCCCAAGTAGCTGGGACTACAGGAGTGCACCACCATACCCGGCTAATTTTTGTATTTTTTTTTAGTAGAGACGAGGTTTCACTGTCTTGGCCAGGCTGGTCTTGAACTCCTGACCTCATGATCCACCCTCCTCAGCCTCCCATAGTGCTGGGATTACAGGCGTGAGCCACCGCACCTGGCCAAGAAATTATTTTTTTAATGAAAATTAAAAAATAAAAGCTAGTCACTAGGTCCAGCCCACAGTCAGGGCAAGGGGTCACAAAAGGACACGAATATGAGGTGGCAGGGATCATTTGGGGTCATCTTAGAAGCTGTCTACCACAATGTTCCACTATGGTTTCGTATGAATGAATTATTTCAGAGGATTCACACCTGGGGCGAGGAGGTACATTGATAGCATGCAACTAGAAGGAGTCCTGAGACAGTCATTTGCAGAAACCCTGGTGAGGTTTTGGTTTTCCTTGGCCATGGAATCAGGGGCTCCTCACTGGCTGATGGACTCAGCTGACACCCAGATTAATTTGAGAACTGTAACCACAGTCATTAACTACAGGGCAGTGCCCAGCTGTCCCCAAGCCAGAAGTAAAAGGTATGCATCTTCAGGACCTCAATGACAAACTTGATCATATAAAATAGGTAGCATTCATTGACCTGGTTCAGGCTACGCTGGAGGTGGACTACCACCTGGAAACAGAGAGACATTGCGGAAGCTTCCCTGAGGTTCCCCTTGCAGCCTTCAGGGGTGAATTCTTTGATATTGGGTGTTTGAAATGGAGCAATCAGGCCCCAGCAAAAAACAGATGCACACTCCAATGGGGTAATTGAGGACAGTTTAGGAAAGAGATTATTTACAGAAGTATGGACAGGATTAAGAGAAAACAAGGATGTGGAGCACACTGGTATTATCAACAGTGGGGTCTAAAAGGGAAGGAGAGAGAGAGAGAGAATCCTGGAACCCAGAGAGAGCTGTCACTGTAAGACAAAGCCACCCAACAGGAACTGTGGCCTTTAGGGAGAAACTGAGCCACTGCAAACTCTCAGTCCGGAAGGAAAGAAGCCAAGGGAATAAATACCTTGAAGTCTCCTTCCACCCTCCAATCTCCTACTGGGTCCCCATTGGCCAATCTGGCTCCTTGGGCACACCAAAGTTGAGAAGAATGGAGAGCGGATTTGGAGGCGCAAGCAGAAAGTATCCAAAACCTAGACAGAAAGCCAGGCAGCTTCACATGAGCTTTTTAAAAGTGTAGAAGTCATAAAAATTCTCCTGGGAATGAGCAAACACATGGGCTCTCAGAAGCTGAACACAAAATAGCTTTTAAAATGAAAGTCTGTTCTGGACGGGAAAAGGTGGTTCCTGGCAATGTGCAGAGGAGGATTAAAGTCCCCACCCTCAACTCCAGCCTGCTGCATCTTCCGAGAGAGAATTCCCCAGAGCCTGGACTAGGGAAGCATTGGCGCCTCTGGGAAAAGCTGCTACAGCCCTTGTTGGGCGGCCCTTTCTCACAGCTACTGAAGCTGCCTTTGCAAAGATTATGACAGTGAGAGAATCTGGTGTTGCTGACTCCATCTTGTTTCTAGCCTCACAGGCCAAGTTAATCATGGGATGAATTTTTTTATTTTATTTATATGCTTTTTGAGACAAGGCCTCGCTCTGTCGCCCAGGCTGGAGTGCAGTGGCATGATCACGGCTCACCACAGCCTCGAACTCCCTGGTCTCAGGGTGGTCCTCCCACCTCAGCCTCCGGAGTAGCTAGGACTGCAGGTGCATGTTAATTTTTTTGTATTTTTTGTGGAGATGGGGCTTCACCATGTTGTCCAGTCTGGTCTTGAACTCCTGGGCTCAAGCGATCTGCCTGCCTCGGCATCCCAAAGTGCTGGGATTGCAGGTGTAAGCTACTGCACCTGGACAGGAATTTAGTTTATAGTTTAATTTGAAAGCAAGGATGATAATAGTGTTCCACTAAAACTGATTCCCTCATTGTTTCAGGGCTGAAACCACCTTTGTAAAACTAAGGAAAAGCCACAAGATTAGGGAGGGGCCTGAATTCTGCTAAAATGGAGGCATAGTCTTAGGCATAGTTTTAGAACCAGCCATTGTTCTATAAGTCACAAGATTTGTGACTTCCCCAATTGCTCCTATGGATAACATCACTATTATAGAACCTAGGATTGGTCTTTTGAGATATTTTTCAGACTTCGCATTCTGGCAAATAACTGACCCCACCTGGACTTGTAACTCATGACTCAACTGGTCCTGTGGCCCCTACCCAGAGGTGGACTCAGAGCACAAGGACCATTTCCCACACCCCTATTGCATCCCCAACTAATCAGCAGCACCCGTTGCCTAGTCCTCTGCCCATCAAACTATCTTTGAAAAACCACAGGCTGGGTGCGGTGGCTCATACCTGTAATCTCAGCACTTTGGGAGGCCAAGTCAGGGGGATCATCTGAGGTCAGGAGTTTGAGACCAGCCTGACCAACATGGAGAAGCCCTGTCTCTATAAAAATACAAAATTAGCCGGGCATGGTGGTGCATGCCTGTAATGCCAGCTACTTGGGAGGCTGAAGCAGGAGAATCACTTGAAACCGGGAGGCGGAGGTTGTGGTAAGCCAAGAGCACACCATTGCACACCAGCCCAGGCAACAAGAGCAAAACTCCACCTCAAAAAGAAAAGAAAAACCACAGCCTCCAAGTTTTTGGGGAGACTGATTTGAGTGATAACTCCAGTTCTTCCATATGGCCAGACTCAGGTTAATTAAACTCTTTCTTCACTGCAATACCACAGTCTCAGTAAACTGGTTTTGTCTATGCATTGGGTAGGGAGGTTGAGTAATTACACTACAGTTCTTTCTGGATTCCAGGAGTCTCTCTCCCCTTTCCCCTTCCCTTTTAGACCTGGTTAGTAAGGGCTCTGTGCTGTTGACAATTCCAGAGTACCTCACGTCCTTTGTTTCATTTAACCCAGTCCATGCTTCTGTAAATACTCTCTTTGCTAAACTGTCCTCAAGTAATTGATTTTAATGTGCATCCATTGCCTGCCAGGACCTGATTAGTCCATTTCAAGCATCCAATATCAAAGAATGCGCCCAAAACAAAGACGCTGTTAGGAAACACAGAACTGGGCACTGCAAAGGTCTTTGAGCATGACACAAGGATGTTGCAAGAGCGGCAGGCCCAGAAGGGAAGTGGGGATTGAAGAACCTTAACAGCATATTCACAGGGCTCAGTCCTAGGATTCAGCATCATGACATATCACCTCCAAGCTTCCATGCTTTCATTTGTATAGCTAAGACTTGACAAGACTGGTGAGGGTGTCCGATGATGAGGACAGTCAGGGATGTTAAATTCCTGACTATACATTAACAAGGAGGAAAAAAAACTAACAAACCTGCATCAGTGTGAAGACCAGAAAGGCCTGTCCACAGAGCCAAATGACAAGGTACAACAGGATGCTGTTGAAAAAAATCAGACTAGATAAGAGCATGTTGCTGTGTGAGCAAACTCAGACCATACAAGAGAACTATAGGCCCCTCTCCTCCAGCCCAGAATTCCTGCCCTGAGTGATGCTAAATCAGGAGGAAGAAAAGCAGGAGATGATATTGGCTACCCTCAGGGGACAGGAAGCATCACCTGGTTGGACTAGCAGACTGCCATTCAAACTTAGATACATGGAGTCAGTCGGGTATGACTCAGTCCCCTGAGGCCAAATGTCAGCGAGGAGAGTGGGAGGAGCAAATCTCTCTCCTCCAATTAGAGTTGTCTCCGGAACAAACCCAGGTCTCAAGGCAAAGGCCTCACACACTATTTTGCTATTTTGTCACCCACGTAAAGTTTTCAAAAACAGGATCCCTGTAGCTCATCAGGCACTCAGGTGCATCAAAGCTGAATTCAGGGTAAAGATTGATGCTGTGGCCCAGTGAAGCTGAGATGCCCATACTCTCTCTGTTCAGGTTATAGAGAAAATGGGCACTTTGTGATCACTTATACCCATAATAAAAAACAATTTGTGTGCATCTCATGAGCAAGAAAAATAAACAGGAAAAAAGAAAGCAACCCAACTACTTGTAAGTGTAAGGAAATCCAACCCAAATTTGTTCATATAACTGAAAGGTCCAGGGGCAAACCTGCAGGTATGGTCTGATGCAGGTGCAAAAATCTTTTGCCAGGACCCAGTGTTTCTCACACCCTTTCTTTTTTCTTTTTTTCTTTCTTTCTTTTTCTTTTTTTCTTTCCTTCTTTCTTTCTTTTTCTTTTTTTTTTTTAAACAGGATCTCACTCTGTCACCCAGGCTGGAGTGCAATGGTGCAATCTCAGCTCACTATAGCCTCAACCTCCCAGGCTCAAGCAATCCTCCCACCTCAGCCTCCTGAGTGGCTAGGACCACAGGCATGCACCACAATGCCCAGCTAATTCTTTTTATTATTTATAGAAACAGGGAGGAAGGAGAACATCACACATAGGTCGGCAGTAGGGGGCAAGGGGAGGGAGAGCATTAAGACAAATACCTAATGCATGCGGGGCTTAACACCAGAGGATGGCTTGATAGGTGCAGCAAACCACAATGGCACTTGTATACCTATGTAACAAACCCGTACATTCTGCACTTGTATCCCAGAACTAAGAGTAAAATAAAGAAAAAAAAAAAAAGAAACAGGGAGTCTCACTATGTTGCCAGGGCTGGTTTCGAACTCCTGGGCTCAAGTGACCCTCCCTCCCACCTAAGCCTCCCAAAGTTCTGGGATTACAGGTGTCAGCCACCGTGCCTGACCTCACACCATTTCTTAACTCCGTTCTTCTCACTCCATTTCTTAATTTCATTCCTTTAGAAAGCTTCTCTTCTTACTACTTCAAGATGCTGCCCAATTCATGTGCAGAGGAAAGAACTTCCCTTTCCTCTGTGTTACACCGCAGGAGCTGTAACACAACCACTTCAGTAAAGCTGTTTTCTTCTTCCTCCAGCTTGCCCTTGAATTCTTTCCTGGGCAAGGCCAAGAACCCTCACAGGCTAAGCCCCAGTTTAGAGTTCATCTACCCTGCATCATTATGACTGAGGTCTTGTTTTCCTACTGGCTATCGAAAGGAAAGAGAAAGAGAAAGAACTTCTCTTTCTCTTTACTCTGACAGTTGAATAAAACATCCAAAGCCTGGCTCTCTTTGGTCCATCCCTGAATCAGTCATTATGGCCTGGGGAATGGAGTATGCTAATTGACTTAAGGGAATCAGGGCCCAGCACTGGAGTGAAGGTGGGGCTAATGCCACTTAATCCACTGGAGAGTACCAAAAGTGTGCTTCCCCAAAGGAAATTCACAATACTGTGGGAAAAGATGAATTGATGCTGAGTCACTATAAATGACAAATGCAAAAGATAAACATACCAGGCCCCATTCCTTGCAGGAAGCAAAAGATCCTAGAGGGAGAGGCTGACATGGGACAGGATGCCTGACCAATAAAACTTCTTCCAATGAGGATTCAGAGACATAGCCATACCTTCCAGGCTAAGTAAGGCTCAATTACAGGCAGCTGTCTGTCTCAGCTCCTCATGCACATCGTCGCTTTTGTCTACCTGGCATTTGTTTCTCCCTTATTCAGTTCTCATTGCTGTGTAACGAATTGACAGAAGTGCATCAACTAAAGCAACACAAATGTATTATCTCACAGCTCTATAGGTCAAAATCCAAGCATGGCTCAACCGGATTCTCTGCTCAGGGTCTCATGGGGCTGAAATCAAGGTGTTAGCTGGAGTTGCAGTCTTATCTAAAGCTCAGGGTCTTCTTCCAGGATGACTGGTTGTTTTCAGACTTCTTTTCCTTCTGATTATCTTGAGATAGGAGGCAGGACTTGACTCTGGAGGTGGGGCTTGGACGCCGAACCAAGTTCAGGACTAACTAAAACAGAGCTGGGAGGGAAGTAGCTTTCCCTAAGACACACCCACCAGTGTGCCAGGTCAGTTTACCGTTGACACGGCAATACCTGGGAGTTACCACTCCTTTCCATGGCAATGACCTGATGACCTAAAAGTCACTACCCCTTCCCTAGAAATTTCTGCAGAAACCACCCTTTAATCTGCATATAATTAAAAGCCGGTATAAATATGACTGCAAAACTGCCCAGAGATGCTACTGTTTATGGGGTAGCCCTGCTCTGCAGGAGCCGTCATGGAGCTGTAACACTGCAGGAGCTGTAACACAACCACTTCAGTAAAGCTGTTTTCTTCTTCCTCCAGCTTGCCCTTGAATTCTTTCCTGGGCAAGGCCAAGAACCCTCACAGGCTAAGCCCCAGTTTAGAGTTCATCTACCCTGCATCATTATGACTGAGGTCTTGTTTTCCTACTGGCTATCGACCAGAGACCTCTCTTACCTCCTAAAGACCACCCTAGGTCCTTGCCCTGTGGCTTCTCCATAGGATTTCTCACACTTTGAGCATCTCTGACTTCAGGAAGGGCCTAGTCCCTTTTAAAGGTGCACCCGATTAGGTCAGGCCCACCCACATGCTCTCCCTTTTGATTAACTCAAAATCGACTAACTAGTAGCCCAGTCATGGCAGGGCTATTCCATCACATCCTCTAGTTTTGCAGCACTGGAGAGGAGGAGATTGCACAGAGTGTGCACACCAGGGAGCAGGGATCTTGGGGGCCATCTCAGAATTCTGCTTACCACATTTAGTAATTGATCTCTTCTGGAATCAGTCCTTTCCTGCTCAGTCAATGTTATTTGTGGTAGGATTTAGGGTAATCAGACCTAGCCTTGGCCAATTGGTGTAACCATTGTCTGGGCCACAGTTGTCGGATGAGAAATGGGCATCTGCCTCAAGCAAGCCCAATCAGACCTAACCTGGAGACTTTTGCTGAAGTAACTAGGAAATACCTCTCTCTCTCTTTCTCTCTCTCGTTATTGTGGAAGTGTTAGGCTGTAAACTTAGAGCTGATGGTGGACACCATGTGCTATGATTCAAATGACCCCCCCAAAACTCATGTTGAAACTGAATCCCAAATGTGGCAGCATTGAGAGGGGGGACCTTGAAGAAGCGATTGTATCCCTCTTGAGGGCAGAGCCTTTCCTGACCACCTAATGTTTTATTAAAGCTTGTTCTCCACCACCCCTATCCCTACCATCACCATCTGGAGCTCTCAATCCTTTCCTCCAGATTTCTTTGCTCCATAATATTTATCACTATCTGATACAGGGGTGTGTGGATGTGAACATGTATGTGTGTGCATGTGTGTGTTTATGATCTGCCTCTCCCAGCCCCCAGTAGACTGTAAACTTCATGAAAGCAGGTCTTTGTGTGCTGTTGTTTCTGTAGCACGGGGTCTGCCAAAAAAATAGGTTCTCCATAAATGTTTGTTAAATGAATATGTTCTGATTCTATCTCCCTTCCTCCTCCAGAATGGAGGTAAATTTTCCCAATCTTTGCCTGAGTGAATGTCCTACTGAGTTCAGTTTTGTTTGAGAAAGGATGTGTGTATGTTCACCCATACACTGCACAAATATGTAACGGACACCAGCCATGACCAGCCTATTGGGGACTGCTTGGCAGTAGCAACACAGCAGCGAACAAGACAGATGAACCTCCTGCCCACAGAAGCTTACATTCGGGTGGAATACAGGCTGGTGAGTTGTCATGTTGATTCCTCCAACCCCAAACCCTTTCCATTATGGCAGGTCCTGGAGCTGGACTGGCCACCACTGAGAATCCACCCAACTGCCCATCAGCATCTCAAGTTCCCTGTTGCAAGATGCCAGGGAGCGTGAGAGAGGACCACGGTGGAGAGTGAGCTCTCAATGAACCTGGTGTGGCAGGGAGAAGACGAAGATGGGGCAGATCTTCAGGGGGAAGACAACTTAAGGGCAGACTTGTTGAACTAAGTTACTTCAAAGGGTCTTCTGTCTTCCAGCATGAGCAGAGAAGATGACCACACACCTGAGGGAGAGTCAGAAGGCTTCTTCAATTGGAACGTTCCTCCCTAAGGATGAGCTAATATAGCACATGACCTGAAAATCCTTCTGGGAGACTCCAGGTAAAAGGGCCTTGATTGCTCCAGGGAGAGAAGCTAAGTTATAGATTTGGGGGAAATGAGTGTTAGAACAGTGAGTGCTCAAGGTAAAGTAGTTAAGTGAGCCATGAGATACAAAGTCTGCCATGGCAAAATAGGTGGAACAACCATGTTATGAGTATAAGCTCTGACCCCAGCTTTCCTGTGATTTCTATGACCCCTGGTCTTGGAGATGGGAAATAAATGGGTGCATGACAGAAGTTAAAGACCATTATCAGGTATCAAGTACCATAGCACTTTTTGGAGGCAGAAGAGCTTGACAAATGGGCATAGTGTACATAGTAAATGATGGTAAGGGTAAAGGATAAAATGTATCATCTTCCTGTCATCAGAATGGGACCAGCACTGTGTAAGGTGGGCATGTTAATGACATGATATATAAGACAGCTTTTGCTACAATAACAAAGAACTCCCTAGGCCTGGTACGGTGGCTCATGCCTGTAACCCCAGCACTTTGGGAGGCTAAGGTGAGTGGATTACCTGAGGTCAGGAGTTCGAGACCAGCCTGGCCATCATGGCGAAACCCTATCTCTACCAAAAAATACAAAAATTAGCCAAGCAAGGTGGCACATGCCTGTAATCCCAGATACTCGGGAGTCTGAGGCACTAGTGGTGCTTGAACCCAGGAGGCAGAGGTTGCAGTGAGCCGAGATCACTCCACTGCACTCCAGCCTGGGTGACAAAGCGAGACTCCATCTCAAAAAAAATAATAACTTAAAAAAAGAGAAATAACTCTCAAATCCCAATGGATCCCTATAACAAATATTTGTTTCTTGCTTCTGAGTCTTCAGGTTGGCTGTGATTACACTGGGTTTGGCTTGGCTGAGCTCAGCTAGGTTCTACTGAGCTCAGCTTGGCTCCAAGATTTGGGTTGAGTTCAGGTCTGCTCCACATGTCCCTTCACATGAGAAGCAATTGCCAAGAGGTCAAGTCAAATCATGCAGCACATTTAAAACTTCTGCTGGGGGAAAATGTTGTGTCTGCTCACATTCCAATGACCAAAGCCCAAAGTTAGAAGGGCAAGGAATTAGACTCTACCTATTGAGATGTACTACAAAGTCACATGGCAAAAAGCTTATAATTCTAATAAAGGAACTAAGCGGAATCACTAGGAGCAATCACCTAGTTCGCCACACATGGAGATGTGCCACAGGGACTCAGAGACTGGAAGGAATTTCCCAGGGCCAGAGTTCTCCTGGGAAACTACAGCCTCCACCATTGCCTCCCAGATTTCATCAGCATCTCTGTAGTCTGGCTCATCAGAGGCCACAATGGAGATAAAGGCAAATAAAGACTTCAGCTGCTGCCAAGCTGCAGATATCTCCATGGATCAGTCAAGCCCATGTCTCTTTCTGAAACAATCAGTAATCGGGGAAGTGACAACAGAAAAGTGTAATACAAACTACCTATGGTATTGGAAGAATCCCAGGAATCGTTGGAGGTCTTGAACGAATTTGAAGAGGGTACTCAGTTCAAGACTACTTTAAGACACACACTTTGTAGATGTCCCAACTAGACACTGTGTGGCCTGGGAATTCTGCAATGTTTACTTTTTTTCAATTATATTATATTATGTTATAATATATTTATAAGATATATATAATCTTATATATAAGATTATATATATCTTAGATATCTTCGATATCTAAGATATTTAGATATCTTCGATATCTATATATAATATACATATCTTATATATCTAAATATAATCTTATATATGATATATATCTCATATATTATCTTATATATAAGACATATTATCATATACATGAGTTATATGTATCTCATATATATTATCTTCTTATATATGATATATATCTCATATATATAAGATATAGGAGCTATATATCTCACATACAGATAGATATAGATATCTATCTGCATCTATATTCCCAGGCCACACAGTGTCTAGTTGGGACATCAACAAAATGTGTGTCTTAAAGTAGTCTTGAAGTGAGTACCCGCTTCAAATTCATTCAAGACCTCCAACGATTCCTGGGATTCTTCCAATACCATAGATAGTTTGTATATATATATATATGTATATTACATATATATCATATATAAGAGATATATATCTCATATACAGATAGATATAGATCATTCCATCACCCAGGCTGGAGTGCAGTGGCACAATCATAGTTCATTGCAGCCTCAAAATTCTGGGCTCAACTGATCCTCCCACTTCAGCCTCCTGAGTGGCTGGGATTACAGGCGTGTGCCACCAGGCAGGGGCTAATTTTTCTTTTTTTGGAGACAGAGTCTCACTCTGTTGCCCAGACTCAGATGCAGTGGTGCAATCTCAGCTCACTGCAACCTCCACCTCCCAGGTTCAAGCAATTCTCCTGCTTAGCCTCCCAAGTAGCTGGGACTACAGGCACGTGCAACCACTCCCAGCTAATTTTTTGTATTTTAGTAGAGACGGGGTTTCACCATGTTGCCCAGGCTGGTCTTGAACTCCTGAGCTCAGATACCTGCCCACCTCAGCCTCCTAAAATACTGGGATTACAGGAGTGACCCACCCAGTGCCCCCAGCCTTTTTTTTTTTTTTTTTTTTTTTGGTAGGGACAGGATCTCCCTATGTTGCCCATGCTGGACACCAACTCCTGGCCTCAAGTGATCCTCCTGCCTCAGCCTCCCAAAGTGCTAAGATTATAGGTATGAGCCACCATGCCTGGCCCAATATTTTTAAAGGCCCCTCAAGAGGCAAAAGTGGGCAAAGGACTTTTAAGGACAAAAAAATGCCTAGTATTGAATATTAAGTTGTTTGCTGTGTTGTAACTCTCTTCTATGACTTCAGTAAAGCAGAGTAAACATACACACACACCAAGACACAGTAACCTCTCTTTGGTAGTACAGCCCATCACAAGCAGCTGTGGCTGAACCCCTGGGTACCAAGACTAGAGAGAATAAGTTCATTCTAAGTTCCACTGGATGTTAGGCTGAAGTTGCAGCCCCCATCAAGCCAGGCTTGGTGTCTGGAGCAGGCCTGAAGGTGGAGATTCTGCAAAAGGATCTAACTGGGGTGATATTCAAAAAATTTAGAAGCCAGAATGGCACAGGTCCTGACCGATAAGAACCAAAGCCAACACGCTGTGATCTGCATACAATTGCCAGTGATCCCTGCCTCCAGCTGAGGAGGGCTGTGGAGGATGGAGGCTAGAAATCCATCAGGAGAGCTGACATTGAAAGGGGAATGGGAGCAGCACCTGCCAGCATGGCCTGCTGCTTTCCTGCATGCAAAGGACTGCGCATTTCAACCTGAGACCCTGGGGTTCCTGCAGGGCATCAGCTAGATTTGTCTTCCTGCCTGGAGCGATCACCAATTATATGTGCTGTGAGGCAAACTGGCCTCCCACCAGAGGAGGAGGTGAAGGGATTTACAGAATCTCTCTCTGATCTGACTTATTAGAGAAGTTAAAGGACACCCATCCAGGAGGCAGCACAGTGCAGGGATAAAGAAGTCAGGATTCAAATTCGTCCTATCTGGGAAGCTTAGACAAGAGCTCCTTAACCTCTCTCAGGCTCAGTCCCTTCACCTGGAAAATGGGAATCTTAACAGTGCCTACCTGGCAGGAGCATAGCCACAATGAAATGAGCTAATGACAAAGTGAAAGCCCTTAGACAGCCTGACCCAGAGTCAGCCCTCTGTAATGGGAGTCATTATTCAAGACAGGAGGAAAGAAACAGGAATTAGATCAGAAACAAATGACCAGAAAGAGATGAAATACAAAAGCTACATGAAGTTGGCAGCGTGAAGCCTGACTCACAGGAGAGTGGATTTTGTTACTGTTTGCTTTTTCTTGTCCAGGATAATCCAAGACCGGCAGAAAGTGAGAATAACGATTGAGATCCAAGGACATCCTCATGGGAGTCTGTGCAGACACGTTCTCATCAAGCACCCCTCTCCAAGCAGCTGGTCCAGCCCAGCTAAACTGGGGGCTGCTGTTTGTAAGAAAATTAATGTTCTGGGCCAGGCACGGTGGCTCATGCCTGTAATCTCAGCACTTTAGGAGGCCAAGGCAGGCGGATCACTTGAGGCCAGGAGTTCAAGACCAGCCTGGCCAACATGGTGAAATCCCATCTCCACCAAAAATGCAAAACTTAGCCGGGCGTGATGGTGCATGCCTGTAATCCCAGCTACACAGGATGCTGAGGCAGGAGAATCACTTGAACCCGGGAGGTGGATGTTGCAGTGAACCAAGATCATGCCACTGCACTCCAGCCTGGGTGACAGAGTGAGGCTCCATCTCAAAAACAAAAACAAAAAAAATTAATGTTCTGTACCTGAGGAGCACCATTTGCTGCCACTTCCCTGCCGGGATGAAGGAAAACCAAGTCAGACATTAAATAACACGCGTAGGATCACACCTTTCACACTGCAGTCTTAGTTTTCTATAAAACCACGTGACCTCTGAAAATACACTCCAGCCTCTGCAACACCTACTCATGATGCTTTGTAAAATCCACCGCCTTTTAGGGACACCAAGATTTTCAGAGACATGCAGAGTTTTCTTACCTCCAGATGAGATGTCTACTGTGGATGGGTGACTAGGAGGAGAACCCAAGGTGTGCTGGTGGCAGAACAGAAGCGCCTAGGATGCCACCAGAGAAACGCCCTGCCAAGCAGCTGTGATGCTGTCTTCGAGAAGGTGTTTGCAAACACCACTGCTGCCCCCCTTCCCTGAGCCCTGACTTCCTAAACCTAAGGCTAAAAGCATCCTGGCAATTCCCGGAAGTAACTTCATTCTAGCAGCATCGAGCCAGTGGGTGGAGTTTTCTCAGCTGCGCCAGGATCACATCAGTGACTGACTTACCCAACGTACTTTTATTTTTTATTTCAACCAATTCCCCAAAGCCCAGAGCAACTTAAAACCAGAAGAGCCACCACCATCTCCACCAAAAACAGGGAATATTTTGAGAGTTTAATGATAACTTCACAGCCATCCATTCAGCTGAGTCCCAAGGAAATGGAAGACATCTGAAAAATGTATTTTTAAATTGATTTAACGTTGAGCCATGTTAAATGTTTTAATTTCCAACCAATGCAATGCCCACCAAAACATCAATTAGTCCCAGTAATCAGGCAAGAATATTGGCTTCTGCTCAGGGATTCATTTATTTCAGCTCTGCTAAATATTGTAGAGGAGAAATCCAATGTAGCCTGTAGCTTCAAGAAAGTGAAATTAAGCCCAAGTAGAAACTAGATGAGGCCCTGGCTAAAATGGTGCCTTTTCTTGCACTGCCTCTCTCTGGTATCTCTATAAAGTGAGGGCAGCAACTTGATTGTAAGGGTCTCGTGCTGTTAATGGAAAACACCCTTCCTTCCCCACAGGTTCTCTGTCTCCAAGCTGGAAAACAAAAGAGGCTGCAATGGGACAGAGAAGGCTTCCTGCTGAGGAGATGAGCGGGCTTAAGAATTTGCAAGATCAAAAATCAAAACAATTAAATCCATGGAGATAGAGTAGAAGGAGAGTGAACAGAGGCTGGGAAGGGTAATGGGAGAGTTGGTGGGGAGGAGGCAGATGGTTAACGGGTACAAAAAAACAGAAAGATGAGTAAGACCTACTCTTCCATAGCACAACAGGATGACTGTAGTCAACAGTAACTTTTTTTTTTTTTTGAGATAAAGTCACTCTGTCACCCAGGCTAGAGGGTAGTGGCATGGTCTCTGCCCGCTGCAACTTCTGCCTCCCCAGTTCAAGCGATTCTCCTGCCTCAGCCTCCCGAGTAGCTGGAATTACAGGCGCACACCACCATGTCCAGCTAATTTTTGTATTTTTATAGAGATGGGGTTTCACCATGTTGGCCAGGCTGGTCTTGAACTCCTGACTTCAGGTGATCCACCCGCTTCGGCCTCCCACAGTGCTGGGATTACAGGCGTGAGCCACTGCACCCGACCCTATAGTCAATAGTAATTTAATCGTACATTTTAAAATAACTAAAAGAGTACAATTGGATTGTTTGTAACACAAAGGATAAAGGCTTGAGGTAATGGATACCCCATTTTACATGATGTGATTATTACACATCGCATGCCTGTATCAAAACATCTCATGTACCCCATAAATATATATACCTACTATGTACTAACGAAAATTAAAATTTAAAAAAATTAAAAATAATTTGCAAGATCATTTTTAATAATTATTTTTCATTTGGGGTGCATTTTCACCATCAAGGCCCCAGGGTCTCCCTGCCCTAGATGAGGGTCTGGATCCAGGGAAGGGTGTCCCACCATCTGAAGCATCCTGTCTCTACACGCGTTGGCCAGCTGCTTGGGGCAACACAGGACGATGCGCTCACGCCACTCACCACAGGGGCTTGGCCATTAGAACCAGCAGGGGACAACCAAGCCAAAGACCCAATGACTGGAGAGCTCCTAAAAGCAAATACAAAATAAGAGTACACATGAAGTTCTGGCAGCAAGCAGAAGGTGGACATGTCATGTCCAACTCCCCGAGTCTCTCTCTGGGACCACTTGATGCAGAGCCTTGATTTGTTCATCTCTTAAATGGGAACAATGACCCCTAAAGAGGAGGAAAGGTGGGGGAGTGAGAATTAAATGAGATTGTGTCAGTCAGCATGTACTAGGGAGCTTGTTAGAAACACCAATTCCAGGATCCCCTGGAGATTCTGATTTAGCAAGTCTGCCAGGAGACCCAGGAATTTGTATTTTAAGCATCTCTCCCAGGTGATTCTGATAATTAAGCAACTTTAGGAAACAAAAGATTACGGCTCTGTTCCATAGGAAGGGTTCACCCAATGGCAGCCTTCACTTAGGCCCTTGGGGTGAAGGAAGGAGGGGCATCCAGGATCTTGCCCAGCCAGGGACATGCAGGGAACATCTTTTTAAGGGGCCCTCATCACTTTCTGACACTGCTGTTTCAAGGGAAATCTGGTCACACCTTTCTGCAGGGGATTTGACAACATCCATTAAAAAAAAAAATTTAAGACAGAGTCTCGATCTGTCACCTAGGATGGAATGCAATGGCACCATCTCGGCTCACTGTAGCCTCCGCCTCCCAGGTTCAAGCGATTCCTCTGCCTCAGCTTCCCTAGTAACTGGGATTAAGGCACGTGCCACCACACCTGGCTAATTTTTGCATTTTTAGTAGAGACGGGGTTTCACCATGTTGGCCAGGCTCATCTCAAACTTCTAATCCCAAGTGATCCACCTGCCTCGGCCTCCCAAAGTGCTGGGATTACAGGCATGAGCTGCCACACCCAACCGACATCCATCAAAATTATAAATGCAGACCCTGTGATCTAGCAATCTCACTTTGAAGAGTTTATTCTACAGACATACTTGCACAGATGCAAATTATATCAGGTCAGGAACTGCAGCATTGTTCGTAACAGCAAAAAAAAAAAAAAAAAAATAGAAACAACTGCAAGTCCATCTACAGACCTCTGGTTGAATACAGTTATGGCATAGCCATAAAACCAACAATGGCACAGCTCCTGTGCACAGATACAGAACTCCCTCCAAAGTATATTGTTAGGTGAAAAATACAAGGTGCAGAATAAGGTGTATAATAAGCTTTTGTGAAAAGTGCAGAGATTATCTATATTTGATTTGCTGTGTATGCACAGAATATCTCTGGACAAATACACAAGAAGCTGGTAACATTGGTTGCCTCTGGGGAGGAAACTGGGTGGCTGGGGGACAGGGGATGGAGGAAAAGGTTTCACCACATGCCTTTCAGACTTTATATATTTGGAACCCTGTGCATTATCTATTGCACATATTATCTATTCGTGCAAAACGCTGTAACATTTACAAATAACTTTTAAATACATGCATATCATATTTCAATGGAAAGTTTTTGTTGTTGTTGTTTGTTTGTTTGTGATGGAGTTTTGCTCTTTTGCCCAGGCTGGAGTGAACTGGCATGATCTCAGCTCACTGCAACCTCTGCACCCAGTGTTCAAGCAATTCTCCTGCCTTAGCCTCCCGAATAGCTGGGATTACAGGTGCCCCCCACCACACCCGGATAATTTTTGTATTTTTAGTAGAGACGGGGTTTCGCCATGTTGGCCAGGCTGGTGTCAAAACTCCTGACCTCAGGTGATCCGCCCACCTCAGCCTCCCAAAGTGCTAGGATTACATGCATGAGCCAATGTGCCCAGCCTCAATGAAAAGTGTTTTAAAGTAATAATATAATACATCAAAAGGCATGATTTATGTTTTCAAGTGCCACCTCTGGCCACTTGTGGCTGCAGAAATGGGGAATACTCCAATTCACCATCCCTTTGTGAAGGTAGGGTAGGGAGACATTCAAGTCAGGAAAAGGTGGAGTGGAGGTTTTAGTCAAGCACCAAATCCTCTGACTTCTCTGGGCACTTGCCCATGCTGGTACCTACTCCTGAGACACTGTCTACCTCGCTAAGCCCATCTTCTTCACACCTTGTGTCTCACCTGAGACATCACCGACTTTAGGAGGTTTCCTGACCCATGTGTGTTCCCTGTGTGTTCCCCATCTCAGCACCCAGCACCTGCCTCATGCTCACTAGGGTACATGTCTTCCCTCCACGCCAGGCTGCTCAATGAGGGCAGGGAACATCTCTGTTCCCCATCTTGTTAGAAGCTATCTCCCCAGAGCATGGTCCAAATGTGGTGTTAAGAACAGAAGGCATCACAAAGAAGTGAGAAAGTGAAGGGGAAATGGGGAGAGCTGTAAGAAAGGCATGGGGGAGAAAAAGGAAAGAAGGCCATGTTCCCAGGATCCAGTGCCACTCCCTGGGGAGGCTTCTCTATCTTAGCTCAGCCCTCAGTCCCTATCACCCTCCCTGGTCTTGTCAGATTTGAAATATCTTCTTCATTTACAAGAGGGCCTTATCTATCTTGCTCACCTCTGTATTCCCAACCCCTACTGCAGACTTGGAACATAGTAGGTGCCCAGTAAACATGGGTTGAATTAATTAATATTGGACAGGCCAGGCTTGGTGGCTCGCGCATGTAATCCCAACACTTTGGGAGGCTGAGGTGGGCAGATGACCCGAGGTCATGAGTTCAAGACCAGCCTGGCCAACATGGTGAAACCCCATCTCTACTAAAAATACAAAAATTAACCAGGTGTGGTGGCACACACCTGTGATCCTAGCTACTGGGAGGCTGAGGAGGGAGGATCGCTTGAGCCTTGGAGGTGGAGGTTGCAGTGAGCCGAGATCGCGGCACTGCACTCCAGCCTGGGCGACAGGGCGAGACTCTGAGTCAAAATAATAATAATAATAATAATAATAATAATAATAATAGTTCATTATTATTGCATAGTGAGGAGGGAGTTTGCAAAGGAGCGGCTAAAATGAATTTAGTCCTGAGATTCTGATGTTATGCGTTCTGGGTAGGGGCGGGAGAACTGGAAGATTTTTAATGCTCCCCACCCAAGTGCAGCCATAGTTGAGAATCACTAATTCCGAAGCTTGGTAGGGAAGCTTGATAGGGACTTCGGGTTTTTCACTGAGGGCAGAATCCCCAGTGACTGTCAGAGACCTCGCTCTGAATCTTAAGAATCTCCCCACCCCAGGCCTGACAGGGGCGACACGGAAGGAGAGTGGGGCTGGGACACGGGGCAGAGGGCGGCTCTGCTCACCTGCGGGAGAACGCGAGGATGAGGTCCTAGTGGGACTGGCGCTAGCGGGCGCGTCCTGCCAGGAGTGAGTCTTGGCGCCATCTAGCGCCTGCTGGAGGCTCTGCAGCTGCAGTGGACTGAGCCGCCGGCGCTGGGCGTGGGTCACCGCCGCCGCGTTCTCGGGACCCAGGGAGGCGATCTGCTCCGCGGACAGCTCCTGAAGGAGGCAAAGGGGCAGCACCCTCACACGGGGCCCCTCCCCGGATTTCCCACACCTCGGGCGTCCGCGCCGGATGCGCACAACTTTGCCATCCCCTTGTGTGTATCATGTGTGGTCCTCTTTAAGATATTTCCTTAAAATTAGATCACTCTTGCACTACCAAAATAAACGCATTTAAAAATAGAAAATTTAAAATGGAAATTTCCAAAAACGGAAAGCCGGCAGACTTGCCATAAGCAAGCATTAAATAGGAGCCGCAAAATAAAAATAAAACAATATTGTTGAATCCTAGCTAGATTTGTCCGCCAACAATATCTGAACCCCTGGCCTCTTAAAAAAAAAAAAAAGAGAGAGAGAGAATGTAAAATGTACTATATAGGTGTTAAATTGACACTTCCTCCTTGAGGTAATTAGAAGTACTAATGGAGAGTTGAAAACGGAGGCATGATTTCCTCCCTATGTGGCAATGTTGTTTAATGCAATGCAAGACAGCTTCCCAGTGCTTCAAAACTGAAACACTGATGTGGAGGGGGAAACACAGGCCCTAAAGACCAGAGGCCTGAATTCGAGCCCATGCTCTGCCACATGCTTGCTGTGTCGCCTTGGACAAATTACACAGCCTCCCTGGGCTTTGGGGATAAATGTGAGACGGCATAGAGAACTCATCTCCTCTGCTGACTGATTCTGATCCTTTGGTTTGACTGCCTGAGCACCATGTGATGAGCTCTGTGAGGGCTCAATGGAGGGAAAATGCAGTCATCTATTGGTGATATCTGCTATGGACAACATGAGTTGGAAATTCTGCCGGCCAGACTATGTCTTCAAGGACTGTGAACAAGGTGTCTTCTGAAGTCACTTCCAGATCAAAGGACTTGGTGACTCGTTCCAATGGGACTGGAATACGAAGGGGACTCTACATCATCATGTTTATTTTCTAAAGGCCCTGAAGAATCTGGGAAAGATGCTTATGCTCCCTTATCCCTTCCTCTCCTGTCAGTCACCCTCTCCTCCTCTTTTGTCCAGGTAGATACTTCCCTGGAATCATATCCCTCTGTGTAAAGCCCTTCAAGGCACCCCACTCCAGAACACAGTTCAGGCTCCTGGAAAAAACTCTGCCCACCTCTCCGGCCTCACACCTGGCATTCTTCACTCCAGGAGAGTGGGTGCCAATATTTACAGTTCCCTAGAGGCAGCATCTTTCTGTGCACCTCCTTCTGCCTGGAACACTGTTTCTTCTTCATCGCCAGCTGTTCTCCAAGATTCAGCATCTGGTTGGTCAAGCACCATGGCTCATGCCTACAATCCCAGCACTTTAGGAGGCTGAGGCAGAATGATTAACGGAGCCCAGGAGTTCGAGACCAGCCTGGGCAACACAGTGAGACCCCCTCCTCTACAAAAAGTTTTTTTAATTAGCCAAGTGTGTAGTCCTAGTTACTTAGGCTGACGTGAGAGGATTGCTTGAGCCCAGGGGATCAAGAGTGCAGTGGGCCATCATTGTGCCACTGCACTCCCTTGGGCAACAGAGTGAGACTTTGTCTCAAAAAAATTAAAATTCAGCATCACCTCCTCTCCTCTCACTACACACACACACACACACACACACACACACACACACACACGGTGGGGTGGTCACACAGGTACTTTTTTGGCTTCCATATAACATTAACACAGAGTCTGTGTTCTAAAAATTATCTCTTTTATCAATGTTGCTGACTTGCGACCCACAGGCCAGATTGAATCTCTAGGCCTACGGCACTGTGTTTTCAAAAATAAATTCAGATTGGCTGCCAACATTTAATTATCAAGCAATTCCATATGAAAATGAAGATTTCTGACTTCTTCTCGGAAAAAGTAAAAAGGAAAATTCAGCAATCCTGGGCCCACATGGTCACACTGCATGAATGTGCTAGGAATGAGAAGCAGCCTCCACATTTAGACAGGGCTCTCCAGTTCACTTCGGTCTCTACCTAGCCTACTGCACCTTATGTTACCTTTCAGGCCCCTGAAGGCACTATGTGATAACCCCTTCACCTGTGCATCCTTAGATGCACCTACCCTGGAGCCTACCACAATGTAGGTGATCGGTAGGGATTTCTGGAATAGATAAATACCTGTACAAGGAAGCAGCACAACAGCACTCCAAACAAGACCAAGAGAAAGTGCTTAGCAAAATGCCAGCATCCAAGACCAAGCTGCTTGTCCCATGCAGAGTGCCCCAGAGGGGAAGCAGGTATTTGCTCAATGGCTTTGAGGACTGCTATTTATTGCCCTCAAACAGCTATTATGCCTGCAATGTGCTCGGAACTGTCCGGGGTGCTGAAGTGATTGAAGGTCGGCTTTCTTTTTTTTTTTTTTGAGATGGAGTCTCACTCTGTCGCCCAGGCTAGAATGTAGTGGAGCGATCTTGGCTCACTGCAAGCTCCACCTCCTGGGTTCACGCCATTCTTCTGCCTCAGCCTTCCAAGTAGCTGGGACTACAGGCACACGCGACCACCCCAGCTAATTTTTTTGTATTTTTAGTAGAGACAGGGTTTCACCATGTTAGCCACTATGGTCTCAATCTCCTGACCTCGTGATCCACCCTCCTCGGCCTCCCAAAGTGCTGGGATTACAGGTGTGAGCCACTGCACCCGGCCTCGGCTATCTTTCTTGAAATGAACAAGTGATGTGGCACTGGGGGAGTTTGTTGAGCCTGGTTTGCGTGTTTTATCCAGAAGTGGTGGACAAAATGTGTTCCCACATTACCAAGCAAACAGGAACCCCAGAGTCACTGCCTCCTCATCAGAGCAGACTATTCTCACCAAACACTCCCCTAATCTTGTAAACAGACAGAAAAAAAGGACCTGTCATTAGATACCCTGCTTCCCTTACTTCAAATGATCCAATTTCACCCTCTCAATTTTTTCCATAGCAGTTTATCACCTGTCCTCTTGTGATTTTCCTAATACTTTTCTTTAAATCAACTAAAAAAATAGAGAGAAAGAAAAAAATATATATAGAGAGAGAGAGAGAGATGGTTTCACTCTTGTTGCCCAGGCAGGAGTGCAATGGTGTGGTCTTGGCTCATTGCAACCTCTATCTCCCAGGTTCAAGTGATTCTCCTGCCTCAGCCTCCCAAGTAACTGGGATTACAGGCATCTACCACCACGCCCAGCTAATTTTGTATTTTTCATAGAGACGGGGTTTCACCATGTTGGCCAGGCTGGTCTCGAACTCCTGACCTCAGGTGATTGGCCTGTCTCAGCCTCCCAAAATGTTGGGATTACAGGTGTGAGCCACCATGCCTGACCTAAATCAACTAAAATATTTTTATTTAATTATGTCTTAAAAGGAAATGTTACAAAGGTCCACAATCCCTCATCTGCAATTCTGAAGTCCAAAAATAATCTGAAAACTGCAAGTTTTCCCCCAAAGTTTAAGTCAAACTTATTTATCAGCAAAACTTTACCTGAAGTGATGTGAGGCTATTTATTTATAGTCTCTATTTATTCCAATTAGTGTGGCTTGTCACAGATTTCTTCACAGAAATATTAATGTGTTTGCTTACAAGGCGCTTCCCCAGACACTGCTGGGGGTATGAAGTTACATACGGTAAATGTACAGGGTGATCTTTTCAAAATCTGAGAAATTCTGAATTCTGAACTATATTTGTCCCCAGGGGTTTTCATAAGGGTTTATGAACCTGTCATACCACCATAAGTAGAAAATCAGTACTACCTGCTGGAAGAAGAGAAGATGACCATAAAAATAAATATAATTAAACTACATGTTGTAATTTTAAGAAAAAATGTTTTTTAAAAACACCTAAACTCATACAGATCTCCTCTGACCCCATCAGCAGAGCCTGGTCACAAGCCTCTAAATTCCAAGGCCCATCACCTGTTTCCCTGTGTGATTTGAAATGGGGTCAAGCTCCCATTTCTCCTTGAAGTACCGAGCACCTACTTTGAATATCTCATCAGGAAGGCATTTTATTGCTGATGGCTGGAAATATGGCATCAAATCCTTGTCAAGCATCCGGAGCTCTGCCTTAGTTAATCCAGCTGGGGAGAAAAAGGAATCACGGGGGTTTAGTTCAAGCCATCAGAACTCCGCTTGTTTTATTAATGGTGCTGCATAATGCTCAGATCTGAGTGTTCGAGGCAAGCATCATTCCTTACAAAAGGCCCTGGAAATCACACTGGGGAATCAAGTTCCTTCATCAACTCAGAAAAAAAATAAATGTGGGTCACATTAGCCCTGACTGGCCTCCTACAGTGAAACACATGCCCAGAAGGAACTTCAATGTACACACTTTCAAATTTTGTATAAACCTACTTAGGGGCCAATTAAATCACATTCTAAACTAGCGGTTTTCCAAACTTTAGTGTACACAAGAATCTCCAAGAGAACTTGTTTTAAAAGCAGATTTGCAGACCCACCCTCTGCAACTTCAAATCATGAAATGTAGGTTCTACTGTAACGCCACTGATGTTTGCTACACGTGGCCAAGGATCATGTTTTATTTTGTGTCCCCACATTTAAGTTTGGAAAGGGAGAGAAAGGCATGCTCAGGGTGAGTCTTACCTGCAATGGTCCCAAGCTCCTGCAGGACAGAACTGGTCCACTCAGTGGGATCCCCAAACACGACTTCAGCCTTCCTCTTAAACTCGGCCAAGACATGTGTGCCGCAGAGCAGGGTCCCAATTCTGGCCACTACCACCCTGGTAGTGGTTAAAGAGGGAGGGATATAATATGAGCTTGGACTCTTCAGCCAAAAACAAACACACACACACACACACACACACATGCACACTGCACAGTAGGCTCAGCAGGGACAGCAGATCCAGCTTATCCCATTAGCCCAGTGGGATTTTAGCCTAGAAAGGTGCCAAGTGTCAGGAGGTGGAATATCTGGATGGATGGATGGATGGATGGATGGATGGATGGATGGATGGATGGATGAATTAACCCATTTGCCATTTTGCACATTCATATTTTAGTTACCTGAATTCTGAGATCTTTATAAGTGGGATTTCAGTGATGTTTATAGCACACAGGGTTGCACCAAGTCCTACCAAATGAAAGCTCTTCAGGTCCTGGATACTGTATCCTGAATCATCCAGGTACCCTTGCAAAATGGATTCAGCCTAAAAAATAGTAAGAATAAAAGATAAACCATCCAGGAATGATCAAGGTCCCCAGGCCTGAGGGGATAAATAAGCTGTTGCTGTAGTCTCCTGACTGATCTCCCATCCTACTCCTCTGGAATCCCCACTCCAAACCATCCTGGCCTCTGCATCCAAGTTCATGTCCTTAAGATGCTACTTCAACTGAGTATGTCCCCTAATCTATGGAGGTGTCTTCAGGCAACGAATCTCTTATATCCTTCACCAATATTAAAGGCACTTGTGTCCTGTGTCTCTGCTGCTTATTTCCTTCAGTCACTCTTATGACCTTCAGACAGTTTGGACATACAACTTCTTCTGCATCAGGATCCAAACTTTTCCAGCATCTTTTTCCACAACGTTTCTTTTCCTTTTTTTTTTTTTTTTTCTTTTTTTGGAGACGGAGTCTTGCTCTGTCACCCAGGCTGGAGTGCAGTGGCACAGTCTCAGCTCGCTGCAACCTCCACCCCCCCAGGTTCAAGCAATTCTCGTGTTTTAGCCACCCAAGTAGCTAGAATTACAGGTGCACATCACCACATCTGGCTTTTTGTATTTTTTGTAGAGACGGGGTTTCACCATGTTGCCCAGGCTGGTATCAAACTCCTGACCTCAAGTGATCCACCCATCTCGGCCTCCCAAAGTGCTGGGATTATAGGCATGAGCCACTGCACCCAGCCTTTCCACAACCTCACAACAAAACCTGATAATTTCCTGTCTCTTTGCCTTTGTTCAAACCAGTCCTTTCATCTGAAATGCCCTTCTGCACTTCCAAGTGCAGACATTCTTTTTTTTTTTTTTTTTTTTTTTGGTTCAACTCAAATGTCACCTTCTTCATGATGTTTCAGCCAGAATGATTTTTTCTTCCTCTATGGTCCTACAGAAATATGTTTACCCCTTCAATTCCAATGTTTACTCTTCAATTCCAAGAGTAGCACACAAAATGCTTTGGTGTTAAACTATTTTAAACTAAGCCTTCATTTAAGGCGACTGACACATAGGTCTCCATAATTCTAGCACAGTGGCTATTCATCATTCATAACTTCCTCTGGAGAACCACCTCTCTTGTATTCCTGCTTCATGTGGTTCAGTCAAAGCTAACTGCACCAAGTTCCAGGAGTGATGAATTTCAATTCATACCTTAGCCTAGCTGCAGTCACTGGTTCTGGATTGGACATGTGATTTAACCAGAGTCAACCAGAACTTTGAGTGGAGCATTAGGAGAAGAGCTTTCTTTACTCTGGACTTGAACTTACAAGGATATACACAAGGATCTGCTGGAACCTACCACATGCAGGCATAGAGCCTGTCTCTCAATGAAGCCAACACAAAGAAAAGCAAAGTTCAAAAACATGATAAGAGACAGATTACCACCAAGAGTGTTGAAGATCCTGAATCCAGCTGTACAAGGTCTCACTCTGTCACCCAGCCTGGAGTGCAGTGGCATGATCTCTGCTCACTGCAACCTCCCTCTCCCGGGTTCAAGCGATTCTCATGCCTCAGCCTCCCCAGCCTGTAGCTGGGATTACAGGCAGGCGTGAACATGCCTGGCTAATTTTTGTATTTTTAGTAGAGAAGTAGTTTCACTGTTGGCCAGGCTGGTCTCAAACTCCTGACCTCAAGTGATCTGCCCGTCTCAGCCTCCCAAAGTTCTAGGACTACAGGTGTGAGCCACTGCACACTGCACCCAGCCCCTTTATTTGTTCAAGCCAGTTTGTGTTGGGTTTTCTGCCACTTGTAACTAAACATGTGCTGATTCATTTGATCTACCTATGTAGGACCTGAGGAGGCATCCAAGCCAATCCTATGAAGATCAGCTATAAAATAAAGTCTGGGCCGGGCACGGTGGCTCACACCTGTAATCCCAGCACTTTGGGAGGCCGAGGCAGGAAGATCCCTACTTAAAGTCAGGAGTTTGAGACCAGCTTGGCCAACATGGTGAAAGCTTGTCTCTACCAAAAAATACAAAAATTAGCCAGGCGTGGTGGCACATGCCTGTGGTCCCAGCTACTTGGGAGGCTGAGGTGGGAGGATTGCTTGAGCCTGGGAGGTGGAAGTTGTAGTGATCCAAGACTGCACCACTGCACTCCAGCCTGGGTGACAGAGTGAGACTCTGTCTCGCAAAATAAAGTCTGGTTCCTTCAGTGCTCATGGGAGCAAGTAAAACAGATTATAAGACCTCACAAGGCAAAGATGAGGAGACATCCAAGGACAGACATCTAAGTGGAAGTGAAAATCACAGGCTATAGTCAATCTTCCCATCTCTCTTTTTTTTTTTTTTTTTTTTTTTTGAGACAGAGTCTCACTGTGTCACCCAGGCTGGAGTGCAGTGACATGGTCTTGGCTTACTGCAACCTCCATCCCCCAGGGTTCAAGTAATTCTTATGCCTCTGACTCCCGAGTAGCTGGGATTACAGGCACCCGCCACCACACCCAACTAATTTTTTGTGTTTTTAGTAGAGACAGGGTTTCACCATTTTGGCCAGGCTGGTCTCAAACTCCTGGCCTCAAGTGATCTACCCACCTCAGCCTCCCAAAGTGCTGGGATCACAGGTGTGAGCCACCATGCCCGGCTCCCATCTCCGTTTAATGTTAGTCATCCCCACCACACAATATAGATCACTAAGGTGTTGAGAGAAAGTGTTGAGGAAGATTGTGAAATGTTGCAATGAAATTCCATCTTCATGGGCTGGTGCTTCCCACCCCTCAGGTCTGTTTAAATGCTGCCTACTCAGAGAAAACTGCCCTCTGGACTCTTTCATCTCAAACAGGCCTTCTTCCCACTATTCCCATGAGCACCTTGTCCATTTTCCACATCACTTATCGTGATTTTTCAAATTTTTCACTTTGATTACTCACTTTTTTGTCTGTATCACCAAGTAGGCTCCCAAAAGAAAAGGACCATATCCAGGTAGTTTACCAATGAGTCCCCAGCACCTAGCATAATGCCTGCCACACAGTAGGAGTTCAATAAGTACTTCTTGAGTAAATGAATGAATGAATGAATCAATCAATGAAAGAAACAACATCTGAGTGAGTGACTTACAGAAGTCATGGGCAATATATATTATTTGACATGCTTCATTTTGCTGCCTTCATGTAATAGACTGGCTTCAGGAAGATTTCTCATGTTTCTGAAAATCGGACTGGTCAGTGTCCTCATCAAGTTGTCCTCCATGATTACAAAGCTCACAGCTACTATGGGGGTGGGGGATTCAGTAACACCATGCTTAGACTTATATGTCTTTGACTTAATGGGACTGTATATCCAAAGTGGTAATAGCTAACATTTATTGTAGCTAACATTTCTTGTAGCTAACATTTCTTGAGTGCATACTGTGTGCTGGCACTACTTTGACCACTTTACACATACTATCTCATCTAATCCTCCTAAATAACCCTATGAGGTAAGTATTAATAGTATCCCTCGTTTGCAGATGAGCAAACTGAGCCAAGGAGAGGTTAAGTAACTAGGCCAAGATCACACAGCTAGAAAATGATCGTTCTGGCCAGGCACGGTGGCTCCTGCCCGTAATCCCAGCACTTTGGGAGACCAAGGCGGGCGGATCACCTGAGGTCGGGAGTTCGAGACCAGCCTGACCAACATGGAGAAACCCCGTCTCTACTAAAAATACAAAATAAGCCGGGTGTGATGGTGCATGCCTGTAATCCCAGCTACTCAGGAGGCTGAGGCAGAAGAATTGCTTGATCCTGGGAGGCAGAGGTTGCAGTGAGTGGAGATTACACTCCAGCCTGGGCAACAAGAGCAAAACTCATTCTAAAAAAAAAAAAAAGAAGAAGAAGAAAGAAAAAAGAAAATGATGGTTCTAGAATCAAAACCCAGGCAGTCTGATTCCAGGGCCAATACTCTTAGCCAGTGAAGGTGTTTGGCTATGGAGAAAAGATGGAGATTCAAGTTAGCTTTCAAATTTTTCTTATTAAGTCTTCACAATCAGGTTTCACTAGTTGACTCAGAGCAATTTGGGCTCCTCAACTATCAGGCATGCTCACTTTAAAATGAAAGTGCAAAAATACAATTTAAATAAAATTACTTTGAAGATATGGTATTAAATTGTCCTTGCCACTGAAACCCGGAAAATGCAAACTCAGCCTGCAAGGTGATAAGTTAAAATAAATTTCCTTGAGTGACTAGACCAGCGTATATGTAATGATTCCAAGACAATTAATACCAACACTTTTAGGCAATATTAACTGTTGAAAAATGAATAGCTTTAAGATTTCAATCTCTCTGTTCATCCCTCTGGCTTCTATAATAGTTTTTTCCCTTATATTGGTTTTCGAGCTGAACTATCTGTTAATGTAGTTCCGTCAGGTCTGACTATTAATCTAGAAACATGCATTCAAGGTTGATTGGGAGCTAAAGTTGAAGAACTGACTACAAATGATACATGCAAATGTTAGGTTTTCATATCCTCTTCAAACATATTGATAAATCTCACTGCCATCCATGAGAATTAAAATCAGTGCAAAAGGAAGGAGATACCCTAGTTTCTGGATGTATTTTTCTGTTTCTCCCAGACTGCAAATAGAATGATTTTAATAGCACAGTGTGATGTGGCACTTCTCAAACTAGTCAAAACCAGTTTTAGAGTCAAAGAACCATGGGATTATAGAATATCAGACTGGAAGGAACCTCAGATTGTTGGGGCTAACCCTCTCATCTTGCAAAGGAGGAGACTAACCCAGAGAAAGGGGCTGTAATGACGGTGATAATGTTGATAATGACAAAGCAATGATGTCAATGTCAACATGAAAACAGCTAATTTTTATTGAGTACTATGTACCAGACATTGTTCAAAATGTTTTCAAGTATTAACTCATGTAATCTTCATGGCCAGGATCTGCATGTTGCCCAGATCCAGGGGTGCACCATTCACACTGTATTCTGTTTGAATGGTGCCACTCAGAGTTATGAAACATGGCAACTGTGATTACAAAAAGCTCACAAGAGTAGAGGGACATTCACTGGTTTTGGCTGCTCAGCGTCCACACTTTTTCTTTGGAAAAGTACCCTCTATTAGCTTCCTATTGCTACTCTACCAAATTACCATAAACATAGTGGCTTTAAAAATACACATTTATTCTCTTATAGTTCTGGAGGCTGTACGTCCTAAAATGGACTAGAAGAATGGGTTCCTTCTGGGAGTTCTAAGAAGAATTCATTTTCTTGCTTTTTCTAGCTTCAAGAGGCCACCTGCATATCCTTGGCTCATAGCCCCATCCTCCATCTCCAAAATCAGCAGCAGAGCACCTTCAGATCTCTTTCTAGGTCCCTCTGCTTCCATTATCACGTCACCTTCTCTATCTACGACCCTCCTTGCCCCTTCTTAAAAGGACCCTTGTGATTACATTGGGCCCACCCAAATAATCCAAGATAACTTCCCCATCTCAAGATCCTTAATCACATCTTCAAAGTCCCTTTTGCTCTGTAAGTTAACATATTCACAGCTTCCAGGGATTCAGACATGGACATCTTTGGGGGACCTTAATCAGCCTACCACATACCCTTCCCCACTCAGCTCACGTGGTCATGAGATGGTGATAAGATGGACTCCGCTCCCTGATGCAGGCCTCGCCAACCAACATATTCAACCCCTGACCAGAGTGGTTGCTCAGGGGTGGGCAACTACATGAGTGGAGTCAACGCTGGGGCTTTTCCAAAAACTAATAAAGAAAAGGCACATTTTTATGGGCTTGTTAATAGGTTGTATATAAGCCTAGTGCTGAAAATGACCACTGAGAGAGCTGCCTCAGAATGAAGATAACATGGAAGGGCTAATACTTCCCTTTCCAGCAGTACAGAGGATTAGACACCCTAAACTTCTCTCCCAATCAAAACAATTAAAATTCTGGGAAGAACTTCTTCTTTAGCCCATAAAGGATTAATTAACATAAGAATTGTCCACCCACCATAAACAACTAGAAAACTTAACAAAATATATCAGACAACTGCATCTGGATATGGAACAACAGAATCATAATCCCAGAAGAAGAAAAACAAACAAGATGAGTCCTAAAATTACCCTCACTTACTGCCAAAAAGCAGTTTCCAGGACATGGATCAGGAAGAGGAACCAAAACAAGCGCAGTGGCCCAGTTGAGTTGAGGATACAGAGATCCAAGTTCAGAGAGGCCAGGGCACTTATCACTTGTGGGGCAAAGTGTCGGAGAGGAGGAAACTGCAGAAAGTTCCAGAAGGCTGCAGAGATGTCTAGTATTGACTGCTAATTTGCACATGCAAAGAGTGAAACTCCACATAGGCAGGAAAAGAGTCATCAGTAATCAAAAAGGATTAGGCTGAGCAATTTCCAGAGCTCATGTGGAGCTGGAAATAGTTCACATTCTCACCAGCCAAAGTAGAGAGGTCTTGAAATACATGGAGCATTAGGTAGCATCCTCAAAGGAATCATGTCACAGTAATGATGATAAATTAACAATAGAATAAAGGTCACTCTGGTTTTGCCCTAACAAAGCTCAAAAGGAAGCATCAAAAGGATCAAGCTGATTTGAAAGTAACTTAAGTGTATGACAAGACAAAGCCCAACACTCTTCAAAGAAATACAACTAAATCAAATACTCAACAATGTAAAATCCACAATGCTCATCACCCAATCAAAATTGCTAGGCTTGCAAACAAAAAAAGAAAATATGACCCATAACTAAGAGAAAAATCAGTCAACAGAAACAGACTCAAAAATGACTGTGATGATGAAATTAACAGTAAAGACATGAAGACAGCTCTTATAAATATGGAATAGTTAAAAGACCCAGAAACATCCACCCACCTGTCCTGGGGTCCATTCTGTTTGCCGGCTTAGGGAAGCCACAGTGTCTATGGAGCTGAGGTCCAGCTGCTCCAGCTCACTCTCATTAAGAGCCAGAGCAATGCGCCCCAGGGAAACGATATGGTGTTCTCTCCAGTAAGATGGCATGTCCCAAACCTTTAGGCAAAAAAAGGAAACAGATTAGACTGAACACTGGTGATGGTATTTACTATGATTTGAATGTTTGTGCCCCCCTAAAATGCATATGTTAAAACTTAATCTCCAATGTGATAGTATTGGAAGGTTGGGCTTTGGGAGATGATTAGGTCATAAGGGTGGAGCCCTCATGAGTGGGATTAGTGCCCTTGAAAAAGAGACCCCAGAGAGCTAGCTACAAGCTAGTCCCTTTCCACCATGTGAGGACACAGTGAGAAAGCAGCATCTATGAAAAACAAGTCCTTACCAGATATTGGATCTGCCAGTGCTTCAATTTTTGATTTCTCACCCCCCAGAACTGTGAGAAATAAATTTCTGTTTATAAGTTACCAGTCTATGATATTTTGTTATAGCAGCCTGAATGGACAAAGACAGTATCTAAAACAGACATAGGAGGCCAGGTGCGGTAGCTCACACTTGGAATCTCAGCATTTTTGGAGGTCAAGACATGCAGATCACATGAGGCCAGGAGTTCAAGACCAGCCTGGCCAACATAACGAAACCATGCTGCTACAAAAAATACAAAAAAAAATTAGCTGTGCATGGTGGCGCACACCTGTAATCCCAGCCACTTGGGTGGCTGAGGAACAAGACTCACTTGCAGAAGTTGCAGTTAGCCAAGATGGTGCCACTGTACTCCAGCCTGGGTGACAGAGCGAGACCCTGTCTCAAAGAAATAAAAATAAAACAGAAATAGGGAAATCTATTGTGCAACATGGTGACCGTAGTTGATAATAATGTGTTGAATGCTTGAAAATTGTGAAGAGAGTAGATGTTAAATATTCTCACAACAAAAACTGACAACGGACAAGTATGAAAGGTGATTGACATGTTAGCTTGCTTTAACCATTCCCCAATGTATACATATATCAAAACATCATATTGTATATATGTGTACACCATAAATATATATAATTTGTATTTGTCAACTATCCCTTAATACAAAATAAATAAAAATTAAAAATTAAAAAGACACAGGGTAAATCTTAACATAAAGCTCTCTTTTAAATCAATAATAAAAAGATGACTATATTTGTTTTAAAAAAAGATAGACAAAAGACATCAACAAGCAATTCGCAAAAGAAAAATTAAATGTATGGGGAAAAGTTTATTCTCAGTCATAATTAAAGAAATATACATTAAAAACAATCAGAGAAGACCATGTTGATGCATCACATGACAAGAAGTAAAAAGAATTATCATCATTTATGATACTGGAAAGATACAAGGTAAGGGATATCCTCATTTGTTGTAGTTGAGAATATAAGCTGGTACATGCTCTTGAGAGGGCAATTTGGCTATCTGTATCAAAAGCTTTTAACATATTTATATTCTTTGACCCAGAAATTCTACCTCTGGAAATTTAGCCTGAGTAAATGAGACAAGTACCCAACAGTATATGTATAAAGGCATACATTGTGGCATTTTTTTTAATGCAACCCGAAAGTCTAACAATTAGCTAAATAAATAAGAACTAACCATAAATAAAATGAAGTTGCCCCTGTAGATACCTCCACCAAGGATTGGTTCCAGGACTCCTTAAAGATACCAAAATCCACGGATATTCAAGTCCCTTATATAAAATGGTGTAGTATTTGCATATAATCCATGCACATCCTCCTGTATACTTTAAATCATCTCTAGATTACTTATAATACCTGATGCAATGTAAGTGTTATGCAAATATGTACAAAATGTTGTGTCAAAAATGCTACTGTATTTTTATGTGTATTGTTTTTTATTGTTATATTGTTATTTGGAGCGTTTTTTCTAAATACATTCTACCTGAGGTTGGTTGAATCTGCAGATGTGGAATCCATTGATATGGAAGGCTAATTGTATTACAAAGCTATCTAAAATGCTGATATAGGCTAGATGCAGTGGCTCACGCCTGTAATCCCAACACTTTGGGAGGGCAAGGCAGACAGATCACTTGAGGTCAGGAGTTCGAGACCAGCCTGGCCAACATTGTGAAACCCCATCTCTACTAAAAATACAAAAATTAGCCGGGCATGGTGGCAGATGCCTGTAATCTCAGCTACTTGGGAGGATGAGGCAGGAGAATTGCTTGAACCTGGGAGGCAGAAGTTGCAATAAGGCAAGACCACACTATTGTACTCCAGCCTGGGCAACAAGAACAAAACTCCATCTCAAAAAATAAATAAATAAAATACTGACACGGATTTACATTTTGGATATGAAAAAATATGCAGTCTGTGTTGTTGGGTGTAGAAAGCAAGTTATTGAATAGTAGGTAAGTGTAATATCATTTTTGTAAAACATGAGATATATGTATGAAATATATAAAATAATATTTTTATACACATAGTTTTGGAGTCTGGTAAGCTTCAAGTGAATATACCAAAATATCAACAGTGCTTATCTGCTGATCAGTGCTTATCAAAATATCAACAGTGAGTAAAAGATTATCACTGATTTTCTTCTTTATTATTTTCTGACTTTTCTACAATAAACTTGAAGTACTCATATAATACATAAATACAGTTATATTTACAATTTTAAGAAATTGAATTGTTTAACCCTTGAGGGTAACTAGATATTCCACAACCATATAAAGAGCTAAAACAGGGCTGGGTGCAGTGGCTCATGCCTGTAATCCCAGCACTGTGGGAGGCCAAGGTGAGCAGATCTCTTGAGGATAGGGGTTTGAGACAAGCCTGGCCAAACAAACCCCATCTCTACTAAAATACAATTATTAGCCAGGCATGGTGGCTTGTGCCTGTAGTCCCAGCTACTCAGGTGGCTGAGACACAAGAATCACTTGAACCCAAGAGGCAGAGTTTGCAGTGAACCACAGATTGTGCTGCTGCACTCCAGCCTGTGCGACAGAGCAAGACTCTGTCTTAAAAGAAAAAAAAAAAAGAAGAAAGAAAGAAAAGCTAAACCAGGCCACAAAGGGACTTTTTCTTTTATTTATTTATTTATGTATGTATTTATTTGAGACAGAGTCTCGCTCTGTCGCCAGGCTGGAGTGTAGTGACGCAATCTCGGCTCACGGCAACCTCCGCCTCCCGGGTTCAAGCAATTCTCCTGCCTCAGCCTCCCGAGTAGCTGGAACTACAGGTGCATGCCACCACACCCGGCTAATTTTTGCATTTTGAGTAGAGATGGAATTTCACCATGTTGGCCAGGCTGGTCTCGATCTCTTGACCTCCCAAAGTGCTGGGATTACAGGCATGAGCCACTGCACCCAGCCTATTTTTATTCATTTTTGAGACAAAGTCTCAGCTCTGACACCCAGGCTAGAGTGCACTGGCGCAATCTTGGCTTACTGCAACCTCCACCTCCCGGGTTCAAGCCATTCTCCTACCTCACCCTCCTGAGTAGCTGGAACTACAGGCACATGACACCATGCCTGGCTGATTTTTGCATTTTGAGTAGAGACAGGGTTTCACCATGTTGGCCAGCCTGGTCTCGAGCTCCTGACCTCCCGTGATCCGCCCGCCTCGGCCTCCCAAAGTGTTGGGATTACAGGCATAAGCCACCGCACCCAGCCAACAAAGGGACCTTCTTAAAGATGGAAAGCTACTTCCAGTCCTCTTTTTACTCCTTTCTGTTATATTCTCAGACAAATTTGCAACAGACTCTGAGAAAACCTGCTGTGAGCAGCAGCTTGGGCTCTCCAGGTGAAGGAATAAAAGGCCTAATTCCTGCAAGCCGCCTTGGTCAGAGGCATTGGGACATCCACAGAACTTGATTCACTGAGCATCTGCTAGATGCCAAGACACATCTCATCCCATTCTCTGCCACAGCCCTAAGAGGGAGGAACTGGAAATTTCCTCCTTTCTCAGATAAGGAGATCACAATATCACTGAGCTGACGCAGTAAAATTTCAAGATGATGTATGTGAAAACTCCTTGAGGAGGGCTCTATGTGCAGAAATGCTGAACTGATTTTGGTGTTTTTCTTTTTTCCTCTGTTTAACGTTTCCTCCCTGAGGTGGGCTTCACCTGTATTGCTTTCTCCTTCAGGGTCATCAGCTGAGGCCGGCTGAAACCCTGGACAGCTCCCAGCAGTTCCACAGTCCTGATGAATGTGTCTTCTTCCATGCACCGCAGGTCCTCCAGGGCCCAGCAGGCGTTGGCTTCAGCCAACTTGAAGATGTCATCAGAAGAGGGGGCCACGACTCCATGGCAACCTGAACAAAGGGGAGATGCAGGGAAGGAGAAGAGGAAACAGAATTTCAGGAAATGTTAGTCTGTGTATTGAAATGAGTAACATTCTTCGCCAGTCAGATTTATGCATGGAAGCGACTACAGAGTAAAAGCAGAGAGCAGGAGCCCAGGGACCAGTTTGAATCCCACTTCTGCCATTTCTTGCTAATTACTGGGTAACAAAGTCATGGAAATGCCAGCTTTTTGCACATCCATATGCACAAACTAGGAGTGGTGCAACATTACAATTAAACTGCAAATTCCTTGAGGGCAGTAAGAGCTGTTGGTGAACAGTCCTGACTTTCTATTCAAATCCAAGGCTATTTAACCTCTCTGTATTTCAGTTTTCTTGTCTATAAAATGGAAATAAAATCGCCTCATAAGATGGTTGTGAAAACTAAATGTGTTATATATAAAGCACTTAGAACAGTGCCACGCATACAGTAAGCACTCAATACACAATTTCTGTTGCCTATCTCACCCCCTATGCCTTTGAGTTTGCAACCCAGCATAAAGGTTCCAAAACTATGAAGGAGCCTTCCTATAAAAATGGGAAGATGGGCTGCGCAGTGGCACATGTCTTTAATCCCAGCACTTTGGGAGGCCAAGGCAGAAGGATCACTTGAGCCCAGGAATTCAAGACCAGCCTGGGCAGCATGGCAAGACCTCACCTCTAAAAAAAAAAAAACTACAAAATATTAGCTGGGCATGGTGGCACATGCCTGTAGTCCCAGCTACCCAGCAAGCTGAGGTGGGAGGATCACCTGAGCCTGGGAGGTCAAGACTGCAGTGAGCCATGATCACACCACTACTCTCCAGCCTGGGTAACAGTGAGACCCTGTGTCAAAATAAAATAAAAAATAAAAACCAGGAAGATGAGTTGCTGTCCATGAAAATCATAGTGGGGGTTGTGGCTTTCCCATCCCAAGAGAAAAGAAAAATGAGCCCATTGCATTTCCCTTGGCAACAGGAAAAACATCCATTTCAGTCTTTGAATAACGTGAACCTTACCTACTCAAACCAGTTACCAACCAACATGCAAATGAGATATTGTCTTTGCTGGATCTGATGTGCCCAACCTGGGAGAAAACTCTAGGATCCTTAAGAGCAACCCTGGATTTCTTGTCTTAGCAGCAGACCACCACTGATGCTGACAGATGCACCAACCCCACCCGAGGCCAGGGCATTTCCCAAGCCCATGGCCTCTCTCTTCTCATTGCACCTTCAATGGAAATTCACTGCATTCCAATCAAGAGGCAAAAGTAGACCAGATCAAAGATGCCAGTTGTGGTCCTCAAACATCTTTATCATAAGCCACTTAGAGAGGACTAAAGACCCGTCGTTCCCTAGGCCAACCCCTACCTCACCCTCTAGTGAAAACAACGTCAGTGATAGCACAGAACTAGAGAGGGCAGAATGGTTGACTAGTACATCAGGGACTTGGTCTTATCACTGTGTCTGTCCAGGGCTTAGAATAGAGCCTGGTACATAGTAGGTGTTCAGCAAATATCTGTGGAGTGAGTGAACACACACACACACACACACACACACACACAAATTAATATAAAGCCAAGCAGTAATTCTGCTAATCCATTAATCACTAAAGCATAGCAGCAATTAATACCCAGAACCAACTAAAGAACACTCAAACTATGCACTGATACCAGAGCTTCCTTCCCCTGAGCAAGGAAAGCCTTACTTTTGTATACCACATGCACATAGTAAGAGCTCTGCAATATGATGACATGGACTGCTAGACCTTGAGGGCAGTGGGAGCCAGTAGTGGTCACCACCAGCTTTGGGTACAAATCCAAGAACTGCCATTTACTAACTCTGTGACTTTAGACAAGTCCCTTAGTCTCCTAAGCCCCAGTTTCCTTCATTTAAAAATCAAGAGAACACCTAAGCCTGGAAATGTGCAGCCCTAAATGGGAATAGGCATTCCTGTTTTCACACCCAAATGTTAGCTTTTGGCCTGCCACATCCCACTATCTCGTACCCATGTAAACCCCAAACACCAGGCTCCATGAGCATACAAACAGATGAGCAGATGAATAGAAGAGAAGAGGAGCAGAAGAGCAGCATGGCAGAGAAAGGAACGTCTGAATGCCAAGAAGAGTTTGGCTGGGGACAGTTGGAGAGGAGATTGGCCACAGGACAGCGAAACTCCAGGGGAAGATCATCTTCCCACTCCATCCCCTTTCTAGCTCCCCATCCATCCCACTGAGAGCCACCTCCATTACCCAATAAAATCCCCACATTCACCAAGAAAAAAAAAAAAACGGGAGAACAAGATAATGCATTGAGGGATAATCACCCAAGGTAGACATAAATCCAATTGTGACACTTCTTTGCTCTATGTCACATGATGCCTCCACCCAGAGTAAAAGCCAAAGTCATTAGGGTTTTCTTTATCAGTCCCTACATGGCTGGCCTTATCTCTCACTCCCCTCCAAACACACTGGCCCTTACCTCCCACTCATGGAAGTGATCCTGTCGCATTCTCTGCCTGGAAGACTCTAATTGAAAATATCCACATGGCCCACTCTCCCTTGGGTCTTCATTCAAATGTCACCTTCTCAATGAGACGTTCCTTCATGATTCTCTTTTCACATGACAGTCCCCCTCCCAACACTCGTGGCCCATTCCCTTGCTTTATTTTCCTTCTTGGCACTTTTCATACAATATATCATATATTTTACTTATGTATGGAATTTATTGTCTTGCTACCCTCCATTTGAAAGTAAGCTCTTTGTTCACAAAATTGGTGCTTAATGAATATTTGTTGGGTGGATGAAAGCAAGCACTGACCGTCAACTACTATCATTGGGTCTGATTAACTTTGTCTCCTCATGCCTGGCCCCAGTCTGCACTTAGTAGGTGTATGGTAATGATAATAAAATATCTAACACTTGGACAGGCATGGTGGCTCACATCTATAATCCCAGCACTATGGGAGACCAAGGCAGGAGGGTCACTTGAGGCTCAGAGTTCAAGATCAGCCTGGGCAACATAGCAAGACCCTATCTCTACAAAAAATTAAAAATTATCCAGATGTGGCGGTGCATGCCTGTAGTCCCAACTACTTGTGAAGCTGAGGTGGGAGGATCTCTTGAGTCCAGGAGGTCGAGGCTGTAGTGAGCCATGATTACACCACTGCACTCCAGCCTGGGTGACAGAGTGAGGCCCTGCCTCTATAAAATCAAATTTTAGGCAGGGCGCAGTGGCTCACGCCTGTAATCCCAGCACTTCGGGAGGCCAAGGTGGGTGGACCACCTGAGGCCAGCGTTCAAGACCAGCCTGGCCAACATGGTGAAACCCCATCTTTACTAATAGTACAAAACTTAGCCAGGCATGGTGGCACATGCCTATAATCCAAGCTAGTCAGGAGGCTGAGGCAGGAGAGTTGCTGGAATCTGGGAGGTGGAGGTTGCAGTGGGCTGAGATCATGCCATTGTACTCCTGCCTGGGTGACACTCCAGCGAGACTCCATCTCAAAAAATAAAAAAAAATCAAATTTTAAAAATATCTAATACTTATTAAAGATCTGCTACATGCCAGGCATTCCTATAAACATGTTTCTGGGTTTAAACCCATTAATTCTCACAATAACCCAGTGAGGTGGAGACTTTCATTATCCCCATTTGATAAAGGATGAAAACTGAGGCACACAGAGGTTAAAGAGCTTACCCAAAGCCACACAGCCAGTAAGTGGCAGACTCAGGAGTGAAATCTAGCCAGCCCAGCCCTGTCACTGCTATGTTAAACCACTAACCCATGTTGGTCCTTTAAGTCAATCCTACTGAAATGTTTGTTACACATATTCACGCATTAAACCTACTAGCCTGGGTATGGAGTATGGGACATGATTCCAGGTCACTTTACAAAAGTGTAACTCTTTTTTTTTTTTTTTTTTTTGAGACAGAGTCTTGCTGTCACCCAGGCTGGAGTGCAGTGGTGCCATCTCAGCTCACTGCAACCTTCTCCTCCTGGGTTCAAGCAATCCTCAAGCCTCAGCCTCCTGAGTAGCTGGGACTACAGGCACTCACCACCATGCCTGGCTAATTTTTGTGTTTTTAGTAGAGACAGGGTTTCGCCATGTTGGCCAGGCTGGTCTCGAACTGCTGACTTCAAGTGATCTGCCTGCCTCAGCCTCACAAAGTGCTAGGATTACAGGCTTGAGCAACCGCACCTGACCCAAAGTGTAATTCTTTTGCCTATAGATTTTGTCATTCTATTGCTTTGCAGACATTTCATCCAGTTCCCTGCATAAGGAGGCCTCTTGATGTCAGGGACCCTGCCCAAAACATTGCTATCCCAGCAGTGGCTCAGATACCCTGGAAACACTCACCAAGTATAGGGTCAGAGCTGGGGATCTTTTCACTGCTGTTCCGAACAGATTCAAAGACAGCCCAGAGGAATTCTTTAGGGGGCAGAGTCATGACCATCTTGGAAGCTGCTTGTAGAAGGATGTCAGGAAACTGTGTGAGAGAAGATAAAAGAAGAGGAATATAATTAAAACCCCTTAAATACAGATTGAAATCAGAGTTGAAACTGTCGCACTACTTACTGCCTTCATTCTTTGTTATAGCAACTTCTCATATAAATGTAATCCCTCGTCCCACTAATGTGGTCTCTATAAAGAATCCTATAAAATGATACTCAACCAATAAAAATCCAATAAAGTCTAAAAAACATAAGTACATCACTTTTCACCAGATTGTCAAAAATAAAATAAAGTGCTAATACTTAATGCTGGGCACATTCATTTTTCTGTGGGACTGTCAAATTGTGCACTATTAGCAGAGCAATCTGGTAATATCGGCAAAAAATGTAGATTAGGCCAGGTGTGGTGGCTCATACCTGTAATCCCAGCATTTTGGGAGGTCGAGGTGGGCAAATCACTTGAGGTCAGGAGCTCAAGACTGGGCTGGCCAACATGGTGAAACCCCATCTCTACTAAAAATACAAAAATTAGCCAGGCGTGGTGGCATGAGCCTGTCATCCCAGCCACTTAGGAGACTGAGGCAGAAGGATCACTTGAGTCCAGGAGGCGGAGTTTGTAGTGAGTCCAGAGCATGCCACTGCACTCCAGCCTGGGCGATGGGAATAAAAACCCTGTCTCAGAAAAAAAACAAAAAAAAAAGTATGTGTACCTACCCCTTTTTTGGTTTGGTGCTGTTTCAAAGTTTTTGCTAAACTTTATATTTGATATAGTTTGGATGTGTACCCCACCCAAATCTCATATTGAAATGTAATCCCCAGTGTTGGAGGTGGGGCCGAGTGAGAGGTGATTGGATCATGGGGGCAGATTTCTCATGAATGGTTAAATACAATCCCCTTGATACTGTCCTCACAATAGTGCATGCATTCTCTCGAGATCTTGTTGTTTAAATGCATGTAGCACCTCCCCCATCACTCTCTTGCTCCTGCGTCGGCCAAGTAAGACATGCCTCCTACCCCTTCGCCTTCCGCCATGATTGTAAGTTTACTGAGGCCTTCCCAGAAGCTGGGCAGATGCCAGCATCATACTTCCTGTACAGTCTGCAGAGCCATGAGCCAATCAATCCTCTTTTCTTGTCTTTTTTTTTTCTTTTCAAACAGAGTCTCTCTCTTTTGCTCAAGCTGGAGTACAGCGGTGTGATCTCCACTCACGGCAACCTCCACCTCCCAGGCTCAAGTAATTCTCGTGCCTGAGCCTCCTGAGTAGCTGGGATTACAGGCATGCAACACCAAGCCAGGCTAATTTTTTTTTTATTTTTAGTGTAGACAGGGTTTCACTCTCTTGGCCTGGCTGGTCTCAAACTCCTGGCCTCAAGTGATTCACCCACCTCGGCCTCCCAAAGTGCTAGGATTATAGGTGTGAGCCACTGCCACTGTGCCTGGCCTTTTTTTTTTTTCTTTTGGAGACAGAGTCTCGCTGTGTCGCCCAGGCTGGAGTGCAGTGGCGCAATCTCGGCTCACTGCAAGCTCCGCCTCCTGGGTTCACGCCATTCTCCTGCCTCAGCCTCCCGAGTAGCTGGGACTACAGGCGCCCGCCACCATGCCCAGCTAATTTTTTGTATTTTTTAGTAGAGACGGGGTTTCACCGTGTTAGCCAGGATGGTCTGGATCTCCTGACCTCGTGATCCGCCTGCCTTGGCCTCCCAAAGTGCTGGGATTACAGGCGTGAGCCACTGCGCCCGGCCCTTTTTTTTTTTTTAATTTAACTTTTATTTTAAGTTCAGGGGTACATGGCAGGTTTGTTACATAGGTAAGCTTGTGTCATGGAGGTTTGTTGTACAAATTATTTCATCACCCAGGTATTCAGCCCAGTACCCATTAGTTATTTTTCCTGATCCTTTCCCTCCTCCCACCCTTCACTCTCCAATAGGCCCCAGTGTCTGCTGTTCCATTCTATGTGACAATGTGTTCTCATCATTTAGCTCCCACTTGTAAGTGAGAACATGCGGTATTTGGTTTTCTGTTCCTGCATTAGTTTGCTAAGGATGATGGCCTCCAGCTCCATCCATGTCCCTGCAAAGAACACGATCTCATTCTTTTTTATGGCCACATAGTATTCCATGTAAACCTCCTTTCTTTATAAATTACCCAGTCTCAGGTATTTCTTTATAGCAATGCAAAAATTGCCTAACACAGGTCAGGTGAGGTGGCTCACATCTGTAATCCTAGCACTTTGGGAGGCCCAAGCGGGCAGATACCTGATGTCAGGGGTTCGAGACCAGCCTGGCCAACATGGTAATACCCTGTCTCTACAAAAAATACAAAAATTAGCTGGGCGTGGTGGTATATGCCTGTAATCCCAGCTACTCGGGAGGCTGAGGCAGGAGAATCACTTGAACCCAGGAGGCAGAGGTTGCAGTGAGCTGAGATCGTGCCATTGCACTCCAGCCTGGGCAACAGAGCAAGACTCCGTCTAAAAAAAAAAAGAAAAAAGAAAAGAAAAAAAGAAAGAAAGAATTGCCTAACACAACATTTGTCATGAAAAGGAGGTGAAAAAGGGTTGTCTCAACATTCTGGGTGGAGACTAGCAATGAGGGGACTTAGGGGACTTTGGGTTTCCTTGGAGAAAGTGCCATTTCTCATCTAGAATGAATGCACTTTGTCAAGACTTGGGATTTTTTTTTTTTTTTTTTTTTTTTTGACGGAGTCTCGCTCTGTCACCCAGGCTGGAGTGCAGTGGCACGATCTCGGCTCACTGCAAGCTCCGCCTCCTGGGTTCACGCCATTCTCCTGCCTCAGCCTCCCGAGTAGCTGGGACTACAGGCACCTGCCAACACGCCTGGCTAATTTTTGTACTTTTAGTAGAGACAGGGTTTCACCTTGTTAGCCAGGATGGTCTTGAGCTTCTGACCTCGTGATCTGCCCGTCTCAGCCTCCCAAAGTGCTGGGATTATAGGTGTGAGCCACCGTGTCCAGCCAACTTGGTATATTATTAGGAGGCCTGTCCATGGGCCCAGATAATTCATCAAGCTCTACAAACAGCTATGCCTCACTGGGTCCCAGCTCACCCAGAGAGAAAGTCTCTCAGCCTATGCAGCTCCCCTTTCTAGTCTCATCTTCAGAATTAGAGTCACAGTCTAGGCCAGTAGTTCTCAACCCTGGCTGTACGTAAGAGTCACCTGGGACACCCAGAGCCAGCCCCTAAAGATTCTGACTCAGTCTGGGCTGGATACCATGGATTGGTCCATCTTGGAATCTCCCCAGGTGATTCTAATGCGAAGCTAAGGCTGAAAGCAACTGCTCTAAGACGGTTAACTTTTAGAAAGCAATGTGCATAGCGGAGTGAACGGTATTTTCCATTTTGTATTTTTTAAAGAAAAGTATGTATATGCTCTTGTGTTTTTAGTAGAGACAGGGTTTCGCCATGTTGGCAAGGCTTGTTATATAGGTATTTTTATACCTATGTAAAACTCATTATATAGGTAGTCAGGATTTTTCTGAAAGGATGCAGAAGAGACTGGGGACAGCAATTGCCCTCTGAAGAGGGAGGCTAGGGAACTAGAAGTCTGGGGTGGGAGGGAGACTTGCTTCTCATCCTATTACTTTTGGTGCAATTGGGATTTGTTAACCAGGAGCATGTATTACTTGTTTTATTAAACATTTCCAGTATTTAAAAAAAGAGTATACAGAATAATACAACAAAACACCCATGTCCTCACAACCCAGCTTAAGAAATAAAACATCACAATATAAATAATAAGTCCCTCCTTCACTCTTTGCCTTCCTCCTTCCCCAGAAGTAACTGTCACTCTGAATTTGGCATTCACTTTTACACTTCTCTTACATATAAACTCGGTTTACGTTTGCTTTAAATTAATTCAGCTAGTATTTATTTATTTACTTTGTATCCTACTATAGATATTCTTTTGCAATCTGGGTTTTTTTTTTAACTCTACACTGTGTTTTTGAGATTTCACAGTGTTGATACAAGACTTTTTCAATTTCAGAAGTTGATTTTTTTAAGATTAGATAGATATATGGATGTTCTCACTGATATGTGGGAGCTAAACTATGAGGACCCAAAGGCATAAGAATGATAAAATGGACTTTGGGGACTTGGATGGAAGAGTGGGAGGGGGCAAGGGATAAAAGACTACAAATATGGTGCAGTGTGTACTGCTCAGGTGATGGGTGCACCAAAATCTCACAAATCACCACTAAAGAACTTACTCATGTAACCAAACACCACTCATTCCCCAATAACTTATAGAAAAATAAAAATAATAATAAACATCTAAACATAAGAAAAACAAGGAAGGAAAAAAAATAGATGGATATATAACATTTGTACAACAGGGCCAGGCATGGTGGCTCATGCCTGTAATCCCAGCACTTGGGAGGCCGAGGTGGGCAGATCACTTGAGGTCAGGAGTTCAAGACCAGGCTGGCCAACACGGTGAAACCCGGTATCTACTAAAAATATAAAAATTCACTGGGCATAGTGCCAGGCGCCTGTAATCCCAGCTACTAGGGAAGCTGAGGCAGGAGAATCACTTGAACCTGGGAGGCGGAGGTTGCAGTGAGCCGAGATTGCATCACTATACTCCAGCCTGGGCAACAGAGGGAGACTCCATCTCAAAATAAAATAAAATAATAAAATAAAAATAAACATTTGTGCATCAACTGTTTATATGTCTGGACATCCAGAATATGATTTTACTGTGACTGCACTTCAGAATGTGTGCTGCACATGCAGGATCCTAGGTGATGTTCTGTGTGTTCAGGCCCTGCTGAGCTTGTGTGACCATGTGCACCTGGCACCTGCAAGTGCAGGTATGAGAGTGTGTGGATGTGCTTCGTGAGGGATCTGATTATCGTTCAGCAAACATTCACTCCTTTCCTACCCTCTACCTCCATGGAAGGAAACTCCTTCCTGCCCCATTAAAGTTGGTCTTGGTCATGTAACTTACTTTGGCCATTGGAGTGTAGCAGAAGTGATAGCATGCCAATTTCCAGCCTAGGACTTAAGGAGAATTGTACTTATCCTTTCCCTTTTTGGTAGTTTCACACCTTCATGGTGAGAAGAACAAGTTCTAGAGGCTGGGCTCCAAAGGCAGCCTTATGGAGCAGGGCTGCCGCAGTGACCCACAAATCAGGCAGCAAGAAACATATGTGAATTGTTTTATGCCCTTGAGATTGTGTGGCTTTGTTATGCAGCAAAAATGACCAATTCATGCTTATTTTGCATGTCCCTTGGCCTAGACTGCCTAACTTCTGGAGCCTTACTCCAAGAAAAGTGTCATGCCCAAATGTAATGATCAATAAAGACTTGTTATTGGATTAAATGTGTTTGCACATGTGATTGCATACACTGGACATACATGTGCATAGGGCACCAGCCAGTGTGAGAGCCAGAACAGGCGTGCGTGTGAGATGCACACTAATAGCAGAGTGGTAGCTAAGTAACAACTGTCTGCACACATCTGCCTGGGGGGACACACAAAAGGGCCTGAGTTCATTTAGCTGTGGGCCTCACTCCCTTTTCCAGAAACTTGCACATCCTGGAATGGAGCTGGAAACATCTTAGCCCTTTGAGGCAGGGAGGAAGCTTCCAGAACCATAGACAGCAGTAAACCCAATGCTGTATAACTGACCACACTTTCTCTCCCCTTCAAACTCCTTCAGCTTTCTTAAGATGGAGCACAACATTACCTTTGTGGCTATAGAGCTTAATTCATCTCCTGAGAAAAGTACTAGAAAGGGTCCCAAGTCCTTCGTGGTCTCGGCTGTCCAGTGCTGAGGGAATCTAAAAAGAGATAATAACCACTAAAGTGAAAAAACATGCTGTGGTGGACATCTGTTGCCTTTTCCCCCAGCACCCTTTTCTTTCAGGAACAGATTGTCTTATACTCAGAGAAACTGTCAATCACATGGTCCTACTTCCTTGACCAAGAAAATTGTCATGTGATGCAGGCTGACCAATCAGAGTCATCCCTGGGAATTTTGATGGAACTATCAGAGAAGCTCTCCTTTCTCTGGTATCTCTGGCAGTAAAGAGGAAATTGGAGGACATTCATATTACCAAGTGGAAAAAGTAAAGACCACACCAAGGAACACAGAGCTGAGGGATGGGAGGAATGTATTCCTGATGATATCATTTGAGACACTGGATTCAGCCACGCCTGAAGACCACCAGTGAGTTTCCCGTTACATTCCATTCCTGAATTCAATACATTCCCATTCTGTTTAGTTTGAATTAAATTATTGAATTTCTGCCATTTACATCACAGTGTTTCCTTCTTCCCCCTCTTCAATAAAAGAGTAATTATATATTTCTTCCTTTTAATTTACCATAACAATCTTCTCTTAGAATAAGAAAAAAACTTTCTCTTGAACTTGGCAGGATGAAATAAAAGCACTGACCCAGAATCCACTGTTGTTCTTATATAGATCATAAATGCCTACAGTGAAGAGCATTACACTATCTTTGGTGACATCTCTAAAGGAGGTCTGCCCAATTAGCAGTGACAGCTGGTGGGAATGCAAAATCATACAGCCACTTTGGAAGACATTTTGTTGGCTTCTTACAAAAGCAAACATGTTTTTGCCATATAACCCAGCAAACACACTCTTTGGTATTTACGCAAAGGAGTTGAAAACTTACGTCTACATGAAAACCTGTATATGGATGTTGATAGCAGCTTTATCCATAATTGCCAAAACTTGGAAGCAAACAAATGTCCTTCTGTACATGAATGGCTAAACTGTGGTTCATTAAGAGAATGAAATATTATTCAGCACTAAAAAGAAATGAGCTATCAAGTCAAAAAAGGACCTGGAGAAAACTTAAGTGCATATTACTAAGTGAAAGAAGTCTATCTGAAAAGGCTATCTACTGTATGCTTCCAAATATATGATATTCTAGAAAAGGCAAAAGTATCAGTGGTTGCCAGGAATTAGGAGTGGGGGAGGAATGAACAGGCAAAGCCCGGAAGGATTTTTAGGGCAGTGAAAATACTCCGTATGATACTATAATGGTGAATACATGTTATTATATACTTGTCTGAACCCATAGAATGTGAAGCACCAAGAGTGAACCCTAATGTAAAATATGGACTTTGGATGATAATGAGAATCCAATGACGATAATGTCAACATAGGTTCATCAGTTCTAATAAATGTACAACTTTGGTGGGGGATATTGATCATGCGGAGCTTATGCGTGTACAGGGTCAGAGGGATATGGGAAATCTCTATCCTCTCCATTTTTCTGAGAACCTAAAACTAGTCTTAAAAATAGTCTCTAGGGTCAGGCATGGTGGCCCATACCTATAATTCCAACACTGTGGGAGGCTTAGGTGGGTGAATCCCTTGAGCCCAGGAGTTCAAGACCCACCTAGGCAACATGGTGAAATTCCATCCCTTAAAAAAAAAATTAAAAAATTAGCTGGGTACGGTGATGTGCACCTGTGGTCTCAGCTACTTGGGAGGCTGAGGTGGGAAGATCACCTGAGCCCAGGGAGGCAGAGGCTGCAGTGAGCCATTACTGTGCCACAGCACTCTAGCCTGGGTGACAGAGAGAGACCCCATTTCAAAAAAAAAAAAAAATAGTCTTTATACTAATAATAATACCACTACCTTGCATCTGTAAAGGGCCGCCTTTTCCAGATTTCCCCTTCATATGCCAAGCTGTGTAAGTAACAACTCTTTGAGATTTATAGGGCAGCTACTATTGATTCCACTTTACAGCAAACCTGAAGCCAAGGCCAAGCGCGGTGGCTCATGCCTGTAATCCCAGCACTTTGGGAGGCCGAGGCGGGTGGATCACGAGGTCAGGAGATCGAGACCATCCTGGCCAACATGGTGAAACCCCGTCTCTACTAAAAACACAAAAATTAGCTGGGTGTGGTGGCACATGCCTGTAATCCCAGCTACTCAGGAGGCTGAGGCAGGAGAATTGCTTGAACCAGGGAGTCAGAGGTTGCAGTGAGCCGAGGTCGCACCACTGCACTCCAGCCTGGCCACAGAGCGAGACTCCGTCTCAAAAAAAAAAAAAAAATCTGAAGCCAAAAGAAGAAAGGTCGCATTTCCAAAATAAGCATAAGAATTTTATCTCATCCTAAACCAGAGACGCTGTTTGCAGGGTAGGAGAGCCAAAGTTGAGTGTGCCTCCACAGAGCATACCACACCCCCAAAAGCCAAGCCCAGCCACTCCTTACCCGTACTGTCCCAGGAGCTTGAGCCTCACTGCAGCCTTTTGCTCAGGGTTGAGGTCTGGGCAGTCTCTGAGGCCGTGTAGAGCAGTCGCCCAAGCCCTGGGGGAGATCCCCCTGTCAATGATGGCTGCCGGCAAGTGGCACAGCAGGTTCCCCATGATGTCCACAGTGTACTCGTCAGCAATGGAGTCGTCCTGAACCCAAAAAGTGGAGCCAATGGGCAGTTCCAGCAGAGCATAAGATCGTGAGCCATTAGAAACACATCCTGTGGGGTGGGCACTGTGGCTCACGCCTATAATCCAGCACTCTGGGAGGCCGAGGCAGGCAGATCATTTGAGGCCAGGAGTTCAAAATCAGTCTGGCCAACATGGTGAAACCTCAACTATACTAAAAATACAAAAATTAGCCAGGCATCGTGGTGCGTGCCTGTAGTCCCAGCTACTCAGGAGGCTGAGGCACAAGAATCACTTGAACCCGGGAGGCGGAGGTTGCAGTGAGCCTAGATGATCATGCCATTGCACTCCAGCCTGGGTGACAGAGGAAAACTCTGTCTCAAAAAAAAAAAAAAGTTCCGATCCCAAACTTCTTAAAGATTATTCCAGGATCTGAATTGCCTACCCTGCCGTGGATTCCTAGAGATGGAACAGGACCTGATCTTCCCCAGGGATGCAGGCCTCAGAAATCTGGAAAACCCTGGCTTGGCACACCAGGAGCACTCAGTAATTGAGCGCTACTGTCACTGTTATTGCTCTGAGAATATTCCAGAGTTCAACCACCATTATACTATTAGCACCACAACAATGAAAACAGCACTTCAAAGTTTGTATGCCACTTGAAAGCCTTCAAAGCTCTTTTGCACTTTCACAAAATGACAAAAATAGTTGACATTTATTGTGTGTTTCCTATGTGCGGGCACTGTCCTGAGTATCTATGGGTCTCAATCTAGTCATCTTCAAAGTAACTGTAAGAAGTAAGTACTACTATTATCCATTTTTTAAAGAAAAAGAAACTGCCAGCTAATGGCAAGGCTAGGATTCACACCTAGACAATCTGGCCTTTGAGCTTTTACATTAAATAATACATTGCCCATGTCATGTTCTCATTACTCTATGAGGAGGCTAGGTATGGTGGCTCATGTCTGTAATCTCAACACTTTGGGAGGCCGAAGTGGATGGATCACCTGATGTCAGGAGTTTGAGACCATCCTGGCCAACATGGTGAAACCCTATCTCTACTAAAAAAACAAAAAATAGCCGAGTGTAGTGGTACGCACCTGTAGTCCCAGCTACTTGGGAGGCTGAGGCAGGAGAATCACTTGAACCTGGGAGGCAGAGGTTGCAGTGAGCTGAGATCGCGCTACTGCACTCCAGCCTGGGTGACAGAGTGAGACTCTGTCCCAAAAAAAAAAAAAAAAAAAAAGTACTTTACAGGAGATGTGCTACTACCGCCACCTTACAGATGAGAAGACTGAGGCTCAGGGAGGAAAGGTGATTCACCCAAAGCCACATAACCAATCACTGGCACCCAGTCTCTGGGTACTGTGCTCTTTCCATTCCTCCAGAGTAGCCTCCTCTCCTTTGGGCCCTGGGGCAGAAGTCTCCAGAACCAATGGAAAAGATTGTTCCAACCAGCAGCTTTAGAGTAAGCTTCAAGACCCACCAGTCAGACTTCTGGCCATCAAGCAGGCTCAAGATCCTAGCCAGATCCCTCACAGGGCTCCCCAACATGGCCACAGATACCCAGAGGGAGGGGACACCCAGGAAGAGTTTTCTTACCAGGCACTGCTGCACTTTCCTGAGGACTGAAGTCTTTTTGTGGGAATCTAAAACCAAGGAGTCCAACCAGCTCTTCCCCAGGCTGATCAGAAAAGGCACACACTGGGAGGCTGGGACAGAAGCCAGGTAGCGGGCCCTGGAGAGAGATGGGGAGAACAAGAGGAGGAACACATGGCTGCTCCTGTTGGCCCCTAAAATCAGGGTCCGCATGCCCAAGAGCTCATCCCAAAGACATTCTTTAAATGTTTGTTCTCCCCAGTGATGCTTTGGCTCCCTGCAGCAGGTAGCAAGCTTCCTACCCATCATGCTCCTCTTCTGTGGGTGGGAACAAACTTCCCATCATGCTCCCCTTCTATGAATGGGCAACAAACTTCCCATCATGCTCTCTTCTATGGGTGGGAACAAACTTCCCATCACGACCCTCTTCTGTGGGTGGGAACAAACTTCCCATCATGCTCCTCTTCTATGCCCCAGAACATTGATCAGAGAATGGGTTCTCCGTAAATAAACACGTTGATTGATGGACTGGTTGAGGGGAGATGAAAAAGAAAGGAAAAAGTAGATGAAAAAAGAGACAAAGAGGAGAGAGAATAACTAGAAAGTGAGAAAGAAAGATAAGAAAAAGAGTGGAAAGAGAAATTCTGTCATCTCCAGTCCAGAACTCTGCCTTCAGCTCTTGATCCTTCAGCTCTTGACAATGTATTCTCAACAGGGTCAAAGTCACCCTCAAGAAGGAGAAACTGGTTTGGATGGGAGATTAAAAAGACTGTTATGACAAAGATCTGTAACCCACTGAAGCTCATTCCTACTCAAAATATTTTTCCTCAGTGTATAATTTCTTTCATTCAGGAGAAATTAAAATTTTCTCCTTTGGAAGGCAATAATAAAAGTTGAGAAAGTCTGCATGAAACCCATCCGGCCTACTCAACCCCACCACTTGACTGTTCCAAAACCAGATACAACATCTTCCCCCAAACATGTTCTTCCGCCTCTATGCTATCCCACACTCCTTTTTTTCTTCATCCCAAGCCTGTCATTGCTATCTCCTTAGTATTATCCCAATCTGTTCTTACTTCCGGCCAGGTGTCGTGGCTCACACCTGTAATCCCAGCACTTTGGGAGGCCAAAGTGGGTCACCTGAGATCAGGAGTTTGAGACCAGCCTGAGCAACACGGTGAAATCCCATTTCTACCAAAAATACAAAAAAAATGAGCTGGGCGTGGTGGCACACACACCTGGGGTTTCAGCTACTCTAGAGGCTGAAGTGGAAGAATCACTTGAACATGGGAGACAGAGGTTGCAGTGAGCTGAGATCTCACCACTGCACTCCAACCTGGGTGACAGAATGAGACCCTGTCTCAAAACAACAACAACAAAAAAACTATTCTAACTTCTCCATTCCCAGTACCACTGTCTTATTTATTTCTTCATTCATCCAGCAAATATCTACAAAGCATCTACAGTAAGCCAGGCACTGTTCTAGTCACCAAATATAACAATGAACAAGACACATGTGGTCCTTAATTCTAGCAGAGAGAAGAAATACAGAAACCAGTGAATAAAACAAGACATTTCAGCTATTAATAAATGCAAGGAAGAAGGCCGGCATGGTGGCTCACGCCTGTAATCCCAGCACTTTGGGAGGCCGAGGCAAGCAGATCATCTGAGGTCAGGAGTTTGAGACCAGCCTGGCCATCATGGTGAAACCCTGTCTCTACCAAAAAATACAAAAATTAGCCAGGCGTGGTGGCGCACACCTGTAATCCCAGCTACTGGGGAGGCTGAGGTAGGAGAATCTCTTGAACCCAGGTGGTGGAGGTTGCAATGAGCCAAGATTACACCCCTGCACTCCAGCCTGGGTGACAGGGGGAGACTCTGTCTCAAAAATAAATTAATTAATTAATTAATTAATGTAAGGAAGAAAATAAAATGGCTCTGTAAAACAGAATGACAATGGGGATAATCAAACGAGCCCCTTCTAAGGCAGTTTCATTTGAGCTGAGATGAATGAGTGGTAGAAGTGCCATGCCAAGATCTGGGTTACTGAAATAATCTTCAGCTGTCTCCCTTCTTTCCATTCAGCCTCCCTGCATTCTATCCTCTATGTGGGTAGTGGCTATGATCTTTCTGAAATATAAATCTGATGGCTGCACACAGAATATGAGTGAAACACCTCACTTCACAAAGCCCCCATGATCTGATGTCCCTTAACTCTCTGGCCTTCTCTCCCCTATCTACTCTACAGTTATACCCCCATGTGTTCTCAGAGTGATTTGCTTTTCTTACCCACTGCTGAACCGGACATACCCATTCCACTGCCTGGAATGTCCATCTTAAACTCTCTATCCAGCATTAGTTCGGTCTCCCCTGTCTCTCCAGTCTATGGGTGATATTCCCTCCTCTATGTCCAGTGCTCATTATCCCTCCCCTTTGCCTCTCCTTTGGAAGGCAATAAAAAAGTTGAGAAAGGCTGCATGAAACCCATCTGGCCTAGTCAACCCCACCACTTGACTGTTCAAAAACCAGATTCAACATCTTCCCCCAAACATGTTCTTCCACCTCTGTCCTAACAGAGGTGTGTAACAGCACCTGGCTTTCTTGGAAAGCACCTAGTTTTTCTTGGAGAACCATCTCCCTCACTCTAAGTCCTTGTGGTTTCTCTCCAGCTCCAGGGGTGCAATACAGATTGAAGTCAGTCAAAGTTACCCATCCTCCCAACCTCACTGATTGGTTCAAGGAAAACAAATTCTCCCAATTAAGGTCAATGAGAGTCAAACCCAAGATGTGTATTGAGAATGATGGGAAGAGAACATTTTTCTCTTTTCCCTGAATATGAAACTGGGAAAATTTAACCTTAGATCTTCCAGGGTTCCCACAGAGGAATAACTTGCCTGATAGTGAAGCCAACAGAGAAAAACTGGGACAAGAGACAAATGACATCATTTGCACCCCTAGATCCAGCCATGCCTGAAGTCCGTCTCTGAACTTTCCAGTTAACTGAACCAAAAATTCCCTTTTATTGCATAAGCCAGTTTCAGTTTCAGTTCTGTTGCTTTCAACCAAATATCAACCTGATATTATAATTGGCTTCATGCTTGTGTATTCCCTCTCCCACCATGAGATTATAAGGTCTTATAAATTAACAGGAATTTCTAAGTTTTCAGATAGAAAATTTAGCTATCTGAGAACTAGCACACAGCAAGTACTCAATGAAATTTTTTTTTTTTGAATGAATGAAGACAATAAGAGCAAAAGAAGGTAGACAGAAATAAAGAAGGAGAGAAGGAGAGAAACAATGTCCAGATCATGTTTGCAAAGCAGGGCTACCCTGCAGGCCTGAAAGCTCACACATGCCAGGAGAAACGCCTACTGCTCCCCTCAGCCCTGATTCTCCTGGAGCCTGGCACAGCCACAAAGCCAGGCCAGATGGGACCTGCCTCACTGACACTCATTCAGGCTTGGGTTGCTTTGGCTTGGTTTTTACATAACAAGAAAAGCAAGAAAGTCTGTCTCAAATGTCTGTGTGATACTCAGAATTGAAATCCTGGATCTCCAGGGCTTAACTGTCTAAGGCACGCTCCACTCTGCGTCTGGTTCCTCAAGAAAACCCAGTGGTGAGAGAATCATTTTGACTTCAGTGATTCCCACCGATCTCACTGCTGAGCCAGAAGGTGGGGGCTGATGTTCACTTACGGGAGTGCAGCCAAGAGGAAAGGTGGCATAGACAACCTGGAAACTTCCCAGTATTTCCACGCCAAACAATTAACCTGAAAGATTAAGCAGTTCTGGGGATTTAATGCAGTAAGAAGAAGAACAAACACAGTGCTTTCCATGTGCCAGGTACTATTCTAAGTGCTTCATATGTGTTCATTTATGCAATAGAGCACCCTATGATGTAGGTACCACTACTGTGCCCAGTTTATGGATGAGAACATTGAGGCAATAACAAACATTAACACAGACATTTAAGTGTGAGAATGCTCCTCGCAATTTTGCTTATATCTGCAAGAAAGGGAGATATAATTTTAATGTTCCTCAGCAGGGGATTGGTTAAGTAAATTATGGTATACACATACAACGGAATAGTGCACCTACTTTGTTTTAATAAGGTAGATTTATATATATATTAACACTAAATGATGTCTCTGCTATTTTATGCATGTGCATATATATAGTTATATATAATGTAAAAACCACAAATGGGCTCATATTGTGCACACAATTCTGTTAAACTATATATATAGCTTAACTATACATATAGTTATACAGTTATATTTAACTATATATAGTTATATTTAATTATACATAGTTATATATAGCTTAACTATATATATAGTTTTATACATATATATATCTCTCTCTCTTAGCTATATATATAAACAGAACAGTATGTATAGTATGAGCTCACTTGTGGTTTTTTTTTTTTTTTTGAGACAGTCTCACTCTGTCACCTAGGCTGTAGTACAGTGGCGTAATCTTAGCTCACTGCAACCTCTGCCTTCCGGATTCAAGCAATTCTCCTGCATCAGCCTCCCGAGTAGCTGGGATTACAGGCACCCCCGACCATGCACAGCTAATTTTTTTTTTTTTGTATTTTTAGTATTTTTTTTTGTATTTTTTTTATTTTGTAGGTTGGCCAGGCTGGTTTCGAACTCCTAACCTCAAGTGATCCACCCATCTCGGCCTCCTAAAGTGCTAAGATTACTGGTGTGAGCCACTGTGCCCGGCCCACTTGTGGTTTTTATATTACATGTAAATAGATACTTTTTTTAAATTTGGTTTAGAGATAGAGTCTCACTCTGTCACCCAGGCTGAAATGCAGTGACTCAATCATAGCTCACTGCCGCCTTGAACTCCCGGGTTCAAGTGATCCTCCTGCCTCAGTTCCCCAAGTAGCTAGGACTACAGGCATGTGCCACCATATTTGGGTAATTTTTGTATTTTTTTGTAGAGTTAGAGTCTTGGTATATGTTTCCCAGGTTGGTTTCAAAGTCCTATCCTCAAATGAACCTCCCACCTCAGCCTCCCAAAGTGCTAGAATTACAGGCATGAGTCATTGCACCCGGCCTATATTTTATATATAAAAGAAAACTCTCAAAAGTAATAGCAAACTGTTCTTTATAGTTACCTCTGAAACACGGTTGCTCACCTCAGTATTATTGACATTTTCGACCAGATACCTCTGTGTAGTGGTGCTGTCCTACGCATTGTAGGATGTTGAGCTGCACCCCTGGCCTCTACCCACTAGATGCCAGTAGCTCTGCTCCAGTTGTGACAATCAAAAATGTTTGCAGACATGGCCAAAAGTCCCCTAAGAGGGCAAAACAGTACTCTGTTGAGAACAACTGCTCTGGGGAAAATTTGGGGAAATTTTACTTTCTCCGTATTGGTTGTTTGTGTGTGTGTGTAATAATTATGTGTTTTCAGGATGGGCGTGGTGGCTCATGCCTGTAATCCCAGCACTTTAGGAGGCTGAGGCTGATGGATCACTGGAGGTCAGGAGTTCAAGACCAGCCTGGCCAACATGATGAAACCCCGTCCCTACTAAAAATACAAAAATTAGCCAGGTGTGGTGGTGCACACCTAGAATCCCAGCTAGTCAGGAGACTGAGGCAGGAGAATCACTTGAACCCAGGGGCGGAGGCTGCAGTGAGATTGAACCACTACATTCCAGCCTGGGCAACAGAGCAAGGCCCTGTCTCAATAATAATAATAATAATAATAATAATAATAATAATAATGTGTTTTAGTAAAAATATAAATGAGAAAGGCAAATTTTCTAATTAACTGGTATTTGAAGGTTCTGAGAGCTGGAAGCCTAGGAAAGCACCTTCACTGGGGCAACTCTTCCTGCTCGAACATGTAGGTCTTCCTCAAAGCAGGTCTAGCTTCCATCCATTTGCTCAGTTATTGGCTTGCCCACCTGGGCAGGTCTTTTAAAATAGTTCAGTGGTTTGTACCAGCAAACTGATTAGAAATGCAAAGTCTCAGACCTCACCCCTTACCTACTATATGTAAAACTCTGGGAGTGGGGCCCCCAATTTGTGTTTTTACAGCCTTCCACACAATGCTGACGCAAGCTCAACTTTGAGACTCACTAACAGAATTAACAGTCCAAGGGAATGAGAGAGCTTCATTAAAACTTTGCATATTCCTCTAATGATCTTGAAGGAGTATACACCAAGCACTCTATGCTTCCTGGTTTTCTGGAAGATAATTTACTCTTTGGAAATTCTTCATTCTGGTCTGAAACACAAGGCCAGAGTTGAGAAGGTGCTTTTTAATATCCATTACAGGAGTCTGTAAGCCAACGGTTCACACCAAAAGTTCAAATGTTGCAAAGCCCGTGTTTACTAGCTTAGACACTGAAAAATCAGTCACTGGCTGGGTGCAGTGGCTCATGCCTGTCATCCCAGCACTTTGAGAGGCTGAGGCAGGAGGATCACTTGAGCCCAGGAATTTGAGACCAGCCTAGGCAACATATCAAGACCCTATCTCTGCAAAAAATAAATAAATTAGCCAGGCATGGTGGTGTGTGCCTTTAGTCCCAGCTACTCAAGAAGTTGAGTCGGAAGGATCTCTTGAGCCCAGGAGGTTGAGGCTGCAATGAACCATGATTATGCCACTGTACTCCAGCCTGGGTGACAGGGCAAGACCGTGTCTCAAAAAAAAAAAAAAAAAAAAAAAAAAAAAAAAAAATTCAGTTACTGCTTCTAGTCTCCCCAAAGGGTTAAATAGCCTCCATAACCTTTTGGAAAATGAAGTTTTAAGTGAGAAAGAAAATGTTCTCAGAGTACTGTTTGCATTCACAGCTACTCCTGGAAAGTGTTGGAATATTAGCTGAAGGAGTACCTTCCATCCCACGGGAACATAATTACGAACACACAAAATACTATCCCTTATGAATATATTTTAAGGCTCAAATTTGAGTATGGAATAACCAATCCGTTGATACTTTGGCTGTAGAGATGTGGGTATTTGGAGCTGTTTAAAAAGAAACTGGAAAAAACCTGGCTCAATCTTTGGCCCTAAGTCATCACTTGGATCTGAATAATTCTGGCATGAAGATCTTTAGATGCCACAGCCAATCCAGGCCCAGTGACTGGGGTAGGGAGAGAGAATTAGAAGCTGGAAAATGCTTTAACGGTACCTGATAGGGTGAAAGCAGGGCGAAGTTGTTCTGAAAATCCTGGAAATGAGCCAGAAAGAAGTCAGTGCTCATGGCATCAATGTGTGAGCAGGTCACGCCTTTGACCAGCTGCCCAGCACTAGAAAACAAAACAAGGGACTCAGGAGAGAAAGGAGGTGAGGAAGAGAGGAAAGAAAGAACAAGAGAAGGCAGATATGATCAGATACAAGCTACAGACATGACTGCCTAACTCTCCCTCCTGGGAAAGTAGGCTGCTCTGGCAGAAGGCTCTGAAAGGCCTGTTTGGCACCCAGGCTGAGTTACATTTTCCTACCTCAAAAGCTCCTCAGGCCTTCTGGTGGTCTTTAACAGAAGCTCATACAGGAAGAGAGCCTGCGAGAAGAGAATGATCGTTAGCACTGATGGCACACTCAGCGTGTGCCCAACACTGCGAGGCCCTATCAGGAAGGCGCTCCACAATCCCATTTTACAGATGGGGAAATGGAGGCTTAACAGGCTATGTGAGTTACCTAGGACTAGATCATTGCTAAGTGGCAGTGCCTGGATTTGAACCACTGTCAAGGTAATTCCAGAGCCCCACTCTCACACTCCAGGTGATTCTCTACACCCCATGAGGCAGATGAGAGGCAAAGACATTGGTGGCAGGGCTGGAGTTTTACTTCCTGTGCTTTAGGAAGCTGCTGACCAGTTGAGAACTCCCTGTGGCTCCTATTTACATGTGCACCTGCCAGGTCCTGAACACCAAGCATCCCAGAATAGACCAGGATGGGCTAGAAAGCACCAGCAATAAAGTACCTGCAGCTAGCAGCATGCACTCCCTTCAAACCACCCCCCGATGAGCACTCTAGAACAATGCCAAGTAGACAGGGGAGTCATTTGTTTTAAGGAATATAATTTTACAGAATCCCTAACTTGCAGACGCAATCAAGTACTACATTTGTCTATTTTATAGACTCTGAAACTTTGAGCATCATTCCCTAAACAGAATAAATTATGAGCTAGCGTTAGACATGGTAGCCCAGGCAAAAGGGGTGGGCGATGGAGGGAAGTTCTGGACACTGTGGCCCCAGAGATTTCCTTGGGCTCAGGGTCAAATTCTGGGACCCTTCCACAGTCTTCCCCATCTCAGGAAATGGCAATCCCATCAGCTCAATGGCCGAGACAAAAGTATCTTGAAGTCTTCGGTGGCAGGATGTATTTTCCAAATAAAACTATTGGCCGGGTGCCCTGGTTCATGCCTGTAATCCCAGGACTTTGGGAGGCCAAGGCGGGCAGGTCACTTGAGGTCAAGAGTTCGACACCAGCTTGGCCAACATGGTGAAACCCTGTCTCTGTAAAAAATACAAAAAATTAGCCAGGCATGACGGCGTGTGCCTGTAATCCAAGCTACTCAGGAGGCAGAGCCATGAGGATTGCTTGAACTCGGGAGGAGGAGGTTACAGTGAGCCAAGATTGTGCCACTGCACTCCAGCCTGGGTGACCGAGAGAGACTCTGTCTCAAAAAATAAAACAAAATAAAATAAAATGGTTGTCACTGTCACTAAATTTAGAGGTGGTTTGTGACACAGCAATAGATCAGCGGGACATCATCCAGCCTCATGAGAGACCCTGAGCAAGAGCCCCTGGAACAGACGGATTTGTGTCTGTTTCATTCACTTTTGCACACTCAGCACTGTGAGCAGCGCCTGGCGCATTGTTGGGCGGTGCTTGATAAACATTTGCTGGGTGCATGTAATGAAGACTGACTGAATACAAAGGTAGTCAACAATGGTACTAAGGCAGAGCATCTACTTCAACAGCACCATCCCCCCAAGTGGCCTCAATGCTCACAGCATTTAATAATACACATAATAGCCGCGAATATTTACAGCACACGGCCCAGGTGGCATGTATCAGTGACCCTCATTTTATTATAAAAATTATCCCCATTTTGCACATGAGAAAACTGAGGCCATATAAGGAACTTCTCCAAAGCTAATAAATAAGTGGGAGCCAGAATTCATGCTCAGATCTTGTCTAACTTTTTTTTAAGAGACAGGGTCTTGCTCTGTTGCCCAGACTGGAGTGCAGTAGCGTGACCATAACTCACTGCATTGGGGAACTCCCAGGCTCATGTGATCCTCCTGCCTCAGCCTCCTGAGTAGCTGGGAACACAGACATGCATCATCATGCCTGGCTAATTTTTTAACTTTTTGTAGAGACGGGATCTTGCTATGTTGCCCAGGCTGGTCTCAAACTCCTGGCGTCAAGCGATCCTCCTGCCTCAGCCTGTCCAACTTCTTAACACTATACTATTCTGCCTCCTATATTAATCACACAGAAATAAATTTCTTTTATCAAATTAACCTTTAAACAGACCATTCATTCTCACAAGACAGATAGTCAGAAATACAGGATCAGTCTGTGCTTCATGGTAATACCTGGCTCCTTCCAAGTTCCTTATCCTTCAGGACTGTAGAGTTGAATCCAGGTTGCCTCCTTAAATCAAACAGAGACACTTCCTTAAAGAAAGCCCCTTGTATCTCCACGATGCCTGGGGCAGTGTCTTCCGCTTGGACCATCTGCCAAAAGTGAGAAGCAACAAAACAACATTGTAAAAAATGCATTGAGCTTTGAGGAAGGGCCAGGCACTACATCACAGGCAATAAAATCCATCAGACCCGCTCAGCAACCCTAGGAAGTGGAGAGTAGCATCATCCCCATTTCACAGGTGAGGAAACAGAGACTTCAAGTGTGATGAGTTGAAAGTCAGTAAGTGAGATTCAAGCCCAAGTCTGTCTGATTCCAAAACCCATGCTCCTTATTTCTTTATTTTAACTGTATGGGCTACTTGCTGTCTGCAAGGTATTGGTGTTTTAGGCCAAACCCTTTAGGTTTTAGGGTTTTTTTTCTTTTTTCTTTCTTTCTTTTTTTTTTTTTTTTTTTTTTTTTTTTTTGAGATGAGAGTCTCCCTCTGTCACCAGGGTGGAGTTCAGTGGCACGATCTTGGCTCGCTGCAATCTCCGCCTCCTGGGTTCAAGCAATTTCCCTGCCTCAGCCTCCCGAGTAGCTGGGACTACAGGAGTGCACCACAACACCCGGCTAATTTTTTGTATTTTTAGTAGAGACGGGGTTTCACCACGTTGGCCAGGCTGGTCTCGATTTCCTAACCTCTTGATCCACCCACCTTGGCCTCCCAAAGTGCTGGGATTACAGGCGTGAGCCACCTCACCTGGCCAAGTTTTGGTTTCTTAACAGATTTTGCCATTGGACAGAACGGACCTGATAGAGCAAGATGCCAAAAGACTCCTGACAAGTAAAAAAGGGGCCAGGCATGGTGGCTTACACCTGTAATCCCAGCACTGTAGGAGGCCGAGGCGGGTGGATCACTTGAGCCTAGGAGTTTGAGACCAGCCTGGGCAACATGGCAAGACCCCATCTCTAGAAAAACAAAAATTAGTGAGCAGCACAGGTCTGTAGTCCCAACTACTTGGGAGGCTGAGGTGGGAGGATCACTTCAGCCCCAGAGGTCGAGGCTGCAGCCAACCAAGATCATGTCACTGCATGCTGACTGGGGTAATAGAGGAAGACCCTATCTAAACAAACAAACAAAAAAACAGAATATGGACATGGCTGTGGACCATGAAAAGGGCTTTCAGATGCACCCTAGAATTTTGGGGTTTATTTTTAGATTTGAAAAACAAATTTTAGGCCAGGCACAGTGGCTCACACCTGTAATCCCAGCACTTTGGGAGGCCGATGCAGAAGGATTATTTGAGGCCAGGAGTTGAAGACCAGCCTGGTCAATATAGCAATACTCCATCTCTACAAAAAATTAATAAATTAGCCAGACATGGTGGCTTGAGGCCAGGAGTTTGAGACTAGCCTGGGCAACATAGCAAGACCATGTCTCTACAAAAAGTTAAAAAAATTAGCCAGGCATGGTGTTGTATGCCTGTGGTCCCAGCTACTTAGGAGGTTGAGGCAGGAGGATTGCTTGACCCCAGGAGACTGTGGTGAGCTATGATCACACCACTGTACTCCAGCCTGGGCAACACAAAAAGACAGTCTCAAAAAAAAAAAACTTGAAGTGTTATAAGATCAGTAAACCTGATTTAAGAAAAGTCTCCCAGATTAGACTGTCTGGGAGAACAAAGCGGTCTGGGAAGAATGACAGCATGACCGAAGGGCTCCGTCTGGAAAGGAAGGAAGGTGTGCCACCAGGAGAAGGCAGAGCAACCCCAGACACCAACAGCTGAGACAATCCCAGCCCTGGGTTCATGGCCCAAAGTCACAGCCCACTCACCAACCCCAAAAACACACCCCCTGTGACATGTGGCTGAGCACCAGACATCTTCCTCTCACCTTGCTGAGGATACCTTGCTGCTGGGCAGGTGACAATTCGGATACATACTGGGAGACGGCACTTCTCAGGACCTGCGAGAGGTCCTTGCGGTTCATGCTACAGAAGGCCTGGGTGCTGACCCCAGCCAGCAGCGCGCCCATCTGGCTGACATTGTAGAAAGACAGCACCTGGAAGAGGAGCGGCCGCGCATTCAGGCTCTGCTCCTGCCTTTCACCTCTCCAACGTGCACTCAGCCCATCTATGTGCCAAGTATAGGGATGGGTGACACCTTAGGGGCACAGCAGTGAGCCAGACAGATGCTGCCTCCACAGGCCTTCCTTCCTTCTGTCAAGAAAGAGAGTTGGCTGGGCGTGGTGGCTCACGCCTGTAATCCCAGCACTTTAAGAGGCCAAGGCAGGTGGATCACCTGAGGTCAGGAGTTCGAGACCAGCCTGGCCAACGTGGTGCAACCCCATCTCTACTAAAAATACAAAAATTAGCCAGGCGTGGTAGCAGGTTCCTGTAATCCAAGCTACTTGGGAGACTGAGGCAGAAGAATTGCTTGAACCCATGAGGCGGAGGTTGCAGTGAGCTGAGATTGTGCCATGGCACTCCAGACTGGGCAACAAGAGCAAAACTCCATCTCAAAAAAAAGAAAGAAAGAAATTATACTTGGGTTCTTTTCCTTCCTTTAGAGTGAAGATGCTAGAAAGTTTTCCATATAATCAAGGACATGCTTTGGTTCTATGAAAAGACAGCTGAGTGGGTTCCTTTAGTTATTCTGTGTATAATGGGTGATCTCATGCTGCCTTCAAAGAAGGCAAGACCTTTTGACCACTTGCCTTCTGAGTAAAAGTGGCCTCACCCCTCAGTAGGAAGAGTTGGATATTAGGAAAGAGACAAACCACTTTGTCCTGGGCTGGGAGGGAACAAAACAGTCTCCCTCAACTCCCTAAAATCAAATTCAGAGAGGACTGTCAAGGTGGACCCATGGAGCCCCAATCAAGTTCCAGAAACAAGGATTCAAAGCCTTCAACATAAAGTCACCACGAGGCTAGAAGAGACCAGATGAATGGGCTGGCCTGGTACCTGAGTCAGAAAGTGGGAATGGGTGGACATTGGTCCTGGTGCCATGACGGAGACAGTGAGCACGGGAGTTAAACAAGATGGCTCTGAGGCCAGGTGCCCTGGGTTCAATCCCAGCTGTGTAACTTTCACGTGGCCTTTTCCAGTTCCCTTACACACTCTGTACCTCACATGAATGAACTGGAAAATGAAGACTATAGCACTCCTGACTTCAGAGGATTGTTGGATTAAATGATTAACTCACTTAGAACACAACCTGGCACATAGTAAGTGTTCAGTAAATGTTTGTTATTCCACACCCCCACTCCCTTGGCCCCACGATGGAGGAAGCAGGCTAGGACCAGCCCTCAGAGCTGCAGCTGCCCTTCATCCCTCCCTCGCCCTCTCTGCTGACATCCTGCTCCAGTTCCCACTTGGATTTACTTTGGGGAATGTGGTTGGAATATATCTGGCTCAGAACCATGACATACCAAACCCAGTTTTAAAAATCTGAAGAAATTTAAAAAGACTTGGATGCCAAGAAGAAATCCCCTACTCCTGCTCTTTGGGAGGCCAAGGCGAGTAGATTGCTTGAGCCCAGGAGTTTGAGATCTGCCTGGGCAACATTGCAAAATCCCATCTCTACAAAAAAACGCAAAAATCAGCCCAGCATTGTGGCATGCGTCTGTGGTCCCAGCTACTCAGGAGGCTCAGGTGGGAGGATCACCTGAGCCTGGGGGGTCAAGGCTGAATTGACCCAAGATCAGATCACTGCACTCCAGCCTGGGCAAAATAGTGAGACCCTGTCTCAAAAAAGAAAAAAAGAAGAAGAAACCCCCCAGTTCCTGAGGCTGACTCCAGCACTGCCTTCCGGATGCATGGATTCTACTCTATAACCCTTAAACCCCTTTACTACCTGAATCAAAAGCTTTTGTTTTCATTTCCAACCTCAGTGATTTTCTTCTTTGTGAGACACTGTGGTATTTTGCTTTAGAGCAAGCAAAATGGGGCCCCTTACATTTTCAACATCTTCACCTCTTCCCATATTCTCCTTCCAGCTGCATGGGAGGTACTAACACTGGAATTATGGTGCTAGGTTAATAAACATGACGTTTATGGAGTAGTCTCTCCTTTATTCTTTGGGATTTCTACTACTTTTTTTTTTTTTAAGACAGAGTCTTGCTCTGTAGCCCAGCCCAGTCTGGAGTACAGTGGCACGATCTCGGCTCACTACAACCTCCTCCGCCTCCTGGGTTCAAGTGATTCTCCTGCTTCGGCCTTCCAAGTAGCTGAAATTACGGACGTGCACCATCATGGCCAGCTAATTTTTCTATTTTTAATAGAGACAGGGTTTCACCATGTTGTCCAGGCTGGTCTCAAACTCCTAGCCTCAAGTGATCCATTCATCTTGGCCTCCCAAACTGCTGGGATTGCAGGCATGAGCCACCACGTCCAGCCTACTACCTTTTGTCAAAAGAAAAATTGATGAGTTTTGTATAGTTGGTCAGACACAGTTAAAACTAAATTCACAGTTTAGCAATTATAATGGGTGCTTGTTAAACATCTTGGTAGTAAATTATGTTGTTTCAAGGTAATTAAAATTAATATCCAGAAGCCAAAAATAAATAAATGTTTGTTACTATTATTTGATTGGAATGGGTCCTAATCCAATCCTTGTGAGCCAGTTTGCATCCTGGGAAGTGGCCATGAGTGTGGACTAAATGAGAAGGACACCAAAAGCCAGGCGCGGTGGCTAATGCCTGTAATCCTAGCACTTTGGGAGGCTGAGGCGGGTGGATTACGAGGTCAGGAGTTCAAGACCAGCCTGGCCAACATGGCGAAACCTTGTCTCTACTAAAAACACAAAAATTCACTGGGTGTGGTGGTGGGTGCCTGTAATCCCAGCTACTCAGAAGGCTGAGGCAGGAGAATTGCTTGAACCTGGGAGGCGGAGGTTGCAATGAGCTGAGGTTGTGCCATTGCACTCCAGCATGGGCGACAAGGGCAAGACTCCATCTCAAAAAAAAAAAAAATAGATGACACCAAAATGCTTAGAACTCAAGTCTCCCAGATTTGGAGCCCTCTGGACTGGACTCAACCCAGGGACATTAATTGTCCTCAAAAGAATGTCCATTTTCCACCCCAGGAGCAGCTAGAACACAGATTAAGACTCCTGTCCCCACCAAAAAGGACTGTCTGCCTGACAGTTCCCTCTCTGCAGCCCAAGATTGGAATAAAATAGCATCATCCCTAATCCCAAAGTAATGGCAAAAACCGCAATTACTTTTTGCATCAACCTAATAGCAGCTTAACAGCAGGCAGGAAAATCCTGGGATGAGTCCCACATGTTGATCCCACTCAGGGACGGCTAACGCCCCTTGAGCTCATACTCTGTGGTGTTACCTGGTGGTCTAGCTTCTTCATGTGTACCAACTCACATAATATTCACAGCAATGCTACAGGATAAGTGCTACTGATTTGTTGTTGTTGTTTAATTTTTTTTGAAACGGAGTCTTGCTCTGTCGCCCAGGCTGGAGTGCAGTGGCACAATCTCTGCTCACTGCAACCTCTGCCTCCCAGATTCAAGCCATCCTCCTGCCTCAGCCTCCCAAGTAGCTGGGATTACAGGCATGCACCACCACGCCCAGCTAATTTTTGTATTTTTAGTAGAGACAGGATTTCACCATGTTGATCAGGCTGATCCCAAACTCCTGGCCTCAGGTGATCCTCCCACCTCAGCCTTCCAAAGTGCTGGGATTGCAGCTGTGAGCCACCTTGCCTGGCAGTAAGTGCTATTGTTGTCCACATTTTACAAATAAAGAAACTGAGTCAAAGTGAAAGTAGCAAATTGCCTAGTGTCACACAGCTAGTAAATGGCAGAGCAAGGATTTGAACCCAGGCAGTCCTCCTCAGCATCATCTTCTTACTGATTGGTTGCCCCCTGCTGTGTGTGTATAACTGACTGTTATGGATTAAATATTTGTGTTTCCCAAGAATTCATATGTCAAAGTCCTAACCTCTAACGTGATGGCATTGGGAGGAAGGACCTTTAAGAGGCCTTTAAGGGTTAGATGAGGTCATGAGATAATGAGGGTCAGGTGGGGCCCTGATCCAATGGGATTAGTTTCCTTGTAAGAAGCAACACCAGAGAGCTTGCTCTCGTGTGGTCAGGTGAGCACACAGCAAGATGGCGGCCACCTACAGGCCAAGAGAAGAGGCGTCAGAATAAAACCTACCTTTCTGACACCTCGATGTTGGACTTCCCCGTCTCCGCAACTGTGAGAAATAAATTTATGTTGTTTATGCCACTCAATCTACGGTATATTGTTATGGCAGCCTGGGAGGACTAATACATTTAGGTCATCTCAGGAAAATAAAGAAGAGTTTAAAACTCCAGCTGACCTTCTCATGGGCCAAGTATTTGGCAGACAAGATGATGACCTGGCTCTTGGCCCAACCTGAGACCTGGCTGAGGGTGGAGATGGCTCCGTGCACAGCCTCGGGGGAGAGGGATTCCAGTTGGCTGTAGGTCAAACCTACAACTGCATCCGACAAAGAACCCAGGGTCTCATTGAGGGTCTGGTTCTCCACGGCAATGTCCAGGAGTTCTGCTTTGAGCTGGAAGGAGAGCAAACTGGAATGAGTGTTGACAGGAAGCAGGGCGGTGACTCCCTCTGACCATATCCAGGGCTATTAGGACTCCACAGGACCCTCCCTCGACCCTGTCCCATCAAAGCTTCTGGGCCCAGAAACAAGGAAGGAAAGGGACTCCTGCCATGCCCAGACAGTGAGACATCACACGGAGGACACCTCCTCTGGCCTTGCCTTTCATGTGCCAAAAATTCCCTTTGTACTTCATTTAAATATTAATTTGTTATTAAATCAACCTTAATCCATGTCAGAAAGAAATGTTCCCTTTATAACTCCACCACACTCTTATAGCATCTATTGTCCTCTGGTGACCTTGAACTCTATATTCATATATATAGGCTGTTTTCCTTTCATGAAATAGCCATGGGCCTTTTCACAATAATTTATAATCTGTGTAAAAATAACTTTTTTTTTTCTTAAGACAGTTTTGCTCTTGTCACCCAGACTGGAGTATAATAGCATGGTCTCGGCTCACTGCAACACTGCAACCTCCACCTTCCAGGTTCAAGCAATTCTCCTGCCTCAGTCTTCTGAGTAGCTGGGATTACAGGCACCCACCACCACACCAGGCTAATTTTTGTATTTTTAGTAGAGACGGGGTTTCACCACATTGGCCAGGCTGATCTCCAGCTCCTGACCTCAAGTGATCCGCCCACCTCAGCCTCCCAAAGTGCTGGGATTACAGGCACAAGCCACCACACCCGGCCAAAAATAACTCTTCACAGTACAAGAAAGTAAAAGTCTCCTGAACATCCTACCTCATAAAAATAACCATGATTAGCAATTGGATGTATATGCTTCCAAGATTTCTTATACTTTTATACAGACACGATGTAGTTTTTACAGAGTTGTAATATGAACAGCAGCACAATTTGCTCTTCTATATTTCTCCTTAAAATTATCTCTTGCACCTGTTTGCACGTTTCTATGATCATTTTAATAATTATTTTATTGCAATATGCCTGCCTAGTGATAGTAAAGTGTGCATTACAACTGCTTTCGGTAAGGAATGTGATAAAGTCACCTACTATACAATGAGCTCTGTAACAAAAAACAAGAATGGTTCATGTTTTAACACCCGAATTTACGTAATAACGTAGTCATTTCAGACAGGTGCACAAAACGGGTTTCTGGCCATATTGAAATAGCCACTGGGGGGCAGCAGAGTGAAGTAGAAGAAACAACTGTCAGCGCCTGGGTTCTCTAAGTTCAGCAACTGCCTTCCCTAGAAATCAGTTTTCACATCTGTAAAACGAAGGGGTGGACTACAGTGGCAGCTCTCAAAGTGTGGAGCACACCCAGCGGCATCTGCAACACCTGGGAACTTGTTAGAAATGCAGATTGCCAGGCTGCTCCCGGACCTCCTGAATCAGAGACTGGGTGGGGCTCTGAAATCCGGGGATCCCCAGCCCCCGGGTCACAGATGGGGACCACCGGGACCCTGGCCTGTTAGGAACCAGCCACAGCAGGAGGTGAGCAGCAGGCCAGTGAGCATTACCGCCTGAGCTCTGCCTCCTGCCAGATCAGAGGCAGCATTAGATCCTCATAAGAGCAGACCCTGTTGTGAACTGTGCATGTGAGGGACCTAGTCTGTGTGCTTCTTCTGAGAATCTAATGCCTGATGATCTGTCACTGTCTCTCATCACCCCCAGATGGGACTGTCTAGTTGCAGGAAAACAAGCTCAGAGCTCCCACTGATTTCACATTATGGTGAGTTGAATAGTTATTTCGTTATGTATTACAATGTAATAATAGAAATAAAGTACACAGACTAGGCGCGGTGGCTCACACCTGTAGTCCCAGTACTTTAAGAAGCCATGGCAGGCGGATCATGAGGTCAAGAGAATGAGACCATCCTGGCCACATGGTGAAACCCCGTCTCTACTACAAATACAATAAATAGCTGGGCATGGTGGCGTGCACCTGTAGTCCCAGCTACTCGGGAGGCTGAGGCAGAGAATTGCTTGAACCTGGGAGGCAGAGGTTGCAGTGAGCCAAGATCGTGCTACTGCACTTCAGCCTGGCAACAGAGCGAGACTCCATCAAGAGAGGAGAGGAGAGGGGAAGGGGAAGGGGACGGGGGGGAGGGGGAGGGAAGGGGGAGGGAGGAAGGGAAGGAGGAAAGAGAGAGAGTGAGAAAGAGAAGAAAGGAAGGAAGAAAGAAAGAGAAAGAAAGAAAAGAAGGAAGGAAGGAGAAGGAAGGAAGGAAGGAGAAGGAAGGAAGGAAGGGAGGAAGGGAGGGAGGAAGGGAGGGAGGAAGGGAGGGAAGGAAGGAAGAGCACAATAAATGTAATGCACTTGAATCATCCTGAAACAATCCCCCGGCCCCAGTCCATGGAAAAAATTGTCTTCCACAAAACCGGTCCCTGGCCAAAAAATTGTCTTCCACAAAACTGGACCACTGCCACAAGCTGTATTTTAACAGGCCCTCCCTGTGATTTAGATGCACTCTCCAGTTTGAGAACGATTGAGCTAGATGAAAGGGCTCCCTCATATCTAATTGTATGCCACCTTCTCCTTGGTCAGGGCTGCCACATGTTGAGACCCCTGGGCCTTAAAATACATTTATCTTCTTATTTTTGCTTGAGCTTGCTTGGGAGGGATTCTTTTCCTTGGAAACAAAAATATGCATTCACAGGCCAGGCTCAGTGGCTCATGCCTGTAATCCCAGTACTTTGGGAGGCCAAGGCAGGTGGATCACTTGAGATCAGGAGTTCAAGACCAGCCTGGTCAACATGGTGAAACCCCATCTCTACTAAAAATACAAAAAATTAGCCAGGCATGGTGGCATGCACCTGTAGTCCTAGCTACTCCAGAGGCTGAGGCAAGGCGAAGGTTGCAATGAGCTGAGATTGTGCCACTTGAACCCGGAAGGCAGAGGTTGCAGTGAGCTGAGATTATGCCACTGCATTCCACCCTGGGTGACAGAATGAAACTCAAAAAAAAAAAAAATGAATCTTAAAAAAAAAAAGATGCGCTGACCAAGATAGATGACCACACTCTCAAATGTCAAATGTGTTTGGGGACTTTATGGTGATGTGTGGAAAACTGCTGAGAAATTATTGATGGCTTTATCAAAATTTCATTTAATATGATTTTCATGTCATCTTTTCGATTTTAAGCAAATTGAAAAGGGCCACAAAAAGTGGAATGGAAGGGGGTAGATTTGAGACTTGACTGGAAGGAAGAAGAGAGAGATGGAGAGGAAGGAAAATGAGAGAGAATGTGTTTGCTCATCTGGTCTTGGGAACTCATAACCACTCTGCAATCCAGTGTTCTCAATCCTGGCTGCATTGAAATCACCTGAGAAGCATTAAAATCAGGCCATACCTCAGGCCACACCCCAGAACAATAACATCAGATTCTCTGGGGGTGGCACCTGGCAGGGATGTTACTAATCTAGAGGCAGGTTGAGAACCACTGCTTTATCTCCTGCCACTCCAGGCGTGCTCACCAGAGCAGCGGTTCCAGAATCACCCGGAAGCTTGTTGGAAGTGCAGCGTCAGCTGGGCGCAATGGCTCACACCTGTAATCCCAACACTTTGGGAGGCCAAGGGAAGAAGGAGGAAGAAGAGGAAGATGGGAGTCCTGGGCCTCAACCAAGAGCTCCTGAATCAGAATCTGCATTTAAGATCCCCAGGTGATCTGTATGCATATTTAAGTTTGAGGTAGCTGTCCCTTTCTTTTCTTTCCTTTTCTTTTCTTTTTTTTTAGATAGCTGCTCTGTCATCCAGCTGGAGTGCAAAGTCACTATCATAGCTCACTGCAGGCTGGCACTCCTGGGCTCAAGCAATCCTCCTACCTCAGCCTCCCAAGTAGCTGGCACTATAGGCACATGGCTTTTTTTTTTCTTTTGAGACAGAGTCTCACTCTGTCACCCAGGCTGGAGTGCAGTGGCACGATCTCAGCTCGCCACAACCTCTACCTCCCAGGCTCAAGCAATTCTCCTGCCTCAGCCTCCTGAGTAGCTCGGATTACAGGCGCATGCCACCACGCCTGGCTAATTTTTGTATTTTTAGTAGAGACAGGGTTTCACCATGTTGGCCATGCTGGTCTCAAACTGACCTCAGGTGATCTGCCCGCCTTGGCCTCCCAAAGTGATGGGATTACAGGCATGAGCCACCGCACCTGGCTGAGACAGCTGTTCTGATTAAATTTTGATCTCCCCAGGGTCTGTTCCTTTGCCATTTTCTGTCTGGGCTTCGATGTTACACTTATCTCAGTATTTGAGATGCCATCTGCTGTGACTGGACTTAAATCCCGACTAGTGCTGTGTGTTTTCTCTCAAAGGCTAAGCTAGGCTGTTCTCCCCATTTCTCTGGCTAGTGAAACTGCAGCAGAGGCCTCAGGGCCTTGCACCCCAGCTGTACCTTCTGGACGCCAGCCTGGAAGCCCCTCAGGTGGCTGCACTTGATCATCTGGTGAAGCAGGACTTGAGCCACAGTGGCATCCAGCAATTCCAGGTCATTGTAGAAACAAACCAGCAGCCCCAGCCTGTGTGAGAAGAGGAGGGATGGTGGTGGAGGTGTAACCGCAGAACCAGCCCATTCTGGTTCAATTTTGTGCAATAAAATGGTGAGTTGTTTTTCAGTTGCCACGGACTCCCAGGTTGAAGGTCACATAACCTGAACATCCTCAGATGAACAAAATGTGCAACCACAGGTGGAACCTAAGTGCTCAGACAGGACCGAGGAATGGGGGCTGAATTATGAAGTGGACACCACATGGCATGGTCCATGATCCAATCAGATTGAGCCCTGGCATCACCTCATGGCATGATCCAATCAGATCACACCTCCCAGCATCACCTCATAGCAAGACCCAATCAGATCAAGTCTCGTTACCCTCTGCCTATAAAACCTGCCCCAGTCCCCAGCTCAGAGACACAGATTTGAGCACTGCCTTCTGTCTCCTTGGCAGTTGATTCACAGTAAATGTTTCTCTCTACAAAAACCTGGTGCTTCAGTGTTTGGTTTTCCATTGTGCATGGGCAAACAGACCCAGTTTGGTTCCATAACAGAGGGCTGAGAGCTGGTGGACACAATGACACCCCCTCCCCAGTCCAAACCAATGGGGTCCTGATCATATTAATAGCAGCTACCACTTATCAGGTCTTGCGCTGAGCCGTTTACCTGCATTATCTCATCACAGCAACCCTACAAGGCAGGTGCTCTCAGCCCCATTTCACAGATGGGGAAACTGAGATTTGATTTGTCCAAGGCAAGTCGGTGGAGCTGGGACTTAAATGTAGATCCATCCACCTATGCCATCTCTCCACCTGGGATGAATAAAGGGAATAAGGAAAGAAAGGTGCCAGTAGCCACAGAAAACTCCCCATTTTCCACATTACAATCACTAAATTCTAGAGCTGATCTCACCCTGAGGGATTTTCTGAGGCAGAGATCTGTTTCTAGGATGCCTTCTGGTACCCACCCAGATGATGCAAAGATTTCAGAAGGAAAACAAAAAAGACTGGAGGAAAACAATGAAAGGGCAGAAGTGGGATTGGAACCCTAGTATAACTGAGAGCAATGTGTCTAATCATTAAGAGCATTTTCAGGCCTACTGCAGTCTGCAGCCCAGCTCTGTGAGATGTTTGATCTCCACCAAGTTACTTAACTTCTCTGTGAGACTGCTATACACAGTTCTGCAGTGCACACTCTGTACTCCTGTACTGTACAGAGACAGGATGCCTCTCCCTCTCTGAGCCTCTAATAAATGGGAGGTTTTCTTTGTTCATCGCAGCACATCATAATAAATATGAGTGAAAGAAAGAGGATGATTGTGAAACTTAAATGAGAAGTGGTATACCAACTGATCTGCATACTTCCTGGTGGATACCAAGCACTCATTCATTAATGAATGCTCTTAGAGTTGGAATGAAGACTACGTAGTTGACCACAGTCAGCCTGGCTCCACCCTCTCAGAGCGATATTGACATATTCAGACATGCCCACAGGAGAGCTGCCAGGTCCAGGGAAAAGATTTGAAATTGTGTCTCATGAGGAAAAGAGATCTGCTTAACTTCGAGAAAAGAAGGCTCAGGGGAAGCGAGGGCTGAGTGTTAATAACCACGTTGAGAATAACTATTCACAATAGCCAAGACATGGAATCATCCTAAGTGTCTGACAAGTCAGTGGATGAATGGATTTTTTTTTTAATTTGGTGGATACACAACGGAATGCTCTTCAGCTTTGATAAAGAAGGAAATTCTATCATATGAGACCCCATGGATGAACTTGAAGGATCTCATGCTAATTGCAATAAGCCAGGCACAGAAAGACAAATACTGTATGACCTCATTTATATTATGAATCTGAAAAACAAACAAATAAACAAACGTCATACTCATGGAAGCAGAGCCTTAGAATGGTTGTTACCAGGGGCTGGAGGTGGGAAGGGAGTTGGAGAGACTTGGACAAAGGATACAATGTTTCAGTTAAATAGGAAAATAGGTTCTGGAGATCTATTGTACATGCTGACTACAGTTAATAACAATGTATCATATACTCGAAAATTGCTAAGAATAGATTTTAAGTGTTCTCATCGCAAAAAAAGTATGTGAGGTAATGATAATTAGCTTGATTTAGCCATTCCACAATGAATATATATCTCAAAACATCATGTTGCACACCATAGATATAATTTTTATTTATCAATTTAAAAAAATAAATTATAAAAGAAAAAATAGGCTGGGCCCGGTGGTTCACGCCTGTAATCCCAGCACTTTGGGAGGCCGAGGTGGGCAGATCACAAGGTCAAGAGATCAAGACCATCCTGGCCAACCCCGTCTCTACTAAAAATACAAAAATTAGCTGGGCGTGGTGGCGTGTGCCTGTAGTCCCAGCTACTCGGGAGGCTGAGGCAGGAGAATCACTTGAACCCAGGTGGCGGAGGTTGCAGTGAGCCAAGATTGTGCTACTGCACTCCAGCCTGGCGACAGAGTGAGACTCCATCTCAAAAAATAAATAAATAAAAAGAAAAAAAAAGAAAAAATATTATTTATTGAGCACTTACTATGTGTCAAGTGTGCAAATCCCTACAAAGACCTTAATTCAGTAGGCATATTTTTATCTCCCATTTTACAGACGGGGAAGTGGAAGCATAGAGAGGTGATGTAAAAATAGCAAAGATCACACCATTAGTAAGCAGCAGGGCAGGATTAAGCCACAAAGTCTGGCTCAACGTCCCATGTTCTTAATCATGAGGCTATTTTTGTGTGTCTGAAACCATAGAAAAATGGGACACATGCTAATAAGTGAAAATTCCTAAAGGTAGGTGAAACAGATGTAATTGTTTCCTATGAGTACATTCCCTAAGAGTGGCTCATTTGAAAAACCTTAAGGTAATATGGGATGGGAGCAGTGTGGCAATAAGACCTTGAGAGACGGACAGAAGAGGATTGAATGATGGCCCAGCACAGTGGCTCACGCCTATAATCTCAGCACTTTGGAAGTCCAAGATGGGTGGATCACTTGAGGTCAGGAGTTTGAGAACAGCCTGGCCAACATGGCGAAACCCAGTCTCCACTAAAAATACAAAAATTAGCTGGGTGTGGTGGCACGTGCCTGTAATCCCAGCTACTTGGGAGGCTGAGGCAGGAGAATCTCTTGAACCCGGAGGTGGAGGTTGTAGTGAGCTGATATTGCACCACTGCCCTCCAGCCTGGACAATAAAGTGAGACTCTGTCTCAAAAAAAAAAAAAAAAAAGAAGAGGCTTGAATGGGCCAGGTGTGGTGGCTCATGCCTGTAATCCCAGCACTTTGGGAGGCCAAGGCAGGCAGACCACCTGAGGTCAGGAGTTCAAGAGGTCAGGAGTTTGAGACCAGCCTGACCAACACGGCAAAACCCCATCTCTACTAAAAATACAAAAAAAATTAGCTGGGCATGGTGGCACACATCTGTAGTCCCAGCTACTCTGGAGGCTGAGGCGTGAGGATTGCTTGAACCCAGGAGGTGGAGGTTGCAGTGAGCCAAGATCACCTCACTGCACTCCAGCCTGGGTGACAGGACAAGACTCTGTCTCAAAAAAATAAATAAATAAAAGGAAAAGGAGGGCATATTGAGCTGTACTCACCACCTCCTTCCCATTGCCCACTCCCTTCCTGACACCCCTGGAATGTAGAGTTCCTGTCCCTCCTCCCCTGCTGGGAATGGTTTTAGGGAGGATCACATTACAGTCACTAAATTCTAGAGCTGATCTCATCCAGGGGCTCCCCAGCTAAGAGTCTGATAAGCGGTTCCCAAATACGGGGACCCATGAGTTATTTCCAACACTTGACTCAACTTAAACAGAAATCACACATTCACTTTGGAACAGGACCCAGTCCTGAGTATTTAAAATGTTTCATTTCTGTGCTGAGAGCCAGAATTAGCACTTGATAAGGTTGCATAAAATGCCTGGCACACAGGAGATGCTCAGAAAGCATTTACCTTTTGACCCTGCTTCATAACCTCTTCATAAAAAACGTTGCAGACACCTCTCCTCACATGCACAGAGAAACATGGGACTATTCAAAGAGATGGACCAGCCACCTCCCTTCTCTCCGTGGGTGTTTTGCTACTCAGAGAATTCTGATGCTTAGATCACATCTTGGGAAAGAGCTCCAAGGCCCAGAACCCCATGCCCTTGCCTGTGGATGGTGGAGGTATTCCTCATGTTAAAGTTGGAGGAGCTGATCCTCTCCAGAAACGCCTGGGCCAGTTCAGGTGTGATGTCATAGACCGTGTCCAGCTGCTTGGTGGCGTTGTCATAGCTAATAAACAGCCCAATCTGGTCGGTGGACAAGGACGAGAATATCAGTGAGGAGGGTGGAAGTGGCCCAGTGTGGCCCCACCCTGGTGGTCTGCACTGTGCCGCATCATGGACACTTGGATACACCTCCTCGTTCCTGGTTCTCATTGTCATTGATGTCTTTTTTTTTATTTTTTTTTTTATTTTTTTTTTTTTTAGATGGAGTCTTGCTCTGTCGCCCAGGCTGGAGTGCAGTGACATGATCTCAGTTCACTGCAACCTCCACCTCCTGAGTTCAAGCAATTCTCCTGCCTCAGCCTGCAGAGTAGCTGGGACTACAGGTGCCCACCACCATGCTTGGCTAATATTTGTATTTTTAGTAGAGATGGAGATTCACCATGTTGTCCAGGCTGGTCTTGAACTCCCGACATCAAGTGATCCACCCGCCTCGGCCTCCCAAAGTGCAGGGATTACAGGCGTGAGCCACCGTTCCTGGCCTCATTGTCACTGATTTCTTAGTGGTCTGTAACTGCTACTTTGGCTTCCTCCTCAACCTAACTATTCTTTAGGAAAGAAATATTTTTTAATATCTGAGAAACTGAGCTTTTTAAAAGCTAATCTTTGCACATTTATTTCTAGATTTGTTATATTGAGGTCAGAGAATGTGGTCCACAAACTTTCTGCTTTGAAGAATCAGAATTTTTTTAATAGATGAATGAGTTTATAAATGGCCCTTGGGTGATGGAAAAGAGTATGTGTTCTCTTTGTAAGACACAGAGTTTGGTGCATATATATTCAACTTATTAAATATACTATACAGATTCCCGACATTCTTGTTCCTTTTTGGCCGACATGTCCAAGGGTGCCATATGCAAGTCTTCTACTACTATAGGACTCATATCTATCTATTCTTCCTTGTATTTCTAGCAGATTATACATTATATACATAATTTTGGGGGGACACTGACTCACTCTTTTTATTTTTATTTTTATTTTTATTTTTACTTTTACTTTTTTGAGATGGAGTCTCGCTCTGTCACCCAGGCTAAAGTGCAGTGGCACGATCTCAGCTCACTGCAACCTCAGCCTCCCAGGTTCAAGTGATACTCCTGCCTCAGCCTCCCCAGTAGCTGGGATTACAGGCATGTGCCACCATGCCCGGCTAATTTTTGTATTTTTAGTAGAGATGGGGTTTCGCCATGTTGGCCAGGCTGGTCTCGAACACCTGACCTCACATGATCCACCCGCCTCAGCCTCCCAAAGTGCTGGGAGTACAGGTGTGAGCCACCACGCCCAGCCAAGACACGGTCTCACTCTTTTACCCAGGCTTGGGTGCAGTGGTGTGATCATGGCTTATTGCAGCCTCAACCTCCTGGGCTCAACTGATCCTCCCACCTCAGCCTCCCAAGTAACTGAGACTACAGGCACACACCACTACACCTGGCTAATTTTTAAATTTTTTTTGTAGAGATGAGGTTTCACTATGTTGCCCAGGCTGGTCTTGCACTTCTGGGCTCAAGTGATCCTCCCACCTTGGCCTCCCAAAGTGCTGGGATTACCAGCATGGGCCACAGCAGCTGGCACATTCTATATTTTGAGGTACTATTACACTGTGCTCAAAGGGGCTCATAAAGTTGTCTCTCCTTTGTGGATTGTACTCTTTGTCCATATAAAATTCCTTTTTAGGCTGGGTGCGGTGGCTCACACCTGTAATACCAGCACTTTGGGAGGCTGAGGCAAGGCAGATCACCTGAGGTCAAGAGTTCAAGACCAGCCTGGCCAACATGGCGAAACCCCGTCTCTACTAAAAATACAAAAATTAGCCAGGCGTGGTGGCACGTGCCTGTAATCCCAGCTACTCAAGAGGCTGAGGCAGGAGAATCAGTTGAATCTGGGAGAAGGAGGTTGCAGTGAGTTGAGATCATGCCACTGCACTTCAGCCTGGATGACAGAACAAGACTCCGTCTCATAAATAAACAAATAAAATAAAATAAAATTCCCTTTTAGCAGTGTTATTCTTGACTTCTCCCTTCTCTACATTTGTAAAGAATAAAAAGTTGCAAATGAGTGCTTGATCTTAGAAATTTCCTCTAGGGGGCTCAGCTGTCTAAGAATTTAAGCTGTTACCTACTCAAAGCAACTCTACATTGAGAGAGTAAATGGCAGTGGGGTGGGGGGTTAATTCTAGGACTGCGGGTTATAAAAATCAGAAGACACTCGAAATACTCCCAGCCCCCTAGGTAAAAGACAGAAACCTCATTCTGCCTCTGGTTTCATAATAACCAGATATTGCTGGGTCAACGGGTCCTTGAACAGGCCAGTCATTTGATGCAAACACTTCTCTCACTAGCCAGAAGAGTCAGGGCACATATGATTTAAAAAAAAAAAAGAAGAAGAAGAAAAATTGGAAGCAAGGCCCACAGTCTCTTCATGAATCCCTTTGTGTTGGCAGCATTCTTTGGAGACCGCATTCAAGAATCATGATGCCTAAGGGATTTTAGTGTCATTGGGTCAACATCAAAAGGAGAGGGACAGGTTAACTAGTGAGTTAAGTAATCCTAGACTGTGTGTATTTCTCCACTGTAAACTCTAGAATTAAAATCTAACCATTGCTCATGCTCAAGTAGCTATTAACAGAAGTAGCTATAAATAGAAGTAGCTATTAATCCATTTTGCTTTTGCTTTGAGTTCATGCTTCCAAGGATGGGAAACTTTATATCTTTTGTCCTTGGCCTTCTCCAGTACAAAAATACCCTTAAGTGATTTTTGGTTCATAGCCAACAATTCCTTTAAATCATGTTTGCTCACATCAGAGATGTGATCTTAATTGTCCACAATTCTTTTTCTTTTCTTAGCCCTTCCACACTAAAACAATCCCATGACTGCCCACTTGAAACTTTCTTCCAATAGTTTTCTTCAGAGGCCCAAGCTCTATTGGGCTGAGGAGGGTATACAGTTTCCAAGGCACCTTGACTGGCTGGATGAACATTAGAGTTTGAGAATACACCTTACCCCAAGTGTATTAGTAATGGTGACATATAAATGTACTTTTCCAACTTACTTCTATAGGACTAATTTTCATAATTTCTTCAAACGATAGGTGAACAATGTATCTGCCCAAAACCCATAAGTGTTCCGCACTGACCCATGAAGCAGAGTCATCTACAAAAAATAAGAAATGAATAAATGAGTAATAAATAAATAAAAGCCTTTACACTGGTATGTGATAGTCAACAGCATCTTTGCTGTCAAGATCTCCTTCTTGCATTCATTAATTCATTATTTTGTTTTTCGGGGTTTTTTGAGATGGAATCTCACTCTGTTGCCTAGGTTGGAATGCAGTGGTGTGATCTCAGCTCATTGCAACATCCGCCTCCCAGTTCAAGTGATTCTCCTGCCTCAGTCTCCCAAGTAGCTGGGATTACAGACACCCACCACCATGCCCAGCTAATTTTTGTATTTTTAGTAGAAACAGGATTTCACCATGTTGGCCAGGTTGGTCTCAAACTCCTGACCTCAGGTGATCTGCCCGCCTCCACCTCCCCAAGTGCTGGGATTACAGGCATGAGCCACCGCGCCCAGCCACATTAATTTATTATTAACTCATTCAACAACCATACACATAGGGCCTACCTGTGAGATCACACGTAGGATGTGACCACAGATTCGCACCACCTCAGACCTCATTACTCAATAGTGTGGTCTTTGGAATTGCATCAGTGTTACCTGGCCACTTGTTAGAAATGCAGATTTTTCTTTCTGGGCAGGCACCTGTAATCTCAGCACTTTGGGAGGCTGAGGCAGGAGGATTGCTTGAGGCCAGGAGTTTGAGACCAGCCTGAGCAATATATCAAGACCCTCATCGCTACAAAAAAAAAAAAAAAGCCAGCTGCCGTGACATGTACTTGTAGTCCCAGCTACTCAGGAAACTGAGAAGGGAGGATCGCTTGAAACCAGGAATTTGAGGCTACAGTGAGCTATGCGCTCACTCTGCTGCACTCCAGCCTGGGCAACAGAGTGAGACCCTGTCTCTTTAAAAAATAATAATAATTAAAAATAAATAAATAAGAAACGCAGATTATTTTTAATACTTAAAACCTACAAAATGTAGTTTTATTTTTTCATTCAATTGGTTACTAAATAATCTGGAAACAAGAGGCCAGGTGTAGTGGCTCACACCTGTAATCACGAAATCCCGTCTCTACTAAAAATACAAAGAAAAATTAGCCGGGGGTAGTGGTGCCTGTAATCCCAGCTACCTGGAAGGCTGAGGCAGGAGAATCTCTTGAGCCCGGGAGGTGGAGGTTGCAGTGAGCCGGGATCACATCACTGCATTCCAGCCTGGGCGACAGAGCAAGACTCTAATAATAATAATAATCTGGCAACATGAAATATGTTTGACTCTCTTGCATCACTACCACTAATAAGGATCATCTTCACTGATTATCACCATGTTACTGTACTTGAACCAAAGCAAACTACTTGTACCTCCCCAAAACGTTCTCCAAATCTTGGCTGGCCTTGGCCCTGCTCACCACCTGCAATGCTTTTCCTTAACCCTTCTGCATGCAAATCCTACTTTAAGATCAAGCTCAAATTTTCCTCTCCCTTAAAGCCTTCTCTTATCTCCTTCACAAGAAGTACCTCCTCCCTCCACTGAATTCCCAGAGGACTCTCTCTGACACCCTGTTCTGGCTTTTGAAATTCCCCACCACTGAGATGTCAGTGGAATTTTAAAAACCATCAAGTCAGCCGGGTGCGGTGGCTCACGCCTGTAATCCCAGAACTTTGGGAGGCCGAGGCAGGTGGATCACAAGGTCAGGAGATTGAGACCATACTGATCAACATGGTGAAACACCATCTCTACTAAAACTACAAAAATTACCCAGGCGTGGTAGCGCACGCCTGTAGTCCCAGCTACTCAGGAAGCTGAGGCAAGAGAATCGCTTGAACCCAGGAGGCAGAAGTTGCAGTGAGCTGAGATCGTACCACTGCACTCCAGCCTGAGTGAGAGAGCCAGATTTCATCTCAGAAAAAAAAAAAATATATATATATATATATCTCAAGTCTAGGATCAGACTTCAAGTTTCACTGAGCTGTAAGTGGCTGCCAATGCTCCCCAGTTCTTTAGCGAAAGACATTTACACACAACAACATTGTATTGGAGGCATTTGGGGAAAATGAAAGAAGTGGGGAGCATTTACAGGGTGCAGTGACTCTTAACACCAAGAGCTATTTGCAGAAGCCGTGGGCAATGACAGATGCCCAAACGAGATGGAGAATCAACTTTTATATGGACTGATTCACAAGAAAATATGGAGTGCCTCCCCCAAACCAGAAATCAAAGATGTTGGGGTGACACAGGCAGACTCCTACGATCCTCTAGATGGGGACCCTGGACATTTGCCTTGCCTATATAGAGGGCTGGAAAATTTTGAAGCTAGAACCACACATTCACAAAGAACCAAGCTTAGTTGTTTATTTTTTAACTCATTACTAAGTATAAACTGTATTTCTGCAGACCAATCATCCCCAAGCTTGGGATTTTTTTTTCCTCTGTTGTCCAGGCTGGAGTGCAGTGGGATGATCATAGCTCACTGAAGCCTCAAACTCCTGCCTCAGCCTCCCTAGTAGCTAGGACTACAGGCACACATCACCATATCAGGCTAATCTTTTAATTTTTTTGTATAGAGAGGGGTCTCACTACATTGCCCAGGCTGGCCTTGAACTCCTGGCCTCAAGCAATCCTCCTTCCTCAGCCTTCCAAAATGCTAGGATTACAGGTGTAAGCGACCACACCTGGCCAGCAAGGTTGGGATATTTTTAACAGCCAACGTATTTCCAGTTCCCTCAAGGGCCTTCATGGAAAAAAAAATTTAAGTCCAAACAGAATTAATTTTAACTCACTGTAGTTTAATAATGAAGCACACCGTATAAGAATTTTAGAAGGAAAGTCTGTGCCTAATTAAACTCTGGCAATAAAGACAGAGAAGTCTGAAGGTTGAGCGGCTTTCTCATGGTTACCCAGTGTGAGACTCTGATTCCTGGAGACCATAATTATGCACCAGGCAGAGGGAATTCTACTATGCATTTGAGACTTTGATTATGATGTTGTTTAATGTTCATTATGCACAAATCTCAGAGCTGAATCCCAGGAAAAGATTGATTGGCATTCCCCATCCTCCAGCCCCATCTGCTTTCCTTCTGTTTTCCCCACGCCGAGCTCATTCCCATCTCAGGATCTTTGTATTTCCTGGGCTTTCTCTCTGGGATGCCTTTTCTCCAGAGCCTTACATGACTGGTTCCATCTCCTCATTTTGGTATTGATTCAAATGTCACCCACTTGAGAGAGTCTTCCCTGATTCCTTAGTCCAAGAGTTGGCAAACTACAATCCATGGGGCAAACTCAGCCCACCACCTGTTTTTATACAGCCCGTGAGCCAAAAGTGGTTTTTACATTTATTATTTTGGACTTTTTTTTAGAGACAAGGTCTCACTCTGTCACCCAGGCTGGAGTCCAGTGGCGCCATCACGGCTCACAGCAGCCTCAAACTCCTAGGTTCAAGGGATCCTCCCCGCCTCAGCCTCCAGAGTAGCTGGGACTACAGGCATGTACCAGGACACCGGCTATTTTTTTTTAATTTTTTAAGAAATGGGGTCTTGCTATGTTGCCTAGGCTAGTCTTGAACTTTTGGCTTCAAGTAATCCTCCTGCCTGGGCCTCCCAAAGTGCTGGGATTACAAGCATGAGCCACTGCACCCTGCCTGCTTTTTACCTTTTTTAATAGCTGAAAGTAAAATCAAAAGAAGAATCCTGTTTGGTGACACATGAAAATTATACAAATTTCAAATTTCAGCATCCATTAATAAAGCTTTACTGGGACACAGGCATGCTCGTTCATCTATTGTCTACAGCTGTTTTCAAGCTGCAATATCAGAGCTGAATAGTTGAGGCAGAGATGGTAGGCTTACAAAGCCTAAAATATTTACCTGGTCCTTTACAGAAAACATTTGCCAAGCGCTCTTCTAGTCTAAAGTACCTGTAGTAATCCTTTCTGGCTGGGTGCAGTGGCTCATGCCTGTAATCCCAGCACTTTGGGAGGCAAGCCGGCTGGATCACTTGAGGTCAGGAGTTGGAGACCAGCCTGGCCAACATGGAGGAATCAGGTCTCTACTAAAAATACAAAAATTAGCTGGGCATGGTGGCAGGCACCTATAATCTCAGCTATTTGGGAGCTGAGAAAAGAGAATCACTTGAACCGGGGAGGCAGAGGTTGCAGTGAGCTGAGATTGTGCCACTGCACTCCAGCCTGGGTGACAGAGCAAGATTCCGTCTCAACAAACTATTTTATTTTCTTCATAGCAGCTACCAGTATCTAAACTTCTAAGTTCTCTCTCTCTCTCTTTATTTACTTACATGTTTAAAAAAATTTTCTCCACCAACCCTCCCACAATAAAACAATAGGGCCGTAAGAGCAGAGACTTTGTTTTGTTTCCTTCTCTATCTTCAGCTATTGATACATAATGGGCTTTTAAAAAGTTTATTCTGTTTACATTACTGACATTAAAGGTTTAACAAATTGAAGCGATCTGAGAAATTGTTTGTATTGCTAATCTATATAGCCATTCTTTTCTGTCCTTTTTGTTTGTTTGTTTGTTTGTTTGTTTGTTTTGAGACAAGGTCTCACTCCATCACTCAGGCTGGAGTGCAGTGGCACAATCCCAGCTCACTGCAACTTCTGCCTCCCGGGTTCAAGCGATTCTCCCGCCTCAGCCTCCTGAGTAGCTGGGACCACAGGTGTGCGTCACCACACCTGGCTTTTTTTTTTTTTTTTTTTTTTTTTTGTATTTTTTTGGTAAAGACAGAGTTTCGCCATGTTGGCCAGGCTGGTCTCAAACTCCTAACCTCAAGTGATCCACCCATCTCAGCCTCCCAAAGTGCTGGGATTACAGGTGTGAGCCACCGCACTCGGCCCCAATTTTCTTTTCTTTTTTTTTTTTTTTTTTTTTTTTTTGAGACAGAGTCTTTCTCTGTCATCCAAGACACAGTGCAATTGTGTGATCTCAGCTCACTGCAACCTCCGCCTCCTGGGTTCAAGCGATTCTCCTGCCTCAGCCTCCTAAGTAGCTGGGATTACAGACACGCACCACCACGCCAGGCTAATTTTTTGTATTTTTAGTAGAGAGGGGGGTTCACCATGTTGGTCAGGCTGGTCTTCAACTCCTGACCTCAGTTGATCTGCCTGCCTCAGCCTCCCAAAATGCCAGGATTGCAGGCATGAGCCACCGTGCCCAGCCCACCTGGCCCCATTTTTAAGTGTACAGTTGAGCAGTAGTAAGTACATTCACATTCACATTATTGTGCAACCGTCACCACCAGCCATATCCAGAATTTTTTGCACCTTGCAAAATCAAAACTCTACCACCATTCTAATTTCTGTCTCTATGAATTTGACTGCTGTAGGACACAAGGAGGCTTTTAATCAACATCCATCAAATAAATAAATCCTGACCTATCTGCTTTGGTTGCCAGGACACTTAGAGTTAAATTTCTGTGCTTTATTGCCTAGATTTCCTAACAAAATTCTCTTCTCTCTCTCTCTCTCTTTTTTTTTTCTTTTTTGAGATGGATCCTCACTCTGTCACCCAGGCCAGAGTGCAGTGGTGCAATCTCAGCTCACTGCAATCTCTGCCTCCCCGGTTGAAGCGATTCTCCTGCCTCAGCCTCCTGAGTAGCTGGGATTACAGGTGCCCACCACCACGCCCGGTTAATTTTTGTATTTTTAGTAGAGATGGGGTTTCACCATGTTGGCCAGGCTGGTCTCAAACTCCTGACCTCAAGTAATCCTCCCACCTCAGCCTCCCAAAGTGCTGGGATTGCAGGCATGAGCCACCGCACCCAGCCTCTTCTCTCATTTTAATATAGATTTTTTAATACAGATTTTGAACTTGTAACCCTACTCAAGGTTCACATTGAATCTAAATTACCATCATTATTTATATTCCACTGAAAAACTAGGACACAACATGGATTGTGAAATACAAACACATCATTATTTCAGAGACTTCCACATGTGCGAATTGCATTGACGAAATGGGGTGTGTGTTTTACTCCATAAGCCGTGTCAAACTGTTTTTCAAAGTGGTGGGAGGTGGTAAAAATCAGAAGAGAACAACATCAAATCCATGTTTTCGGAGATGAAGCACCTCTTTTGAAGATATTCTTCCCCCAAAAAGTGACCCCACCTCCGAGTACAGGCTCACCAGTGGCATTGGAGGATGTCTGCAATATTCCAGTCATCCAGGAATAGAGAGCTCTCTGGGAATGAGCCGAGGTTTTGTCGTAAAGATCTTTGAACACTGCAGATCTAAATGACACAAACACAGGCATCAATTAATAACAAGCAGGTGGAGGCTGCTTTAAAGAGGGAGTCACAACAGCAAATGTGACCCAAAGCTGTCTTGTGTTAAAACTCTTCCCTCTCCTGGATGTGGAGAAATAGGAATGCTTTTACACTGTTGGTTGGAATGTAAATTGATTCAACGATTGTGGAAGACAGTGTGGCGATTCCTCAAGGATCTAGACCTAGAATTACCATTTGACCCAGCAATCCCATTACTGGGTATGTACCCAAAGGATTATAAATCATGCTACTATAAAGACATATGCACACGTATATTTACTGCGGCACTATTCACAATAGCAAAGACTTGGAACCAACCCGAATGTCCATCAATGATGGACTGGATTAAGAAAATGTGGCACATATACACCATGGAATACTATGCAGCCCTAAAAAAGGATGAGTTCATGTCCTTTGCAGGGACACGGATGAAGCTGGAAACCATCATTCTCAGCAAACTATCACAAGGACAAAAAACCAAACACCACATGTTCTCACTCATAGGTGGGAATTGAACAATGAGATCACCTGGGCACAGGAAGGGGAACATCACACACCAGGGCCTGTCGGGGGGTGGGGGGAGAGGGAAGGGATAGCATTAGGAGACATACCTAATGTAAATGATGAGTTGATGGGTGCAGCAAACCAACATGGCACATGTATACCTATGTATCAAACCTGCACGTCGTGCACATGTACCCTAGAAATTAAAGTATATTTAAAAAAAAAAAAAACCTTCCCTTTCCTGAATGTGAATTGGTTCAACCATTGTGGAAGACAGTGTAGCGATTCCTCAAAGATCTAGAACTAGAAATACCATTTGATCCAGCAATCCCATTACAGGGTATATACCCAAAGAAAATATAAATCATTCTGTCACAAAGATAAATGCACACATGTTCATTGCAGCACTGTTCACAATAGTAAAGACATGTAGTCAACACAAATGCCCATCAATAATAGACTGGATAAAGAAAATGTGGTACACATATACCATGGAATACTATGCAGCCGTAAAAATGAACAAGATTATGTCTTTTGCAGGGACATGAATGGACCTGGAAGCCATTATCCTCAGCAAACTAACGCAGGAACAGAAAATGAAACACCCCATGTTCTCACTTATAAGTGGAAGCTGAACAATGAGATCACATGGACACAGGGAGGGGAACAACACACACTGGGGCCTGTTAGGGAGTGGGATGGGGGAAGGGAGAGCATTAGGAAAAATATCTAATGCATGCTGGGCTTAATACCTAGGTGATGGGTTGATAGGTACAGCAAACCACCATGGCACACATTTACCTATGTAACAAACCTGCACATCTTGCACGTGTACCCCAGAACTTAAAAATAAAAAATACCCCCACAACACACTCCTTAGCTATATGTAACTATTTTTCCCATTTTCCTCTTCCCCCTCACAGCTAAACACCTTCCGAAGAATATTCCATACATATTGTCTCCACTTCCTCACCTCTTGGTCCTTTTTTGGGGAAGTGGGGGCAGCTCTGTTGAGATATAATTCACACACCTTACAATTCACCCATTTAAAGTACACAATTGGGCCGGGTGCAGTGGCTCACACCTGTAATCCCAGCACTTTGGGAGGTCAAGGCAGGCCAATCACCTGAGGTCAGGAGTTCGAGACCAGCCTGACCAATATGATGAAACTCTGTCTCTACTAAAAATACAAAAAGTAGCCAGGCGTGGTGGCATGCACCTGTAATCCCAGCTACTTGGGAGGCTGAGACAGGAGAATCACTTGAACCTGGGAGGTGGAGGTTGCACTGAGCCGAGATGGGGCCATTGCACTCCCAGCCTGGGCAACAAGAGTGAAACTCTGTCTCAAAAAAAAAAAAAATTTAAATAAATAAAGTACACAATTCAGTGGTTTTCAGCATATAAGACAAAGAGCCAAAGATGTTCCTGATGGCATCATTTGAGTCTCTGGATCCAGCTGTGTCTGAAGTCAGCCCTACACCTAAAACTATTCAATTACGTGTTCCAATAATTCCTTTTTTGCTTCAAGCCAGTTTGAATGGGTTTTTCTGCCACTTGGGCTTACTGCTTACTCAGGTGAGCAGTAACCAATAAACTCTCTCTCCCAATGATGTTCTCTTCCACAACCTGCATGAACGGAGGAGAGAGGAGATGCTGAATTTGAAAGGAATAGTGTAATAGCCTGCAGAGCAAAAGGGTTTCATGTATATATATCTTAGTGAAAAAAAACTGACAACCTAGAGAAACGATGAGGTCAGCATACTGTCTATTTTCCCTGCTGTCCTTTGGCTGCAAAAGATAAAAGGAATCTCCCACATTGTTATCATCATATTGGTCTTTTCCTTCTTCTAAATCATTTTTAGATTTAGAAAGAGTGCTTTATGGCCATAAAGTGCTACGATTAGTAAAAGGAGGGAGTTGGTGGTGGTTGTCATGCCTATGGCCCTTCAAGTCCTAGACACTGTCCTCGAATTTGGTTTACATCAAAGCGCAATTTCATGCAGGGCTAGGTGTAACCAATCTAAGCTGGCATGGCGTCTCAAAAGAAGAAAAGTCCTCCTTTTTCAGTGCTCTGTTACTCCTTCTGCTATCCCTCAAGAACGAAGTCTCAGTTTAGTGCCAGTGAATCTTTAAAACACACTCAGATTGTTTTTAAATCAATAGAAAAAGACCCAGGCTCAGAGCCTTTGTGCTGTGGACTGAATGTTTGCGTTTCCCCAAATTTCATGTGTTGAAATCCTAACTCCCAACATGAAGGTATTAAGAGGTGGAGTTTTGAGGAGGTGGTTTGGTCATGAGGCTGGATACCTCATGAATGGGATTAGTGCCCTTATAAAAGAGATCCCAGAGGGCTTGCTCACCCCTTCCACCACAAGTGGACACAGCGAGAAGGTGCCACCTATAAACCAGAAAGCGAGCCCTCACCAGACACCAAGTCTGTCAGCACCTTGATCTTGGACTTCCCAGCCTCTAGAACCATGAGAAATAAATGCTTGTTGTTTATTAGCCACACAGTCTATGGTATTTTTGTTATAACAGCCCAACCTGACTAACACACTTAAGCAAGCAACATATCTAGCTAGGATTTAGTAACACTTTTTTGCCCACTGTATTTATTTATGTGGGTTTTTTTGTTTTTTGTTTGTTTGTTTGTTTTTGTTTTTGAGATGGAGTCTCACTCTGTCACCCAGGCTGGAGTGCAGCTGATCCCGACTCACTGCAACCTCCACCTTGCAGGTTCAAGCAATTCTCCTGCCTCAAGCCTCCCAAGTAGCTGAGATTACAGGCACCCACCACCATGCCCAGCTAATTTTTGTATTTTTAGTAGAGACGTGGTTTCGCCATGTTGGCCAGGCTGGTCTCAAACTGCTGACCTCATGATCCCCCCACCTCTGCTTCCCAAAGTGCTGAGATCACAGGTGTGAGCTACCACACCCAGCCTAACTCTACAGATGTTAAGCTTTTGCTCCAAAACGTGCATATCAACCTGTCCCCACCTGTCTTCTCCCTGCTGCCAGGTGATATCTCTTTGAATTCTCACGTCAGCCCCTGAAGGATAGTGTGATGAGTTAAGAAGGTGGGAGCGGCTGGGTACAGTGGCTCACGCCTGTAATCCAAGCACTTTGGGAGGCCAAGGCAGGTGGATCACTTGAGGTCAGGAGTTCAAAACCAGCCTGGCCAACATGGTGAAACTCCATCTCTACAAAAATACAAAACTTAGTCGGGTGTGGTAGGTGCCCCTGTAGTCCCAGCTACTTGGAATCGAGGCAAGAGAATCACTTGAACCTGGGAGGCGGAGGTTGCAGTGAGCCGAGACTGCGCCACCGCACTCCAACCTGGGCGACAGAGTGAAACTCCATCTCCAAAAAAAAAAAAAAAAAAGGTCGGAGGAACCACTCACAGGTTCTTAAAGGCATCCTCGCGCAGATCCCGAGGGAGCCGCTCTGTGATGTCTGGCTGGAGAAAGCTGCCTGAGGAACCCCTCAGCACCTTGCCCAGGATCTCCACACACTCCAGGGAGTTCAGCACCTGGAAACACCTCTCCAGTGTGATGAGAAACAGGCTGCGGTTCACGCCAGGGCTCTGCAAGGCTCGTTCTCGAATCTCTCCTAAGTCGATGATGATGTCTTTCAGGTCCTAAAGCAATGACAGAAGCCAGGGTCAGCTTGAGAGTTGCCTCTCAATCTGGAAGTCCTGGGTGGGACCACACATTGCAACAGTGGGGAAAGTCAGGATCACTGTTTAACACCATGCTGCTATGTTGAAACTTCTAGAACTTTACATTCCCTGCAGAACAAAGTGAAGGCCTTTACCTGCTCCACTAACTCTGGAGCCTCCCCACTCTCCAGATACACCTGACCGGCATACCTCAGGCCCTTGGTCTACCTGGAATTCTGCATCTTTCCTTTTTCTGGCGAAATCTAGCTCATCCTTTAAGTCTGGGCTCCATTGCCATTTCCTTGGTGAAGTCTCTGATCTCTCCAACTTCCTACTTCAGATCAGATTTCCCTCCCTTATGTGGCCCCAGGGCATCGTGAACCAAACTCTATAATGCATTAAAGGAACTCATGTGTCTTTCCTCCAAGCCCATGGTTCTCATCTCTGGGTGCACATCAGAATCACCTGGGGAGCTTTTTTAAAGTTTTATTTTATTTTTGAGACAGGGTCTCGCTCTGTCACCCAGTCTGCAGTGCAGTGGTGTGATTATAGCTCACTGCAGCCTCAACCTCCTGGGATTGAGCAATCCTCCCACCTCAGGATCCCAAGTAGCTGGGACTACAGGCACACACCACCACGCTCAGCTGTTTTTTGTAGAGATGGAGTTTTGCCATGTTGTCCAGGCTGGTCTCAAACTACCGGGATCAAGCAATCTGCCTACAACCTCCCAAAGTGCTAGGGTTACAGGTATGAGCCACCATGCCCAGCCCATCTGGGGAGCTTTTGAAAAGGACTGATTGGCCTGGCACAGTGGCTCACATCTATAACCCCAGCATGTCGGGAGGCTGAGGCAGGTTGATCGCTTGAGCCCAGGAGTTTGAGACCAGCCTGGGCAACATAGGGAGACCCCATCCCTAAAAAATAAATTTTTTTAAATTAGCTGGGTGTGCTAGTGCACACCTGTAGTCCTAGCTGCTTGAGAGGCTGAGGTGGGAGGATCACTTGGGCTCAGGACATCAAGGCTGCAGTGAGCTATAATTACACCACTGCACTCCAGCCTGGATGACAGAGCAAGTCCCTGTCTCTAAGAAAAAAAAAAAAAAGCCTCCATTTTACTGAGCATTGACTCTACTGTGCCAAGCTTGGAGCAAACGCATCATCTGATTAATTTTCATGACACTCCTACAGGTTAAGCCCCATGGGTACTAGGGTCAGGCATTCCCAGGTTCCAATCCCAGGGCCTCCATTATCTGTGTGTCCTGAGCAAATGACTTACCTTTTTTAAGTCCCAGTTTTTAAGGTCTCAGAGGCCTTGCTTTGTGATATTCTTGGATCACTAACCTCATTCTGTGGAAATTAACTGTTTCTGTTTTTTGTCTCCCCTCCAGACTGTGAGCTCCTTGAGTGCAGAAGGATCTCTGTGTCCACTGGTGCATAGTAATTTTTATTAGTGGATGTTTATTGACCCAAACAACCAGCAGATCCTCAGATCCTTAATTAGGACCCCTCATTTCTTAGTACTGACAAAAATATGAATTAGGACAGGCATAGTGGCTCACACCTGTAATCCCAGCACTTTGGGAGGCCAAGGCAGGCAAATTGCCTGAGGCCAGGAGTTTGAGACCAGCCTGGCAAAATCTCGTCTCCACTAAAAATACAAAAATTAGCCAGGCATGGTGGGGCACACTTGTAATCCCAGCTACTTGGGAGGCTGAGGCACAAGAATCACTTAAACCCAGGAGGCAGAAGTTACAGTGAGCTGAGATTGTGCCACTGCACTCCAGCCTGAGTGAGAGTGAGACTCTGTCTAAAACAAAAATAAAATAAAAAATTGTAAGGCTCTTCATTTTAACTTTGGAGAAAGTAAGTGAGAAAACTTAGATCCTAAAGCTCCCAGGGGTTGGAGGAGGCAGAAGGAGAGAGGAAGAGACAATGAAGGGCCAAGGCCTAAGTCAGGCTCCATTTTATTCAATTCAACAAACACCACGTGGTGCTAGACTTCCTCTATCCCCGGGATGCCAAGGGCGCCTCACCAAGCGGTCCTTCTTGTCTTCTAAGAGGCATTTCATGGCAGTGCGGAACTGCTGGGCGTCTGTCTTCCTCAGGTCCTCCAGCAGCTTCTGGGGCTGATGCAGACGCTGCTCCAGGTGGTTTTCCACGGCTGCCTGTATTTGGGGTGTTGGGAGACTCGGTGAGAACAGAAAGAGCAGGAGCACATGGTCAGCACCATGGCCAGCAGCCCGGCCCGGCCACCTCATTCCCTGCAGAGACCACAACTAGTGGCCAGCAGTCTCGTTTGGCCACCTCCAAATTTCCTCATTAGCAGCCAACATTTAAAAAGGAGAGGCCGGGCGCAGTGGCTCATGCCTGTAATCCCAGCACTTTGGGAGGCCGAGGCAGGTGGATCACGAGGTCAAGAGATCAAGACCATCCTGGCCAACATGGTGAAACCCCGTCTCTACTAAAAATACAAAAATTAGCTGGGTGTGGTGGCACACGCCTGTAGTCCCAGCTACTCGGGAGGCTGAGGCAGGAGAATCGCTTAAACCCGGGAGGCGGAGGTTGCAGTGAGCCGAGATCACGCCACTGCACTCCAGCCTGGTGACAGGGCGAGACTCCATCTAAAAAAAAATAATAATAAGGGGATTCCTCAGAAGATCAAGATTTCCAACTTCTCCTGAAAAACATAAAGGTTTGGCAACACCGGGCGCACATCCCCTTTTTGGTAATAATTGGCAAGCCAAGGGACAGCTGCTTGTTGAAGTAACTCTCAGGCCCAGCCTGCCCGATTCCCCCATTCCATGGCCTGCCTGGTCCCTGTAGGTGATTGAGTTTCCCATCCACAGCAGCTGGCCTTTGTCCAGGAAGTTTAGAACCCCAGATGGCACTGTGGCCAAACCCAAGCTACCAGCGCAGGAGCAAAATACAGGCGAAATGAACAAACTCTGTGGCGCCCTGTACAGGGAAAGGAGCAGAAGCCGTCAGCCTCTCCTGAAAGAGATTTCCTCTGCTGTCTGGGGAATTGTTCTCTAAACCTCCCTTAAACAGACATGCCCAGTGTGATGTCATGGGCAAAAGGTGAACTCTAGACCCAGACAAGCCACGTGCAAATCCCCGCCTTGACACTTACTAGCTGTGTGGCTTGGACAAGTTACTTAACTAGGGTTGCTGGGTTAAATAGAGGATGCTCAGTTAAATTTGAATTTCGGGAAAAATTACACATTTTTTTTTTAGTATAAGTATGTCTCAAATGTTGCATAGGACATACTTAACTTAAAAAATCACTCATTGTTTGCCAGGCACGGTGGTCCACACCTGTAATCCCAGCATTTTGGGAGGCCAAGACAGGCGGATCAGCTACTCAGGAGGCTGAGGCAAGAGAATCGCTTGAACCTGAGAGGCAGAGGTTGCGGTGAGCTGAGGTGGCACCACTGCACTCCAGCCTGGGCAATAGAGTGAGACTCTGTCTCGAAAAAAAAATCACGCATTATTTATCTGAAATTGAAACGAAATTGGACATTTGTTTTTTGTTTTTGTTTTAGAGATGGGGTCTTGCTCTGCTGCCCAGGCTGGAATGCAGTGGTATGATCATAGCTCACTGTAACCTCAAACTCCTGGGCTCAAGCAATCCTCCTGCCTCAGTCTTCCAAGAAGCTGGGACTACAGGCCACACCACCATACTCAGCTAATTTTTTGTTTGTTTTTGTAGAGACAGGGTCTCGCTATGTTGCCAGGGGTTGTCTCCAACTCCTAGTATCAAGCAATCCTCCCACCTATGCCTCCCAAAGTCTTGGGATTACAGGCATGAGCCACCACACAGAGCCATATCTGTATTTTTATTTGCTAAATCAGCAACACTTCTGGGCCTCAGTTTTCTTACCTGCAAAATGGAGGCAATAAGAGGACTTACCACATAGAGTTATTATGAGGATTGAGTGTGTAAAGTGTTTTCAATAGTGGCTAGCACACAGTAGGTGCTCAGTAGTGCCAGCTATTATTCTCTATCTTGACCAAGGTGAATAATAGCTTACTTAAAGCCTCACCCTTAAAATGAAAGGTCCTTGTGGGTAGTATCATGACTGTCTTGTTCTCTACTGAGTCCTCAGTGTCTGGAGCTATGCCTGGCAGAAAGCAGATGTTAACTCAGTAGATATTGAATGAATAAATAAATATGGCATATACACAGGAAGAGACGTATCAGGTTAAAGTAGATACATCTCATGAGTATCCATTACTGCTAGAGAGAAAAGGGGCAAGCATTGCTTCTCTTTCATTTGCCCTGACTGATGAAGAAGAGAAGAAAAGCAGATGCCATGTGGGGCCAACAGCCACCTCCAGCTAGTGGCTGTCCTGGGACCTGGCAGACAACAAGCTCTCTGAGTATATTTGTGATATCAATGTTGGTTGATGTTTCCATTTTCATTAAAACCTAAGTAAAAATGGAAACAATGAAGACATATGTCAGAACTTTATTCATTAATTAATGACATAAATGGCCTTTTGCTAAACTGAATAATTGTTTCTCAATACTGAAAGAATTTTTCTCCAATTTTCTGTGTTATCCACAGTGTGATGATAAAGACACAACATGCCACACTAGGCTAATAGTCGGGCAGGTGCTGTGCAGTTCACCGCAGTCACCACCACAGGCATGAGCCCTATTTCCCCTTAAGGCAAATATCCTTTGCCACCTATCAACACACTTGTGCTATTGTTTTCATTACAGTAGAGTTAAAAGAGGAAAAAGTACATTTCTTGGACCCATGGTAGAAAGACTGATCACTATATCCAAATAGCCACTCTCTCGCTGCTTTTCATCAATTGAACCCTTCAACTTTTAGTTGGGTACATGGCTCCTTTGCAGTAAGATGTGACTACGGTGTGTGAGCCAAGCTAATGTGTGCAGAGGGAATTGTGTAACTTGCAAGTCATATCCTCAGAAGAGAAGATGCTTATCCTTGTCTTCTTCTTCCCACCCCTCCCCTGGATTGGAGAAGGGAAGAGGTGTTTCCACCACATGGCAATAACTCCCCAGGAGATGACAAAGCAAAAAGATAAAAGGAACCTGGGTCCTTGGAGAACCTCATGGAATAGAGCTGCCTTTTCTCTGTGGCTTTCCCACTTAGCTCTGGACTATTGTACGAGAAAGAAATAAACTAAATTGTTTGAGCTGCTGTCATCTGGGGGGTCTTTTTGTTATAGCAGCTCAGCCTATATCCTAATATACCATGTCTTCATCAAAGGTGGGAAAATGAAAGAAAGACAAAATAGCTTATATCACGATTCAAGAAAAACTGGACAGAACCCTTTTCCTTGCAGAAGCAAAGACTATCTCTACATCCAGCCCACTTCTCCAACTTACCTGGCCCCTGAGTTTGCAATCCCTGAGCACTGAGATGGGAACATATAGATGGGTCTCAGGTACACACCTGCAGGCTGGGGATGGTGAAGGCAACATTCCGGGAATTCAGATAGGCCAGGACTCTGTGGGACAGGTCATCCGTCCACAAGTGGGAGCTTCAGTTGAAGATAGACAGGAAAAGATCACAATGACAGATTCTCCTACAAGCACTACTGTACTAGCTAAGTGCCCAGGGAACAGGTAGGGATGGACCAGGGGTGTTAGGACTTTGTTCTTGGAAGTGGGAGGTTTCTCTTTTCTTTTCCTTCCTTTTTTCTTTTCTTTTTTTTTTGAAACAGGATCTTGCTCTGTTGCGCGATCACGGCTCACTGCAGCCTCAATCTCCCCAGCCCAAGTGATCTTCCAACCTCAGCTACCCAAGCAGCTGGGATCACAGGTGCATGCCACCACACCCAGCTAATTTTGTTTATTTTTTGTAGAGATGGGGTCTCACTATGTTGCCCAGGCTGGTCTCAAACTCCTGGGCTCAAGCGATCCTCCCACCTCTGCCTCCCAAAGTGCTGGGATTACAGGAGTGAGCCACCGCATCCAGCCTGAAGTAAAAAATTTCTTAACCAGGCACAGTGACAGGAGAGTTTCCAATTCTAGGAATCTACCTGGATCCCATTCTCTCAAAGCCAATTCCCAAATTTCTAAGCTGTATGCAATATTCTAATTCCTGTAACAATCTGCTTAGATTGACTGAAATCCAAACTGATTGCGTTAGAAAGATGTACATTTAAAAAAGAAGATGCTAGGTATACCATGAGAGGCTGGAATAGCATAGTTAGGAGTGTGGGCTCCAAAGTGGATTTGAATCCTAGTTCCATCGCTTAGTTGTGTGACTTGAGACAATTTGCTAAATTTTCTTATGCCTCAGTTTCCCTTTATATGAAATATGGCTAACGACTGTGAGATTAAAATTTGTTCACACATGAAAATTGTGTAAGACAGTGCCCAACCAGTAAATGCCCATGAATAGCCTTTTCTCGTTTTTTTTTTTTTTTTTTTTTTGGAGACAGAGTCTCACTCTGTCACCCAGGCTGGAGTGCAGTGGTGCAATCTCAGCTCACTGCAACCTCCGCCTCCCAGGTTCAAGCGATTCTCCTGCCTCAGCCTTCCAAGTAGATGGAATTACAGGCGTGCACCACCACACCCAGCTCATTTTTCTATTTTTAGTAGAGACTGAGTTTTGCCATGTTGGCCAGGCTGGGCTGGAACTCCTGGCCTTAAGTGATCCTCCCACCTTGGCCTCCCAAAGTGCTGGGATTACAGGGATGAGCCACCGCACCCAGCCTGTAATCTTATAAAGAGATGGATGGATGGATGGATGGATGGATGGATGGATGGATGGATGGATGGATAAATTAATAAATAAATAAAATACTTAGACTGAAAGAATATATCCAAAATTACCCATTGGTGTTATCTTAGGGAAAGGAGTGGTTATGGGGATCTTTCACTTTAACTGGGTATCCCTGACTTGGGGCCCCAAGATCCCTATTTCTTATCCATCATAGTACTCATCATATTAGAATTGTTTCTTAATATTGGCGTTTCCACACTACCTAGTTCCCTGCCCCATGTCCGTGGTATCTGTCTGTATGCAGCTTATAGCGCAACAGTAAAGGGAATGGGTCCTGGAGCCAGGCCACTGGTTCACATCCCAGTTGTTTGTCCTTGATTTACCCTCCCTGGACCTCAGTTTCACCATTGTGTGCAATGGGATAACAACAGGACCTACCTTGTGTGGCACTTGTGAGGATTAGATTGTTTCTATACCAAGCACTTAGTAGAATACCCACTATATAGAAAGCACTCAATAAATTTCAGCTCTTAGGCCGGGTGTGGTGGCTAACGCCTGTAATCCCAGCACTTTGGGAGGCCGAGGCAGGCGGATCACCTGAGGTCAGGAGTTTGAGACCAGCCTGGCCAACGTGGTGAAAACCCATCTCTACTAAAAATAGAAAAATTAGTCGGGCATGGTGACAGGTGCCTGTAATCCCAGCTACTCAGGAGGCTGAGGCAGGAAAATTGCTTGAACCCCACAGGCAGAGGTTGCAGTAGTGAGCCAAGATAGCACCACTGCACTCCAGCCTGGGCAACAAGAGCAAAACTCCGTCCAAAAAAAAAAAAAAAATCGGCTCTTATGCTAGAGTGAGGAGGAATGATGTCCGTGGAGCAAGGGTGTTGACTTTTAAAACATTGTGCATTGATTGACATTTTTTGTAATGAGCACATATTACTTTTTACAATTAAGAGACTTCCATTAAGAATTTTTATTAAAAATCTATACCATCCCTTCCCCTCTCCTCTAGGGCAGGTTACCTTTGAAACTGTATGAGATCCAGCAGTGCTACAATGGGAATAAAATGAAGAGACATCTTTAAAAGGAATCATTCCAGAGACATCACAGCTGAATTCTGTTTGAAACTCTTAGAAGAAGCAAGTGGAGATCAAGGGGGCACATTACCATTCAGATAGCTTCCATCTATTATTTCTTCCTAAAAGGCAAAGAGATAACATCAAGTATAACATCCAAAAGTTGGCAATTCCAGTAGAGGGGACTCTGATTAACAGAAAATAGAATACTCACCGCCATTTTTTGCAACAATGGATGCAAATCTGTAAGAAAGCCATTGAATGTATAACTAGAATTGAATTATGTGACCTTCAAAACTACAAATATGGGTTAGAGGAAAAGCCCCAGAAAGCCACTCATGAAGGAAATTTTTAGTGAATTTTAATTATAACTGTCCACTCTGAGAAAACCATGGCTTGAAAAATCCTCTTAGAATAATCCTGAAAAATCATACATGCACACACACACCCCCAAAAACAACTTACAGCATCATGTACCTAATGTATCTATCCCACCTCATTCCCTAAACTGTGTGGAAACCACAAAGGGTGTTCTTCCCTCAGGACTTACCCTGCCTGGAATTTGGCACTGTATAACTCGACACTCCATGGCTCAGAAAAAGGAATAGGAAAAGGGAGTATGTTGTAGGTTCCTGAGACATTCTCCTGTAGTTAATTTAAGAATAGAAGTTATTCATGTTTTTTTAATATATATATACACATACACATATATACATGTATATAAACATATATATATATATGGACATTCAGAAGACAAAAGGAAAAACCAAGTAGACTCAGAATCCCTTGAAGTCTTTTTAAAAAATAATTTTAAAACTCACCTACTTTCCTCCTTCTAAACCCCCATTCTAGTCTAAGACACTATCATCTCTCTTCTTGGTGACTACAGTGGCCTGTTTATCTTACCACTACCCCCAACTCCTCTCAATCCAGCAAAAAGGTATAGTCAAAAGTAGACTCTGGGCCAAGCATGGTGGCTCACACCTGTAATCCCAGCACTTTGGGAGGCCAAGGTGGGTGGATCACTTGAGGTCAGGAGTTCGACACCAGCCTGGCCAACATAGTGAAACCCTGTCTCTACTAAAAATAAAAAATTAACTGGGTATGGTGGCGCATGTCTGTAGACCCAGCTACTTGGGAGGCTGAGACAGGAGAAGTGCCTGAATCTGTGAGGTAGAGGTTGCAGTGAGCCAAGATTGTGCCACTGCACTCCAGCCTGGGCAACAGAGCAAGACTCTGTCTGGAAAAAAAAAAAGTTTAGACTCTATTTTATCTGCAAGAAATTTATATCCAGAATATAAAAACTACTCTTATAATTCAATAAGAAGATATACAAGCCAAGGGGAAAAAATGTTAAAAAGATATGAAGTTGGCCAGGCGCAGTGGCTCACGCCTGTAATCCCAGCACTTTGGGAGGCCGAGGTGGGTGGATCACAAGGTCAGGAGATCCAGACCATCCTGGCTAACACGGTGAAACCCCATCTCTAATAAAAATACAAAAAAATTAGACGGGCGTGGTGGCACGCACCTGTAGTCCCAGCTACTTGGGAGGCTGAGGCAGGAGAATGGCGTGAACCCTGGAGGCAGAGCTTGCAGTAAGCCGAGATCACACCACTGCACTCCAGCCTGGGCGACAGAGCAAGACTCCGTCTCAAAAAAAAAAAAAAAAAAGATATGAAGCTAAACTTCATAAAAACAGATGTAAAAATGGCTAATAAGCACACAAACGATTATCACAACATTAGCTAACAAGAACTAGCAAATTAAACTCAAAACGAGACCACTAAAAGGCACTAGAATGGGCAAAAATTTCAAAGACTGACTATCAAATGTTGGTGATGATATGGAACAACAGAAACTCTGATACAGCTACTTGGAAAAACTGTTTGACAGTGTCTTACAGAGTTAAATATACAATACCCTATGATCAAGAAATGCCACCCCTAGGTATTTAAGCAAGAGAAATGAAAACATGTCTACACAAAGATTTATATAGCTTCATTCATAGTAGCCAGATGTTGGAAACAATCATATATCCAATAACAGGTGAAAGGTTAAACATGGTATCTCCATTCAGTGGGATACCACTCAGTAATAACAGTAAAAAGAAATTAGTTATAATTTTATTCTAGCTATGATGGAGTAATTGGTAGTGGGTAAACCTTCCTGCCTCAAATAATTAAAAAGCTGGCTGAAATATGTGGACGCAAATGTTTTTCAGACATTGGGCAGCAGGTAGCACAAGACTAAGATCCCTGAGCAAGGAAAGCAAACAAGCTGAGCTCTATAATTGCTCCTGATCACTTCCTGGAGTCTCCATTCCATAGCACAAGGAGGGAGAATCCAAACAGCCTACAGGTCTCACTGAGCAGAAGAGACAGAGTGGAACTTCAGGGAAATCAAGGCAGCTAGAATCCATAAGAAGAATACTTGGAGAGGAGGAAGTTGCACAGAGAGAAAGTTCTGGAGATCTGAAGAAGGGTCTTTTGAGACTTTGCCTGAATACTTATCTACCTATGCATGTAAGAAACCATCTGAGGCTGGAGAATGAACCACCAGTAGGCAGAACAATCCTTGGACCTCACAGGGGAATGAGAATAGCTCCTACAAGCTGCAATGGAAAAACCTCCAAATACATTGGGCAACAGGGTCAATCATCAAAGAATAATTGCCTCCACGATAGGCCAAATTAGCCCTAGGCTAAAGTTTATTCCAGATGTGCCCTAACAAAGCTCAAAAGCAAGTCTTGGAAGGATCTAATTGATTCCAAGTAACTGAATTGCATTCCAGAACAAAACCCAATAATATTTAAAGCAGTATCATAAAACCCAGAAACTTTAGAAAACCAGAAGATGGAACAAGAAAAAAAAGAAAAAAAAAATCCAGCAATGTAAAATCCAAAGTGTCCAGTATCCAATCAAAAATTATCAGGCAGACTAGGCACAGTGGCTCATGCCTATAATCCTAGCCCTTTGGGAGGCCAAGGAGGGTGAACTGCCTGAGCTCTGGAGTTTGTGACCAGCCTGGGCAACATGGTGAAACTCTGTCTTTACCAAAAATGCAAAAATTTGCCAGGGATGTGGCAGGTGCCCAACTACTCAGGAGGCTGAGGTGGGAGGATCACTGAAGCCTGGAAAGTTGAGGCTGCAGTGAGCCATGATTATGCCACTGCACTCCAGCCAGGGTGACAGAGCGAGACCCTGTCCCAAAGAAATTTTTTAATAAATAAATAAAAATTATCAGGCATACTAGGAAGCAGGAAAATATGGCTGATTATCAGGAGAAAAATCCAATCAATAGAACAGATCCAGAAATGACACAGAAGATCCAATTAATGGACAAGGATGTTTATTATAAATATACTCTGTAAGTTCAAGAAAGTAGGCAAAACTGTGAACATGTTAAAGGAAGAGACATGGTAGGTATGAAAAAAACCCCAAGAGGAACTTCTAGAGATAAAAATACAATATCTGAAATGAAAATACACTGGATAGAGTTAACAGCATATTAGACCCTGCAGAAGAAAAAATAGTGAACTTGAAGTCATAGCAAAATAAATTACCCAAAGTAAAATGCAGGGAGAAAAAGACTGAAAAAATTAAGAGGGCTCTGGAGCAATATGAAACTATTTGAAATTGTGTAATTGGAGTCCCAGGAAAGGAGGGGGTGGCAGAAAAATATCTGAATAAATCATTAGCAGGGCACAGTGGCTCATGCCTGTAATCCCAACACTTTGGAAGGTTGAGGCGGGCAAATCACTAGAGGCCAAGAGTTCAAAACCAGCCTGGCCAACATGGTGAAGCCCCATCTCTACAAAAAAAAAAAAAAAATTAGCCAGGTGTGGTGGTTGTAATCCCAGCTACTCAGGAGCCTGGGCACAAGAATCACTTGAACCTGGGAGGCGGAAGTTGTAGTGAGCCAAGATTGCACCACTGCACTCCAGCCTGGGTGACAGAGCGAGACTGAAAAAAAAAGAGAAAGAGAAAGAAAAAGAAAGAAGGAAGGAAGGAAAGAAGGAAGGAAGGAAGGAAGGAAGAAAGGAGGGAGGGAGGGAAAGATAGAAAGAAAGAAAGAAAGAGAGAGAGAGAAAGAAAGAAAGAAGGAAGGAAGGAAGGAAGGAAGGAAAGAAAGAAAGAAAGAAAGAAAGAAAGAAAGAGAAAAAAAACATGATATCATGACCAAATTTGTGTAAAGTTTGATAGAACTACAGATCCACAGATCCAAGAAGCTCAACCAACCCCAAGCAGAGGAATCATGAATAAAGCCATGCCAAGGCATATAATAATCAAATCGCTAAAAAAAAAAAAAAAAAAAAAAAATTTAAATCCAACAAAAAGGAGTTGCATCTAGACTATATTGAAAAAACTCTCAAAACTAAAAAATAAATAAATAAGCAATCCAATCAGAAAATGAGCAGAAGACATGAGCAGATATATCATCAAAGTATATATACAGATAGCAAATAAACACATGGGAAGATACTCAGCATTATTAGCCATTAGGAAAATGACCATTGAAACTACAATATAATCACAGACCTATCAGATGGCTAAAATAAAAAATAACCATAATGAAGCCAGGTGCAGCAAATCACGCCTGTAATCCCAGCACTTTGGAAGGCTGAGGTGGGTGAACCACCTGAGATCAGGAGTTCGAGACCAGCCTGGCAAACATGGTGAAAACCCATCTCTACTAAAAATACAAAAATACACCACCGGGCGTGGTGGCTCATCCCTGTAGTCCCAGCTACTCAGGAGGCTAAGGCAGGAGAATTGCTTGAACCAAGGAGGTGGAGGTTGCAGTGACTGGGAGGCAGAGGTTGCAGTGAGCCAAGATTGCGCCACTGCACTCCAGCCTGGGCAACAGAGTGAGACTTCATCTCAAAAATAAATAAGTAAATATAACCATAATGCCATTAACTGGAAAGGATGAGGAGAAACTGGATCACTCACACATTGCTGATGAGAATATAACATGGTACAGCTATTCTGGAAAATAGTTTTGTTGTTTCTTATAAAATTAAATGTGTACTTAACATACAGCCTAACAATTGCACTCTTGGGCATTTATCCCAGAAAAATGAAAATTTATGTTCACATAAAAACCTGGACACAGGCCTGGCACGGTGGCTCACGCCTGTAATCCTAGCACTTTGGGAGGCTGAGGCGGGTGGATCATGAGGTCAGGAGATCGAGACCATCCTGGCTAACACAGTGAAACCCCATCTCTACTAAAAATGCAAAAAAATTAGCTAGGCCTGGTGGCGGGTGCCTGTAGTCCCAGCTACTTGGGAGGCTGAGGCAGGAGAATGGCATGAACCCAGGAGACAGAGCTTGCAGTGATGCAGTGAGCCAAGATTGCACCACCACACTCCAGCCTGGGCGACAGTGCAAGACTCCATCTCAAAAAAAAAAAAAAAAGAAAACAAACAACAAAAAAACCTGTACACAAATGTTCATAGCATCTTTATCCATAGTAGTCAAAAAATTGAATCAATCTAAATGTCATTCCATAGGTGAATGGTTAAACTAACTGTGGTAAGTCCATGCCATTGAATACTACTCAGCAATGAAAAGGGATGAGCTATTGATACAGGCAACAACTTTGATGGACCTAAAGGGAATTATGCTGAGGGAAGAAAACCAATCACTGTAAGTTATATACTGACGATTCCAATTATAAAACATTCTTGAAACAAAATTATAGAAATGCAGAACAGGTTAGTATTTGCCATGGGGAGAGGGAGATAAGGCTATCAAGGGATGCATGAAGGAGGCTTGTGATCACCAGGAGAGTTCTGGGTCCTGATTAGGGTAGCTTTACATTAATCTACACGTCACAAAATTGAAGAAAACGATATAAAATATACACACAAAGAAGTGCATGTAAAACTAGTGAAATCTGAATAAGCCCTGAATTTGTACCATGATTTCCTGAATTTTATATGGTACTGTTGTTACATAACATGTAACCAATGGGGGAAACTGGGTGAAGAGTACACAGGATATTTCTTTTGCAACTTCGCTATGAATCTGTAGTTATTTCAAATTCTTTTTTATTTTTTTGAGAGACAGAGTGTTTCTCTGTCACCCAGCCTGCAGTGCAGTGGCATGATCATGGCTTACTGCAGCCTTGAACTCCTGGGTTCAAGCGATCCTCTGGCCTCAGCCTCCTGAGGAGCTGAGACTACAGGCATGCACTACCATGCCCAGCTAACTTTTTCAGTTCTTGTAGAAATGGGTTCTTGCTATGTTTCCCAGGCTGATCTCAAACTCCTGGCCTCAAGCAATCCTCCCACCTCGGCCTCCCAAAGTGCTAGGAATACAGGCATGAGCCACCATCCCTGGCCACACAATTTTTTTTTAATTTAGTTATAGTATTCTGTACCACTGTAGGATGACAATAGTTAACAATAATATATAGTTTCAAATAGCTAGAAGGAGGATATTGAACAGAAAGAAATGAGAAATGTTTGAGACGGCAGACATGCTAATTACCCTGATCTGATCACCATACATTACACACATCAAAACATCATTATGTACCCCATAAATATGTACAATTATTACATGTCAATTTTTATTTTTGAGATGGAGTCTCACTCTGTCACCCAGGCTGGAGTGTAGTGGCACAATCTCCGCTCACTGCAACCTCTGCCTCCCAGGTGCAAGCGATTCTCCTGCCTCAGCCTCCCGAGTAGCTGGGATAACAGGCATGCGCCACCACACCCAGCTAATTTTTGTATTTTTAGTAGAGACGGGGTTTCACCATGTTGGTCAGGCTGGTCTGGAACTCCTGACCTCTGGTGATCTGCCTGCTTCGGCCTCCCAAAGTGCTGGGATTACAGGTGTGAGCCACCGTGCCCGGCGTATATGTCAATTTTTTAAATAAATAAAATAATAAATTTTTAAGCACCCAAAGGGAAAAAACACAATTATATGCATAGGAAAAGGAACACACTACTGATATAGGCAACAACACAGATGAACCTCAGAAACATTGTGCTTATGCTGAGCAAAATAAGCCAGTCAAAAAAAACCACATAACATATGATTCAATTTCTGTGAAACTCTAGGTTATGCAGAATAATCTTCAGTGACACAAAACAAATTAGGAATGGTCTGGGGCATTATTAGGGTGCAATGGGAAAAGTTTATTGCAACAGGGCACAAGGGAACTTCTTGGGGTGATGGAAAATTTTTTTTCTAGAGATAGGGTCTCACTATATTGCCCAAGCTAGTCTCAAACTCCTGGTTTCAAGCAATCCTCCCTTCAAGCTTCCCAAAGTCCTAGGATTACAGGTGGATGCCATTGCACCCAGCCCCCATTTTTTGTATCTTGATTGTGGTGGTTGTCACACAGATACATATATTTATCAGATCTCACTGAACTGTACACTTAGCGTGCATTGTATTGCCTGTAAATTTATACCTCACAAGTCAGTATCAAACAGAAATGGAAAAGCATGGACTGTGGAGCCAGTCACCTGTTCTGAATCATATCTCTGCCACTTACTAGCTGTGAGATGTTGGACATATTTCTTTTTTTTTTTTTCTTTTTTCTTCTTTTTTTTTTTTTTTTTGATATGCAGTGCAGTGGTGCAATGTAGGCTCACTGCAACCTCTGCTTCCCGGGTTCAAGAGATTCTCCTGCCTCAGCCTCCTGAGTAGCTAGGATTACAGGTACCCACCACCACACCAGGCTAATTTTTGTATTTCTAGTAGAGACAGGCTCCCACCATGTTGGCCAGGCTGATCTCGAACTCCTGACCTCAAGTGATCCACCTGCTTTGGCCTCCCAAAGTGCTGAGATTACAGGTGTGAGCCACTGCGCCCGGCCTTGGACAAGTTTCTTAATCTCTCTGCACTCCAATTTTCTCGTCTGTAAAATGAGATTAATGATGGTACCAGCATCATTGTGTCGTATGAGGGTAAAATGAGTTGTTAATAGTGAATCATTTCAAACAGGGCTTGACAAAAAGTCAGCTCTGTATACAAGTTTATTAAATAAGCAAATAAACCAGATTGCTGTTTTCAAACAGATGCTGTTTTGAAAAACACCATCTCAATAAACTCATGTCACCCTCCTCCTCTCCCCATTACCCTCAAGATAAAGCCCAAAGCTTTTTCAGTGGCTGTATCACCCGCCTCTTTGCCCCTCATTCCCCAAGGTTCCTGCCCGGGCCATCTGTCTGTCCCTCCAAGGTGCTATCCTCCCCAAATTAAGACCCTCTCACAGGCTGTTCCTCGGCCCAGAGGATTCTTCCCCTTCCTCTTTGCCCAGCTAAGATCAATTCACTGTAAATTTCAAGTCTTCAATGAAGCCTTCCCTGAATTCTCTGACCAGGCCAAAGCAATTAGCCAGAAGAAAAGGCCAATACTTCTCTTTTATAGCACCAAGCACAGCTATAATACATATTTATGTTTGTGTAATTATTTCATGCTTTCATTCTTCAAATATTTGTTGAGTACTGCTGTGAGCCAGGCATTATTCTATGCTCTGAGAATACAGCAGTTTACAAAACTGCTGGTGTGTTGGAATGAACCAGGCAGAAAATAAATAGATAATCAAATAACTATATTATGTCAGGGAGTGATGAGTGCCATGGAGAAAAATACAACAGGGTAGGAAAAAGGAGCCAAAGAAGGAGCAGGTACTATTATAGACAGTTTGGTCAGGGAAGACCTGAGGAGGTGACATTTAAGCAGAGACCTCAGGAAGTGAAGGAATGAATCATGGGAATATCTGGAGAAAGAAAGTTCCAGAAAGAAAAGAAAATGACAGTGCAAAGGCTTTGACATTAGGAGCATAATTTGCATGTTCTTCAGTAAATTGCATGAAGAGGATATAACAGTAGGACATGGGGTTGGAGAGGTATCAGGGCCAGAGTGAGTAGGGTCTTTCAGGCCATTGTGAGCACTCGTACTTTTACTTGGAGGGAGGTGGGAGCCACTGAAGGGATATTAGCCAGGATGGATGCTCTGACTTGTTTTTGTTTTTTGTTTTGTTTTGTTTGAGATGGTGTCTCACTCTGTCGCCCAGGCTAGAGTGCAGTGGCACAATCTCAGCTCACTGCAACCTCTGCCTCCATGGCTCAAGTGATTCTCTTGCCTCAGCCTCTCTAGTAGCCGGGATTATAGGTGCCCACCACCACACCCAGCTAATTTTTGTATATTTGGTAGAGACGGGGTTTCACCCTGTTAGCCAGGCTGGTCTCGAACTCCTAACCTCAAGTGATCCACCCACCTCAGCCTCCCAAAGCGCTGGGATTACAGGTGTGAGCCACTGTGCCTGGCCCTGACTTTTATTTTAACTGGATCAAGCACATCAAGCACATTGATCGCTGTGTTGAGAATACCCTGGAGTGGAACAATGGCTGTAGCAGGCAGACCAATCTAGGAAAGAGATGACAATAACTTGGTCATTGATAGCAGTGAAGGTGGTGAGAAGTGGTTGGATTTTGGAGGTATTTGGAAGGCGCAACCAAAAGATCGAATGTAGGGAATAAAAGAAATAGACAGGTCAAAGACAACGACAAAGACTTGGCCTGAGCACATAGAGAGGGAGATGGGAAAACCATGGGCGTTCCAAATTTAGGGGAGGATCCCTGGAGCTCAGTTTTGGACATACTAAGCTTGAGAAGCCTTTTAGAGTGCAGACAGCACAGCAAGTAGGCAGTTTGATGTTTCAGCCTGCAGGTTGGGGAGAGGTGCTGTCAGAAGCAGCTATCTAAACAGAGATAATCAGTGGTTTTTGTTTGTTTGTTTGTTTTTTCTTTTGTTTTTGGGGTTTTTTGGGGGTGGGGGACAGAGTCTCGCTCTTTCACCCATGCTGGAGTGCAGTGGCGCGATCTCAGCTCACTGCAACCTCTGCCTCCCGGGTTCAAGCGATTCTCATGCCTCAACCTCCCGAGTAGCTGGGACTACAGGCTTGTGCCACCACACCAGCTAATTTTTGTATTTTTAGTAGAGACGGGGTTTCACCATGTTGGCCAGGCTGGTCTCAAACTCCTGACCTCACGGGATCCACCTGACATGGGCTCCCAAAGTGCTGAGATTACAGGCATGTAATCCCACTGCACCCGGCCCCAGATAGTCAGCATGTATTTAAACCCTGAATGACATCACCAAGAAAGTAAATTTACGGAGAAATTAGGTGAGTTTTAAGGACTGAGACCCTTGGCACCCCCATTGCCAAGACATTGAGTAGACTAGGTGCAGCCAGAGAAATCAAGACTGTGGAAAACTCCCCAAAACAAACAACCTAGTTTCTTTAGCCAATATATTACAGAGAGAGAGAGAAAGAGAACCTATTAACTCAAAAACAAAAGATTGATCCCTTGTAGAATCTAGACTTTATTTGGATCCTGATTCAAACACATCATGTCTGGGCACGGTGGCTCACACCTGTAATCCCAGCACTTTGGGAGGCCGAGGCGGGCAGATCACTTGAGGTCAGGAGTTTGAGACCAGCCTGGCCAACACGGTGAAAACCCATCTCTACTAAAAATACAAAAACTTAGCTGGGCATGGTGGCGCATACTAGTAATCCCAGCTACTCGGGAGGCTGAGGCAGGAGAATCTCTTGAACCTGGGAGGCAGAGGTTGCAGTGACCCTAGATCATCCCATTGCACTCCAGCCTGGATGACAAGAGTGAAACTCTGTTTCAAAAAAAAAAAAAAAAAGAAACAAAGCAAACAAACAAAAAATACCATAAAATAAAATAAAAAATTAGGCCAGGCACAGTGGCTCACACCTAATCCCAGTGCTTTGAGAGGCCAAGGCAGGAGGATTGTTTGAGGCCAGGAGTTTGAGACCAGCCTGGGCAACATAGCATGACTCCTTCTCTATAAAAATATTTAAAATTTAGCCTGGCGTGGTGGTGCACACCTGTAGTCCTAGCCACTCAGGAGGAGGCTGAGATGGGACAATCTCTTAAGCTCCAGAATTTGAGGCTGCAGTGAGCTATGATCATGCCACAGCACTCCAGCCTGAGTGACAGAACAAGATCCTGTCTCAAAAAAACCCAAAAAATTGTGAGACAGTTGAGGAAATTTGAATCCCTGATTAGATATTTGAAGATTTTAAAGAATTATTGTTAATAGTTTTAAGTATGATAATGAAACCGTGGTTATATTTTTAAAGGAGTCGTTATTGTTTCAAGGAGGGGTTAATAAAGTATCACCCACGGGCCAAATCGAAATGGCCGCCTGATTTTGCGTGGCTCATGAGCTTAAAATGATATTTTAGGTTGTTTAAATAGTTTTTTAAAACCAAAAGAATAACATTTATTGACACATGAAAATTTCCTGTGTGAAATTTAAATTTCAGTGTCTATAAATAAAGTTTTATTGGCACATGTCCATGCCCATTCATTGGCCTATTGTCCATGGCAGCTTCCTGCTACCATAGCAGAGTTGAGTACTTGGGACAGGGACCACACGGCCTCCAAAGCTCAAAATATGTATTCCATGTTCCCTTACTGAAAAAGTTTGACAGCCCTTTTTAAATTTTATGTATTTATTTAATTGTTTTTTTTTTTAAGACAGAGTCTCTCTCTGTTACCCACACTGGAGTTACCATGCCTCAGCCTCCCAAGTAGCTGGGACTACAGGCGCCCGCCACTACGCCCGACTAATTTTTTGTATTTTTAGTAGAGACACGGTTTCACTGTGTTAGCCAGGATGTTCTCGATCTCCTGACCTTGTGATCTGTCCACCTCGGCCTCCCAAAGTGCTGGGATTACAGGCGTGAGCCACTGCGCCCAGCCGCCATCCCAGCATTCTTTAATACAGATATCCCTCGTATTGTCTAACTTGTTATGCAAATAGATTATTTTTCCCCCCAGGGAACCTCCACAACCAGCTTTGAAAACAATTATGCTTATTTTACTGCCCAGGACAAAAACAGTAAAACTTTTGTAGTTCTCAGACACCAAAAGCCATGCATTCTAACAGGTTTTGAGCAAACCTGATCCCAAAGCACTTTGTAGGTGTGTTGGCCCACCATCACTGTCCTGTTACTGGAATGCTCAACTCCAGTTAGAAGTCTTCTGGTTTGGGTCGTTTGGGGCTTTGGGGAAACCTTTGGCCCTTTTTCTCCCTTCCCTTTGGGCAGCTGCCCTGGGGCATTGGCCCCATTCACAATTCTCCAGTTTCCCAGACAATGTGGCTTCTTGTGCTCTTTGCTTGGGCCCCTCTATTAACCCTACAGAGAGGTTTAAAGTTACTGAAACAGACGCCTTGCTTTCTGCTGTGCATAATGTCCTTTTTTCAGCAAGAAACTGCAGCCCATCAGGATTTGGTTTTCATTAAAGGCTCTTTGGGTCACTTTTTTTAGCAGATTGGTCAAAAGGACTGAAAGGACTGGGCAGGGTGATGGTGATTTGGAGGTCGATAGCTTTCTCTATGGGCCATACCCCTTCCCCACCGAAAGATTCCCCCGCTGCAGACTGGAGGAAATCAGTCAGGCAAGGATCCCTGTGGTGAAAACTACTCGAAAACAGCAACAATAACCACAAACCTGAAATGAAGACAATTTCCTGAGAAACTATGAACGTTTGGACGTGTAGGGTGATCAACTCTCCCAGTTGCCCGGGACTAAAAGGTTTCCCAGGACTCAAAACTTTCCGTTTTAAAACCAGAAAGTCACAGGCAAACCGGGAGGAGTTGGTCAACCCATGGATCAGAGTCACTTCATCTTCTGTGAAATTTGCAAAGATGCTAGGAGGTTCCCCTCCTGCTGGGACACCCCAGCCCAGACACAAACCATTAATTCACAATTACATGGAGTTTCACTGTCTGCAAGGCTGCTCCATTTAAGCTCTGAGTCATGAACACATAACTCTAGGCATACTGACACTAGCTGGGAGATTTTTCACCAAAAAAAAAAAATGCCATTTCATGACTATTAATCCAAAATAGGCAAATGTGTCTGGCTTGTAGAATACCAGCCTGATTACAAATGCTTGGTGTTGGAATGACCCAGCTCACAGTGGTTGTAGAAGTCCAGTAGGGCCAGGCTTGGTGGCTCACGCCTGTAACCCCAGCACTTTGGGAGGCCAAGGCAGGAGGATCACTTGAGTCCAGAAGTTCAAGACCAGCCTGGGCAACACAGGGAGACTCCATTTCTACAAATAATGAAAAAATTAGCCGGGTGTGGTGGTGCATGCTTGTAGCCCTAGCTACTCAGGAGGCTGAGGCAGGAAAATTGCCTGAGCCTGGGAGGTCGAGGCCACAGTGAACCGCAATCACATGTCACTACACTCCAGCCTGGGCAACAGAGCAAAATCCTGGCTGAAAAAAAAAAAAAAAATTAAAGCAGTCAAGGGGATGGGAGCTTGGTGGATTAGAGATGCCCAGGCTTAAGTTCCTGTCCCAGCCCTGCCCCTAATAGTGAGATTTTAGGCACAGCTATTCCCCTTCTTCTCTCTTAAGTCTCCAGAGAACAAATGGCTTTGGATTCAATGAGGAAAAGAAGGAAAGAAAGGAAGAAACTGGTCTCACTGAGCATCCTCTATGAGCTGCGCATCACACCAAACCCTCCTCCCTGCCATTTACTCTTTCCACCAGCCTTGAAGGTTTACCGTACTCAGTTTCACAGATGAGTTCAGTGCACATGAACAATCACACAGCAAGCGAATGGCAGGGAGGGGGTTACGATGCAGGGCTGCTGGGCTCCCTAGTAACCTTAATCCCAGCAGTCATTTAATGAGACAGAACTAGGTACATGCCCCTCTAACATACATTGTCTCGCTTAATTCTTGCAGAATCTTTGAGGCAAGCATTACCATTATCTCTACTTCACAGATGAGCAAATGGGTTCTAAGAGGTCAAGTGACCTGCCCAAGGTGACACAGCTATGCATGCACAGCCAGGTGGCAAACCCAGAGCTAAATGATTCCAATGCTTACTGGCTTTGCTTTCCAGTCTCAGCTCAGCAGCCCTGAACCTAAAACTCCAGGTGGCGGGTGCCACCCCGGGGATAAGACCCCAGCTTTAACCTGAACCAAACCTTAACCAGCTGTGTGCTATTGGGCAAATTCCTTAACCTCTATAGGCTTGCATTTCCTCCTCTGCATAATAGGCATGGCACTCATACCTCCCTCACAAAAAACTATCAACTTTATTTATTTATTTATTTATTCATGAGACAGAGTCTCCCTGTGTCACCCAGGATGGTGGGCAGTGGCCTGATCTCGGCTCACTGCAACCTCCGCCTTCCGGATTCATGCGATTCTCCTGCCTCAGCCTCCGGAGTAGCTGGGATTACAGGCGCCCGCCACCGCACCTGGCTAATATTTGTATTTTTAGTTGAGATGGAGTTTCACCACGTTGGCCAGGCTGGTCTCGAACTCCTGGCCTCAAGTGATTCACCTGCCTCGGCCTCCCAAAGTGCTAGGATTACAGGTGTGAGCCCCGGCCTTTACCTGCATTTTTCCATTTCTTCCTCACAACTGCTATGAGGTAGGCATTACTTTATACATAAAATACATAAAGAACTAAGCCCAGCACTCGCACATATAAGAATGCAATGAATCGTAGCTATTATTACTAATGCTATTGTTTTTACTGCTGCTATATTATTATAACAAATAATCATTGTGATACTTATTGCAATAGTTGTCATCGCTGTTATTATATTACTAAGTAGTTTTGGATCCCTTTTCTCGAAGTTTCATCATCCCCCCCCCCAGTGCCCTCCAATTCCAGGAGCCCTTAAAGCCGCTGCACCCACACTTTGCCCACCCTCTTTCTCTCGGTCTGTCCCCCACGCCATCCATGCACTCCTGCGCCCCTTCCCTAGGGAGGCCCAGCGGTGAGCGCCCACCCGCTCCCCCAGAGCTTTGCCCCGCGGGTCCACCGCCCAGGCCCCCGCGCGCGCCTCACCTGCGGAGCCCGGCTTGGCCGCACTGAGTCCCACGGGCGGGCAGGTGGCGCAGGGCGGGGCCGCGGGGCTCACGCGGGGCGCGGGCAGGCAGGGGAGCGGCGGGGCGGCGCCAGCCGGCAGCTCTGCGACCTCCTCCTTGCAGCGGCCCAGGTGGGAATTCAGCCAGGGCAGCGGCGGGGGTCACAGTCCCCACCTAGGACTTCCTATCTGTCGAAGCGTGCAAGACGCACAAATGCCTGCTCCCCAGCCACTCTTCGGGGCGGCAGCCAGGAAGCGAGGATGGGGAGCGCTAGAGAGCTATCCACCAATCGCTACATGGGAACTTTATTTAGATCTGAATTCAAACCGTTAAAAGAAGTTATAGGACGGGCACGGTGGCTCACGCCTGTAATCCCAGCACTTTTGGGAAGCCAAGGCGGGCGGATCACTTGAGGCCAGGAGTTCGAGACTAGCCTAGCCAACAGGGCGAAACCCTCGCTCTACTAAAAATACAAAGATTAGCCAGGCGCGGTGGCGGGAGCCTGTAATCCCAATACTTGGGAGGCTGAGGCAGGAGAATCGCTTGAACCCGGGAGGGGGAGGTTGCAGTGAGCCGAGATTGTGCCATTGCACTCCAGCCTGGGCGACAGAGCAAGACTCCCTCTCAAAAAAAAAAAAAAAATTATAAGAAAATTGGAGCAATGTTGTCGCTGGATATTTAATGGCTAGGTTTCTTTCGTTTCTTTTTTCTTTTTTTTTTTTTTTTTTGAGACGCAGTCTCGCTCTGTCGCCCAGGCTGGAGTGCAATGGCGCAATCTCAGCTCACTGGAACCTCCGCCCCCGGGTTCCAGCGATTCTCCTGCTTCAGCCTCCCAAGTAACGAGGATTACAAGCGCCCACCACCACGCCCCGCTAATTTTTTTGTATTTTCAGCAGAGGCCAGGTTTCTCCATGTTGGCTGGGCTGGTCTCAAACTCCTGACCTCAGGTGATCCGCCGGCCTGGGCCTCCCAAAGTGCTGGGATTACAGGCGTGAGCCATCGCACCCAGCCGGGTTTCTTAATGACTAATTGTAATGTGGCTATCTTTTCAGAGTGGTTATCTTTTACAGTTATATATTTACAAAACTGAAATGATGCATCTGGGATTTGCTTGGCAATAGTGGAACCAAGGAGTCGTGGGGGTAGGGATGAAACAAGGTGGGCCGCGTGTTGATAAATGCTGAGGCTGGTTGGGGAGGATTCATTATTACCTTTCTTTTTTATGTACTTGGAATTTTCCATAATAAAAATAATTAATAGTATGACCTATAATAGATGTATACATACAGAGTGGTAGAAAAAAATTCATCCTAAATGTCCACCAATAATGAAATGTTTAAATAAATGGATACATAAACGCTGTGGATTACACAGTCATTAAAATTGTTCTTAACAAAGACCACATAATTAGCACAAGGAAATAATTTTATATCCAAAACAAAAAAGCCAATGTTAAGAAATACATGTATTTGAACTTTTATTAAAACCAGAAGCTAGGGGCTGGGTGTGGAGCCTCACACCTGTAATCCCAGCACTTTGGGAGGCCAAGGCAGGCTGATCACTTGAGGTCAAGAGTTTGAGACCAGCCTGGCCAACATGGTGAAACCTCGTATCTACTAAAAGTACAAAAATTAGCCGGGCATGGTGGTGGGCACCTGTAATCCCCGTTACTTGGGAGGCTGAGGCAGGAGAATTGCATGAGCTGGGGAGGTGGTGGTTGCAGTGATCTGAGATGGCCCCACTGCCCTCCCACCTGGACAACAGAGCAAGACTCCGTCTCAAAAACAAAACAAAACAAAACAAAAAACTAGAAGGCAAGGCTGGGTGGGGTGGCTCAGACCTGTAATTCCAACACTTTAGGAGGCTGAGGTGGGTGGATCACTTGAGGTCAAAAGTTTGAGACCAGCCTGGCCAACACGGCAAAACCCCATCTCTACTAAAAATACAAAAATGAGCTTGCATGGTGGCGCACGTCCTGTAATCCCAGCTACTCAGGAGGCTGAGGTAGGAGAATCCCTTGAACCCGAGAGGCGGAGGTTGCAGTGAGCTGCGATCATGCCACTGCACTCCAGCCTGGGCAACGGAGTGAGACTCTGCCTCAAAAAAAAAATAAATAAATAAAATAAAAAAAAATCTGGAAGGCAATGCATTAAAATATTAGCTTTGCATGATAGGATTATGCATAACTGTTTTGCATCTTTCCTAATGAAAATATAATTGTAGACTCAAGAGGTTTCCTTGCAATCCTTCACATTTAATGAAACACATCTAATACCCGTAATATTTCAAAGTAATTATTGAAATGCCCAATGCTAACATTAGTTTGCCAGTGGCACAATTAAAACATTATCTTCAGAAATGACCAACTGTAGCATTCTGCTGCCCATCTGGTAGTAATTTATATAATGCTAATGTCCAGCATCCTCAAAAACATCCTTTTATCCCCAGGGTCTTTATTTAATCCTTTAAATAAAAAGCTTAACCTCAGCCGGGCGCGGTGGCTCACGTCTGTAATCCCAGCAGACGTGGGAGGCTGAGACGGGCAGATCACGAGGTCAGGAGATCGAGACCATCTGGCTAATACAGTGAAATCCCGTCTCTACTAAAAATACAAAAAATTAGCCAGGCGTGGTGACGGGCGCCTGTAGTCCCAGCTACTCAGAAGGCTGAGGCAGGAGAATGGTATGAACCTGGGAGGCAGAGCTTGCAGTGAGCCAAGATCATGCCACTGCACTCCAGCCTGGGTGACAGAGCGAGACTCTTTCTCAAAAAAAAACTTAACCTCAAGCTTTAAATGACAGGACATGGCTTCCATCCTTTGTCAATTTTTGATTTAGAATATAAGTGCCTAGGAGTCTCACATGACTCGTCTCAGAACAAAAGGACCTTTTCATTTTTACATATTTTAATGTTTAAACATTTATAAATGTGTGTATATATACATGCACAGAAAAAAAAAAAAGTATGGAAGGCATAAGCCAAATTGTCAGTAGTGAGAATCTCTCAAGGTTATGGGGTAAGTAAAGTTAATTTTCATTTTATACTTTTTCTGCAATGAACGTTAATATGGTTTGGCTTTGTGTCCCCACCCAAATCTCATGTGGAATTGTAATCCCCAGTGTTGGAGGAGGGGCCTGGTGGGAGGTGATTGGATCATGGGGCTGACTTCCCTCTCAATACTGCTTTCGTGATAGTGAGTGAGTGCTCAGTTGTTTAAAAGTGTGTGGTACCTTCTCCTTGGTTCTCTCTTAGTTCTGCTTCCACCATGTAAGACATGCTGGCTTCCCCTTCACTTTCCACCATGATTGTAAGTTTCCTGAGGCCTCCCTAGAAGCAGAAGCCTATACACCCTGCAGAACCATGAGCCAATTAAACCTCTTTTCTTTATAAATTACCCAGTCTTAAGTATGTCTTTATAGCAGTGTGAGAAAGGACTAATACAAACGTGTTACTTATAATGGAAAAACCAGTAGGACTTTACGATCAGTCATGGCCACCCTATAAATAATAAAAACAAGATGGAGGCTGGGCGAGGTGGCTCACACCTATAATTCCAGCACTTTGGGAGGCCGAGGCAGGTGGATAACCTGAGGTCAAGAGTCTGAGACCAGCCTGACCAACATGGCAAAACCCCATCTCTACTAAAAATGCAAAAATTAGCGGGGCATGGTGGCACATGCCTATAATCCCAGCTACTTGAGAGGTTGAGGCAGGAGAATCACTTGAACCCGGGAGGTGGAGGTTGCAATGAGCCAAGATTGCACCACTGCACTCCAGCCTGGGCGACAGAGGAAGGCTCCATCTCAAAAAAAAAAAAAAAAAAGAATTGCCAATGTATTCACTTGAAGTCTAGCATTTAGAAAAGTGTTGAGAGTTCACAGTCGTTTAAAACCAGCGTTCTGTGTTGAATCCTAAACAGGATATAAGAAAATAGCATTTGGGCATTCTATCTGTTCTTATTTTCCAGAACTTAAGAAGTACAAGTATATAAGACATCCCAATTTACATGGTCATTTACTTGAGAGAAAAAATACTTACTTTTCATTTTACATGTATTGAAAGTAATTTTAAAGTGACTTTCTAACAAAAGCATATTATTTAATTCATGTGAATACAGCATACTGACCCAAATCCAGAGGGAATTCTTAAGTTCAGTTATGTAATGATATTCTCCCTGTTCTCCAAAAGTATAAAATTTCACAGTGAAAAAGAAGTATTTTGTTATCACTGAATACTGACTCCAATTCAGTGATACTGATATAGATAGCAAGCTACAAACCACAATTTACTAGTAAATGAAGCCAAATGCCATACAAGTTGTATTATAAAAACAAATGATGCACTAGTCATTAGAGAAATGCAAATCAAAACCACAAGCTACCACCTTACAACGATTAGGATAGCTACTACTAAAAAAACAAAATAGGCTGGACATGGTGGCTCACACCTGTAATCCCAGCACTTTGGGAGGCCAAGGCAGGCAGATCACCTGAGGTCGAGTTCAAGACCAGCCTGGCCAACATGGTGAAACCCCAAAACCCCATCTCTACTAAAAATATAAAAATTAGCCAAGTGTAGTGGTAGGTGCCTGTAATGCCAGCTACTCGGGAGGCTGAGGCAGGAGAATCACTTGAACCCAAGAGATGGAGGTTGCAGTGAGCCAAGATCATGCCCTGCACTCCAGCCTGGGCGACAGAGCAAGACTCCATCCCAAAACAAAACAAGATAATATTGGTGAAGATGTGGAGGCACTGGAACGGTTGTGAACTGTTGGCAAAAATGTTAAATGGTGCAGAAAACAGCACTGTGGTTCCTCAAATAATTAAAAATAGAATTACCACATGATCCAGTAATTTCACTTCTGGTTATATACCCAAAAGAATTAAAAGCAGGGTCACAAGATACTTGTACACTCATGTTCACAGTAGGGTTATTCAGAACAGCTAAAAGGTAGTAGCAACCCAATAGTTCATCAACAGACTAATGGATAAGCAAAATATGGTCTATCCATACAATAGATTATTCAGCCTTAAAAAGGAAGGAAATTCTGGCCGGTGCGGTGGCTCACGCCTGTAATCCCAGCACTTTGGGAGGCCAAGGCAGGTAGATCACCTGAGGTCAGGAGTTTGAGACCAGCCTGGCCAACACGGTGTAACCCTGTCTCTACTAAAAATACAAAAATCAGCCAGGCATGGTGGCAGGCACCTGTAATCTCAGCTACGCAGGAGGCTGAGGTAAGAGAATGGCTTGAACCCAGCAGCCGGAGGCTGCAGTGAGCCGAGATCGCACCACTGAACTCCAGCCTGGGGAACAGAAAGAGACTCCGTCTCAAAAAAAAAGAGGAAGGAAATTCTGACACCCTCCACAACATCGGTGAACCCTGAGGGCACTGTGCTAAGTGAAATAAGCCAGTCATGGGCCGGGTGGGGTGGCTCACGCCTGTAATCCTGGCACTTTAGGAGGCCAGGGTAGGCGGATCACAAGGCCAGGAGTTCGAGACCAACCTGGCCAACATGGCGAAACCCCATCTCTACTAAAAATACAAAAATTAGCCAGGAGTGGTGGTGCACGCCTGTAATCCTAGCTACTCAGGAGGCTAAGGCAGGATTGCTTGAACCCGGGAGGCAAAGGTTGAAGTAAGCTGAGATTGCGTCACTGCACTCCAGCCTGGGCAACAGAGTGAGACTGTCTCAGAAAAAAAAAAAAAAAGAAGAAGAAGAAGAAGAAGCCGGTCACAAAAAGGCAAATACTGTGTAATTCCAATTATATGGGAGGTGATTGGATCATGGGGCGGATCATGACTACCTAGAGTAGTCAAAGGGACAGAAAGTAGAATGATAGTTGCTAGAGGGTGGGGTGGAGAAAATGGAGAGTTCTTGTTTATGAGCATAGTTTCAGTTTTGCAAGATAAAGGGAGTGCTAGGCCAGGGGCAGTGGCTCACACCTGCAGTCCCACCACTTTGGGAGGCCAAGGTGGAAGGATCACTTGAGGCCAGGAGTTTAAGATCAGCCTAGGCAACATAGTCCTGATTTGTCTCAAGTTACTTTTGAGCCCAGTTTTGTGCTCAGTGCACTCCTAGACAGTACAACTCAGTCCAGGCTGCCCTGATTCCATGCACTATCTTCTAGCCGGCAGAAGCACTGGATATAAGGTAACTAGGGGTGCTTAAGCATCTGCACTAACATGGTAGGTCACTTTAGTCACTGGAAGCCCATGATACTATACTGACATTGCTAGAGAAAAAGGATCATGTAACACCTTCATCAGTAACCAAGTAGTGGGAAGCAATTAATGAAAACATCTTGCTTCATTAATACTGTAAATAACATACGCAGTATAACCTATTAATACTATACTCAGAACGAAGTGAAAACAAAGCTTTGCTCAGGAAGACTTGAAACATCTACACTTTATTTTCCAGCTCAACTTTTTTCTGTTAAAAGCCAACCATGTAAAAACTGATGACAGGTCACACTGGATGGCAGAAAATACAGTATTGCTTTTAACTACTCTGTACAAGGGATAAATGACTAAGGGCCTTGTACCTCCTTTCTTCCCCTTCTCTGAGATCAGTGGTCTGAGCACTTTAGGAGCTTCAAATGCAGGTGCAGGGAGCTAGGAATCAGAGGTGTGGCTTGCATTTCAACCTTTAAGGTCAATTGGTTAGCTTGCTTTTACCACAAATAAAGCTCTTCTTAATTTCTCTAGTACAGTCTTAACTTGATATGAAGCACTTACACGAGGAATGGTGCAGACAAGGCAGCTTTATTGTACTTTGGGGGAGAAAAACATGATTCCATTTACGGGGAAAAAAGCCATTGACACTCAGTAAGCAACACTGCCATCTAGTGGAATGGTGACACACCACCGAGAATTTCAAGACCCGATAGGAAATGTGAGTGGATTTGGTTTGAATTTTCACCACAAAACAGCACTTTTAATAAGCTGGTTTTCAGAGAACTTCCGATTTTTTTGAGAAAGTACTTTTTATCTTTAAAATGCATAAATGTATGTGTTTTCTCTGTTTTGGGGGGTGGTTAAGAATGAGTTGTATTTTTCTTATTAGACCATAAAATTCTCTACTTGAAAGTTAGAAAACACTTTGGGGCAACCTGCCTCTTTGAACATCCATCACTTCTGCTTGACAGTCTAACAGCAACCCCTGATTTTGACAGACAGTTTATAAAGAAGCAAAACTCAACTGTACAAGAACGACATTAAGTTTTCTCATTTCCTCTTTCTATTTTTACAATCTATGGTGCTAAGTATTTGTACTTCACTTACTTGAATTCCTGGAAAAAAATCATTAGAACACACCAATAACAATTTTGCATAAATCACATAACCCAACTCTTATTATGACTGCACAATAACAGTGGAAGATATTGGTGTGAGGATGTGGGAATGCAGTTCTTAATGAATAATAAAGTAATTCTTCAGGTTTTAATTCGCCTTTATACCCAGGTGTTGGAGTGAATGTGTTGATCTGATGACTTCTATGAGCACATAAATGAGAATACTTAATGAAACACCTGGATGAAAAAAGAAATAAAGTTGTGAGAATAACATATTAATAACCACAATCTCATATCGACATTTCTGTTATTACTGAGATTTCAGATTCTGGGTTAAGTGCTCTGCTCTTTGGAATATCCACGATGGTTATTGATCTTGCTAATGGGTTCCTCTATTGCAGCATTTCTGGGTTTATGGTTGGAGGCACTCACGGATTCCAGAATGCATGAGTCTGACACGGTCTTCAACAAACCATATTCTTGGCAAATAATAAACTCCTTTAAGGATTTCAGGGAAGAGCCAAGCTCTGGGAGAGAGGTATATAAGTGTAGAGTAAGAAGTTGAATTAAAACATTTTTAGTTGCATTTTGTCAGTAGACAAAACTGAATGTTTCAATTCTGAGAACCTGAGATTGTCCAGAAAAAAACAAAGTTCAGTGTATGGGACATGAGTGATCACAAAGTCAGAACCAGGTTATTTTGCATTTTTCACAGCAGCATTAACTGGGTGGAGGGGGGTCCCTGAAGTTCTATATCTGAATGAGGCTGGGGTTTTTTTTTTTTTTTTACTGCCTCAGTGTTCACTGCAATTTGCAATCATCTCCCCTTCCCCCCAGTCTGAAGCCTTCCTTCCTACCTATTCAAATTGTCTGCATCATTCACATAATGCTACTATTTGGGTACTCCTGAAGGCAAAACCAATAAAAAATGCTAGGGGAGCCTTATATGAATTCAAACATGATGCCAAAGTCATCTCCAAAAAAGTTTATTAGCATGATTAAAAACATTTTCTTGAATAATAACAGAAAGAATTTCTAAACATGAAAGAATATCAGCGGCTATACCTTAAAATCAGTATTTGGAATTGAATGGACAGCTTTATTGCCAGTCTTCAAAAAACAATCCATTGATTGGTTCCATGAAGTCGTGACTATTGCTTTGTCTGGGAATGAGTCCCTACTGCAATTAAGTATAAAAAATATCTTCCATCATAATTGGAGTGTGACCTGCATTGGAGAGTGGCTCTGAGTAAAGAGTTGATAAAAATCCACAAAGAGTTGGGTTTTTGTCTTTTAAAAACATTCCTTTACACACTACAAAGAAATAATTAGTATTTTGGCTTTTTAAATTCCTACATGATATTTAGAATGGTGGTCCCCAAGGGTCCTCCCTTCACGTAATTGTGAACACAGACTCTCTTCCAAGGGCACATCCCGGAGGGCGCGGACTCTGAAGACTTCGACCTCCACATGTTTATACTGGTTTGAGAACAAAGACAGCATCATCCAGAACGTAGTAGTCATTATACATGTCGCCTTCACACAGGTATGGCAGTCTGGTGAAAGCTTCAATAACAAAACCGGCTTTTCTGAAAACTTCAGGCAGACTATTCACTTGTTCTTCCCAGTTCTGTCCCTTGATTTCCAAAATTTCTGATGGTTTCTCCCACTTGCCACCTACTAATACAAATAAGAACATTCAGTTAAATTCTTGAACAAACAAGTGATTTAAAGAGGAAAGCAGGGAGGAGCCATATCTACCAAGGACTTGATATGTTCCAGGCCGGAGGGCTTCATGAGTTACCTCTTTTGTACTTCCCAGGTACTCTTTGAGACAGGTGGGCAGATAAAGAACAGACTCAGAAGGGCTGAAGAACTTGCCCACACTTGCAAGGTTAATGAGTGTCAGTACGGAAATGTAAGCCCAGGTTTGTCTGGATCCAAGGCCCACACTGTTATCTTCTCTGACAGTTTCGGGTAGTATCTGCCAATAGACTGACTGCGGGGTGTAATGGTTAATGAGTTTGGAAAACTGGTCATTAAATGCTGGAATACTGAAACACAGAGTAACATGTAATATTTGAAAGACAGTTTTGGACAAATGCAAGAAAATACCACTGGTGTAGTAAACTTATGCAACTTACTACCTAGAGAGATTTATTAGGCTGAAAATAAAAACAGGCTCATGAAGGATTTTAATTTAGAAAAACAGATCATTGGGGAGTTTTTCAAGGGAAGTTGACTCATTCTTTGCCTTTTCAGAACAATTTTATAAACATTAAGCTCCAGGACCAGAGAGAGGTGGAACAGTAGGATGGATACACCGTCTGGCATTTCTTGGATTAGAGATGAAGCCTCTATCAGTCATTTCCAAACTTATGAGCAGGAGATGCCTGGGGGACAAGGGGACTAGGGAAGGTCCTCAAATTCACATACAAACCTGGCACTGACTACAGACAAACACACAGAGATGACAGTATATTTAACTTTGGGGGTACTTTTTAGGTGCTATGGTGATACAAAAACTACATACATCTGTTGAAGTGTTAAAACCAGACTGAGGCCGGGCATGGTGGCTCACACCTGTAATCCCAGCACTTTGGGAGGCCGAGGCGGGCGGATCACGAGGTCAGGAGATCAAGACCATCCTGACTAACACAGTGAAACCCCGTCTCTACTAAAAAAAAAAATACAAAAAAATTAGCCGGGCATGGCAACATGCACCTGTAGTCCCAGCTACTTGGGAGGCTGAGGCAGAAGAATGGTGTGAACCCAGGAGGTGGAGCTTGCAGTAAGCCAACATAGCGCCACTGCACTCCAGCCTGGGTGACAGAGCGAGACTCTGTCTCCAAAAAAAAAAAACCAGATTGAGAATAACTTTCTGTTAATAAGAAAATATATCATAAGCAGATGCCAAGGGCACAGACATCATATCATGGTGGGGAGATTTTTCATAATTTTCAGTGGTGCAGATGATGCTCTTCCCATGTCTGGGGAATTGCCTGCCCAGAGTCTGGGAGAGAGGCAAGGCCTGGGAGCCGCTTTCCTGGTCTGCCGTGCAGCTGAGGCACTGGCACGCAGCCTGAGCCAGGAACACTTGCCCATGCCCTGGAATGGAGAGCCAGTGACCCAGAGTAGTGGGGATGTGAGCTTCTCCTTCTCTGGGGGTGGAGCAATGGCAATGAGACCAAGGGGCTGGGACAGTGGTTGAGGGATGCTGACAACAGGGCTGATGGCACCTAGTGTTTGGTAGTGGCAGCAGCATCCTCTTCAGACCTGTTTACGGTGTGATTTGAGGCATTCTTCCTGGCTGTGGACCCCACACAAGATTCACTAGCCCTCCCAGTGACTCTAGGAGCTACCTTCAAATGCTTGCATAAATTTCCTTTTAAGTCAGCCTGAGTCTGTTTCTGCTGCTTTACAAAGAAGACCCTTACTGAATCACCACTAAGTGCTGGGGGAGAGAACACAGAGGACAGAGGGCTCACATATTTGTTTCTCGACACATTAAAAGGGGGTCTTTGGGCCAGGCATGGTGGCTCACACCTGTAATCCTAACACTATGGGAGGCCAAGTCAGGGGGATCGCTTGAGGCCAGGACTAGCCTAGACAACATAGAATCTACAAAAAAATAAAATATTAGCCAGGGGTGGTGGTGCATGCCTGTAGTCCCAGCTACTCAGGAAGCTGAGGCTGCAATGAGCTGCAATCTTGCCACTGCACTCCAGCCTGGGTGATAGAGACCCTGTCAAAAAATGGGGGAAAGCAGGTGTCTTTGGATGATTCAAAACTGGAGTACAAAAAGTTAATAACAGACAATTTATTTATTCGCTGCACTAGAATGTGTTGTTTACTAACTTTTCTCATCTCTACACAAAGCCACTTCTCCTTCTGCTGTTTCTTTGTTCCCAGCAGTTACTGGCCCAGAGTGGCACCCACAGCAGGTACCCTGGACAGTGGCTGAACTGTTCTGAAAAATCCAAGTATGAATTATCTGCCAAACAATACTCCTTCTTCCTGGGAATATGTGATAGGTGTAAATCAAAATCTCACCCAAAAACATCTAACACCTATGAGGACTGTAAAATCCATGAAAAAAAAAAAAAATGATACGCACATTTCTAAATGTGCTCCAGGCCAAAATCTCAACGTTAAATGGTGAAGCCATCCTTGCACAATTTCAAGAAGTTCCTGATTATGGTTCCTTCATAAGAGGTTCCTCTCTTCAGCTCTTCCCTTCTGAAAAAAGAAAGCCAACTTTCCTTTCAAATACACACCCCAACCCGCCCCGGCATACACAGAAATGGGGACTGTGAGCAGAAGCAACATCGCTCGCCATCTGCAAACCAATCTCGTTCTATTTTGTGTCGGTAAGGTTCTTTTTCTTCTCCTCCTTCATTTTATTTAAATCAATTGCTATTTTTCACCTAATGCATTTATATTTTAAGCTCCTTCAGATTAATTTTTAAATGTATAACATTATGGAAACTGCCTAAGAGGATAAGTTTCCTTTTTCCCCTGAGAAATAGATAATAAAAAAATAGCTGAGAAAAAGTTTCATATTAACCTTGAAAAGTCTCTTTGCTATTATGCTAATTGGAGACAATCTGACCAAACAAAGGGTTGAAAATATTCTTAAAATCGTAGGTATAAGTCATCAACAATTTAATTATCATACAAACTTGATCTGCACATAGAAAGCAATAAACAATTATTTGCTGAATATTTTCGAGCAATTTCTATAAAAGTACTTTTCATTTAAGAAAAAAAAAAACTGCCATGACTCCTTCTATAGAGAATAGCCATCCCATAATATATCTATTTTTAAAATTCTGCCTACCCCTGTTTTTTATCTACTAAAGAGAAAGTATTTCCAATGCATCTAATAATCTCAGATTTGCCCATACAATTTGGATTATAAGGCAGGGAAGGGGGAAAAGTTCTTAAAATTAATTTTTTCTCATCTGTGAAGAAATACATCAAAATGTTAAAGGGAGTTATTTCAGGCAAAAGGACTATGGGTGACTTTTCGCTTCTACTTTTAATAATCTGTTTTTTGCTGATAAGTATATATTACTTTCATAGACTATTTTAATTAGCATTATTTCAAAGAAGAATTCTTGTCTTTTAGAGATATATTCTGAAATATATGCAAATAAAATGGCTGGGATTTGCTCTAAAATAATATGGGAGTGAGGGAGTAGGTGGGAGGAGAAAAGAAACGAGATTGGGTCAAAGCCATGTGATGGCAGGGTGTTGACTGTACTACTTTGCTACTCTAATGTGTTAGAAATTTGAAATCTAATATAATAAACAAAGCTTTGGGCTGGGTGTGTGGTTCACGCCTGTAATCCCAGCACTTTGGGGGCCAAGGTGAGATGATCGCTTGAGCCCAGGAGTTCAACACCAGCATGAACAACATAATGAGACTCCCATTTCTACACAATAAAAAAAATAGCTGAGTGTGATGGCATGCACCTACAGTCCCACTTACTTGGGAGGCTGAGGCAGGAGGATCACTTGAGCCCAGGACTTTGAGGCTACAGGGAGCTGTGATTGTGCCACTGCACTCCAGCCTGGGCAGCAGAGCAAGACATTTACTTACTTCTTACTTACTAGATAGAGATACAGCCTTGTTTAAATGTCAAGAATTAGTTCTCTACTTACTTTCAATATGGCTTTTTTGTTTGTTTGTTTGTTTGTTCTTTTGAGATGGAGTCTCGCTCTGTCACCCAGGCTAGAGTGCAGTGGCGAGATCTCGGCTCATGGCAAGCTCCGCCTCCCGGGTTCACGCCATTCTCCTGCCTCAGCCTCCCGAGTAGCTGGGACTACAGGCGCCTGCCACCACACCCGGCTAACTTTTTGTATTCGGCTAGTTTTTTGTATTTTTAGTAGAGCCAGGGTTTCACCGTGTTAGCCAGGATGGTCTCGATCTCCTGACCTCGTGATCCGCCCACCTCGGCCTCCCAAAGTGCTGGGATTACAGGCATGAGCCCAGCCTCAATATGGTTTTTTAAAATGATAAGCATAATGATAAGAATAATCTTTCTATTCCCTCCACGGAGGAAATAAATCCTCAACCTTTTCATTGGATACTGTGTTTAAAAAACAATTCCTAGAATATGAGGATTCTTAAAAGAAACCGTTCCCAGAAGCAGGCTGTGGTGTGACATATCCAAACTTCTCTTTTTTGTTAATAGGTTGCCTAACTGGTTGGGGGAGGGAACACAAGTCCCTGCTCACATAGGAAATCATTACAATTGGTTTTCTCCCACACATAGACTAATTGGGAAGAAGGTGGAAATAAGTAGAGATATGAAATTCCAAAGTTACAAATACCTGTTTTTATCTTATACTACTAGCTTTTAAAGAAAAGTGTTAAAAGTCAGCTACCCCCGCTACCCCAACCTTTTTTTTTTTTTTTTTTTTTTTTGAGACAAGAGTCTCACTCTGTCACCCAGGCTGGAGTGCAGTGGCACAATCTCAGCTCACTGCAACCTCTGCCTCCCGCGTTCAAGCGATTCTCCTGCTTCAGCCTCCCAAGTAGCTGGGATTACAGGTGTCCACCACCACACCTGGCTAATTTTTTGTATTTGTAGTAAAGACAGGGTTTTACCATGTTGGCCAGGTTAGTCTTGAACTCCCAACCTCAGGTGATCTGCCTGCCTCGGCATCCCAAAGTGCTGGGATTACAGGCGTGAGCCACCACGCCCAGCCTCTATTTCTTTTATAGAGACAGGGTCTCACAATGCTGCCCAGGCTGGAGTGCACGTCCAGCCTCTATTCCTTTTATAGAGACAGGGACTCACAATGTTGCCCAGGCTGGAGTGCAGTGGTGCCATCACAGCTCACTGCAGCCTGGAATTCCTGGGCTCAATCAGCCTCCAGTCTCAGCCTCCTGAATAGCTGTGACTAATGGCCACACCACCATGCCCGGCTCTTTGGCTTCCCTTTTAAAAACACTAGCCGATTTGGAAGGCTGAGGTGAGTGGATTGCTTGAGCCCAGGAGTTTAAGACCAGGCTGGCCAACATCGCAAAACCCTGTCTCTACTAAAAATAAAAAAATCAGCCAGGCGTGGTGGTGCGCACCTGTAGTCTCAGCTATTCCAGAGGCTGCAGTGAGAGGATTGCTTGAGCCCAGAAGACAAAGGCTACAGTAAGCCGAGATCACACCACTGCATTCCAGTTTGGGCGACACAGTGGGACCCTATCTCAAAAATAAAAATGTGTAAATAATGGAATCGTCCATTTTTTAAAAATAATTTTACAAATAAAAATAAAAACATTATCTGAAAAATGACTTGAGACTGAGACAGTGCTTAACCTTGCTAAGTTTTGGCAGACCCAATTCCATTTTAAATTTCCACCCAGTATATACTATAAAATGTTTCACTGTACTTGTAAGGTGCTTGAGTCTGGGCAGGAGACATGAGGTCGTATTTCTCAGACTTGAGAGGGAATCCAATCCCCTTGGCTGGAGATGGAGCTGAGCTGGGCCTCCCGCAGACACGAAGCTCTGAGAAGCTTGCAGGCCTCCTCCAGGTGACTGCACCCTCTTGTCTGTTTTGCATTTATCAGGTCACCACAGAGCTCCCAGCTCATCTCACATTGCACAAATACTAAAATATAACATGGTGAGAAGAGAGCCAGGCGCAGTGGCTCACATCTGTAATCCCAGCACTTTGGAAGGCCGAGGCAAGCGGGTCACTTGAGTTTAGGGGTACGAGACCAGCCTGGGCAACAAGGCGAGACCCCATCTCTACAAAAAATACAAAAATTAGTTGGGCACAGTGCTGCAGGCCTGTAGTCCCAGCTACTTTTGAGAAGCTAAGGCAGGATGATGGCTTGAACCTGGGAGGTCAGGGTTACAGTGAGCCGTGATTGCACCATTGCACTCCAGCCTGGGAGACAGAGACTCTGTCCAAAAACAATAACAAAAACGAAAACAAAAACCAAAAAACATGGTGAGAAGAGACTCGCATCACAAACGCCATGGCTCTAACTTTAATTCCTCTGCTGTTATGAATGGGGATCCATAAGAGAAATGCTAAGAGAAAAAAGCCCCTGTCTGAAAATTAAGCATCAGACCACTTGGATGACTTTTCAATTTCATTTATAGTAGCAAAGGACAAACTCACACAAATAGGACCATTTGGGAATATATGACCAGGCAGAAGTCAGACCAAAAACTTGATAAATTCCAATTTGTCTCAACCAATACTATTTTACCTATGGCCTCCCCTGCCGCGAGAAGGGTTTAGGGCGGGTCTTTCCATTTGTGCACTCGAGTGGCTTTCCAGCTTCACATGCCTGGGATATAAATGCCAAGGTGGGGGACTCAATCCTCATAACTTGGAAGAGCACCGCATGGTGGACAGTGCACTGGAGTGGGTGACTAATCCCAGCTCTGTGAACACCTCGTGGCTAGACGTCCACAATCATCTCTCCAACAGCCATCTGACACTGTGGGAACAGCAGCAGTGGCGGCTGCAGCAGCAATCGCTCCCTTGTATTTAATACTTACTATAGCTTAGGCAGGTAAACACTTCCTAGGCATCATCTTGAACGTCACACTAACTGCATGAGGTCAACAATACTATCCCCATTTTCTAATGAGGAAACTGAGATACTGAGATTATAATGCTGGGAACAGGCAGAGCTAGGATCTGAACTCAAGTCTGTGCTCTTTATCACAATATTGTTAATTAAATAAGATAAATGCTACAAGGGGCTACAAAGCAGCACACACGCCAGGAAGAAACCAAATCTGCTTAGCTATGGCCTGGCGAGTTCATTTGGTCCCTGCTCAGTAATCAAAGACATGGTAGGCTAAGCCAGGGCTGCATTTACACAGGGGTACATCTTGCCTTTTATCATGTTTCCCAAAGGGACACCAGGCTCACAAAGGAACAATTGTGAATGGCCATGAATTCCTGGCGATCTCAACTCCCACAAAGCACAAACATTGCTGCTGCTCATAGGCTCCATCAGCGGCAGCAGCGTTCGTCTCGGGACACAGGTTACCACACTGAACACAGCACTCTGGGGAGGCCAGGGTGCGGACAAGAAAGCAGGCAGGAGATTAAGTGACTGGATCGAAGGAAAGCTTGTAAGGAGCAAGAGTCACAGATGGACCCCAAACTTCTGACTCCAATACGGTGCCGCCTCTGTGCAGGACTCTGTTCCCCTGAAGCCTCTCTAGGGCTGGCCTCCAGTGAACAGACATCATGTGACCCAGCAGGTCAAGGTCAGAAAACAGAAGGAGCTGGGACAAGTGAGGACCACTGGTGTTTATTTTTAGTCTTATTTATATTGGGATTAAGGTAAGAAAAATAACAGAATGGCTGGGTTTCCTACCTCAAAAATATAAGTAAAATAAAAGCACAGACAAAGTGAGGTGACAGGGCCATTAACCCACTCATCTGCTTCCTCCCGCAGGTGCTGTGGGCGCCTGTACTGTCTCTGTCACACAACCGTGGTACCTAGAAGTGGACTACACTCACGAGGCTGTCACCATAAAGTGTAACTTCTCCGCAACCGGATGCCCTTCTGAGCAACCAACACGACTGTGGTTTCGCTATGGCGCTCACCAGCCTGAGAACCTGTGCTTGGACGGGTGCAAAAGTGAGGCAGACAAGTTCACAGTGAGGGAGGCCCTCAAAGAAAACCAAGTTTCCCTCACTGTAAACAGAGTGACTTCAAATGACAGTGCAATTTACATCTGTGGAATAGCATTCCCCAGTGTGCCAGAAGCGAGAGCTAAACAGACAGGAGGAGGGACCACACTGGTGGTAAGAGGTCAGTCAGTGAGGCTTTATTTCAGTGCATCACTGCATCTTGTTCAGGCCTGTAAAATCTACCTCACTCACATGTAGAAATCAGGAGATAAATTTGCTAAGTTAATACCCTAGCCAGTGAAGGGTGTGATCTGAACACAAGTCACCATGAGGTTTGGACTACAGAACTACTCCAACTGGCTGGGCATGGTGGCTTACACCTGTAATCCCAGCACTTTGGGAGGCTGAGGTGGACGAATCACTTGAGGTCAGGAGTTCAAGACCAGCCTGGCCAACATGGTGAAACCCCATCTCTACTCAGAATACAAAAATTAGCTGAGCATGGTGGCATGCACCTGTAGTCCCAGCTACTTGGGAGGTTGAGGCAGGAGAATCGCTTGTAACCCAGGAGGTGAAGGTTGCAGTGAGGCGAGATCGCACTACTACACTCCACCCTGGGCAACAGAGCAAGACTCCGTCTCAGAAAAACAAAACAAAAGAACTACTCCAATCCATCTCGAACATCCACTAACACAAAGTCAGTGATTTGCTGGGTGCTCTATTCTCCCTCCATAATGGCATTTAACCAACTATGTTCATCCCTTTTGTATATTACAGTGATTTAGTGTAAAGTACCATGTCCAAAGGGAACCTTGTGGTGAGTAACTATCAGCTTTCTCGGGAACTAGTCTGGTAATGCACCACCTAGAACAAAGCACTAGAGAAGTGTAAAAGATCAATAAATTGGACCCAGAGAAACTATGCAACATGGAGAATAAGCACAGATTTGGAGAGAAGCTACTCAGGGATCCGTGACCCTTCCCATTCTGCCTGGACATCAGTGAACGGAAAGTGATGACTCTCACTTCCTGAGATTTGATAAAACCCATGACAATTCCTCACCCGAGCGAGGACATCAAACATAGCTAAATCCTATCAGTAATTTCACCAAGTCATTCCCGTGAGTAGACTGAGATTAAGAAATTTCCGAGAAAAAAAAAAGGGAATTTCAGAGAAAAAGCTTTACATGATTCTGAAGGAAAAAAGACAACAGCAGCAACTCCTCGCCTTGTTGGGGTCTCTTCCCTTAGGAAGGACCCTGGTATGATGAGCACAGAGATTGTTAAAACATGAACTCAAAATCAACCAGCCCTTCGATTTCAAAATAGGAGTCTGAGGAAGGGAGACCATCCAGTATTATAACCCGTGCTTTTAAACTACTAGGGTTCTAATGGGCTTTTGATATTCAAATGTCATTTAACCTTAGTTTATTCTCATCTGTCAGCTAAATTATAAATAAGTTAAGGCACTTAAAGCATTTTTAATAGTGCCTGGCATATAGCAAATAACAAATGTTAGCTACTGATATGAAAACACACACAGCTTTAGAGATTTGTATGTCTCACTGCATTAGCCTTCTAAAAACATGTTAGTCAAAAGGAAAAATGGCTTGTAAAAAGATGAAGGTCTCAAAACTGCAAGGCTTATATAAAGTGAAGTGAAAGTGAAAGGCAGAATTGAAAGTGTTAAGGCAGACATGGCAACTTCCTGTCTCTTCTACAGAACTCCTATTTTCGCACTGAAGCTTTTTTATTTAAGTTGTATAGATGTGGTTAATTTGTTAGTTTCACAAATAAAAATGTATGCTGCATAAACTGCATTCACAGAATAAGCATCTATGGGATTTTTCTTTTTTTCTTTTTTTTTTTTTTTAAGACAAGAGTCTTGCTCTGTCGCCCGGGTTGGAGTGCAGTGGTGTGATCTCAGCTCACTGCAACCAACCTCCACCTTCTGGGTTCAAGCAATTCTCCTGCCTCAACCTCCTGAGTAGCTGGGATTACAGGCATGCGCCACCACACCCGGCCAATTTTTGTATTTTTCGTAGAGATGGGGTTTCACCATGTTGGCCAGGCTGGTCTCAAACTCCTGACCTCAAGTGATCTGCCTGCCTCGGCCTCCCAAAGTGCTGGGATTACAGGCATGAGCCATCACACCCAGTCTCATCTATGGGATATTTAGTTGGAAAATACAGGCTATTCAGACAGTAAGTAAAAATCTAATTGTATTTGTAATCCAAATAGTCAGGTAATTGAAGACATGGCATGTTACTTAATCCCTACCCAGAGCACAAGACAATTTCTGCAAGGAGAAAGAAATTCCGAATGTGAAAATGGATTCAATAACTCTATTTCCAGAATTTTATCATAAAGAAAGAAGAGCACATTCGGCAAAAGTGCCTGTCTTTCAAGCACGCAGTGAGCACTGCACTCCTCAATGTAGGGCCTTCCCAGGTTCTTTCACAGATGGACTCTTCAGCTATGTGTACTAGTTCCAAGGCTATAAATATCACCCTTAACAAATACATATGAAAATATCTTAACCACATAGGCAGACTCTTGATGATGCTGCTAAACCATTTCTACCAAAAGAGATTTTAGATGCCCTTGAACAAATTGTCTGGAAATGTTTATCTAACTTCAAATAATCCTTTATCTAAAAAGTGATGCTTAGCAATATGACAAATGGTTGGTTGAATTTTTTTAATGTTTAAAAACTAGTAACATTTTTGGTTTAACACATTTAAAGAACTGATGAACTAGCTTTAACTATCACATACTTGGGTACTTTTTGAGGTCTAGTTTTTATATGAATAGGCAAGCAGAGTAAGTTCACGTTTCACCTCTAACATGCAGTGTCAAGGATACTTTACACATGTATTTGAAAGAATAAACTTTAATAGTGAATGTGCTTCTTTCTGTTTTTGTCATTAAGAAATTAAGCTGCTCAGCAAGGAACTGCGGAGCTTCCTGACAGCTCTTGTATCACTGCTCTCTGTCTATGTGACCGGTGTATGCGTGGCCTTCATACTCCTCTCCAAAGTAAGTCAAATCTTCTTGCATGGAATGTCCCTATATCCTTGAATATTATCAGAAGAAAAATAATTTCTATCTCTCCACAAGTTATGGGCCTCAGCAAGAGCTCCCTATTAATATTTTCCTGTGCATCTGCAGGGAACACCACCTGCAGAAGAGGTCTTTCGAAGAAGGCATCATACATTCTCATCACTAAAATTATTAGCCGGGGGACATAATTTGCTGTGTTTTCTCTTTAAAGCCCAGTAGCATGGGATTAAGAAGAGAGCCATCCACTATGCTATCTTTCTGCTGTAGGGGTGAGGTGTGGGCAGGTGGAGGGCGAGATATTACTGTTATCTACGAAAGCCTTAAGAACAGTCTTTAAGAACAAAAATGGGTTGATGAAGAGACTAAAAGCCGCCTTAAAATCCTCAAAAAGGGCTAAAGTTATTGAAAAAGAATACCTTTTGGCTATGCGTATATTAAAAGAAGGGAGATGTATACCATTGTGTTAGGATTACTATAAATCCTACAATCAACATCAGTTTGTTCAATTAGTTTTTAATGGAGTAAAAGCATCTCAAAAATGATGTAAAAATTAACTCTCATTGTATATCACTTAAATATTAAGTTAGTTTAATCTTATTAGGGCATGAGATATCTGCCACCATTGTTATGAGTACATAAAATGTTTCATAGACTTTCCTTCTCTTCTTGGCAGTCAAAATCCAACCCTCTAAGAAACAAAGAAATAAAAGAAGACTCACAAAAGGTACAGACCAACACTTGCAAAATATTTTTTAAATTGTGGCTGGTTGCAACTATTTCAAAACTGAAATATTTTTTAGCTTTTAAATATTTAAATGTTAAGTTTAAACAGAATATCAAGGTAACTTTCAACTACAGACACTGTTTCCTATTGCTGAGAAACTCAATGATAAAATAATCTCAAGGGGTAAACTGTGATTTAAATTGGACAGTTCTCAACCATAAATTCTATTTAAAGTTCTCAAATACAAAAGAGTTAACTGTAGGCACAGATGTGTTGGGGGAAGGGGGTAGTTTTTGGGACCGGTGGCAATAGAGCAAGAAAAGTTCTGATGATGTGTCGTTATCATTGCTTATATTCCCGAAAGAGAATTTTTTTTTCCCATTTGTCTTTATAGAAGAAGAGTGCTCGGCGTATTTTTCAGGAAATTGCTCAAGAACTATACCATAAGAGACATGTGGAAACAAATCAGCAATCTGTGAGTGTAAAATGTCAAAAAAAAATGTAAATACAGATATAAAGCATGTTTGAAAAAACTAAGCTGCCAAGGAGCTGTCAAGAACCATGTTTTCCTTCAGAAGAGTCTGAAAGAGAACTTTCACAAGAAATGTATTTTTATACAGAACCTGTTTTAATAAATACATAACAAAAGACATCTGATACAATATTAAATAGCCCCAGGCTGGCATCTTAGTGACATGGAAACTTTCAGAAACACATTAGACACGAGCAATGTTTTCAATACAGACAATGATGCTTTAAAAGGATGGATTAAAAGCTACTCTGTACAGTATCCTGCACGCAGTGGTAGGCGTTCAGTAGATACTGCAAACGTTTGTGGGTCAAATTATGAAAAAAGTTACTTGTTACTTATAAGGCAAAAATAAATTCACATTAGAAAAGATACAGCTAATGATATTAAAAAACAAGTATTTCTCCAGGGTCTGGAGTTGAACTGAAAAGAAGAATACATGTATATCTATAATACATCCTGAAAGTATTCCTTTAAAGTCTTATATAAACAGGTTCCTCAAACAAAATGTTATCTTAATGCCAATAGAACAGATACTTTATTTCCATGATGCATGATGAGATAGCTCAAATAAGCTAAAATGTATACAAAATAAGGTTAACTTATTTTTATTTATTTTTTAAAATTTATGGAATGCTTCACAAATTTGCATGTCATCTTTTCTTCTCTGTATCATTCCAATTTTAGTGTAAATGCTGCCAAAGTGAGCACAAAATAAGCTGAACTGATAAACTAGTAAAGATATTTTCCTCTTAAACAGCAGCCAAGAGGGCAAATGCATCAAGAGACTGAAATAAGGCGATCTTTTTAAGTCCAGCTTTTACTTTGTTTTCTTTTTAAAAAAATATGGAACACTTCACGAACTTGTGTGTCATCCTTGCCCAGGGGCCATGCTAATCTTCTCTATATTGTTCCAATTTTAGTGTATGTGCTACCAAAGCAAGCGCTAAAAATCTGACTTTCACAAAGGATTTTTGCCAAGGAAAGAATATTGTCTAAGTAGTTGTTTCATCCTACAGTGTATATATGAATACATAAAGATAGGTGGTCTAATTAATAAGATGCCATGCTGAGTAATTATAAGTCATTTTTCTTTCTGAGGCTGGGACATGTTTTCAACAACAAGGCCAAGGTATGTGGCCTGAAAGCAATCTTAGAAGTGAGAATTGTAAAGCTCCCAGCCACGATTTTGACAATAGCATCCAAACAACAACAAAAAAAAGTATTTTTCAGTTCCCACATCCTACTCTAAATACGGATGGGGAAAACGGTAACCTGGCCTTTAAGATTACCATACGGGCACTTAGGACCCAGAATCCAAGATGGCCCAGTGGTTTGCATGTTCCTTGGCAGTTGGCTTCATTGGTTACATAACCTTAAACATGGCTTTCTATTTATTTATTATTGCAGGAGAAAGATAACAACACTTACGAAAACAGAAGAGTACTTTCCAACTATGAAAGACCATAGAAACGTTTTAATTTTCAATGAAGTCACTGAAAATCCAACTCCAGGAGCTATGGCAGTGTTAACGAACATATATCATCAGGTCTTAAAAAAAAAAAATAAAGGTAAACAGAAGAGATAACTGGCTACAAAGAAGGATGCCAGAATGTAAGGAAACTACAGCTAATAGTCATTACCAAAATACTAAAACCCAACAAAATGCAACTGAAAAATACCTTCCAAATTTGCCAAGAAAAAAAACTCTATTTTAAACATGTATCCTGAGTTTGTTTCATTCAACATGAGATGTGTGATGACTGCCAAACCATGTGCCTCAGTCTTGAGTGGAAGAATCACCTTTATGGTTTGTGGAAATCATGGCACAATTAAAATAAGTTGGGAGGGACAACGTGACAAAATCTGAGTTAGAGACATTCATTTTGAAAAGCACCTTAGTAAAGTTATTTCCTCTGATGTTGTAATGGGGCAATGGGGTAACGCACATTTGCCTGCCAGGGTATGCAAAGTAACTTACATCATGCTATCAGCAAAATGAGAATAGAATAGTGGCTAAAGTAAGACCATAAAAGCCAAAATACAGAAAATCCAAAGCTGAAGGTTAAACAGAGGAAACTTCAGAACAAATAAGCCACAACGGACTCTAGATGTCAGTGTTGTGCCAAATAACAGCACCAGGGAAGATGTGGGCAACACATCTACTTTACAAGCACGTTTGTAATACTTATTTTTTTTTTCTCTTTTCTTTTCTTTTCTTTTTTGAGACAGAGTCTCGTTCTGTCGCCCAGGCTGGAGTGCAGTGGTGCAATCTCGGCTCACTACAACCTCCACCTCCCGGGTTCATGCCATTCTTCTGCCTCAGTTTCCCAAGTAGCTGGGATTACAGGTGCGCACCACCACGCCTGGCTGATTTTTTTTTTTTTTTTTTGTATTTTTAGTAGAGATGGGGTTTCGCCATGTTGGCCAGGCTGGTCTCAAACTCATGACCTCGGATGATCTGCCTGCAATGGCCTCCCAAAGTGCTGGGATTACAGGCGTGAGCCACCGCACTCAGTCTATAATACTTATTTTTAACCAATTTAGGAGGGAAATGTCAGATAGGAGGCATGGTACGAGGATATTTATGGAATTCATTACCACTTCACTAAGAAAACATGATATAAATTGTCCTTTGAAAGCCACTTTGGTATAAAAAAATCTAAAGTGCCCATAAGTATGCATTCATTATTAGACACAAATTACAACCTTACAACCCACTATGTTTATTTCATTAAAGTGTCTCTTTCAGGCCGGGTGCAGTGGCTCACGCCTGTAATCCCAGCACTTTGGGAGGCCGAGGTGGGTGAATCATGAGATCAGGAGTTCGAGACCAGCCTGAACAACATGATGAAACCCGTCTCTACTAAAAATACAAGAAAAATTAGCGGGGTTTGGTGGCACACACTTGTAATCCCAGCTACTCAGGAGGCTGAGGCAGGAGATCGCTTGAACCCAGGATGCGGAGGTTGCAGTGAGCTGAGATCACGCCACTGCACCCCAGCCTGGTGACAGAGCAAGACTCTGTCTCAAAATAAATAAATAAATAAATAAATAAATAAATAAATAAATAAAATAAAGTGTTTCTTTTAAACTGGTATTGCCTAAGGTGTGTTCTTTATAAAACTTAGAATTGTTAAATATTTTAAGATTCCTTTGAAAGTGCTTTTGCATTGATGGTTTAAATCAGTGATATCAAACTTTCCTGATCATATGTGCCCAGAAAAATGGGCAGGGAAAAGGAGGCAGCATGGAACCTCATTTTTTTGTGTGTATCTGTGTATACATGTGAGTGCACATGTGTATATGTGTGGGGCCACATGTGTTTTGTATACAGTATATGCATGAATATGTATGTTTGTACCTTATACACAAAAACAAATTAAACAATGGCATAAGCAGCAATATAAATAAAAAATGCTAACATTTTCCTGCCATATTCCAAAATAAACTGTCTTGTGTACTCTGCAGTGTGTACTTCCCCACTCTGAGACCACTAGCTCAGGTAAAGTAATAAGCTTCTAAGCCAGATTGCAAAAAAGGGCAAGCACTAATACCATCGAAATGAACAGAAGTGTTGAATTCAATCATTTGCTTTTCGTTTCTGGGAGTCATTACATTTTGGTACTGAAATCCAGGACTGAAAATACACTGTTCATTGTCTAACCAGGAGACAAAATCCCTAAGATAAGCTAGTATTTGACTCACAATATGCCTTTCCCATGTAAGCAAGGATCGTGTTTCAAAGATTGATTTTGAAGCTGAAATATGGAATATACTTTTGCAAAGAGTTCCATTCCTCTAGGTCATATATAAGAATATCTGGTGTATACACAGTATTCATTCATTTATTCATCTATCTCACCAACAGTATTCATTTTCAAACTTCAAAATAAGTTTTATTTGGGAAGAGTTTCTTATTTTGTTAAAGCTACAAGCAAGTTTCTTTCCCAATTACACTTCTAGAGATCTAGCAGTTTCAGAGATTTCAGTGTTCAGAGGTATATTTCAAAATTAACAGCAAAACCAAACCCACACCAAAAGGAAATAGCTTTGAGATTAGTTTGGAATGTACAGTCATTGATTTCAGGTGCCAACAATATTTACTGAGTGCTACACTATACAATCAAAGGCCTCTTTTGCAAACTATCCTTGGGTCATACTGAACTTGCTCCACCCCCACACAAACCTTACTCACACCTTCATGCTTTTGCACATGCTGTTCCCCTCAGCCTGGTAAAATGCTTCAGACTACAAACACAGCTCACCTCAACATGAAACCTTCCCTAACTCATCCACAGGCTAACAGATCTATTTGTCTCTAATTCTTCAGTACTTAGTTTGACATATTTCTTACCACAATTTCCTGCCATTATCTGTTTCTCTCTATATTGTGTACTATTCTGTGTTTTAAGAGCAAAAGCGTGATTCTCATTTACCTTTGTATTTCCACTTGGTACACAGTAGGCCCTCAAATGCCTTTCCATAAATGCAATTGAACAATGTTTCTATAGAAAAATGTTCCTTCAGCATTTAAATTCAGATATGTAGCATACTTCAGTCCCTCACAATGAAGCTTCACCCCTTTCCATAAAGACCATTCAACAAACCCCAACAGTATTAACTGTCCTGCTATCTGAGCATCCGGAAAAGAATTAAGCTGTAACTTTTTTTTTTCTTGTTGAGATGGAGTTTTGCTCTTGACGCTCAGGCTGGAGTACAATGGCGTGATCTTGGCTCACTGCAACCTCTGCCTCCAGGGTTCAAGTGATTCTCCTGCCTCAGCCTCCTGAGTAGCTGGGATTACAGGCACCTGCCACCACGCCTGGCTAATTTTTGTATTTTTAGTAGAGATGGGGTTTCACTACGTTAGCCAGGCTGGTCTCAAACTCCTGACCTCAGGTGATCTGCCCACCTTGGCCTCCCAAAATGCTAGGATTACAGGCATAAGCCACCGCACCCAGCCTAAGCTGTAACTTTCTGTTTAGATTTGGGTTTCCTATGACAACTAAAAAAGAACTGATACTGAAACAACTTGTTTTACTTCAAGCTGCAAAAACAAATTACCATAGACTGAGTGGCTTATTGAGAGGTAACAATGTGCTAGCAGCCCTCGCTCGCTCTCGGCGCCTCCTCGGCCTCGGTGTCCGCTCTGACTGCACTCGAGGAGCACTTCAGCCCGCCGCTGTGCTGTGGGGACCCCTCTCTGGGGCTGGCCGAGGCTGGAGCCGGCTCTTTCTGCTCGCAGGGAGGTGTGGAGGGGAGGCGCGGGCGGGAGCCAGAGCTGGGCGCAGCACTCACGGGCAGGCGCAGGTTCCAGGTGGGTGTGGGCTCTGCGGGCCCAGCACTTGGCACCACCGGCTGGCGCCTGCTGGGCTTAATTGGGGTACAAGCTCCCTCTGGGCTGCCGCAGTGCCCAGGCTAGGTGCCGCAAAGTCCCACAGCCAGTGCCATTGAGAGGTGAAGCTGGCTGGACTTCTGGGCCAGGTGGGGACCTGGAGAACTTTTCTGTCTAGCTAAAGGTTGTAAATGTACCAATCAGCACTCTGTGTCTACCTAAAGGTTTGTAAATGCACCAATCAGCGCTCTGTGTCTAGCTAATGGTTTGTAAACACACAAATCAGCGCTCTGTCAAAACGGACCAATCAGCGCTCTGTAAAATGGACCAATCAGCTCTCTGTAAAATGGACCAATCAGCAGGATGTTGGTGGGGCCAGATAAGGGAATAAAAGCAGGCCACCCGAGCCAGCAGCGGCAACCCACTCGGGTCCCCTTCCATGCTGTGTAAGCTTTGTTCTTTCACTCTTTGCAATAAATCTTGCTGCTGCTCACTCTTTGGGTCCGTGCTGCCTTTAAGAGCTGTAACACTCACTGCAAAGGTCTGCAGCTTCACTCCTGAGGCCAGCGAGACCACGAACCCACCAGAAGGAACAAACAACTCCAGATGTGCTGCCTTTATGAACTGTAACACCACAAAGGTCTGCAGCTTCACTCCTGAAGTCAGTGAGACCAAGAACCCACCAATTCCAGACACATTTTGGCAACCCAGATGGGACTATCGCCTATCGTCAAGCGGTGAGACTATCGCCTATTGCCAAGCGATGAGTACCATCGGACCCTTTTCACTTGCTATTCTGTCCTATTTTTCCTTAGAGTTCAGGGGCTAAATACCAGGCACCTGTCGGCCAGTTAAAAGTGACTAGCGCGGCCGCCGGGCTAAAGACATGGGTGTCAGGTTTTCTGGGAAAGGGCTAACAACCCCCAACTCTTCGGAGTTGGGAGCGCTGGTTGGCCTGGAACCAGCTTCCGCTTTTCCAGTACTTCTGGGCTGAGCCGAGGGTAGACAGAGAGGAAAGCCATTCAGCTCTGGGGTCCCAACAACAAGTTGGTTGACCCTGCGGCCATGAGCAGAACTCTCAAAGTCATGTCGCCCAAGCAAGACTCACTCATCTATTCTATCTACCCTGACCCTTGCCTCCTGGGTCCTAACGCCTGTCAGACAAACTTCCTCTCACCTCTCAGAGTCTCCGAGGCTAGTCCCCCTTCTAAAAATCACTCCCTGTCTCTGGTGCTTTTCAGTTTCTCCTATGAGAATGATTTCTAGTATAAACTCCAGGAGTCTATTCCCTTCTTTAGGCACCTGGGCTCACCAATCAGAAAGACATAATTTTTGCCCAAAGCCCTGTTGTAGGGGGAACTCTGGAATTTTAGGATCCCCCCTTAGACAAGCAGGCCTAACAAATGCTATTCCTGAAGCTAGGATATGGGGAGCCTCAGAAATTGTATTCTTCCTATTCATATAAGTGAGGACAAAAGGTGTCACTCTTCCAACCCTGAAGATCCCTTCCCTCCCTCAGAGTATGGCCCTCCACTTCATTTTTGGGGCACAACATCTTTATAGGACACGGGTAAGGTCCCAATACTAACAGGAGAATGCATAGGACTCTAACAGGTTTTCGAGAATGCGTCGGTAAAGGCCACTAAATCCAATTTTTCTCGGTCTTCTTTGTGGTCTAGGAGGACAGGCAAGGGTGCAGGTTTTCGAGAATGCGTCAGTAAGGGCCACTATATCCGGCCTTCCTCGTTCCCCCTTGTGGTCTGGGAGGAAAACTAGTGTTTCTGCTGCTGCTTTGGTGAGCACAACTATTCCAATCAGCAGGGTCCAGGGACTGCTGCAGGTTCTTGGGCAGGGGGAGAAACAAAACAAATCAAAACCACAGGCGGTTTTGTCTTTCAGATGGGAAACAGGCATCAACAGGCTCACCCTTGAAATGCATCCTAAGCCATTGGGACCAATTTGACCCGCAAACCCTGAAAAAGAAGCAGCTCATTTTTTTCTGCACTACGGCCTAGCCCCAGTATTCTCTCTTTGATGGGGAAAAATGGCCACCTGAGGGAAGTATAAATTACAATACTATCCTGCAGCTTGACCTTTTCTGTAAGAGGGAAGGCAAATGGAGTGAAATACCTTATGTCCAAGCTTTCTTTTCATTGAAGGAGAATACACAACTATACAAAGCTTGCAATTTACATCCCACAGGAGGACCTCTCAGCTTACCCCCATATCCTAGCCTCCCTATAGCTCCCCTTCCTATTAATGATAATCCTCCTCCAATCTCCCCTGCCCAGAAGGAAATAAGCAAAGAAATCTCCAAAGGACCACAAACCCCCCCAGGCTATCAGTTATGTTCCCTTCAAGCTGTAAGGGGAGGGGAATTTGGCCCAACCTGGGTACATGTCCCCTTCTCCCTCTCTGATTTAAAGCAGATCAAGGCAGACCTGGGGAAGTTTTCAGATGATCCTGATATGTACACAGATGTCCTACAGGGTCTAGGGCAAACCTTCAACCTTGCTTGGAGAGATGTCATGCTACTGTTAGATCAAACCCTGGCCTTTAATGAAAAGAATAAGGCTTTAGCTGCAGTCCGAGGGTCTGGAGATACCTGGTATCTTAGTCAAGTAAATGATAGAATGACAGCCGAAGAAAAGGATAAATTCTCTACTGGTCAGCCAGCCGTCCCCACTACGGATCCCCACTGGGACCTTGATGCAGATCATGGGGACTGGAGTCATAAACATCTGTTGACCTGTGTTCTAGAAGGACTAAGGAGAATTAGGAAAAAGCCCATGAATTATTCAATGATGTCCACCGTAACTCAGGGAAAAGAAGAAAATCCTTCTGCCTTCCTTGAGCAGCTACGGGAGGCCTTAAGAAAATATACTCCCCTGTCACCCGAATCACTCAAGGGTCAACTGATCCTAAAAGGTAAGTTTATTACCCAATCGGCTGCAGATATCAAGAGAAAGCTCCAAAAGCAAGCCCTGGGCCCTGAACAAAATCTGGAGGCATTATTAAACCTGGCAACCTCGGTATTCTATAATAGGGACAGGCCCAAAAGGAAAAGCGAGATCAGAGAAAGGCCACAGCCTTAGTCATGGCCTTCAGACAAACAAACCTTGGTGGTTCAGAGAGGACACAAAATGGGGCAGGCCAATCACCCAGTAGGGCTTGTTATCAATGTGGTTTACAAGGACACTTTAAGAAAAACTGTCCAATGAAAAACAAGCTGCCCCCTCGTCCATGTCTGCTATGCCGAGGCAATCACTGGAAGGTACACTGCCCCAGATGACAAGGGTTCTCTGGGTCAGAAGCCCCCAACCGGATGATCCAACAACAGGATTGAGGGTGCCCGGGGCAAGCGCCAGCTCATGTCATCATCCTCACTGAGCCCCAGGTATGCTTAACCATTGAGTGCCAGGAAATTGACTTCCTCATGGCCTTCTCAGTGTTAATCTCCTGTCCAGATGACTGTCCTCAAGGTCCGTTACCATCCGAAGAATCCTGGGACAGCCTGTAACCAGGTATTTCTCCCACCTCCTCAGTTGTAATTGGGAGACTTTGCTCTTTTCACATGCCTTTCTTGTTAAGCCTGAAAGTCCCACATCCTTATTAGGGAGGGATATATTAGCCAAATCTGGAGCTATTATCTACATTAATATGGGGAACAAGTTACCCATTTGTTGTCCCCTACTTGAGGAGGGAATCAACCCTGAAGTCTGGACGTTGGAAGGGCAATTTGGAAGGGCAAAAAAATGCCCGCCCAGTCCAAATCAGGCTAAAAGACCCCACCACTTTTCCTTATCAAAGGCACTATCCCTTAAGGCCTAAAGCTCATAAAGAATTACAGGATATTGTTAAACATTTAAAAGCTCAAGGCTTACTATGGAAATGCAGCAGTCCCTGCAACACCCCAATTCTAGGAGTACAAAAACCAAACGGTCAGTGGAGACTAGTGCAAGATCTTAGACTCATCAATGAGGCAGTAATTCCTCTATATCCAGTTGTACCCAACCCCTATACCCTGCTCTCTTAAATAACAGAGGAAGCAGAATGGTGCACTGTTCTGGACCTCAAGGATGCCTTCTTCTGTATTCCCCTGCACTCTGACTCCCAGTTTCTCTTTGCCTTTGAGGATCCCACAGACCACACATCCCAACTTACGTGGACGGTCCTGCCCCAAGGGTTTAGGGATAGCCCTCACCTGTTTGGTCAGGCACTGGCCCAAGATCTAGGCCACTTCTCAAGTCCAGGCACTCTGATCCTTCAGTATGTGGATGATTTACTTTTGGCTACCAGTTCAGAAGCCTCGTGCCAGCAGGCTACTCTAGATCTCTTAAACGTTCTAGCTAATCAAGGGTAGAAGGTGTCTAGGTCAAAGGCCCAGCTTTGCCTACAGCAGGTCAAATATCTAGGCCTAATCTTAGCCAGAGGGACCAGGGCCCTCAGCAAGGAACGAATACAGCCTATACTGGCTTATCCTTGCCCTAAGACATTAAAACAGTTGCGGTGGTTCCTTAGAATCACAGGCTTTTGCCGACTATGGATCCCCGGATACAGTGAGATAGCCAGACCCCTCTATACTCTAATCAAGGAGACCCAGAGAGCAAATACTCATCTAGTAGAATGGGAACCAGAGGCAGAAACAGTCTTCATAACCGTAAAGCAGGCCCTACTACAAGCTCTGAATTTAAGCCTTCCCACAGAACAAAACTTCTCTTTATACATGACAGAGAGAGCAGGGATAGCTCTTGGAGTCCTTACTCAGACTTGTGGGACAACCCCACAACCAGTGGCATACCTAAGTAAGGAAACTGATGTAGTAGCAAAAGCCTGGCCTCACTGTTTACGGGTAGTTGCGGCGGTGGCCATCTTAATGTCAGAGGCTATCAAAATAATATAAGAAAAGGATCTCACTGTCTGGACTACTCATGATATAAGTGGCATACTAGGTGCCAAAGGAAGTTTATGGCTATCAGACAACTGCCTGCTTAGATACCAGGCGCTACTCCTTGAGGGACCAGTGCTTCAAATATGTATGTGCGTGGCCCTCAACCCTGCCACTTTTCTCCCAGAGGATGGGGAACCAATCGAGCATGACTGCCAACAAATTATAGTCCAGACTTATGCCGCCCGAGATGATCTCTTAGAAGTCCCCCTAGCTAATCCTGACCTTAACCTATATACCGATGGAAGTTCATTTGTGGAGAATGGGATGCAAAAGGCAGATTATGCCATAGTTCGTGATGTAACCATACTTGAAAGTAAGCCTCTTCCCCCAGGGACCAGTGCCCAGTTAGCATAACTAGTGGCACTTACCCGAGCCTTAGAAGTGGAAAAGGAAAAAGAATAAATGTGTATACAGATAGCAAGTATGCTTATGTAATCCTACATGCCCATGCTGCAATATGGAAAGAAAGGGAGTTCCTAACCTCTGGGGGACCCCGCATTAAATACCACAAGGCAATTATGGACTTATTGCATGCAGTGCAAAAACCCAAGGAGGTGGCAGTCTTACACTGCCAAAGCCATCAAAAGGGGAAGGAAAGGGGAGAACAGCAGGATAAGCGGCTGGCAGAGGCAGGGAAAGACCAGCAGAAAGGGAAGAGAGGAAGAGACAGAGGGAGTCAGAGAGAAAGAAAGAAAGAGACAAAGTCAAAGAGACAGAGAAGGGAAGAGACAGAGACAAAGAGGGAGTCAGAGAGAGAGACAAAGAGAAAGAGAGATGGAAGTAGTAAAGAAAAAAGTGTACCCTATTCCTTTAAAAGCCAGGGTAAAGTTAAAACCTATAATTGATAATTGAAGGTCTTCTCTGTAACCCTGTAACACTCCAATACTACCTTGTTGTCAGTGTAAACAAGGGCATAGCCCGAAAGCACTGAGGCCACTGACAACCCATAGCCTTCCTAGCAAAAATCCTTAACCCAGCAGGTTTCCTAACAGGGGATCTAAATCTTAATTAATCACCATACAAAGGTCCGACCAGACATAGGAGGAACTCCCTTCAGGACAGGACGATAGATGGTTCCTCTCAGGCGATTAAGGAAAAAAGACACAATGAGTATTCAGTAAATGATAAGGAAACTCTTGTAGAAACAGAGTTAGGAAAATTGCCTAATAATTGGTCTGCTCAAACTTGCAAGCTGTTTGCACTCAGCTAAACCTTAAAGTACTTACAGAATCAGGAAGGAGCCATCTATACCAATTCTAAGTTAATATAGACTAAACGAGATCTTATTAATAGCAAAGAATAATTGAAATCCCAAACTTACAAGGTTTTCAACAAAAGTAAAGTCTGCTAAAAGTTAACAGCGTAAACATATATTATCCTAACTTCTAATCTTGTGGAAATCAGACCCTATCAGTACTCTTCAAAGCTCAAGTCTGTCAGCGCAGAGCCATACAACTAATACGCCTAGTTATAGGGTTAGGAATGGCTGCTACAGGAACCAGAATAGCCAGTTTATCTACTTCATTATCCTACTATTACACACTATCAAAGGATTTCTCAGATAGTTTGCAAGAAATAACAAAATCTATCCATACTCTATAATCCCAAATAGACTCTCTGGCAACAGTGACTCTCCAAAACCGCTGAGGCCTAGACCTCCTCACTGCTGAGAAGGGAGGACTCTGTACCTTCTTAGGGGAACAGTGTTGTTTTTACACTAACCAGTCAGGGACAGTACGAGATGCTGCCCAGCGTTTACAGGAAAAGGCTTCTGAAATCAGACACCACCTTTCAAACTCTAATACCAACCTCTGGAGTTGGGCAACATGGCTTCTCCCCTTTCTAGGTCCTGTGGCAGCCATCTTGCTGTTACTCACCTTTGGGACCTGTAATTTTAACCTTCTTTTCAAATTTGTTTCCTCTAGAATGGAGGCCATCAAGCTATAGATGGTCTTACAAATGGAACCCCAAATGAGCTCAACTAACAACTTCTACCAAGGACCCCTGGACCAACCCGCTGGCCCTTCCACTGGCCTAAAGAGTTCCCCTCTGGAGGACACTACAACTGCAGGGCCTCTTCTTCGCCCCTATCCAGCAGGAAGTAGCTAGAGCAGTCATCGGCCAAATTCCCAACAGCGGTTGGGGGTATCCTGTTTAGACGGGGGATTGAGAGGTGACAACGTGCTAGCAGCTCTCACTCGCTCTCGGCGCCTCCTCGGCCACGGCATCGGCTCTGACCGTGCTCAAGGAGCCCTTCAGCCCATGGCTGTGCTGTCTATAGAGGCCTCCTCTCTGGGGCTGGCCGAGGCTGAAGCCGGCTCCCTCTGCTTGTGGGGAGGTGTGGAGGGAGAGGCGCAGGCGGGAGCCAGCGCGGGTTCCGGGTGGGCGCAGGCTCAGCATGCCCCGCACTTGGCGCCACCAGCCAGCTCCTGCTGGGCTTGATCAGGGGACGAGCTCCCACTGGGCTGTCGGAGTGCCCAGGCTAGGTGCCGCAAAGTCCCGCAGCCAGTGCCATTGAGAGGTGAAGCCGGCTGGGCTTCTGGGTCGGGTGGGGACCTGGAGAACTTTTCGGTCTAGCTAAAGGTTTGTAAATGTACCAATCAGCACTCTATGTCTACCTAAAAGTTTGTAAATGCACCAATCAGCGCTCTGTGTCTAGCTAATGGTTTGTAAATGCACCAATCAGCGTTCTGGGTCTAGCTAATCGGGTAGGGGACTTGCAGAACTTTTGTGTCTAGTTAAGGGATTGTAAATGCACCAATCAGCACTCTGTGTCTAACTAAAGGTTTGTAAATGCACCAATCAGCTCTCTGTAAAACAGACCAATCAGCTCTCTGTAAAATGGACCAATCAGCAGGCTGTGGGTGGGGCCAAATAAGGGAATAAAAGCAGGCCACCCAAGCCAGCAGCAGCAACCTGCTGGGTCCCCTTCCATGCTGAAGCTTTGTTCTTTCGCTCTTTGCAATAACTCTTACTGCTGCTCACGCTTTGGATCCATGCCACCTTTAAGAGCTGTAACATTCACCACGAAGGTCTGCAGCTTCACTCCTGAGGCCAGCAAGACCATGAACCCACCAGAAGGAACAAACAACTCCAGACACGCCGCCTTTATGAACTGTAACACTCACCGCAAAGGTCTGCAGCTTCATTCCTGAAGTCAGCGAGACCAAGAACCCACCAATTCCAGACACAGAACAATAGAAATTTACTTCTCTCAGTTCTGGAGGCTGGAAGTCTGAGATAAAGGTGCCAGCATCGTTGAGTTCTGGTGAGGACCCTCTTTCTAGGTACACGCTGCTGACCTCTTGTTGTATCCTTGCATGGCAGAAGGCAGAGAGAAGCAAGGTCTCTCAGAACTCTTAAAAGGGCATTCATTCCATTCAGGAGGGCTCTACTCTCATGATCTCATCTAATCCTAATCACCTCCCAAAGACCCCTTCCTAATACCATCATGATGGGGGGTGGGGGCCTCAAAATATATACCTGGGAGGAACACAAACAAACACGCAGTCTATAACACAACTTTAAGAGGGAAATGTAATCACAGCACTTTGGGAGACTGAGGTGGGGGCATCACTTGAGGTCAGGAGTTCAAGATCAGCCTGGCCAACATAGTGAAACCCTGTCTCTACTAAAAATACAAAAATGAGACGGGCATGGTGGCACACATCTATAACCCCAGCTACTCAGCAGGCTGAGTCAGGAAAATCACTTGAACCCAGGAGGCAGAGGTTGCAGCGAGTGAGCCAAGATTGTGCCACCACATTCCAGCCTGGGTGACAGAGTGAGACTCCATCTCCAAAAAAAAAAAAAGAACCATCTCAAGCCAAACAACAGCAACTTCAAGTAAAAAAAAAAAAAATTAGCATCATATTTAAAGTAGAAATATTTTCATTAAAGTTAGAAAAAAGGCCAGGTGCAGTGGCTCACACCTATAATCCCAACACGTTGGGAGGCCAAGGCAGGCCAATCACTTGATTCCAGGAGTTCAAGACCAGCCTGGGCAATGCCACCAGACCCCCTCTCTGCCAAAAAAATACAAAAGTTAGATGGGTGTGGTGGCATGCACCTGTAGTCCCAGTTACTCAGGAGGCTGAGGTGGGAGAATAGCTTGAGCCCAGGAGGTCAAGGCTGCAGTGAGCTGTGATAGCACCACTGCACCCCAGTCTGGGCAACAGAGCAAGTCCCTTTCAGAAAAGAAAGAAAAAGAAAAAAAGAAAAGAAAAAAAAGAAAAAGAAAAAAGTAGGGGAGGGTGTTTTGTTTTTAAACATTACAAAGCAAATTGCTATCTAGAGACCTCCTCTAGTAAAGTTATACATCTAGTGGTGTGCTGGTAAATGTGTAACTACCAGCTTGGAGAAGAAAATGGCTATTTGCAGTGTTTGCCAATTTCTACAGTGTAAATACTCCCATCATGGTCAATTTCAATAATGGCCATGTTTAACAACCAGTTCACTTAAATTCCTACCAAAACAACAATCAGCTCTCATGAACCAGTCCACGCCAGCTCCAGCATCTACAGCTTATATCTAGACAACCATGTGGAGACATATGTACTGGTAAGAACTACTTTCCTAGATACATTTAAGTGGAAAAAGGCAATAGAAGTTATTTATAATTGGGTACTGCCTGTATAATTTTTTTAATGTACATATGTACTTACATTTGCATAGACTATCTTTTAAAGAATATTCAAGAAACCTGAACAAGATTGTGGAACTGGACTGGATGAGAAACTTTTTTTGTTTTGTTTGTTTTTTGAGACGGAGTCTGGCTCTGTTACCCAGGCTGGAGTGCAGTGGCACAATCTCGGCTCACAGCAAGCTCCACCTCCTGGGTTCACGCCATTCTCCCACCTCAGCTTCCCCAGTAGCTGGACTACAGGCGCCCACCACCACGCCCGGCTCATTTTGTTTTTATATTTTTAGCAGAGACGGGGTTTCAACGTGTTAACTCAGGATGGTCTCGATCTCTTGACCTTGTGATCTGCCCGCCTCGGCCTCCCAAAGTGCTGGGATTACAAGCATGAGCTACCATGCACAGCCAATAAACTTTTTATTGTAAACCCTCTAGTAAGTTGCTTGAAGAATTACTGAATTACTTTTCAATAAAAATTACAATTTTGAAAAATTAAACATCATTAAATTTTTACAATATAATTATCCTTCTCTTGACTTCATATCTTTCCTTCTTTGGAGGGTGCTTAAAATAATTCTCACTAGATTCAATAACCCCTAGCCAAAACTGGGTCAGTAAACCAAATAAACTGAAATTAGAATCATATTTTTTTCATTTTGTTTTTTTCCAAATAGCAAAACTGCTGTGGTTCAACTTCAAGCCATTTACCAAAACAATTACCTAAGTAATCATTTCACCTACAACTACTTTCAGTTAAAAAAAAACAAATTAAGCCAAGTATGCAAAGCACACTCAGATATCCTCCAACAGTCCAGCATTCATGAATCTACACAGCAAGACCATTTTGCATCTCTCAGTCCTCACAGTTTCACATGGAAATCATCAGGATCTAATTAGTGACTCAGAGAAAGAAAGCAATAATAGAGTGCCGAGGCATGCCTGCAAAATTTATAGGTCACTAAAAGTCACCCATAGCAACAAGGCTTCTTGTCTCAGGTCTGCAGTGTGTCACATGCCAGGCTCCTCAGACTCAACAGGCAGCTCTGCACATCCAAAATCAAGGAGCTTGTTTTCCACACTTCATGGAGACATCCCTCTTGTCTAGTTTGACTTCCTCTCCATTTTTAGCAGCAGCAACACAAGGAAATAAAATTCGTGGTTAGATTGATGTTTCTTCCCCCTGCTCTTTCATCTCCTGCTATGCCAGGAAGTAGCATTAAAGTTCTATCATGTGGTTGCCCAACAGGACACAGGAACCCAGGACCTTCCAACCTGATGACTAGTGAGTGCAATGCAGAGAGCTGGAGCTGAGGCTTAATTACACAGGAAGGAGTAGCACTGAAGTTAAGATCAGGTTGCTGAATCATGAAGGAGGACATTTTGCAACATATAGATGATATATGCACACTCACATTTAAAAGCATTTTTTCTTTACCATGACAAACCACTCGACAACAGGAACATTAAAATGGAGATCTAAGATGGGAAAGGGGAGATATGTTCTCTCTGCTCTTTTCCACACCCTTTTATATTGAAAGAATTCCCCATTTTCCCTATTATCAACACAAATCTGAAACCATTTGGTAAATATTTAGACAAGCATTAAATCTGAAGGCACTAAGATCTGGGGAGAAAAAATAACAGACAAGAAATTAAATTAATTTGTGACACCACAAATCCACACAGAATCCAATGGTTATATGAAACGGGCATTATTCCTTAAGACATAGATTTTCATATTTGATAATGATGACATTTGCAAAATCCTAATAGATTTCTTCAAAATGTCTGTGAGCTCTTAAGAGTTTCTGAAGTCAAGGTCAATCGAGGCAGTAAAATAGAAAATCTAAAGATTTTTCAGCCAGGGATGGTGGCTCACACCTATAATCTCAACATTTTGGGAGGCAGAGACGGGAGGATCACCTGAGATCAGGAGTTAGAGACCAGCCTGGTCAACATGGCGAAACCCCACCTCTACTGAAAATAAAAAAATTAGCCAGGCATAGTGGCATGTGCCTGTAGTCCCAGTTACTTGGGACTCAGGAGGCTGAGGCCGGAGAATTGCCTGAACCCACGAGGTAGAGGTTGCAGTGAGCCGAGATAGCGCCACTGCACTCCAGCCTGGGCGACAGAGCAAGGCTCTGTCTCAAAAAAAAAAAAAAAAGAAACACTAAGGATTTTTAAATAGTAACTTGTATTATTCACAAAATAAATAATTTTATATTAATGTACATTAACTTATGAAAATGCAGGAGACTTAAAATTGTAACTTTCAAGATGACCTAAAATGCAAACCACATAAACTAAAACTATAAATTAATGTGGCATTAAGTCAGAATGGCCAGAAGTCACAGTAACTATGAAGTGATATGAAATCAACCCATTTCTTCTAACACATTCTTCATTCAATATTGCTGAAGAGCAAGACCATGCAATCAAAAAATCAAATGTTACAGAAAGAAATGATACATGCTGCAACACACATGGTCTTCAAAAGAGAAAAAAAACAGATAAGAGCATTTATCATTTTTAGAGTCTGGCACGAGAGATGCAAAACGGAAAACAAAACAGCCATGACATTCAGCAAGTATATATGACCAGATTTAAAGGCACTGTTTATTGCTCGATTTAGTTGTAAAGCTAATAAATAAATGGTTCAAGCTCCACTTAAAACCAGAGATACAGATGCATTTTTGGCTTTCAATCTCAAGCAGTCAGACCCCGCTAAATATTAATTATTACCACTGCAAGGGGAATGCTAGATCTCTATAAAGTCCACCTTAAGGTGAACATTAACCAAGATGGTGTTTTACATGGATTAACTGGATTACTTTAAATTGCAGGCTATTATAAGAAATACTAGACAATGTTTAATTGTACACAGCACAAAATCACAAATACCAATAAACCGCTATCCTCAGTAAGAGCTAGCCTGACTGACCACACTTACCGTTTTCCACATAGGGATGAAAGGGGAGGACCAGGGCAAGGATGACCCTGCCTCTAGTTGGCTCCAAGACACTTCTGATATCTTTTAACAAAGTCAGGGGCTGATCACAGCGGTCCAGCAAGTTCAGGCAGCTGATGACATCATACTGGAACCCTGTATTCTGCCATTCATTTATACCAAGGACTCTAGAAAAATCAGAAATAACTGTATTAACATAAAGTCCCTCTAAAGATATCTTTAAAAATAACTGAGATGACAATAAAGGCTTTAGCTTTGTCTTCTAAATTAAGTTCAAAATCTTCTGTTATAATTTATGTTTGCAATAATGACATGGCCAAGGAAGAGAAAAATAACAACCATATTTTTTTTTTTTTTGAATTTTTTTTTTTTTTTTTTTGAGACAAAGCCTCACTCTGTTGCCCAGGCTGGAGTACAGTGGAGCAATCTCGGCTCACTGCAACCTCCGCCTCCCGGGTTCAAGCGATTCTCCTGCCTCCGCCTCCCCAGTAGCTGAGATTACGGGCAGTTGCCACGATGCCCGGCTAATTTTTGTATTTTTGGTAGAGACGAGGTTTCACCACGTTAGCTAAGCTGATCTTGAACTCCTAACCTCAAGCGATCCAAATGCCTCGGCCTCCCAAAGTGCTGGGATTACAGGCGTGAGCTACCACGCCTGGCCCATACTTCTTTAAATTTAGTATTTCACCTATTTCCAAATCTCAACACACACGAAGTTTCCTTTACAAGAACTAATCATGTTTAGTAAGTATGAAGATGTAACCTGACAAAGTTATGAAACTAAAATATCAAATTCTTTTGAATATCAGTTAATGAACAAGAGTCCAGCTTTTTACCATTCATTGGAACTTAATCAAAAAATGCATCATATAATTAATGTTTTCTATTCCTAGGATCCCTTCTATTCTTAAAAATGGCTGGGAGTGGTATAAAATAATTTCCATTGATAACTTATGACCTTTGAGCACATTTCCGTTCCCAGGAAAGACATATTTCATACTTGAGAATCTTCATATCTGAATAACTATACAGAAAAGGACCGGACACGGTGGCTCACGCCTGTAATCCTAGCACTTTGGGAGGCCAAGGCAGGTGGATCATGAGGTCAGGAGATTGAGACCATCCAGGCCAACATGGTGAAACACTGTCTCTACTAAAAATACAAAAATTAGCTGGGTGTGGTGGCGCGTGCCTGTAATCCCAGCTACCCGGGAGGCTGAGGTAGGAGAATCGCTTGAATCAGGGAGGCGGAGGCTGCAGTGAGCTGAGATCACATCACTGCACTCCAGCCTGAGGACAGAGCCAGACTCCATCTCAAAACAAAACAAAACAAAAACTACACAGAAAAGATAAAGCCCAGGACATCCTATTAACACTAAGAGCATGGTTTAAAAAAAACCACTCTCGACCCTCTATCTCTCACTTTCATACACACGTACACAGAACACAGAGAACATTTTCAGTCCTCTACAATGTTGTTATCTCTAGAAAGGGGGAGTTTTTATATCAAGAGTCTTTGTTAGCCACACAATTAGGCAATTTTACAAATTACTTACTCCTGCTTGGTTATACCAATCAGAATGTGGTAGGTGAGACATGTTATGATAGAGACAGGTAAAAAAGGAAATATAAAAAAAGGATCTTTGGTAAACAAGTCTTTAGTAATGTTGAGCAAATACAGTAAGATAGCTCAGAAAATTCTAAAAGTATAATAAGGGTTGTTTTGAAAACCTCATTAGCATAATGATATTTATAGCATTTCTGAATAGCAAAATTTTAAAAACACAAAGCACTTAGCTGCATTTTCTTTTCAATCTATATTTTTATCAAACTAAAGCCTCTTCCAAATAGCAGCCTAATAAACTTCCAGGGACTAGTCAGATTCCTTACTGGTGCAGGTGTTTCATTGCACTAAATACTGTCTGAAATAAGTATGGCATTCAGGCTTTAAAATCACTTTGTTGTACTAAGTCAACTGTAATAGTAATTTTGGAAATTCAATTTAACTCATTCCAAGAGTTTCCAAACATTACTAAGAAGACTACTTTCAGAACAAAAATGTCATCAATTCCCATTCTAAAAAATGGAAATGAATAAAGGACTATTTGTATATATATTAATATTTGTATATATATTAATACATATATACAACTATATATTGGCTGCCTTAACTAAGCAGCCAATTTAAAGACACAAATTGTAAAACACAAATTATATATTTGATTTTTAAAAACAAAACAACAAAAAAATCTGATGTCTATCTGCAATGAAGCAGAAGCCAAACATCATCAGCATGTTCTAATTTAGAATAACCTCACTAAATCTACCTCAGAATGAGTTTCAGATAGGTAGCCTCTGTGTTGGTAATTTTGGAAGAGAAATATATGCTCATAACAGAAAACGGTGACTAACACTAAGACAGTTAAATCTATACCTATAGAAGCTCAAGTGCATTCTTACTTATGTTTTGTGATTTTTATTTGTAAACTCACTCATTTCCACTGATGAAGACAAATTGCTTAGCCCCACTAAAACGGCGTATTAGCCCAGGAATCCTAACAAGTTGTCAGAATTTTCCTTTTTCTAAAACAGTATTTCTAAACCTAGAATGAGGGTATCTATTCACGGGATTATTATTTTCAAGAAAATGAGTTAATACTTCCAGAAGGATGTAAAATATATTTCTCCTTAGAGAATGATAAAGCAGTCAGGTGCGGTAGCTAACATCTGTAATTCCAGCACTTTGGGAGGATCGCTTGAGCCTAGGAGTTTGAGACCAGCTGGGGCAACACAACAAGACCCCATCTCTATAAAAAATTAAAAATAGCCAAGGATGGTGGCACACGCCTGTAGTCCTACCTAAGCTACTTGGGCAGCTGAGGCAGGAGGATAGCTTGAACACAAGAGTTTGAGGTTACAGTGAGCTATGATTGTGTCACCGCACTCCAGCCTGGACGACAAAGCAAGATCCTGTCTCAAAAAAAAAAAAAAAAAAAGGCCAGGCACGGTGGCTCACACCTATAATCCTAGCACTTTGGGAGGCCAAAGCAGGCAGATTGCCTGAGCTCAGGAGTTCAAGACCAGCTGGGCAACACAGTGAAACCCCATCTCTACTAAAATACAAAAACTTAGCTGGGCGTGGCAGCGTGCGCCTGTAGTCCCAGCTACTCGGGAGGTTGAGGCAGGAGAATTGCTTGAACCCAGGAGGTAGAGGTTGCACAGTAAGCCGAGATGGCGCCACTGCACTCCAGCCTGGGCAACAGGGCGAGATTCCGTCTCCCAAAAAAAAAAGAAAAAATGCCTTGCCATCTCGGGTTGGGAAAGCTCTAAACTTAGGAAATAAGCAATCAGTATTTTGATAAATCCTAAATAAAAACTGAAACACTAACAGTATAAAGAAAATTTACTGTCTTGCTGTAAAAATCAAAACCACATCCTTTAGTTTTACAATTGGGTTTTCTGGCATAAACGACAACTTGGGAATACAAAGGAAAAACTTGGCCATTTTCTGTTTATTGACCTATTTTTAAAATGCAGCAACTTTGGCTGGGCACAGTGGCTCATGCCTGTAATCCCAGCACTTTGGGAGGCCAAGGTGGGCGGATTGCCTGAGCTCAGGAGTTCGAGACCAGCCTGGGCAACACGGTGAAACCTTATCTCTGCTAAAATACAAAAAATTTAGCTGGGTGTGGCAGCATGCACCTGTAATCCCAGCTACTTTGGAGGCTGAGGCAGGCAAATCACTTGAACCCAGGAGGCAGAGGTTGCAGTGAGCTGAGATTGTGCCACTGCACTCCAGCCTGGGTGATGGAGCGAGACTTCGTCTCAAAAAAAAAAAAATTACAGAACCTTTATTTAAAAAGGTGTGTTTTGCTCATGCCTGTAATCTCAGCACTCTGGGAGGCCAAGGGAGGAGGACTGTTTGAGGCCAGGAGTTCAAGACTGGCCTGGTCAACATAATGAAACTCCTGTCTCTACACACACAACACACAAAAACACACACACACACACCCTCTCTCTCAAATTAGCCAGATATGGTGGCAGGCACCTGTAGTCCCAGCTACTGAGGAGGCTGAGGTGAGAGGATCACTTGAGCCTGGAAGTTCAAGGCTACAGTGAGCTATAATCACACCACGTGCTCTAGCCCAGGTGACAGAGAGAGACCTGTCTCTAAAAATATATATATTAATTAATAAAAAGCCTGTTTTTCATGGCCCAGATATTGAAGAGAAATAGAAAATAGCTCTAATCTCAAAAGGAAGAAAAAAATGTAAAATTAAGCTGAAAGTCTGCCTTGCCATCTTGGATTGGGGGACCTCTAAACTTAGGAAATAAAGATACTACTTCCTCATTAAAACCTCAAACTGCACCAATAGTCACAAAATTTACCACTTTTGTGAAAATGTTTTCACTTCATACTAATATTATGAAAGGAATGCCAATCAGTATGAATTTCCTATGCAGGTCAAACTGCAGATTTTTGGCTTATATGCTGTATATTAGGGAAAAAATTAAACCAAGTATTTTTCATGTGGTAGATATCTTTACATACCATGTACACTCCAGATATATTACTAATTCAAACATCTGAAGTTTCACTGAAAATTCCATTTAGGCACTTAGCATCAAAGCAAAAGAAGGCTGGGGCGGTCAATCATCTGAAGATGGGTTTAACACCTTCCTCTTCGAACCACTTCAAAGCATGGATTTTTTTAAGTGGGGGGAGGTGGAATCAGATTAGGAATTCAGCCTGACTTAAGCCACTGTTATAACAAAGGTCAAAGGATTCCAAGTTTTGAAATGCCTAATTAATTTCTAACTGAAGGAAAACATGTCAATTATTACCATGCAGACCCACCAGAACCTTATCTGAGACAGACTGCTAAAGCTAAGGGGCTTTCCAATCACTCAGTTCAAACTCACATCTTCCTTATGTCTCTTCCTATAACAATCCTAACAGCAATTTAAACACTGACAGTGATAAGGACTTAAACAGTGCAAGCTAGGAAGGTCGATCTCCCTAAGCTGTAACTCAACTTCTAAGGCATAGCTGTGCCTGGTTATACCAGATACTATACCTATTCCTTTTCTTCCATATAAAAATCCCACAGAGTATCTGTTCACAGAAATCTTCCCTTCTCCAGGCTAAAAATTTCCATGTTTTGCAAATGCTTAAACCGGTCCTGCTCCAAAAGCTACACTGATGCTCTATCTCTAGGATTAATCTGTAAAAGTAGAAACATGTGGATAGGAAAGTGAGTGATTACATAATTCCTTCTCCTTTCTTTCTAAGGCTAACCAGACTTCCAAAAATATCACAGAGAAAGAGGCTGACTCCAGCTCTACCTCCCTGATTCTGCACTGAGCCAATATATAGAAATCTCCCAATCAATACATCATACTGAAATAAGAATACCCTTCTTCCAGCCGGGTGCAGTGGCTCACGCCTGTAATCCCAACTCTTTGGGAGGCCAAGGCAGGCAGATCACGAGGTCAGCAGTTTGAGACCAGCCTGGCTAACATAGTGAAACCCTGTCTCTACTAAAAACACACACACACAAAAAAATTAGCTGGGCATAGTGGCATGTGCCTGTAGTCGCAGCTACTCAGGAGGCTGAGGCAGTAGAATTGCTTGAATCCAGGAGGTGGAGGTTTCAGTGAGCTGAGATCACGCCACTGCACTCCAGCTTGGGCAAGTGAAACTTCATCTCCAGAAAAAAAAAAAAGGCCCTTCTTCCTAGTCTTTCAAACTCCAGATGACCTTAAAACCAAGATTAACACTGACAACTATATATTAAAAGCAAAACAAAACAGAAAATAGCAAGTATTGTCAAGGAGTGGAGAAACTGGAACCCTTGTATTACATTGCTGGTGGGAATGTAAAACGGTGCGGCAGCAATGGAAAAGTATTGCAATTCCTCAAAAAATTAAACCCAGACTTAGCCATGTGATCAAGCAACTCCACTTCTGGGTCTATACCCAAAAGAAGTAAAAATAGGGGCTCAAGTAGGTATCTGTACACCCATGTTCATAGCAGCATTATTCACAACAGCCAAATGGTAGAAACAACCCAAGTAGCCACTGACAGATAAATGGGTAAACAAAATGTGGTACATGCATACAGCAAATTATTATTCATCCTTAAAGAAAATTTTGAGCCGGGCGCAGTGGCTCACACCTGTAATCCCAGCACTCTGGATTACTTGAGGTCAGGAGTTCAAGACCAGCCTGGCCAAATAGTGAAACCCTATCGCCACTAAAACTACAAAAAAATTAGCCAGGCATGGTGGCATATGCCTGTAATCCCAGCTACTTGGGAGGCTGAGGCAGGAGAATTGCTTGAACCTGAGAGGTAGAGGTTGTAGTGAGCCGAGATCGTGCCACTGCACTCCAGCCTGGGTAACAGAGCAAGACTCCGTCTCAAAAAAAAAAGAAAAGAAAAGAAAAGAAAATGTTGGCCCATGGTACAACATGAGTAAACCTTGAAGACATTATGCTACATGCAATAAGCCAGTCACAAGGAGCTAATGTGTATAATTCCTCTTATATGAAGTACCCAGAATAGTCAAATTCATAGACAAAGTAGAATGGTGGTTGTCAAGGGTTAAGAGGAGGGAAAAATGGGGAGTTATTGTTTATTGGGTACAGAGTTTCCGTTTTGGAAGACAAAAAAGTTCTGGAGACGAATAGTGGTGATGATTGTGCAACAATGTAAATGTACTTAATACCACTGAACTGTACATTTAAAAATAGTTACAACAGTAAATTCTACCCTATTTGTATTTTACCACTACTTAAAAAAATTTTTTTTGAGAATGCCAGATTCTGATTAGGGAAGAAGTCCCTTCTTCTGATCTGCCTTTTCCAAGTTGTCTCTCGCTAGTCCTTTTCTTCCCTATAGTGCCAACCCCTCTGCTCCAGAAAAATACTGCTACCAGAAGATTATTTCTCTACATTTCCAGTTAATTATGTATGAGATGATTTTTTAAATTTCTAATCATGGAAGATCATTTTTGATTCATATCCTTTAAATAATATACTTTCAAGAAGAAATGCATCTAAAACCAAGAAAATTATACCTGTATTTCTTTTTCTGAAGCTGCCATATCATAGTTTCAGAAAGCTCAGTGGCATAGATTTCTTCAAAATGAGGGCTCATGATTTTTGTGACTTCTCCATCTCCAGCACCTAAATCAAGAAGTCTGTGGGTTTTCCAGTCTGGATTAATTTTAAGCAGTCTCTGAAACTGATCTGGTGAAAACACAAACATTGAGCCTCTTCCTAGCAACCTGAAAAAAAAAGGACAAAAATGGAAGTGTCTATGCAAATTAAGCACCCCTCACCATACACACACAAAGTGAATATAGTGACTCAGCACCAACAACCATAATCACTTGTTACTTGGTTAAGATTTTTTTTTTTGTTTTTAGACAAGGTCTCACTCTGTCGCGCAGGCTGGAGTACAGTGGCATGATCTCGGCTCACTGCAACCTTCGCCTCCTAGGTTCAAGCGATTCTCCTGTCCCAGCCTCCCGAGTAGCTGGGATTACAGGCATGCACCACCACACCCGGCTTATTTTTTGTATTTTTAATGGAGACAGGGTTTCACCATGTCGGCCAGGCTGGTCTCGAACTCCTGACCTCAGGTGATCCACCCGCCTCGGCCTCCCAAAGTGCTGGGATTACAGGCATGGGCCACTGCACCTGGCCTAATTTTTTTTTTTCTTTTTTTTTTTTGAGACAGAGTCTCACTCTGCTGTCGCCCAGACTGGAGTGCAGTGGCACTATCTCCGCTCACTGCAAGCTCCGCCTCCCAGGTTCATGCCATTCTCCTGCCTCAGCCTCTCGAGTAGCTGGGACTACAGGCGCCCGCCACCACGCCCGGCTAATTTTTTGTATTTTTAGTAGAAATGGGGTTTCATCATGTTAGCCAGGATGGTCTCGATCTCCTGACCTCGTGATCTACCCGCCTCTGCCTCCAAAGTGCTGGGATTACAGGCATGAGCCACCGTGCCCAGCAAAGTATTATCTTTTATATCATTTCTATGATTAGAAGACAAAGTTAATAAAATAAGAAAATGCCTCCAGATACCATTTGTCTTTGGAGTTGCAAATAATGCCCCAAAAAAGCATGGGAGGAGGGAAATAAAAGGTGGGAGGAGGGAAATAAAAGGTGGAAAGTGGAAAGGATGACAGGGGAAGGAAGAAGAAATAAGTAAGAGATGAATGTGAAGAACTTAAGTCAAAACAGGAAGGAAAAGTGGAAGGAGTAACAGAAAACATGTTTATCAGTTGAAAAAGATGACAAGCTAACACAGCCAGACCACAGTAGCAGAGAAACCAAATAGGAAAAAAAAGTGATTTCAAATATGGAACTAAACCATGGATCAGGAAAAAAGAGCTTTAGTATAATAGATTTTTAAGAGACACTAGAGAAAAGAGGGAAAAGAGTAGTCCTTGTGATGTCGGTTAATATGCATTAAAGTAGATTCGTACTTATGTCAGTTTATGTGGTTACAACTGTCTGGGTCCTATTATTTCTAAAGGTCCTAGAAAACACTCAAAACCATAGTGATGCCTTTGAAAAAAAGAGACTGAGGGGAGTTTAAATGGAGATCAAAGAGAACCCTCAGAAAAGCAACTATAGGTCCAACCAAGTCTCATGGAAGCATCACCCTGGGAAATAAAACGCAATCCCTATTTAGGACTTGTTTTCTAGCTCTGAAATTCTAGTTTATCTAGGACAGGGATTCTCAACCCTCCTTTTAGCAGCAGAACCCTTTCTTTAAATGAAGTGGAACTCACAGACAACATAAGATCCTAAGAGAGCTGCTGCTGTTCGAATGAGGTTGGGAGCCCAGGAGCTGTGGCCAGCCCACTTCTAGGCCTTTCTCTGCAGCCTGAAGCAGTTCCTGAGGCACCTCCTCCTCAGACCCTAGAAAACAGTTTGGGGACCACTGGTCTAGGAAGTGGCAGGGAAACCTGTTCTGTACTGCTGCTCTCTGGAAACAATCATAAGGTACAGAATGTTTGCTGCTATACAGTGACTGGAAAGATGCATGTAACATGGTGCCCAAGGTAAGACCAGTTTTAGGAAAAAATACAAATAATGGAGTTCATGTAACAAAGTCCCCCTTCCTTTTCCCATTAAGGCCATAGGAGAGTTTAACCAAGTTTACAGTAAATCTTCTGCCCCACAGAAATGCTAAAAAGTTGGAGAAAGACCTCAGAGACCACTAAACGTGATGCTACCGACTACAACTGCTTACCAAAGAAAATCACGTCTCATAAAAGACAAGTTGTTTTAATCCTCAATTGTTCATACATTACAGTAAGAAAATAAGCAAATCTGAACTTGCTGAAGCAGCTGTACAAAATTTAACACAACTTAGAAGACACAGAAACCAGTCACAGCAGAAAGAGACTACTGGCAGCATGGCTGAGGGGAGGCAAATTTCAAATACTGATGCTGACTTGCCACAGGACCAAAAGTAAGTCACAAAATAGTTATTTTGCTTAAATTTTCCCAGAGCATACTTCCCAAGCCATCTCCTTGGGATGTGAGGAATCTTGACATGATAATCATAAAATTCTAGAACAAGAGGTCACCTGAGCTCAGAGCTCACAAGTTCATCTGAATGGTCTACATTTATAGGCACTAGAGGCTGGGCATGGTGGCTCACGTCTGTAATCCCAGCATTTTGGGAGGCCAAGGCGGGAGGATCTCTTGAACCCAGGAGTTTGAGACCAGCCTGGGCAACACGGTGAAACCCTGTCTCTACAAAAAATACAAAAATTAGCCAGGCACGGTGGCATGAGCCTCTAGTCCTAACTACCTGGGAGACTGAGGCAGGAGGATTGCCTGAGCCTGAGGAGGTCAAGGCTGCAGTGAGCCATGACTGTGACACTGCACTCCAGCCTAGGCAACAGAGTGAGACCCTGTCTCCAAAAAAGAAAGAAAGAAGGCACTAGACAGAGAGGGGAAGCATTGTCCTATTTTGAAAGAACATTAGCAACAGGGGCTCTACAAAAAGATTAACACTGTCAAAAAATAAATCAAAATCCATCAAGCCCAGTGTTTATCAACCAGGATTGATTTTGCCCTCTAGGGGGCAATGGGAGTAGACAGGAGAGTTTCCAGTAATCACAAGGACCTGGCAGTACTACTGACATTTAGTGGGCAAGGCCAGAAAAGTTAGACTTCCTGCAGTGTGGGGGGCAGTCTCGCACAATGAAAAACAGTCTCACCTAAAATACCAAGCCCAATACAAAGTTTCCCATAAACACTTTAAACCATGAAGAGATATGACCTTCTAATTTGGGTTTAACTTTAGTGTTTAACCATGCTAGGATCTCTGGTCACAATCTAAGTTCTCTCTAGACTTAAGAGTCTATGGAGAGATGTGCCTCTTCCTTATAAAATAAACTCTGGAACATCTATTAAGTCTTTCCTTACTTGGCCTTCTCCTTCCCAAAATAAAGGAAGTTTGATAAGTATCTTAAGGTAATACAAGACAGTACCACAGTAATGATTTCTGTGAGAGATGGCCACCTGTAGTAAGATTATTACTTAATCTCCCACTGCCATGACTGGAAAGTACTGATGGGCCCTAAAATTTAGTTTTTAGCTGAGAATGGGACACAAGGCAAGAAGGACTGAAAGCAGGGTGGGTATCGAAGGAAAAAGCAGAAGAGTTTTAAGTAAGGGAAGCCAAAAGGGGTTTATTAACTGCATTGCCTCTTTGATCAAACTGTGAAATTCTAGAGCACGGAATTTTAACCAGGGTCTTATGGGTACAGGAAAGGAGAAATAAAAGTTTGAAACCCCCAAAATCATACACAAAATATTGAATGTAAGCACTTTTTGAAGAGAGGATTCCTACCTTTTATCACTTTCAAAGAGCTACAGGACCCCAGAAAGGATAAGAATCTCTGCTACAGTGACTCATCTGAATTCCAAAGGCAGAATAAATGGTATAGAACAGAAATTCAATATAACCAATTTAAGGAACAAAATGTCAGACCAAGTTGTATCAACTCAACCACCCATATGAAAATAACAACTGTTTGCCAAAGCAAACGTATGGCAATTTCACATAAACAATGAAGAAAATCAACTGAGAAATCTTGAGAAATGGCTTGCGGTCCCTGAAGACATATTTAAGGACCCGATGATACACTGGGGATCCAGACAGTCAGTAGAAACTGGCTCCAAACCTCAAGGGAAAAGAAAAGTGGGCCCAACCAGTGGTTTGAGTGGTCCAATGAGATTTTTTAACTATTGAGCCTGTTGCTTTTCTCTTTGGCATTTTAGAGTCTAGGTCCTTAGGAATGCTTGAAAATATGGCCAAGAAAGGATTGAAGAAAAAAAAAAAAAAAAACTCCTAAACCTTTTTCTATGGATTTATATGAGGGAACCACTCTGGGGACAGAGATTTCCACAGTAAGTTTATAAAATTCTGGTGAACCTAGACATTATTTAAGAACAGATGCAGGACTCTTCACTCAAGCCATCATCCACTGTTGGGCTGACTAATTAGATCTCCCAAAAAAAATTTGCCACTGTGAAGTATGTTTAAGGCAAAGGTTTTACTTTTCAGCCTAAGGGCGTAAAGCCCTCAGCTTCAGGGCTTGGTTCCAGGAGTCTTGCTACTTTGTGGTCCAGAACCAGCAGCATTCAGCATCACTGGCATCGTCTAAGAGCTTGTTAAAAATGCAGACTCTCCAGGCGCAGTGCCTCCCACCCATAATCCCAGCACTTTGGGAGGCAAAGGTGGACGGATCACTTGAGGTCAGTTAGAGACCAGCCTGGCCAACATAGAAACCTCGTCTCTACTAAAAATACAAAAATTAGCCAGGCGTGGTGGTGCACACCTGTAATCCCAGCTACTTGGCAGGCTGAGGCATGAGAATTGCTTAAACCCGGGAGATGGAGGCTGCAGTGAGCCCAGATCACGCCACTGCACTCCAGTCTGGGAAACAGAGCAGGACTGTCTTAAAAAAAAAAAAAAAAAAAAAAAGCAGACTCTCAGGCCTAGCCCCTGACGTACTAACTCATAAACTGCATTTTAACAAGACCCCCAGGTGATTCCTATGTACATCAAAGCCAAGAAGCACTACCCTAAGTAACTCCCGCTATGAATACACATACTAATGAGGGGGTCATGTTATGGTGAATTTAAAGGGTAGAACCACAGAAAGCTAGAACGCTGGACCAACTGCCAAGGTTCTGACTAGTAGAAATATTGTAGCTCAGGTAGTCAACATGCTGAACAAGATAACTTTTCTTTTTGTGTTTTTCCTTTTGTAAACCTAAGGATAAAGAAAAAAATAAATGTCCAAGATTCACTTACCCATTGATAGATGTTCTAGACATAAACAGGCTAAAAACAGACGACACAAAAGAATGATATAATTGGATAAATAGCCAGCCCGATTTCTCAATGCTGTTGTTTAAGAAGATCTGTGTTCCTTGATCAAGGTAACTCTGAACAAAGACAGCCTGGAGTGATTCGCATAATTTCTCTCTGTTGCACACATACCACTAAAAAAAAAAAAAGAAGAACAAAAATTAAAACACACAACTGAAGTGTCACCTAAGAAATCCAAAAACAAAAAACCAGAAGACTAAATCAAATCTAAGATTTCCAAATATTACCATCTCATGATACTCTGAGAATAATCATTTCGTATACTCACATAACCTATAAAATATAAAGTACTTCTTCAGACCATGACTTCTCATTTAATTCTCTTACAGCCCTCAAGGTAGGTAGAGTGGGTGAGGGAAGGGTGGAGAGGCTTTTGGGTCATTCAGCTTAGTAAGCAGCAGAACCAGACCACAGTTCAGGCACTCGGACTCCCAGCCCAGTGCTTCAGTCACTGTACCCGAGATTTAGAAAGCTCTGCTGGCCTCTCTTTCACTGAGATTCAACATCAGAAGGCAAACAGCTAGCAGTATCCTTGTTTTTAGACAAGAAAACAGTCACATAACCCAATGCCTTAACTCCAAATCACCAAACAAACCCAAATAGAATTTAACACTCCAGTGACCAGATTAAGTTGCCTTTCTTCTTGTGGGCTATGTAAAAGAGAACTTTAGAAATCCTGAAGTATGCTTTACAAATAGGTCATATGACATTCTTACAGAGGCAACATGTGCTCAAGAAAGATTAAGAAGTTACTTAAGGTCATACTGCAATCAATGAGAAGACCAAGTAGTAATATGCTAAGAACCAGATTTCCAGGAATCGGCTCTACCCAGAATCCACATTCTAGAACAAAATTCAAAGAGCTTCACCTGTAGATGAAATTTAATCTTTCATAATAAATGAGTTGGCATACCAGAGAGGTGGGGAAGCAGACTGTACGTCAGCTTTAGCGTCAGCCTCACAATCAAGTCCCGGCTCTGCCCTTCCTATGTGAGCTCAGACAAATCACTTAATCTCTGAGCCTCCATTCATTTGCAGACTAGAGACGTCACTGGGGTCTATCTATCCTGGTAGGGTACGATGAGGATTAAACAAGATAATGTAGGCAAGTCCTCAACATAATACAAAGCACATAGTGAGAATCCTACAATAATAATAGCAATGAGATTCCTCTAACATAGCCTGATAAATAAGAATAAGCCCGTTAAGTACAGTGATGAAACTAAAAGTATATCAGTTATTATTAACCCATTATCTGCCATGAAACACAAATTTTTCCCAGTCAATTGGCCAAGAGTAATTTGCTTCCCCCTGACAAATATGACGTTTTATCAGCGGTAGACGTCCCATAAGTGCTTGCACAATTGATGGACCAGCTTTACAGTCATCCTAAGCTTACTAAATGTTCAGTGAAATCTTAAGTAACATTCCTGATGCTAACGTTAAAAGGAACTAGTTACAAATCAACACAAACAAACAGGCACATTAAATTTCAGAGATTAATCATTTTACAAACTCTGTTCCCTAAATTGGGTAAACCAAGCCTTTCCAGTAGTGGACTGATTTGTGCTAATTTGCCATTTCATCACAGTTATCAAAACTGCTTGGACTTTATATATAAAACTATTTTTATTTTTCCTACTCTATATGACAAGCTATGAAGCTTTTTACATTCACTGCCTACATTTTTTTCCCTTGGTCTGAAAATGTTCTTGCTTAATGATTTTCTAATTCTTAATACTTATTGTGCCTGAAGTTATGCTCCAGTGCAGGTCATAAACCGTTTTTTATTATACTCATGACCTCCTGGTGCACGTTCTGAACTCTGTAATATGGAGGCCACTCTGACTTTTATTTATTTTTTATTCTCTGAAATGGCTAATCAAGATGAAAACCATCACCTTGATAACAGGCAATCAGGTACATTCTATTAATGTGGATCAGAAGTCATTCAAGTGAAACAGAGGAGCTAAGAATTCCTTGGCATTCACTTGTAAATAGACTAGAACAACAATAGATTCTGACTTCCAGAACCAAGCAGGAACTGGCACCATTAGCTTCAAATAGTGCTTTCAAGCACCAAGAGGAAAACTCAAGTTTTTAATAGCATTTTTCTCAATTCATCAACATTAACACGTGTGGTTGAACCTTTATTGTCACACAGGTCTTTCAGGAAAGAAACTGCTTATTGAACAGAACGTGCTACAGAACAAAAATAGAGCAAAGCTCTTCTCTTTAAAAAGAAAGGTGAAACGTATGTCCTTTCTGACCATTTGCATGACACAAATGTCAATTTCACAGCAGCATTGTCAGAAAGTGAAAACAAGTCAAATGTCCATCAAATGGTGGATAAGCAAGATGTGATAACAGATTCATATAAAATAATAGCATATTCTGCCATACAAAGGAATGAAGCACTGCTCCATGCTCCAGCATGGATGAACCTTGACAACATTATGCTAAGTGAAATAAGTCAGTCACAAAAGACCACATACTGTATAATTCCACTTACATGAAATGTCTTGAATATGCAAATCCAGAGATAGAAAGTAGATAGTAGATTGTGGCTGCCAGGGGCTGGGGAGCTGGGACAATGTGGAGTAGCTGCTAATGGACATGAGGTTTCTTTTTGGTGTGATGAAATGTTCCAAAATTAATACTGGTGATGGCTGCACAATTCTGTGATTATACTAAAAATCAATGAATTATACTCTTTAAAAGGATAAATTTCATGGTGTGTGAATTATATCCCAATAAAGCTGTTTTTTTAACACACACACACACCCCTCCCTAAATATGCAGGTGGCAGTCAGATCTTCCAGAAATTAAAAGTGGCCTGAAAACATAAGTAACCTAGCAAACCTCTTAAAATGCAAATTTTAAATGCAAATCTGATCACATCACTACCCTGCTTAACAGGAATCTTAGGATAACATCCAAAATGCTTAATATGGCTTACAAGGCCCTGAACGATTTTTGTTCATTCTGTGTCTCCAGCCTCACCTCATGACATTCCCTACCAACCCATGACCCCTGGACCCTCACTCCATCACACTGCTCCACCCCTTCGTTTTTTTTTCTGGAAGGCCCCTTTCCCGTGGCTGTCTCACATGGTATTTGCTCTGCCCTCCGACATTTCCCACCATCTAACCCACTCTCTCTTCACCTGGTTCGTTCAACTTCAGCCTAAATATTTCCTAGGTATATTTTCTTTTCAAAGGAAAATATACCTAGGAAAGGCTAGGCTAGGCCCCCTGTTCTAATACCCTTTCATACATCCCATTTGTTCGTTTGGTAATATTTACAATCTCTGAATTGAATAATTGTAGACAATCGCATGTTCAGTGCCTATCTTCCCAGGTAGACTGAGAGCTTCATAAAGGCAGAGAAAATGAATGGCTTCAGTGCCTGGCACAGATACAGACAAACAATAAATGTTCATCAACAGGCAGCCTAAACAGAATTTGGAGTTTCTAACAAAGTCCTAGAGGAAACATAAGGATAACCACAGAGACTGCTGCCATGGGGTTTCTGTCAATTTCTCAAACCCTGCAAGGCCTTGCTTAAACCTAATTTTGCAAACAGCGGTTAAAGCTACCCACTCACCACAAAATTGCATTACCACAAGCAAGGAAGCAAGCAATGAAGGAAGACACCAACTGAGCACCTATCATGCACCAGGCACCAAGCCAAGTGCTTTACATTTCATTTACCACCTTGCAATTTCTGAACAAATGGGAAGCATAGGGTCCCTAAGCAGCTCTAGCTGTTTCAAGCTCCTGCTCCAGGTACGTGTTGTTTTATAAGCGTTTCTTTCAAAGAAGCTTCTCTTCACTTAACTCTACCCAGTGTGTCTGCTAAAGAAAAGAAAGCAGGACTATCCTGCCAATTAAACTGAACTACATGTGTATAGAGAAAAGATAATCTGGTCTAGATAGTAACTAAAGTCCTGTAAGCCAGGGTTTCTTAGCCTTCACACTACTGACATCTGGAGCTGAACGATCCTTTGTTATAGGGGCTGACCTGCACATTGTAGGATGTTTAGCAGCATTCCTAGTGCCTACCCATCAGGTTACAGTGGCACTAGCCCAAATGACAGCCCAAAATGTCCCAGGCATTGCCAAATGTCCCCTGGGAGGCAAAACTGCCACTGCTTGAGAACTCATACATGGACTTACCCACAAAATGTTACTGTACTGACTCTCCAGTAGTGTTTCCCACTATCCCAGCTTAACTATGGTCTAGGGACTCCAGCTGACTGAATTAAAAGATGGACTCGCTGGCCTCAGAGAACTTACATTCCAGAGTGAAAATAAAATCAGAAACCAAGGGAAACAAGTAATGTGACTATGATCTTGGCAACGAGCTTCAGAGCCTTAAAGGAGCAGTCACCTTGCCCTTAAGGTGAAATACCAAGGAGAGAGAAAATCTGCAGGAACCCCTTTAATCCAATGGGCAGGACTCCTGGTTTCACCTCTCTCCAAAGAACCAGCTTAGATAAAAAGCTACGCTGAGCTCGCAGCACTGGGTGGTTTGTCTGTAGGCTCCTGTGTACTTTCAAGCAGGTGAGTTCTTCGTTTTTGTTTTTTTTGAGACAGAGTCTTGCTCTGTCGCCCAGGATGGAGTGCAGTGGTACGATCTAGGCTCTCTGCAACCTCTGCCTGCTGGGTTCAAGCAATTCTCTCACCTCAGCCTCCCAAGCAGCTGGGATTACAGGCACCCACCACCCCGCCTGGCTAATTTTTGTATTTTTAGTAGAGATGGGGTTTCACCATGTTGGCCAGGTTGGTCTTGATCTCCTGACCTCAGGTGATCTGCCTGCCTCCGCCTCGCAAAGTGCTGGGATTATAAGGCGTGAGCCGCCACGCCCAGCCGCAGGTGAGTTCTTTAAATGTGTGCTCCTTAAAGACTACAGAGACAAAGGTGCACAGGCAAGAACAAAGTACTATGCTCATTAAGTTCACACACTGACAGGACTACATGCCCACTCTACTGTGAGGCTGGACTCCTTGGCTGGAGCCTACCATGTCTGAAAAAGCGTCTTATTAGCATCTGCCTTTAAAGCTCACTCAAATGTTGTTCGATCTAAATAAACAAGGGAATCTTTTAAATGACAAACTCTAATCAAATGAGAATGATTCCACTCAGTCATCTGCTGATGCCAAGTACAGAACTGGATGTGATAACTAAACATAACATCTAAAAATTACAGTAAATAGCAATATTCTCCCTACTGGCAACACAACTGCAAAGATACTAATAATTGGCCAGGCAGGTGGCTGCCAGGCGTTTGGAATGCATGTCTGACAGTATTCGCCAACCGAAGTGATTAAATATTAGGTCATACTGTCTTAAAAATTTCCTGGCTAGCTATGGTGGCTCACACCTGTAATCCTAGCAATTTGGAGGCCCAGGTGGGCATATCACTTGAAGTCAAGAGTTCAAGACCAGCCTGGCCAACATGGTGAAACCCCGTCTCTACTAAAAATACAAAAATTAGCCAGGCGTGGTGGCAGGCACCTATAATCCCAGCTACTTGGGAGGCTAACGCAAAAGAATCACTTGAACCAGAGAGACGGAGGTTGTAGTGAGCACAGATTGTGCCACTGCACTCCAGCCTGGGCAACAAAGCAAGACTGTCAAAAAAAAAAAAAAAAAAACAAATTCTCATTAAGCCCATGAACTCCTCCTAACATTTATATATAACCTTGGTTGATGAATCACTTGTTCAAAGTAGGAATGCAATTTTCCTATAAAATTATATTTGCTAATCAGACCAAAGAATATGGTTAAAAGTTTTTCTGAAATTATTTTTGGAGTTTATCAACTAATCAAACATGTGATATATAACATATTCAAAATACAACATTCCCAAAATAAAGGATTTAAGCACACTAGCAGAGTCAGAAAGTAATTTTAAAAACTGACTGATTTTAGATAATGTGGTATAATAAAAAATACATATTTGATCTTTGTCCCAGGTTCCTGATAGAGAGTTCCTAAAACCCTTGGGGAATCTCAGCGTGATTAAGAGTATGTTTTGTATGCTAACAGGATGACTCCTGATAGTGGTGGGAGACCCAGACAGCTTCAGGATGGGGACCAGGATGTGGGTATAAGGTTCAAACTTTCAGCCCCACCTTCCAATCTCCAAGGATGAGAAAGGAGTTGAAGACTGAGTCTAATCATGCCTACATAATGACACCCCTAAACTATGGGGTCCTGGGAGCTTTTAGGTTGCTGAATAAATACATTGATATGATGGTTGGGTGGCTCATCAGAGGAAAGAGAAACTCTACACCACCTCCCACACCTCACCCTATGCACCTCTTCCACTTGGCCGTTCCCCAGTTGTATCCTTTGTAATAAACCAGTAAACCTAGGTAGTTTATTATTATTATTATTATTATTATTATTATTTTGAGACAGAGTCTCGCTCTGTCGCTCAGGCTGGAGTGCAGTGGCGCCATCTCAGCTCACTGCAACCTCCACCTCCAGGGTTCAAGCGATTCTCCTGCCTCAGCCTCCCCAGTAGCTGGGATTACAGGCACGTGCCACCACGCCCAGCTAATTTTTTTGTATTTTTAGTAGAGACCACGTTTCACTGTGTTAGCTAGGATGGTCTTGATCTCCTGACCTCGTGATCCATCCGCCTCAGCCTCCCAAAGTGCCGGGATTACAGGCATGAGCCACCGCGCCCGGCCCCTAAGTGTTTTCCTAAGTTCTATGAGTCATTCTATTATAGGAAATTATGGGGTAGAATGGGGTAGAGTGAAGGTAGAGTTGTGGGAACTCCCAAATTTGTTCAAGGTGGACAAAAGCACTGGTAGCCTGGGGACTCAGGACTTGCAGCTGGCCTCTGAAGTGAGGGCAGTCTTGTGGGACTGAGCCCTTAACTCTGTAAAGCGTGACCCTAACTCCAGGTAGTTAGTGTCAGAACAGGATTGAACAATTAAACACCCACTTGGTGATGGAAAATTAGAGAATGGCTGATGTCAGAAAAAAAAGACAATACATGTAAGAATCTTTTTTCAACTTTAAGCCTTAAAAAAGGCATGCACAAACCAGATAAAGGCCAGAACTTCAAGCATCTAATTCACAAACTGCAAAATCTTCAACTAGTGTTGTGCACACAGCTACCTAACTTCAGTGTCTACACAGAGGCCTCACTAGAATGAGGGCAGTTTCCTATTCAGAAGGCAAGCCTAGGCCAGGAGCAGTGGCTCATGCCTGTAATCCCAGCACTTTGGGAGACTGAGGCAGGAGGACTGCTTGAGGCCAGGAGTTTGAGACCAGCCTGGACAACATGGCAAGACCCTGCCTCTACAAAAGATTTAGAAGCTACTCAGGAGGCTGAGGCAGGAGGATGTACTGAGGCCAGGAGTTTGAGGCTGCAGTGAGATATGATCAGGCCACTGCATTCCAACTTGGGTGACAGAGCAAGAACTTGTTTCTCAAAAAAAAAATGAAGGCAAGCCTATTTTTACCACCCCTCAGACAACACAAGGTTTACTAGGAGGGGCATCATAAAGCAGTAGAAAATGTGTTGCCTTGAAACCAAAGCTGGGTGCAAAGCCCAACTCTATCATCCATTAACTCTGTGCCGGTGAGCAAGTCTCTTCTCTCTCTCAGCCTCACTCTTCTGTTTGTAAAGTGCAGATGATACCACCAACCTCCAAGAGTTCTATGTAGACTACTGGGGATAATATATTTGAAGTGCCTGGCACACAATAGAAGGCCAGTAGCTGTTCATATTTCCTTCCCCTTTCTCTCCAAGGCAAGGGCTGGTCAGAAGAGAAGTACAGTTGAAGGGAATGCCTAAAAACCACACTGCAGGTCTGGGCATCCAGCCATTCTCAAAAGAAATGGGTAATCAAAGACCCAAGGCATTCGGGGCTACCAAAAACAATCAGAAAAGCTCCACTGCTCAGGGTCTATGAACACAGAATCTTTTCTGAGTTGGCCAGACCAACTCCATCAACAGACCTTGACAGCTAAGGATTCAAAATTCACATTCTAAGATTTTACAATGCAATCAACTCAGTCCACACATTTCACCATGCACACCTTGCATTTAAGCACATCATAGGCGTAAATATTCAGACCATTCACCATTTTCCCACAAACAATATAAACCCAAACCAATAACCTCTTTATGTGAGATTTCAATATGTAGAGTGACAGGCACCCTCATACCCATGAGGGGAATCAATTAAAACAGATTAAATTCCTTCAGCTTTGATTTAATAACAAATTACTGGCAATCCTCATTGCAAATACTAAATACTCACTCCCCGTAGGACAGGATAATCCTAAAATTTTAACAAAGCTTCAGAGGGTCTACACAACAGAGCTTTTCACTGGAAGCTATTAGGGTCTTCTAGGGCACCTTCAAAGGGAAACATAAAGACTCCTGGTATATCCAGCACAAGAAAGAGATTCTAGTGTTCTGTGAAACTGAAGCAAACACTTGGGGTTTCAACACAGATTATGAGGAAGGAAAGAAATCCTTTCTGAAGTCTCTTTGGTATTCAGCTGCAAAGGCCTCCGGACTCTCGAAGGCAGTTCAGAGAAGGATGCCAATCCATCAGTGTCTGTCCGGCTTAGCTGGCTGACTATCCTTGAAGCATTGTTAACTCATGCCTGACTCCAGTCTGCCTCCACAAGGTAAGTGAGGGGTAAAGGGACAGGAAACACTCTGTCCTTTAGCACAGTGTTTGGCTCTGGCTATGCTGTCCAAGTATTTTTTCATTTGGGGGAAAAAAAGGATTTTAATTCTTTCTTGAATTCATCACTTGTGGCATAGCACAGTTCTGAGCTTATATAAGAAAGTGAAAAAAAAAAGTCACAAAAATATACACATACTTGCAATTTTAAGTTACACCTTAATAATTCCAGATATTGAATGTTATCTGTGCTTTTAAAAAATCTTGCAGTATGTCACCTGGAGAAATCGTTGTGGTTTCGTTCAGCAAGTTCTATGACAATTTTTTCACTCCATCAATTGAGAAGCTACTGAACGGCTATTATTACCAAGAACCTGGGGCCTAAGGGTCCTTTCAAAGTTTCAGTAGCTCCATAATAGTTGCATTAACTTTAAGCGCTAGGTGCAATGCATCAAAAAGAATAGATCCTAAGTTTTTTGTTGTTGTCTTTTTAAATTCTGAGCCTGCCGACATTGAAAAGTGACGATATCTACTAGTTTCTCACTGCCTGCCTCTATTTCTTCCCAGTGAGTCAATCTACCCACCCTGCAACCTGTGATTAAGAATATGCTGTTGGAGGCTGGGTGCAGTGGCTCACTCCTGTAATCCCAGCACTTTGGGAAGCCGATGTGGGTAGATCACTTGAGGCCAGGAGTTCAAGACCAGCCTGGCCAACATGGTGAAGCCCTGTCTCTACTAAAACTACAAAAATTAGCCGGGTGTGCTGGCACATGCCTGTAATCCCAGCTACTGAGAGGCTGAGGCACGAGAATTGCTTGAACCCAGGAGGTCGAGGCTGCAGTGAGCTGAGATTGTGCCACTACACTCCAGCCTGGGTGACACAGTGAGACCCTGTCTCCCAAGAAAAAAAAAAAAAATAGCTGTTTGTTAAGGAAGCTGGGAGTTTCTCTTGGAAAAATTCTTTATTCTGTAAGAAGCCACGTAGTAAATGTTTTAGGCTTGCAGGCCATACAGTAGCAAATATGCTGCTGTTGTAGCCAGGGAGCTCATAGACCACAGGTAAATGAATGTGGTAGTTCTCTTTCAATAAAACTTTATTTGTGGGCTGGGTGTAGTACCTCACGCCTGTAATCCCAGCACTTTGGGAGGCCCAGGAAGAAGGATCACTTGAGGTCAGGAGTTCGAGACCAGCCTAACCAACATAGTGAAACCCCATCTCTACTGAAAACTACAAAAATTATCTGGGTGTGGTGGCGTTCACCTGTAATCCCAGCTACTCGGGAGGCTGAGACATGAGAATTGCTTGAACCTGGGAGGCAGAGGTTGCAGTGAACCAAAACTGGGCCACTGCACTCCAGCCTGGGTGACAGAGCGAGACTCCATCTCAAAAAAAAAAAAAACTTTGTGGACGCTGAAATAAATTTGAATTTCATAAGTGAAACTTCATGTATTACAAAACGTTATTTTGATATTTTCTTGGTAACCATTTAAAAATATAAAACTATTCTTATTTCATAGGCTGTAAAATAAGTCTGTGAGACCAATCTGGCCTCCCAGCCACTTCCCTGCTCTAAGTGAAACCCTGCTTCTTGCTTGCCCAAAGTGAAACATAATCCCAGTTTTGAAGCTAGCACACCAAACCAAGTTACTAAAATGGCACTGCTACTACAGTTTTAGAGCAGCTTTAGCCCAAAGGAGCCTTGCCTCTCCAAACTATACTAACAAAATAGCCATTTTTAACGAATAAACATTGCCCAAGATCTCTCTTTTAACCACAGAATCCTCCATCATAATTCCTTAATAAAATAACCAGAAGGAAAACTTTTGCTAAGTATGGTTCAATCAAATCCACAACCCTACTTTTATGCAACTCCAAAAGAACCAGATGTGGCTGGCTATGGAACTCACACACCCAACTGAACACTTAGAAGACCTTGTATAAAACTATTAATCTGAAGGAGGAAAAACAGTTACAGTTACTTCACAAGCAACGAAGTTGTAAGGCAAACCCAGGATCCTGGAATATTAAGTGGAAAACAAATTATCAACTCAGCCACAGTGCAGAAAGGACAGTTTCCTACTTTATCTCATGGTGGTTTCTACACACCTTTCTTCTGTTCATTTTAATCTTTATTCATGCACGATTATTTTCATAATATGAATGTATTCATGTCAAAATAATGTCTGGATTCATTATTCTAAGGAAAAGAGTTGACCCGTCCCCCACCTATTCAGAAAACACCATATTAAGTCTTCAGCCTAAAGAAATTATCTGCTGAATTGTTAGTGAAGGGACACACACACACACACAGAGAATATAAATACGGTATCTGAAATAAATGTATCTGAAACCAGTGTTAGTTTTCATTAGAACTTAACAGATTCAGCTTTTAAAAGGTACACAATTAGAAAGTATCCTCTGCTGGGAGATATTCTGAGACTATGTCTACAGCGGCAATTCCGCCTCCATACAAATCACGGTGTTGAAATAGTGTTTCAATTTTTAAAATAAGTGCAATTCTTTTATGAGCACTGAAAACCTATCAAGTGGCTGCAGTAGGGGTAATCATGATAAGTGTTATAAATACCAATAGCTAAGAGACTCAACCATAATCCTCCATCAATGGAGATAAATCGCTTTTTCTCCTATCCAGGACCTTATTTCTATCAACTGCTTAAAAATGTTAAAAATGACATTTCTAATTCATTGTCTACACCACTGTTCCATATGTGACATTCTGATAACTGTACAGTTAACGGTACAGTACCTTTGAGTTGTCTCTATAAGAATGAACTAGTGTAAGTAAATAATCCACAGGAATAAATGTGGTTTTGCAATTTAAGTTTACATACATTCCTAACCATATCATACAAGTGATCAATGATACTGATATTGCACCTAACAAACTGCAATGGCTGGAGGCTTTCAAAAAAATTTACAGAAATTTAGGATTCCCTTAAAAATAGAAAAAAGCCCAATATAAATATTACTAAAAACTAAATGCTACTTTTCTAAATTGCTCTATCTCCTTCTTAGACAAGTCTCTACCCTCATTAAAACACATGAAATCAACCTGGGTGTAAATTCTCTCAACACCTGGCATAATAAAAAAGTAATGTAGGAAAATGAGAAATGTATGAAAATGATGAGACACAAGATGATATAGAGAATAATTAATGCTCTATGGAAAAGCAAAATGTATTATAAATGCTAGCTATGACGAGCCAACACTCTGGCAGAGTTCAAAAGCCTCTTTTCAATGAATTTAACATTAACTGCAAACTATGTTAAGGTCATATACGAAATATCTCACTTAATTCTACAGTTAACCTGTACACGTTTAAGTGGCGCAAGACTGAGCTAATGAAAAGCCTACCTACCCGGTCACAGCGTAACGCTCACGATGCATAACTAAAACTCCCTCCCGTCCCGTTCTGTTTTAAAAACCCTTCCTGTAAAACTTGCATAATCTTCCTCCTCATCACACACAATCTTTCTAGCAGGCTGACTAAATCCAAGTTTAAAGGAGATCTCTGCTAGGCAGGAGGGGAAGGTTCCGTAGGATGGTAGCGACAACCTGTCAAACCCATTTTTTAAGCGCTTAGGGAGAAATGTCACCCCAATCAGCCTGGAGAGTTCAATGGCTTGCAATGTACAGTTACATTTCTTTACGACCCTTTGTACGTTCTGGGATTCAACGAGACAAAAAGAGGGGCTGGCTTTTCGTTTTGTTTCTCGGGGATAATGGATCTGGCCGGGTCTCTTCAGTCTCAGGCCTCGGTGCCAGGCGGGCGCCCCTGGCCACGCTCTGGTCCCAAAGTTCCCCAGTCCTGCCGCCGGGCGTCCGCAGTCACCGCCCGGGACCCTGGAACAATGCGGGGCTCCGGGCCGCTCACGATCGGGCCCGGGAGGCCATGCCCCGCCTGCGCCGCGGAACAAAAGGCGCTCGCGGGGCCGCGGCCGGGTGCCCGGGGCTCGCGGAGTCGACGCCCGGCGGGGAAGGCGCGGGGAAAACTTTCCGAGGGGCCGAGGCGGAGGGGCGAGGGCCGGGCCGCCCCCTCGCGGAGCCGCGCCGCACAATAGCCGGGCCCAGCGCGGGAAGGCCGGGCCGCCACGCCCCCGCCCCGGCCCCGGCCCCGGCCCCGGCCCGTACCTGGTGGTTCTCCTTCCTGCCGCCCGCGGCCGCCGCCGGCCCGCCCGGGCCGCTCGTCATGTTCACGTACAGGGAGCGGGTGAGCGGGCTCCGCAGCGTCCACATCCTCCGCGCCAGCCACACGGACGCCAGGCTCAGGCACAGCCAGCCCGCCAGCAGTCTCATCGGGGGCCGCGGCCGCTCGCTCGGATCACCGCCGGCGCCGGGGCGAGGAGGAGGAGGCACCGCCGCCTCCGGCCACCGCCGCCACCGCCCCAGCTCGAGCCATCGCGGCCGACTTGCCCATCCAGCCCCCTTCAGGGCAGAGGCTGGGGGTGGGGAGGAGCAGCCGGCGCGCAGCCTCGGCACCTCCCCCTTCCCTTTCGGCCGCGGAACGCCGGTGCCCCCTGCACCAGTTTCCACCCGGAGCACTTACGAGCGGCCGCGGCGCTTCCTCCCCCGGCGCCCTCCCTCCGTCCAATGAGCGGGCCGCTGGGAGGCGGGACAAAGGGAGCGCGCATCCGCCCGGAGCGCGTTCTCGTGTCTCGGCCTTGCCTCGGCCTTGCCTCGGCCTCTAGTAATGGCGGAGGTGGTTTTAATTCTTTTGAGGGCTGAGGAGACCACTTCCGAAGGCGGTAACTGCAGCCTCCCTGCCCCTCCAAGGTGGTGCTGAAAGGATCTCTAGTCTTTCTTCGCCTTAGTCGTTACCTCTCGAACCTCATCCCACTCGACGGCGGGACTTTGACAGGGTCGTGCAGTTAACCCCGGGGGCGCAAAGAGGGGAGTCATTCCTTTTGTGCATCCTGACACTCACAGGTTCTTCCCGGAGACGAATGCTGCCAGTGCTGGTTACCCGCTCGCATGCGTAGTTTCCAGTTTACATTTAGAACCGACCTGCCAGACTCCCTCCTCTACTCTCCCCACCACCACGACCCGCCTGCCCCGTTCCCCAAGCCTGAGAAGTTGCTGGCTACGTGTTTCTATAAGGAATGAGTGAAAATTCTGCCTTTTGGGGAAGCTACCGCAGCTGGGGTACCCACAAGTAATGTTTTAGATGTATTGATGGCCCTGCCCAAGAATGAAGACCTGAAGTTAGACTGCTTGGCTGCCTTGTGTCCTTGAATTAGCACAGGGAAGTTGGACCCAACACTCTTAGAGTGAACTCAGCTCTGGGAGCAGTGTTTAACCCGGATATTTATTTGATCATTTATAACACAAGGAGACCTAGCAACATTTCAGAACTGAAGGGTTAGTTACACTGTGTTCCTGTCTGCAGTTCTTCCTGCTATTATCCAAGCCACAATTAAGGAGTAACATTTCGTGGGAGTCCCTAACTTTAATACTTTCCTAGGTTTGTTTGGAAAGTGCTTTTAATTTAACTGCACCAGAAATAATGTAAGTGTGTCTAAGTTCAAAACAAAAGAAGTAAGCCTTTTGGTTAATTCAATGTTGCACATCAGAGATTTTCATTTATGAAACAGGGGTGGTGAGCCACAGATGGGGAACAAAATCATTCCTTACCCAACAGCTTTTTTTTTTTTTTTTTGAAACGGAGTGGAGTCTTGCTCTGTCTCCAGGCTGGAGTTCAGTGGCTCGATCTCGGCTCACTTCAAACTCCGCCTCCCGGGTTCAAGCAATTCTTCTGTCTCAGCCTCCCGAGCAGCTGGGACTACGGGTGCGCGCCACCATGCCCAGCTAATTTTTGTGTTTTTCGTAGAGACGGGATTTCACCATGTTGGCCAGGATGGTCTCCATCTCTTGACCTCGTGATCCGCCTGCCTCGGCCTTCCAAAGTGCTGGGATTACAGGCGTGAGCCACCGCGCCTGGCCCAACGGCTCTTTTATTAGCTTTTAAGAATCTCAGCTTGGCACCTTTGGCTAACAAGGATATCTTGTTGCCTAATGTAACAGGCTGTAACAACAAACAAAAAGGCACAGGGTGGGTGGGGGCCGGTATTCTGTGTTCTCTCGTTCCAATATACTCCCTGACTGCTTCCTGCCAAAACCCCGAAGAGCCCAAGCCTTACTAAATGTAGTTCAAACCTCTAGTGGTCCTGGCCCAAATCATCAAAAAGGAACTATGTTAGCAAGTCCAATAACTGTTTATTTACTATGTCACCTCTCCTTCCTGTCTCTTAGGATCAGTGTAACAGACAAAGCAACTCTGTCACAAAAGGAAGCCTTCGTCTTTTTAAAGTGGGGGTGAAAGCAGCAGGAGTGCATAAAATGGCATATTTCCTTTCTGAAGACAAAGGAGACAAAAAGGTATGCCCCAGCTATAGAGTGAGACCACATAGCTGTAGCTCAGAGACTGCAAAATGTTATCAGATGAACAAGCAAGTAGATGGCTGCTGTAGTCAGAAGGATTTTGGGGTCAGTTGACTGCCATGAAGCCTAACAGCTCAAAGGAGCAGATTTTGTTTTATATCTGAGCAGCTGGCCTGGAAAAATAAATCACTCATACATTTAAAATACTCTATAATAACCACAAAACACTCAAACCCATGCTATTTACATTTAGCAGGCAAGGAAGAAACCAGAGCATCCGATGATCAAATGATTTGCCTGAAGGTAGCAGAGCAAATTCAATAGCTGACCTTTTCATAGAACTTGGTATCCCAGCTCGTGGTCTTTCGATCCATCTAAGAAGCTTTGCTGTCCCTTCTCAGAGAGCCTCCTGAATTACAAATGAGGAGGAAGGAAAACAGCAAGAGTAAATATACGAAGCAGAAGTTCAGATTGCCCACTGGGGACAGCAACCATTCCTTCATCTACTAGAATGTCACTGCCGTATATTAAAACCTCAATTATCCATAATGGAGACGGGAAGAGGCAAGATAACACAAAAAGCCAAATAGGAGCCAATACTGGTTCTAACATGATCTTGAGATGCAGTTAGTGATATTCAAAAGACACACAAATGACCCTCTGCACCGAACTCTGCTCATTGACCCCAGGTATCCCACTTGGGTCACAGCCCTGTACACAGGCCCAAAATTTTGTCGGGATCACTTTCCTATCTAGATCTCTAGGCAAAGGCTTTTTGTTATTGTTGTTCTTTGAAGTTACAAAGCTTGGCATTTTCATATTCTCTTTTCAATTACAAAGTATCATGTTAAGAGAATCCACAAGCAGAGAGTTTGGATCTATACAAAACCTATTGATGATTGTTATCTCTTTGAAGAGATAATGATTTAAAAAGAACTATATAGACCAGGCAGGGTGGCTCATGCTTGTAATCCCAGCACTTTGGGAAGCCAAGGCAGGTGGATGGCTTGAGCCCAGGAGTTCAAGGCCAGCCTAGGCAACATGGAGAAACCCTGTGTCTACAAAAAATACAAAAATAAGACAGGCGTGGTGATATGCACCTGTAGACCCATCTACTCAGGAGGCTGAGGTGGGAGAATCACCTGAGCCTGGGAGGCTGAGGTTGCAGTGAACTGAGATTGTGCCACTGCACACCAGCTTGGGTGACCCTGCATCAAAAAATAAAAATAAAAATAAAAATAACTCATATAATCACTTTTTTTTCCGGAGATGGAGTCTTGCTCTGTTGCCCAGGCTGGAGTGCAGTGGCATGATCTCGGCTTGCTGCAACCTCTGCCTCCCGGGTTCAAGCAATTCTCCTGCCTCAGCCTCCCGAGTAGCTGGGATTATAGGCGCCTGCCACCACACCCGGCTATTTTTTGTATTTTTAGTAGAGATGGGGTTTCACCATGTTGGCCAGGCTGGTCTCAAACTCCTGACCTCGTGATCCGCCTGCCGCAGCCTCCCAAAGTGCTAGGATTACAGGCGTGAGCCACTGCACCTGGCCATAATCATGTTTTTATGGACAGATATTTTTTATGCTTCTTAATGTTGTTTTGTATACCTTCAGAGAAAGATACAGCTTTTTCCCAGTATATTCAATAGAATATGTCCTGTAGTTATTAAGCAATGAGCACCTCTAACAAAATTAGCAAATGTACTCAACAATTTGTTTAATTAATTAATGTAGGAGATTTTTATCTGAATTTAGTTGATACAATTTCAGTCCTATGCAGTGATATCACTGTGGGCTCCAGTTGATGAATTCTAAGTCAAGGCAAAACTGCAGACAGCTTTAAAAAAAAAAATTAGTAGCCTAGGCCAGGCACCATGGCTCATGCTTGTAATCCCAGCTACTCAGGAGGCTGATGCAGGAGAATTGCTTGAACCCAGGAGGCAGAGGCCGCAGTGAGCCGAGATCATGCCACTGTGCTCCAGCCTGGGCAACACAGTGAAACTCCATCTCAAAAAAAAAAAAAAAAAAAGCCTCAAGTAGCAGAATTGAACCAGGGGTTAGAAGATGTTAGTAGGTGGCCAGGTGCAGTGGCTCACACCTGTAATCCCAGCACTTTGGGAGGTTGAGGTGGGTGGATCACGAGGTCAGGAGTTTGAGACCAGCCTGGCCAACATGGTGAAACCCCGTCTCTACTAAAAATACAAAAAAAAATTAGCCAGAGGTGATGGCCTGCACCTGCAATCCCAGCTACTCATGAGGCTGATGCAGGAGAATTGCTTCAATCTGAGAGGTGGAAGTTGCAGTGAGCCGAGATCACACCACTGCACTCCAGCCTGGGTGAGACTCCATCTCAAAAAAAAGAAGACGTTAGTAGCAAATACAAGTAACACCGTGTGCTTCATTGGAGAACTCCCAGTGCTACTCATTAGCATAGTAGTTTATCATCTGCACTTTGAGCCAGACTATCTGGGTTTTAAGCTGGGCTCTATGCTTCTTGATTATGCAATTTGAGGCAAATTACTTGACCTCTACATGTCTGTTTCCTCACCTGTAAAATGGAAATAATAATAATGGTTACCTATTTCATAAGGATGCAGTGAATATCATGTTATATACTCTAAATATAAAGGGCTTAATAAGTGCCTCAACATTTAGTAAACACTCAAAAAATGTTCATTTGTTTTCACTTTAACTTCGGTAAATCAGCCTCATCTGAGCCTCTCTTTCCTCATCTGTAAACTAAGAGCCATGGTTCTGAGCTGTCTGCTTCACAAGACATTTGTGAGAATTAGATGATCTGAGAGTTTTTTAAACTGTAAAACATCAACCAAAGTTATCATAATAAAGATGCTCAGTCCTAATGTAAAATGTCCACGTGAGGGATCTAGGTGGCCATCCTGTAAGAATCTAATGTCTGATGATCTGTCAGAGACTTTGGTCTCTGCAAAGCCACTCTCCGTAAAACATTCTCTTAGAACCCATGATGATAGCATCTCTTAATAACGTGTCTATCTTCACACATGTGTCTATCCGAATGACATTTCAAAGTGAGTGGGGAAAAGAATATAAAACATAAAACTAGGCCGAGGTGGGAAGATCATTTGAGGCCAGGAATCCAAGACCAGCCTGGACAACATGTTGAAACCCCATCTCTACTAAAAATACAAAAATTAGCTGGGTGTGGTTGTGCAGGTACTTGGGAGGCTGAGGCATGAGAATCACTTGCACCCAGGAAGCAGAGGTTGCAATGATCTGAGATCGCACCACTGCACTCCAGCTTGGCTGACAGAGCAAAAGTCTGTCTCCAAAAACAAAGTAAAACAAATAAACACAGAACTATAAAAAAAAAAATTCAAACCTAAAAGCAAAATCAGCTGGGCACAGTGGCTCATGTCTACAATCCCAGCACTTTGGGAGGCCAAGGCAGGCAGATGGCTTGAGCCCAGGAGTTCCACACCACCCTGGGCAACATGACAAAATCCTGTGTCTACCCAAAAAAAAAAAAAAACTACAAAAATTAGTTGGGTGAGGTGGTGTGTGCCTGTACACTCAGGAGGCTGAGGCAGGAGCATCAACTGAGCCCGGGAGGTCGAGGCTGCAGTGAGCCATGACCACAGCACTGCACTCCAGCCTGGGTGACAGCACAAGACCATGTCTCCAAAAATAAAATAAAAATCAGGGAGTAAACTCAAGTTACCTACTTGTCAAAAGATGCCTGTCTTTTTAGTAGGAAAGTCTTTTCCCCTCTGATATATAAAATTCTTCCCAGCTGGCTCACCTGTTTACCCAGTCTCTACCCGCCAGGGCATTTCACCTGCTTACAGGACCTTCTGAACTCCCATGATTTTCTCCCTCATCAGTCTCACATCTGTTTGAGGTTATGTCAGGAATATTAACCGAAAGACAAAGAAATGCCACTTTCACATATGCAATAAATATTTATTGGGTACATGGAATATACCAGGCCCTGGATTTACGGGAATAGAAAGCAAAATAAACACAATGTCTCACCTTCATAGAGCTTACCGTCTAGTAAGGAGATACCCAAATACATAATTACAAACTGCTGAGAGCGAGAAAGGATTTGTATACTGTTACGAGAACTTGGAGAGATCTGACTTAATTAGGGGTGGAGGGCATGGAGGAAGGAGAGTGTTCAGGGAAAGCTGCCTTGAGGAAATGTGCTTTGTGGTCATTTTGACATCCGCTGGCCAAACTTGAAAGCTTCCAGATTTCCCAAGTTCCTCCTGGACTACAGGTATCCCCAATAATTGTGACAACAGAAATGGAGATAATGCAGGACAGGCAAGCCCCAAAGTGGCGCTTAGCCCTCTGGGTTCTTGGCTTTATCAGGAAGGAGTTCAAAGGCAAGCCAGAGGTAGAAGAAACCAGCTGTATTGAATAGGCTGCAGGAACTCCATGACTGCTCCTGCAGAGCAGGGCTACCCCATAGGGAGAGAGTAGCAGCTGAGGGTAGTTTTGCAGCCATCTTTATACCCACTTTTTTTTTTTGAGACGGAGTCTCGCTCTGTCGCCAGGCTGGAGTGCAGTGGCACGATCTCAGCTCACTGCAACCTCCGCCTCCCAGGTTCAAGTGACTCTCCTGCCTCAGCATCCTGAGTAGCTGGGACTGCCTCAGCCTCCTGAGTAGCTGGGACCACAGGCATGCGCCACCACGTCCAACTAATTTCTCTTTTTTTTTTTTTAATTTTTTTTATTATTATTATTATACTTTAAGTTTTAGGGTACATGTGCACAATGTGCAGGTTAGTTACATATGTATACATGTGCCATGCTGGTGTGCTGCACCCATTAACTCATCATTTAGCATTAGGTATATTTCCTAATGCTATCCCTCCCCGCTCCCCCCACCCCACAACAGTCCCTGGTGTGTGATGTTCCCCTTCCTGTGTCCATGTGTTCTCACTGTTCAATTCCCACCTATGAGTGAGAACATGCGGTGTTTGGTTTTTTGTCCTTGCAATAGTTTACTGAGAATGATGATTTCCGATTTCATCCGTGTCCCTACAAAGGACATGAACTCATCATCTTTTATGGCTGCATAGTATTCCATGGTGTATATGTGCCACATTTTCTTAATCCAGTCTATCATTGTTGGACATTTGGGTTGGTTCCAAGTCTTTGCTATTGTGAATAGTGCCGCAATAAACATACGTGTGCATGTGTCTTTAAGCAGCATGATTTATAGTCCTTTGGGTATATACCCAGTAATGGGATGGCTGGGTCAAATGGTATTTCTAGTTCTAGATCCCTGAGGAATCGCCACACTGACTTCCACATTGGTTGAACTAGTTTACAGTCCCACCAACAGTGTAAAAGTGTTCCTATTTCTCCACATCCTCTCCAGCACCTGTTGTTTCCTGACTTTTTAATGATTGCCATTCTAACTGGTGTGAGATGCTATCTCACTGTGGTTTTGATTTGCATTTCTCTGATGGCCAGTGATGATGAGCATTTTTTCATGTGTTTTTTGGCTGCATAAATGTCTTCTTTTGAGAAGTGTCTGTTCATGTCCTTTGCCCACTTTTTGATGGGGTTGTTTGTTTTTTTCTTGTAAATTTGTTGGAGTTCACTGTAGATTCTGGATATTAGCCCTTTGTCAGATGAGTAGGTTGCGAAAATTTTCTCCCATTTTGTAGGTTGCCTGTTCACTCTGATGGTAGTTTCTTTTGCTGTGCAGAAGCTCTTTAGTTTAATTAGATCCCATTTGTCAATTTTGGCTTTTGTTGCCATTGCGTTTGCATTCTTATACACCAATAACAGAAAAACAGAGAGCCAAATCATGAGTGAACTCCTATTCACAATTGCTTCAAAGAGAATAAAATACTTAGGAATCCAACTTACAAGGGACGTGAAGGACCTCTTCGAGAACTACAAACCACTGCTGAATGAAATAAAAGAGGATACAAACAAATGGAAGAACATTCCATGCTCATGGGTAGGAAGAATCAATATCGTGAAAATGGCCATACTGCCCAAGGTAATTTATAGATCCAATGCCATCACCATCAAGCTACCAATGACTTTCTTCACAGAATTGGAAAAAACTACTTTAAAGTTCATATGGAACCAAAAAAGAGCCCACATTGCCAAGTCAATCCTAAGCCAAAAGAACAAAGCTGGAGGCATCATGCTACCTGACTTCAAACTGTACTACAAGGCTACAGTAACCAAAACAGCATGATACTGGTACCAAAACAGAGATATAGATCAATGGAACAGAACGGAGCCCTCAGAAATAACGCTGCATATCTACAACTATCTGATCTTTGACAAACCTGAGAAAAACAAGCAATGGGGAAAGGATTCCCTGTTTAATAAATGGTGCTGGGAAAACTGGCTAACCATATGTAGAAAGCTGAAACTGGATCCCTTCCTTACACTTTATACAAAAATTAATTCAAGATGGATTAAAGACTTAAACGTTAGACCTAAAACCATAAAAACCCTAGAAGAAAACCTAGGCATTACCATTCAGGACATAGGCACGGGCAAGGACTTCATGTCTAAAACACCAAAAGAAAAGAATTTTCAAACCAGAATTTCATATCCAGCCAAACTAAGCTTCTTAAGTGGAGGAGAAATAAAATACTTTACAGACAAGCAAATGCTGAGAGATTTTGTCACCACCAGGCCTGCCCTAAAAGAGCTCCTGAAGGAAGCACTAATCATGGAAAGGAACAACCGGTACCCGCCACTGCAAAATCATGCCAAATTGTAAAGACCATCGAGGCTAGGAAGAAACTGCATCAACTAACGAGCAAAATAACCAGCTAACATCATAATGACAGGATCAAATTCACACATAACAATATTAACTTTAAATGTAAATGGACTAAATGCTCCAATTAAAAGACACAGACTGGCAAATTGGATAAAGAGTCAAGACCCATCAGTGTGCTGTATTCAGGAAACCCATCTCACGTGCAGAGACACACATAGGCTCAAAATAAAAGGATGGAGGAAGATCTACCAAGCAAATGGAAAACAAAAAAAGGCAGGGGTTGCAATCCTAGTCTCTGATAAAACAGACTTTAAACCAACAAAGATCAAAAGAGACAAAGAAGGCCATTACATAATGGTAAAGGGATCAATTCAACAAGAGCTAACTATCCTAAATATATATGTACCCAATACAGGAGCACCCAGATTCATAAAGCAAGTCCTGAGTGACCTACAAAGAGACTTAGACTCCCACACAATAATAATGGGAGACTTTAACACCCCACTGTTAACATTAGACAGATCAACGAGACAGAAAGTTAACAAGGATACCCAGGAATTGAACTCAGCTCTGCACCAAGTGGACCTAATAGACATCTACAGAACTCTCCACCCCAAATCAACAGAATATACATTTTTTTCAGCACCACACCACACCTATTCCAAAATTGACTACATAGTTGGGAGTAAAGCTCTCCTCAGCAAATGTAAAAGAACAGAAATTATAACAAACTGTTTCTCAGACCACAGTGCAATCAAACTAGAACTCAGGATTAAGAAACTCACTCAAAACTGTTCAACTACATGGAAACTGAACAACCTGCTCCTGAATGACTACTGGGTACATAACGAAATGAAGGCAGAAATAAAGATGTTCTTTGAGACTAACGAGAACAAAGACACAACATACCAGAATCCCTGGGACACATTCAAAGCAGTGTGTAGAGGGAAATTTATAGCACTAAATGTCCACAAGAGAAAGCAGGAAAGATCCAAAATTGACACCCTAACATCACAATTAAAAGAACTAGAAAAGCAAGAGCAAACACATTCAAAAGCTAGCAGAAGGCAAGAAATAACTAAAATCGGAGCAGAACTGAAGGAAATAGAGACACAAAAAACCCTTCAAAACATTAATGAATCCAGGAGCTGGTTTTTTGAAAGGATCAACAAAATTGATAGACCGCTAGCAAGACTAATAAAGAAGAAAAGAGAGAAGAATCAAACAGACGCAATAAAAAATGATAAAGAGGATATCAGCACTGATCCCACAGAAATACAAACTACCATCAGAGAATACTACAAACACCTCTACGCAAATAAACTAGAAAATCTACAAGAAATGGATAAATTCCTCAACACATACACCCTCCCAAGACTAAACCAGGAAGAAGTTGAATCCCTGAATAGACCAATAACAGGCTCTGAAATTGTGGCAATAATCAATAGCTTACCAACCAAAAAGAGTTCAGGACCAGATGGATTCACAGCTGAATTCTACCAGAGGTACAAGAGGAACTGGTACCATTCCTTCTGAAACTATTCCAATCAATAGAAAAAGAGGGAATCCTCCCTAACTCATTTTATGAGGCCAGCATCATCCTGATACCAAAGGCTGGCAGAGACACAACCAAAAAAGAGAATTTTAGACCAATATCCTTGATGAACATTGATGCAAAAATCCTCAATAAAATACTGGCAAACAGAATCCAGCAGCACATCAAAAAGCTTATTCACCATGATCAAGTGGGCTTCATCCCTGGGATGCAAGGCTGGTTCAATATATGCAAATCAATAAATGTAATCCAGCATATAAACAGAACCAAAGACAAAAACCACATGATTATCTCAATAGATGCAGAAAAGGCCTTTGACAAAATTCAACAACCCTTCATGCTAAAAACTCTCAATAAATTAGGTATTGATGGGACGTATCTCAAAATAATAAGAGCTATCTATGACAAACCCACAGCCAATATCATACTGAATGGGCAAAAACTGGAAGCATTCCCTTTGAAAACTGGCACAAGACAGGGATGCCCTCTCTCACCACTTCTATTCAACATAGTGTTGGAAGTTCTGGCCAGGGCAATTAGGCAGGAGAAGGAAATAAAGGGTATTCAATTAGGAAAAGAGAAAGTCAAATTGTCCCTGTTTGCAGATGACATGATTGTATATCTAGAAAACCCCATTGTCTCACCCCAAAATCTCCTTAAGCTGATAAGCAACTTCAGCAAAATCTCAGGATACAAAATCAATGTACAAAAATCACAAGCATTCTTATACACCAATAACAGAAAAACAGAGAGCCAAATCATGAGTGAACTCCCATTCACAATTGCTTCACAGAGAATAAAATACCTGGGAATCCAACTTACAAGGGACGTGAAGGACCTCTTCAAGGAGAACTACAAACCACTGCTGAATGAAATAAAAGAGGATACAAACAAATGGAATAACATTCCATGCTCATGGGTAGGAAGAATCAATATCGTGAAAATGGCCATACTGCCCAAGGTAATTTATAGATTCAATGCCATCACCATCAAGCTACCAATGACTTTCTTCACAAAATTGGAAAAAACTACTTTAAAGTTCATATGGAACCAAAAAAGAGCCCGCATCGCCAAGTCAATCCTAAGCCAAAAGAACAAAGCTGGAGGCATCATGCTACCTGACTTCAAACTATACTACAAGGCTACAGTAACCAAAACAGCATGGTACTGGTACCAAAACAGAGATATAGATCAATGGAACAGAACAGAGCCCTCAGAAATAACACTGCATATCTACAACTATCTGATCTTTGACAAACCTGAGAAAAACAAGCAATGGGGAAAGGATTCCCTATTTAATAAATGGCGCTGGGAAAACTGGCTAGCCATATGTAGAAAGCTGAAACTGGATCCCTTCCTTACACCTTATACGAAAATTAATTCAAGGTGGATTAAAGACTTAAATGTTAGACCTAAAACCATAAAAACCCTAGAAGAAAACCTAGGCATTACCAATCAGGACATAGGCATGGGAAAGAACTTCATGTCTAAAACACCAAAAGCAATGGCAACAGAAACCAAAATTGACAAATGGGATCTAATTAAACTAAAGAGCTGGGTGGTGTGCGCCCAGCTACTCTGGAGGCTGACGCAGGAGAATTGCTTGAACCCAGGAGGCGGAGGTTGCAGTGAGCTGAGATTGCGCCACTGCACTCCAGCCTGGCAACAGAGTGAGACTCTGTCTCTAAATAAATAAATAAATAAATAAATAAATAAATACCTCATTAAAAATAATTTTAAGACGTTTAAGGCCGGGCGCGGTGGCTCACGCCTGTAATCCCAGCACTTTGGGAGGCCGAGGCGGGCGGATCACGAGGTTGGGAGATCGAGACCATCCCGGCTAGCACGGTGAAACACCGTCTCTACCAAAAATACAAAAAAATTAGCCGGGCATGGCAGCGGGCGCCTGTAGTCCCAGCTACTCGGGAGGCTGAGGCAGGAGAATGGCGAGAACCCGGGAGGCGGAGCTTTGCAGTGAGCCGAGATCGCGCCACTGCACTCCAGCCTGGGCGACAGAGCTCGACTCCGTCTCAAAAAATAAATAAATAAAAAATATAAAAAAAGACGTTTAAGTACTTTTTAATTATATAAATTACATATTACTTTTGCTGAAGATTCTGAATCAGTATACCTGGGATAGCCAAGGAAGCGGCATTTTAACCAGCCCCACAGGTGATCCTGTGGGCTAGTGATCTGAGGCCTGTTTTAAAAAACACTAAGGCGCTGGCCAACATGGTGAAATCCGTCTCTACTAAAAATACAAAAATTAGCTGGGTATGGTTGCGAGTGCCTGTAATCCCAGCTACTTGGGAGGCTGAGGCAGGAGAATCACTTGAACCCAGGTGGCAGAGGTTGCAGTGAACCGAGATTGTGCCACTGTACTCCAGCCTGGGTGACAAGAGCTAAACTCCATTTCAAACCAAACCAAACCAAACCAAACCAAAAAAACCACTAAGGCGGCTGGGCACAAGAAGAATTGTCTTGGGCCACACAGAATACACTAACACTTGCTGAGCACGGTGGCTCATGCCTGTAATCCCAGCACTTTGGGAGGCCGAGGTGGGCAGATCACCCGAGGTCGGGAGTTCGAGACCAGCCTGACCAACATGGAGAAACCGCGTCTCTACTAAAAATACAAAATTAGCCAGGCGTGGTGGTGCATCCCTGTAGTCCCAGCTACTCGGGAGGCTGAGGCAGGAGAATTGCTTGAACCCAGGAGGCGGAGTTTATGGTGAGCTGAGATCACATCATTGCACTCCAGCCTGGGCAACAAGAGCAAAACTCTATCTCCAAAACAAAACAAAACAAAACAAAACAAAAACCTCTAAGGCCAGGAGCAATGGCTCATGCCTGTAATCCTGATACTTTGAGAGGCTGAGGCAAAAGGATCCCTTGAGGCCAGGAGTTTGAGACCAGCCTGGGCAACGAGGCAAGACCATCTCTGCAAAAATATATATATATATTTTTTTGAGATGGAGTTTCACTCTTGTTGCTCAGGGTGGAGTGCAATGGCACAATCTTGGCTCACTGCAACCTCCACCTCCTGGGTTCAAGCAATTCTCCTGCCTCAGCCTCCTGAGTAGCTGGGATTACAGGCAAGCACGTGCCACCACGCCTGGCTAATTTTTTGTATTTTTAGTAGAGACGGGGTTTCACCATGTTGGCCAGTCTCGAACTCCTGACCTCAGGTTATCCACCCGCCTTGGCCTCCCAAAGTGCTAGGATTACAGGGGTCAGCCACTGTGCCCGTCCTGCAAAAAAAAATTTTACAAAAGTAAATAAACACTAGGAGGCGGTAAAGCATTGTGGTGAAGAATGAGGGTTCTGCAACCCGACTGCCTAGTTTAAAATCCTGCTTCGGCCAGGCACGGTGCTGTAATTCCAGCACTTTGGGAGGCTGAGGTGGAAAGATCACTTGAGCCCAGGAATTCGAGACCAGTCTGTGCAATGTAGCAAAACCCCGTCTCTACAAAAAATACAAAAATTAGGTGGGCATGCCTGGGTATGGGTGCGTGCCTGACGTCTCAGCTGCTCAGGAGGCTGAGGTGGGAAGATCACTTGAGCCCGGGAGGTGGTGGTTGCAGGGAGCAGAGATCATGCCACTGCACTCCAGCCTGGGTGACAGAGAAAGACCCTGTCTCAAAAAAAAAAAAAAAAAAAAAAAATCCTGCCTCAACCACTTATTTCTGCCTTGGATTATTTTCTATAAAAAGGTGGTAATAATAGTATCCACCTCATTTGATTGTTAGGAGGATTAAAAGATATGGCAGACCAGGCGTGCTGGCTCACGCCTGTAATCCCAGCACTTTGTGAGGCCAAGGCAGGTGGATCACTTGAGGGCAGGAGTTTGAGACCAGCCTGGCCAACATGGTGAACCCCTGTCTCTGCTAAAAATGCAAAAGTTAACCAAGCGTGGTGGTGCGCGCCTATAATCCCAGCTACCCAGGAGGCTGAGGCAGGAGAATCTCTTGAACCCAGGAGGCGGAGGAGGTTGCATGAGCCGAGATCGAGCCATTGCACTGCAGCCTGAGTGACAGAGTGAGATTCTGTCTCAAAAAAAAAAAAAAAAAAAAAAGATGGCATATGGAAAGCACTAGCACAATGTCTGGCACTTAGTTGTGCTGTCACTGTTCTAAGTGACATGCGGTACCCTTGCAGTGCTGTTGTAGGAGGCTTTCTTTCATGGAGAGTAGGCTGTGGCCCAGATCTAGAATGTCATGGAGTAAAAATATATCTATTTCCATTTCATTTCTAGAGTTTTTTTTTCCCCCTCCCAGGTACTTCACAGTAGACCAGGCAAGCCTTACAGTATGAAACAGAGCAGGGGTGTGTGTGTGTGTGTGTGTGTGTGTGTGTGTGTGTGTGTGTGTGTGATGAACATACAGGGGTAAGAAAGGCAAGGATTTTGATTTCAGGTCATAAGGTGATAATTTGTCAAGCACATAGTTCTCAAAAGAAAAGATCATCTCCGTTTATAAACATTGTCACAGGTATGGTACTGTTTGTAATAAATTCTTGTTTTACGGAGGATTATGGAACTCTGAATTTGTGAGACTTGGTTTTTTAAAGAAAACAAAGAAAATTATACCACTTCTGTTGCATTACTAAGTACAGATGTATTTATATTAGAATTTGGAAAAAATTCACATAATTCATAATTCACCAAAGAAAGTAAGCAGGTGATGGTCCATACCTTTACGCATGGGTGGTCTTGATTGATTAGTATTTATTTATTTACTTACTTTCTTTTTATTTTTTGAGACAGAGTTTCGCTCTCTCACCCAGACTGGAGTGCAGTGGCGTGATCTCAGCTCACTGCAAACTCCCCTCCTGGGTTCAAGCGATTCTCCTGCCTCAGCCTCCCGAGTAGCTGGGACTACAGGTGTGTACCACCACACCCGGTTAGTATTTGTATTTTTAGTAGAAACAGGGTTTCGCCATGTTGGCCAGGCTGGCCTCGAACTCCTGACCTCAAGTGATCCACCCACCTTGGCCTCCCAAAGTGCTGGGATTTTAGGTGTGAGCCACCACTTCTGGCCAGTTGATTACTATTTTTAAAGACAAGGTAGTTGGGGTTATGTGATTTTTCCAAAATCACATGGAAAGTGTAAAGGAAGTAACTAGAATGTGGGCTTCCTGCCTCTTGATGTAAATCAAACATATCCAACCCATGGCCTGTGGGCCACATGCGGCCCGGGATGGCTTTGAATGCAGCCCCACACAAATTTGTAATCTTAAAACTTCATGAGATTTTGGCCTGGCGAGGTGGCTCACACCTGTAATCCTAGCACTTTGGGAGGGTGAGGCGGGCAGATCACCTGAGGTCAGGAGTTGGAACTCCTGACCAATATGGCAAAACCCTGTCTCTACTGAAAATGCAGCGCATGGTGGTACGTGCCTGTAATCCCAGCTACTCGGGAGGTTGAGGCAGGAGAATCACTTAAGCCTGGGAGGTAGACGGCAGAAGTTGCAGTGAGTCCTGATTGTGCCACTGCACTCCGCCTGGGCAATTGTCTCAAAACTGTCTCAAAACAAACAAAACCACATTATGAGTCTTTTGCAATTTTATTTTGTTTGTTTGTTTATGAGAAGGAGTCTCTCTCTGTCACCCAGGCTGGAGTGCAGTGGTGTGATCTTGGCTCCCTTCAACCTCCACCTCCCAGGCTCAACCAATTCTCCTGCCTCAGCTTCCCGAGTAGCTGGGACTACAGGCGTGTGCCACTATGCCTGGCTAATTTTTGTATTTTTAATAGAGACACGGTTTTACCATGTTGCCCAGGCTGCTCTCGAACTCCTGGCCTCATGTGATCCACCTGCCTCGGCCTCCCAAAGTGCTGAGATTACAGGCATGAGCCACCATGCCCAGCAAGTGTTAGTATATTCTATGTGCGGCCCAAGACAATTCTTCTTCCAATGTGGCCCAGGGAAGCCAAAAGATTGGATACCCCTGACCCCTGATGTAAATGTTTACTCCGATTTTGATGGTAAAGATAGAGCTGGTGGCCAGGCACAGTGGCTCACACCTGTAATCTCAGCACTGGGAGGCCAAAGTAGGCTGATTGCTTGAAACCAGGAGTGTGAGACCAGCCTGGGCAACATGGCAAGACTCTGTCTCTATGAAAAAATACAAAAATTACCTAGGCGTGGTGGCACATGCCTGTGGTCCCAGCTACTCAGGAGGCTGAGGTGGGAGGATCACCTGAGCTTGGAGAGGTGGAGGCTGCAGTGGGCCAAGATCACACCATTGCACTCCAACTTGGGTGACAGAGTGAGAACCAGTCTCAAAAAAAAAATACATATATATGTATATGTATATATATATCCCCATATGTGTATATACACACCACATATATACATCATGGAGCCATATATGTATACACACATATATGTGGGTGTACAATAAATTTGAGGGGCTAGGCGCAGTGGCTCACACCTGTAATCCCAGCACTTTGGGAGGCCGAGGTGGAGGGATCACCTGAGGTCGGGAGTTTGAGACCAGCCTGACCAACATGGAGAAACCCCATCTCTATTAAAAATACAAAATTAGCTGGGCGTGGTGGCACATGCCTGTAATCCCAGCTACTTGGGAGGCTGAGGCAAGAGAATCGCTTGAACCTGGGAAGTGGAGGTTGCAGTGAGCCAAGATCACGCCATTGCACTCCAGCCTGGGCAACAAGAGTGAAACTCCGTCTCAAAAAAAAAAAAAAAAAAAGATTTGAGTAAAGACATGCAAAGTCACCTTTAAAAAAGGCAGGTCCCCCAGCAGCCCATTTTTTTTTCCTCCCATCACATTTAAGTCATGTGTATGGGATCATGAAGGAGGTGATAATTTGGGATTTTGTCAGTGTATGTTTCTGAGAGTGAATGGTTCACAGCTGACGAGTATCCAACAGAACCAGTTACACAGGAGATTGAGGAGTGGCTGTCATGGCTGTGACAGTGCATGATCTCAAGTTTTCAATCTGAGACCTCCTAAGGAAAAAAGGAAAAAAAAAAAAAAAAAAAGGCAGGCCTTAAGCCAAGACTTGACTTCAAATTGACTGAAGTATAACATAATTGTAGAAATAACAGCTCATTGCAGTTGGAGGGTGAGGAGGAGGTTGGTCAGCCATAAAAACATAATTTTTGTAATTTTTTGTAGAGGCAAGATTTTACCATATTGCTCAGGCTGGTCTCAAACTCCTGGGCTTAAGCAATCCACCTGTGTTGGCCTCCCAAAGTGCTAGGATTACAGGCATGAGCCACCATGCCCAGCCTATATGTATGTTTTAAAGTGTGGTTCTCAGACAGCAATTTTATTTCTCTATTTCCAGAGATTTTTCAGGGCGATTTTCTGATTAACTCTATATACAGTTTAATATGTCAAAAAGACCTGACTTAAATTTTTTTCTTGAAACAGCCTTTAACATATGTCAAAAATATAATATATTCCTGATACTTGTGTCCACGCAGATATAAGTTCTAAATAGGGCAAAGGATCTAATGAATGCTTGATGTCCTCAAATGTGCTATGATTTACCATCTGTCAAGATGAAAATACACCCAGGTATATGCAGCTATTTAAAGTATCATAGGCTGGGTGCAGTGGCTCACACCTGTAATCCCAGTACTTTGGAAGGCTGAGGTGGGTGGATCACTTGAGGTCAGGAGTTTGAGACCAGCCTGGCAAACATGGCAAAACCCCATCTCTACTAAAAATACAAAAATTAGCTGGGTGTGGTGGTAGATGCCTGTAATCCCAGCTACTTGGGAGGCTTAGGCAGAATTGCTTTAACTCAGGAGGTGGAGGTTGCAGTGAGCCGAGATGGCACCACTGCACTCCGGCCTGGGAGACAGAGCAAGCAAGAAAGAAAAGAACGGAAAGAAATAAAGAAATAAAGGAAAGGAAGGAAGGTAGGAGGAAGGAAGGAAGGAAGTAAAGAGAAAGAAGGAAGGAAAGAAAGAAAGAGAGAGAAAGAAAAGAAAGAATCATAATGGGGTCAGGTGTGGTGGCTCATGCCTGTAATCCCAGCACTTTGGGAGGCTGAGGTGGGTGGATCACGTGAGGTCAGGAGTTGGAGACCAGCCTGGCCAACATGGTGAAACTCTGTCCCTACTAAAAATACAAAAATTAGCTGGGTGTGGTCGTGGATGCCTGTAATCCCAGCTACTGGGCTGAGGCAGGAGAATTGCTTGAACCAGGAGGCGGAGGTTGTAGTGAGCCAAGATTGTGCCATTGCACTCCAGCCTGGGTGACAAAGCAAGACTCCATCTCAAAAAAGAAAAATAAATAAAATAAAGTATCATAATGGGCTGGAATGGTGGCTCACACCTGTAATCCCAGCACTTTGGGAGGCCATGGTAGAAGTATCACTTGAGGACAGGAGTTAATGTTGTCCTGAATAGGTGGGCTTCGGAGGGAATTGAAGGAGAGGAAGTTGAAGAGGAAGCACTAGTCCACATAGCAAGATCCCATCTCTGTGAGAAAAAAAAAAAGCACAATAATGGAGAAATTCCAGCACATGAATCAAACAGGATGTTGCAGATTCTAAACATGAATCCAATGTACTGTCAAAACTGTACAAGGATAACTTAGATTTTTTTTCCTGAAGCCTTCCTTCATTGAATAATTATAATGAACATTGTAGATGTGGTAAAAATTATCTGTAAATATGTCTCCTTATGAAAGCAAAAACTGGATATAATGAACCTAAAGCAATTTGTTTAACTTGTAAGATGTCTGTCCAAAAAGTAGCAAATTTGGCTCCACTGTCATTTATAGTTTTGGTTATAAAAATGGATTTATGTTGGACGGAGAACAGCATGCTCTATATTCACACATAACAAACTACACTTTATTGTGGTTCCTGAGCAAAGCCAGCTTCTCCATGCCCTCTGGGGTGGTGTGAGAGGGGGAAGCTGGAATCTGAATGGGAAAAATTCTTCATGGTGGGGGAGAGCTGCTAGCCTCTGATGCCTGCTGCTGTCACATCTCAAACTTCTCCAAAAGACTTGAGCATAGAAAGCTAATGAACTTAGGCCGGGCACAGTGGCTCACACCTATAATCCCAGCACTTTGGGAGGCTGAGGCAGGCAGATCACTTGAGCTCAGGAGTTTGAGACCAGCCTGGGCAACGTGACGATACCCTATCTCTCAAAGAAATACAAAAATTAGCTGAGTGTGGTGGCATGTACCTGTAGTCCCAGCTACTCAGGAGGCTGAAGCAGGATAGATTCAGCCCACGGGGGCTGCAGTGAGCTGTGATCATACCGCTGCACTCCAGCCTGGGAGACAGAACATTACACTGGTCTGAAAAAAGAAAAGAAAAGCTAATGAACTTAGAAATAAAGTTTCTATTGTAGAAAAACTTAATAGCTGTTATCAGTATTGACTTTGTCAATTTCAAGAAACTGTATAGCACAAAGAATTCTTGGTAAGAGGAGACCATAAAGGGAGATGAAAACTGTAGTGGGAGTCTTACAATGCCACAGTTTTGGTGATCTGATAGCCAAATGCCTTTCCTCTGATTGAATGAGTTGTGCACACAATAAATTTGAGGAAGATCCTGGGCTAACTTGTAAAACAAGCTCAGATTAGCTGTGGCTACTAAAAAATCAATCATAGTTTTCACCAGAGAAGGGAGACAGTTCTGTCTGATTTTCAGGTTGGTTGATTGCTCAAGTATCCTCTTTCATAAATGTATTCTTCCTCATTTTCTGATCAGTTTTGGTTGATCAGAAAAACAGTGGTTTTATTTCATGCCAGTAGAAATGTGGTTATTTTGTGGTATGTTTTACAAACTCTTTAAAATCACTTATGTTTATGTATATATACATTTGGTCTATTGTAAAATATTTACATTTTAAGTTTTAAAAGATTTCTCATAATACAGTACACTTTCCCCCATGTATTTCATATAAACCATAAGTTTTAATGTTTCATATTTATAAAATAAGAAGCCTTTATAGTTTCAAAATAAATACCCACGGTGAATTTGGTGGAGAGGAAGCAGTCATTTAGAAGACCAAGCCCACATACATGCAAGAGACAGCAATTAAGAGGCCAAGGACAGGGTTGTTTCCAAAGGATATTTAAAACCAGATGAAAGATATTTGGACCTTCAAAAATGCCCTAGAAACTGAATGCAAGCAACAGCCTTCTGTCTTTTGTCAGAGCTGTGACTCATAGACCTGTTATTGGAAGGACATTATTTAGTTGAAATATATATTTAAAAATACTTATATTCCTTTAAGTAGCTTATACTGTATATGAAGATGTCTTTTAAGGATTCAGAAGCACAGGCAGAAGGATCTGTATAAATACAGAAGTGGGCTGGGCGTGGTGGCTCACGCCTGTAATCCCAGCACTTTGGGAGGCCGAGGCAGGGTGGATCACCTGAGGTTGGAAGTTCGAGACTAGCCTGACCTACATGGAGAAACCTCATCTCTACTAAAAATACAAAAAAAATCAGCCAGGCATGGTGGCACATGCCTGTAATCCCAGCTACTCAGGAGGCTAAGGCAGGAGAATCGCTTGAACCCAGGAGGCGGAGCTTGCAGTAAGCCGAGATCCCGCCATTGCACTCCAGCCTGGGTAACAAGAGTGACAGTCCGTCTTGAAAAAATAAAAATAAAAAAAAAGCACAACTTAGGTGGTACAAAACATGTGTATTAAAATGCCTAATTTAGAGGCCAGGCATGGTAGCTCATGCCTGTAATCCTGGCACTTTGGGAGGTCGAGGCAGGCAGATCACTTGAGTCCATGAGTTCAAGACCAGCCTGGGCAACATGGCGAACTGTGTCTCTATAAGATAACACAAAAAACTAGCCAGGCATGGTGGTACGTGCCTGTAGCCCCAGCTACTTGGGAGGCTGAGGTGGGAGGATTGCTTGAGCTAGGAGGCGGAGGTTGCAGTGAGCTGAGATTGTGCAACTGCACTCCAGCCTAGGCAACAGGGACCCTGTCTCAAAAAATAATAATAAAATAAAATAAAATGCCTAATTCACACAGTTCTGTTGGAGAAACTGATTCGTTTGGTGGAGCCCAGGATTTAGGTTGAAGGACTCTCCCTAATTAATTTGTCTTATAGTAGACTAAGTTTAAAGTAGATGGCTGTTCATCTCTTGGACTGCTTAAGTAACTTGTGCAAGGAGAGCTAGGTTTACATCTGCCTTATGATTCCATAATAACCACCACAGCTACTATTTGAGAGCTGACTATATATATAAGGGATTGCGCTGACAGCTGTCCAGACAACTCATTTTGTTTTCTCCAGGACTCTGTGAGTGTATGTGAGGGACACTGGGATTCCTCACATTCTAGAAGGCTCTGTTGAGCAGTCTGAGGTAGCAGGTGGGACTCTACTCCAGAGGTGGAGCTCGGACACTGGAGTGGACACTGGACCAGATTAAGAACTAGCCAAAACAGGGCCTGAGCGAAAGTAGCTTTAATCAGACATGCTCACCAGTGTGCCATGTCGATTTACCACTGTCATGGCAACACTCGACAGTTACTGTCACTTTCCATGGCAGTGATCCAATGACCCAAGAGTTACTGCCCATTCCCTAGAAATTTCTGCATAAACAGCTCTTTAATCTACATGCAATTATTTATTTATTTATTTATTTTTTGAGACAGAGTCCTGCTCTATTGCCCAGGCTGGAGTGCAGTGGCATGCAATCTCGGCTCACTGCAACCTCTGCCTCCCGGGTTCAAGCGACTCCTGCCTCAGCCTCCTGAGTAGCTGGGATTACAGGCACCTGCCAGCATGCCTGCCTTTTTTTTTGTATGTTTAGTAGAGATGGGGTTTCACCATGTTGGCCAGGCTGGTCTTGATCTCTTGAACTCGTGGTCTGCCCACCTCAGCCTCCCAAAGGTAATTATTTCTAAATAATATGTTGAGATAACCTAAAAGAAAGTCACATTTCATACTAATTTTTCATATATGTCTGGACTCTCTATTCTGTTCCATTTGTTTTTGTTTATTTGTTTTTGAGACGGAGTCTCGCTCTGTCACCCAGGCTGGAGTGCAGTGGCACGATCTCGGCTCACTGCAACCTCTGCCTCGCAGGTTCAAGCTGTTCTCCTGCCTCAGCCTCCCTGGTAGCTGGGACTACAGGCGTGCGCCACCAGGCCTGGCTAATTTTTGTGTTTTGAGTAGAGACAGGGTTTCACCGTGTTGGCCAGGCTGGTCTCGAACTCCTGACCACAAGTGATCTGCCTACCTCAGCCTCCAAAAGTGCTGGGATTACAGGCGTGAGCCACTGCGCCCAGCCTGCTGCATTTCTTAAATGGAATTTGTGAATTATCTGAGGACAACCTTCTAAAAATGAAATGAAAATAGTATTTACGATCTGTAAATTTTTTGTTGTTGTTGAGTTGGGGTCTCACTCTATAAGCCAGGCTGGAGTGCAGTGGCACGATCATGGTTCACCGCAGCCTTGACCTCCCCAAGCTCAAGTAATCCTCCCACTTGAGTTTTTGTAGTTTTAATAGAGATGGGTTTTTGCCATGTTGCCCAGGCTGGTCTCGAACTCCAGGGCTCAAGTGATTCGCCCGCCTCAGCCTCCCAAAGTGCTAGGATTACAAGTGTGGGCCACCATGCCTGACCAATGATCTATAAATTTTTTTAAATCAAGTAACTCACCCTCTGTAGTGTACAATTTATGAGTTTTGACAAATATATATAACTGTGTAATCACCACTGAAATCAAGATACAAAATGTTCCCATTACCTAAAAGAATTCCCTGTGCCCCTTTGTAATCAACCCTTCTCCCACTTCTAGGCTCTGGCAACCACTGTTATGTTTTCTACACTGATAGTTTTTCCTTTTTCAGAACATCATATACATGGAATCATACCGTAGATAGTCTTTTGAGTCTGACTTCTTTTACTTAGCACAATGCACTTGACATTTATCCATACTGTTGTATCAGTAAAGAGTCTTTTTATTGCTATGTAGTATTCTATGGTGTAGATGTACCACAGTTTGTTTACCCATTAACCAGTTGAAAGACATTTGGGTTGTTTCTCATTTTTTGGTGATTATGAATAAAGCTGCCATAAACATTTGTGCACATGTTTTGTGTGAATATAAGTTTTTCTTTCTGGTTTTTTTTTTTTTTTTTTTTTTTTTTGAGACGGAGTCTTGCTCTGTGGCCCAGGCTGGAGTGCAGTGGCATGATCTCGGCTCACTGCAACCTCCGCCTCCCAAGTTCAAGCAGTTTTCTGCGTCAGCCTCCCGAGTAGCTGGGATTACAGATGCCCGCCACCACGCCCAGCTAATTTTTGTATTTTTGGTAGAGGTGAGGCTTCACCATGTTGGCCAGGCTGGTCTCAAATGGGAATACAGGCGTGAGCCACCACGCCCGGCCATAAGTTTTTGTTTCTCTTGGGAAAAAAGCTAGCAGTGGGATTTCTGGATCATATGTCAGCTGTATATTTAACTTTAAAAGAAACTGCCAAACTGTTTTTCAAAGTAGATGTATCATTTTAATTCCTACCAGGAATGTATGAGAGTTCTGGATGCTCCACATCCTTTGTCAGCACTTGGTATTCAGTTTTTATTTTAGCTATTCTAATTGTTATGTAGGAGTGACTCATTATGGCTTTAATTTGCATTTTCCTAATGACCAATGATGTTGAGCATCTTTTCATGGACTTACTTTCCATTTGTATATCTTCTTTGGTGAAGTGTCTGTTCAAATCTTTGCCCATTTTTATTTTGTTTTTTCAAGTCATCCATGGAATACAAACTGTATTAGTTGGGCCTCACACTGCTATGAAGAAATACCCGAGACTGGGTCACTTATAAAGGAAAAAGTTTAATTGACTCACAGTTCCACATTGCTGGGGAGGCCTTAGGAAACTTACAATCATGGCAGAAGGCAAAGAAGTGGGCACCTTCTTCACAGGGCAGCAGGATGGAGTGAGTGCAAGCACAGGGAATGCCAGATGGTTATAAAACCAGCGGATCTCCTGAGACTCACTCACTATCATGAGAACGGTATAGGGGAAACTGTCCTCATGATCCAAATACCTCCACCTAGTCTGCCCTTGACACATGGGGATTATGGGGATTACAATTCAAGATAAGATTTGGGTAGGGAAACAAAGCCTAATTACAAACTTTGCCTTTATTATTATTATTTTTTTTTTTTGACTGGGTCTTCCTGTGTCACCCAGGCTGGAGTTCTGTGACATGATCATCATAGCTCACTGCAACCTTGAACTCCTGGGCTCAGGTAATCCTCCCACCCCAGCGTCCTGAGTCACTGGGATTACAGGTGTGTGCCACAATACCTAGCTAATTGTTAATTTTTTGTAGAGATGATGTCTCCCTACATTGCCCAGGCTGGTCTTGAACTCTGAGCCTCAAGTGATCCTCCCACCTCAGCCTCCCAAAGTACTGGGACTACAGGCAAGAGCCACTGTGCCCAGCCCACCATTTTTTAAGTTAGGTTGATTGTCATTTTATAATTGAATTGTGACAGTTATTCACATATTCTACATAGAAGTTTTTATCAAATAGGCATTTTGTTTTGTAAATATTTTCTTCCAGTCTGTGGTTCCCATTTTTCATTTTCTTAACCATGTCTCTCAAAGATCCAAAGTTTTAAATTTTGAAATCAAACTTACTAATTTTTCCACTTATGGTTGGCAATTGGGTATCATATTTAAGAAAATTTTCTCATTCCAGAGTCACAAAGATTTTTTACTATGTTTTATTCTAAAAGATGTATGGTTTTAAATATTACATTTAGGTCTAAAATCCATTGGTGCAAGGTATGGGTTGAGATTCCTTTTTGTTCTTTTCTTAGGGGAGCAGGGACTAAGTGTCTCTCTGTGGCCCAGGCCGGAGTGCAGTGGCGTGATCTTGGCTCACTGCAACCTTAGTTTCCCAGGTTCAAGCAATTCTCCTGCCTCAGCCTCCTGAGTAGCTGGGACTACAGGCGTGCACCAACACTCCCTGCTAATTTTTTTGTATTTTTAGTAGAGACAGAGTTTCACCATGTTGGCCAGGCTGGTCTTGAGCCCCTGGTCTCAGATGATCCGCCCGCCTCTGCCTCCCAAAGTGTTGGGATTACGGGTATGAGCCACCGCGCCTGGCCAGAGGCGAAGAGTTTGAGACCAGCCTGGGCAACATAGTGAGACTCCATTTCTACAAAAAAAAAAAAAAATTTTTTTTTAATTAGCTGGGCATGGTGGCATGCACCTGTAATCCCAGCTACTAACGAGGCTGAGGTGGGAGGATTACTTGAGCCCAGGAGATTGAGGCTGCAGTAAGCTATGATTGCACCACTGCATTCCAGCCTGAGTAGCAGAGCAAGTTACTGTCTCGGCGGGCAGATCACCTGAGGTAGGGAGTTCGAGACCAGCCTGATCAATATAGAGAAACCCCATCTCTACTAAAAATACAAATTAGCTGGGTGTGGTGGCACATGCCTATAATCCCAGCTACTTGGGAGGCTGAGGCAGGAGAATCACTTGAACCTGGGAGGCAGGGGTTGCAGTGAGCCGAGATTGCGCCATTGCACGACAATTGCCCAGACATTGCCTGGGCAACAAGAGCAAAACTCCGTCTCAAATAAATAAATAAAGAATATAAATTTCCAGTTGTTCATTCCCAGTATATAGAAATACAACTGATTTTTATATATTGACCTTGTATCTTGTGACTTTGCTAAACATTTCCTAATAGAGTTTTATTTCTTCCTTTCCAATTTGTATGCCTTTAATCTATTTTTCTTGCCTTATTTTACTGGCTAGGATCTCCAGTATAATTTGGAATAGAAGTAGAAAAAACAAACATCCTTGCCTTTTTCCCAGTCTTAGGACAAAAGCATTCAGTAATATCACCTCTGCAGGATATCAGCAACACATTTTTTCGTAGAGGACTTTGTCAGGTTGAGGAATTGCACTTCTACTCTTAGTGGGATAACAGTTTTTAGTGTGAGTGGATGTTGCATTTCATCAAATGCTTTTCCTACATCACGTAAGATGGCCATGGGGCTTTTATTCTTTTTCTGTTCATATGGTAAACTACACTGATTGATTTCAACACTGAGTGTTGAATCAACACCGCATTCCACAATTAACCCCATTTAGTTGTATTTATTTTCCTTTTCATATTAGCTAGATTAGATTTGCTGATATTCTGTTGAAGACTTTTGTATCTGTATTCATGAAGAATACTGGTCTATGTTTTCTTATGTCTTTGATTGAAGTATCAGGGTAATACTGATAAGATGAACTAGGAAGTGTTCTCTTCAATCTTCTGAAAGAGTTTGTGTTAAATTGGTATTATTTCTTTCTTAAATATTTGGTAGAATTTACCAGTAAAACCATCTGGGTCTGGAGTTTTCTTGGAAAAGATCTAAGTTGTCAGATTTACTGATATAAAGATTTCATAATATTTCCTTATTATCCTTTATATATCTGCAGAATCTGGACTGATGCCTCTTTTTTCATTTCTGATACTGGAAATTCATGTCTTCTTTTTTTCTTGACTAGTCTAGCAAGACGTTTATCGCTTTTATTGGTGTTTTCAAAGAAACAGTTTTGGCATAATTGATTTTGTTTTTTAAATGTTATTGTTTTCTGATCTTTATTATTTCCTCCTGTTTAAATTGGGTTTGATTTGCTCTCTTTCTCGTTTTTCTAACTTCTTAATAAAAGCATAGATCATTGATTTGAGCCCCTTCTTCTTGTTTTACTTTTTCTTTTTCTTTTTCTTTTTTTATACAGGGTCTTGCCTGTTACCTAGGCTGCAATGCAGTGGCATGATCACAGCTCACTGCAGCCTTGACCTTCCCGGGCTCAGGTGGTCCTCCCACCTCAGTCCCCCAAGTAGCTGAGACTACAGGCACACACCACCATGTCTGGCTAATTTTTGTATTTTTTGTAGAGATGTGGTTTTGCCATGTTTCCCAAGCTGGTCTCAAACTCCTGGGCTCAAGTGATCCTCCTGCCTCGGCCTCCCAAAGTGCTAGGATTACAGGCATGAGCCACTGCACCTGGCCAAGACCCTTTTCTAATATAAGCATTTTATGCCAAACATTTCCCTCTGTGCACTGTTTTTGTTACATCCCATGAATTTTGAACAGAAGTTTTCACTTCTGTTTAATTAAAACATTTTCTAATTTCCTTTGTGAGTTCCTCTTTGATTTATGAGTTATTTCTAAGTGTATTTTAAAACTTTTAGATATTTGAGAATTTCCCAAGTATATTTCTTATTGGTTTCTAATTCAATTCCATCGTGATCAAAGGAGATACTTTATATGGTTACTATTCTTTTACATTTGTTATGGTTTGCTTTATTTCCCAGAAGATGGTCTATCTTGGTAAATGTTCCATTTGACTGAAAAAGAATATGTATTCTCATGTGGTTGGGCAGTGTGTTCTATAAATGTCAATTGGGCCAAGTTTTGTTAGAGTATTGCTTACATCTTCTATATACTTATTGGTTTTCTGTCTACTTGTTCCATTGATTTATTTTTTTGTTTGTTTGATTTTGGTGTTTTGTTTTTGTGGGGTTTTTTCTTTTTTTTTTTTTGAGACAGTGTCTTGCTCTGTTGCCCAGGCTGGAGTGCAGTGACGTGATCACTGCTTACTGCAGCCTCAACCTCCTGGGCTCAAATGATTCTCTTACCTCAGCCTCCCAAGTAGCTGGGACTATAGGTACATGCCACCATGTCTGACTAATTTGTTGTTGCTGTTGTTGTTGTTTTTAGTAGAGACAGGATTTCACTATGTTGCCCTAGCTGGTCTCTAACTCTTGAGCTCACACTATCATCCCACCTCGGCCTCCCAAAGTGCTGGGATTACAGATGTGAGCCACCCTGCCCAGTGTTTTCTGTTAATTTCTAAAAGAGAAGTATTGAAATCTCCACCTGTAATTGTGGATTTGTCTATTTCTCCATTCTCTTCTATCAGCTTTTGCTTCATGAATTTTGAAGCTCTGTTGTTATGCACATACATATTTAGGATTATTTTATCTTCTTGATTAATTGACCCATTTTTCATAATATGGTCTTCCTCTTTATCATTGATAACATTCCTTCTTCTGAAGTCCACTTTGTCTACTATGAATACAGTTACTGCAACTTTGCTTAGTGCGTTTGCCTGTTTTTTGTTTGTTTGTTTCTGTTTTTGTTTTTTTTAGACAGAGTCTCGCTCTGTCGCTAGGCTGGAGTGCAGTGGCGTGATCTCGGCTCACTGCAGCCTCTGCCTCCCAGGTCCAAGCGATTCTCCCGCCTCAGCCTCCGGAGTAGCTGGGACTATAGGCGCCTGCCACCATGCCCAGCTAATTTTTGTATTTTTATTAGAGATGGGGTTTCACCAACTGGCCAGGCTGGTCTCGAACTCCTGACCTTGTGATAGGCCCGCCTCGGCCTCCCAAAGTGCTGGGATTACAGGCGTGAGCCACCACGCCCGGCCTTGCCTGTTATTTTTTTAAAGTCTTTTCACCTTTTTTTTTTTTTTTTTTTTTTTGAGACTGAGTGTCACTCTATCGCCCAGGCTGGAGTTCAGTGGCGCAATCTCGGCTCACTGCACCTCTGCCTCCCAGGTTCAAGCAATTCTCCTGCCTCAGCCTCCCGAGTAGCTGGGATTATAGGGGCCTGCTATCATACCCGGCTAGTTTTTGTATTTTTATTAGAGATGGGGTTTTACCATGTTGGCCAGGCTGGTCTCAAACTTCTGACCTCAAGTGATCTGCCCACCTCGGCTTCCCAAAGTGCTGGGATTGCAGGCGTGAGCCACTGGACCCAACGTAAGTCTTTTTACTTTTAACATGTCTATATCTTTATTTATTTATTTATTTTTCCTTTTGGGAAAACAGGGTCCTGCTGTGTTGCCCAGGCAGGTCTCCAACCCCTGGGCTCAAGTAATCCTCTCACCTCCGCCTCCCTAAGTGCTGGGATTACAGGTATGAGCCACTGTGCCTGATAACATGTCTATATTTTTCTTTCTTTTTTTTTTTTTTTTTGAGACGGAGTCTTGCTGTGTCACCCAGGCTGGAGTGCAGTGGCACGCTCTTGGCTTACTGCAACCTCTACCTCCTGGGTTGAAGCAACTCTCCTGCCTCAGCCTCCCAAGTAGCTGGGACTACAGGTGCCCGCCACCACGCCTGGCTAATTTTTGTATTTTTAGTAGAGATGCGGGTTTCACTGTGTTGGCCAGGCTGGTCTGGAACTCCTGACCTCAAGTGATTCTCCCACCTTGGCCTCCCAAAGTGCTGGGATTACAGGCGTGAGCCATCACGCCCAGCCAACATGTCTATATCTTTTTTTTTTTTTTTTTTTTTTTTTTGAGACGGAGTCTTGCTCTGTCACCCTGGCTAGAGTGCAGTGGTGCGATCTCAGCTCATTGCAACCGCCGCCTCCCGGGTTCAAGCGATTCTCCTGCCTCAGCCTCCCAAGTAGCTGGGATTACAGGCACCTGCCACAACACCTGGCTAATGTTTGTATTTTTTTTTGATACAGATGAGGTTTCACCATATTGGTCAGGCTGATCTCGAACTCCTGACCTCAAGTGATCCACCCGCCTCGGCCTCCCAAAGTGCTGGGATTATAGACAGGCATGAGCCACTGTGCCCAGCCTATTTATGCTCTTAAAGGTTATTAATATCTGATATATATATGTTGAAGTACAGTGGTGTGATCACAGCTCACTCCAACTTTGAACCCCTGACTCAAGCAATCCTCCTGCCTCAGCCTCCCAAGTAGCTGGGACTATAGGTGCATGCCACCACACCCCGCTAATTTTTATTTATGTATTTATTTGTAGAGTTCTCACTACACTGCCCAGGCTGGTCTTGAACTCCTTGGTTACAAGCATGAGCCACCATGCCCAGCCTGGTGGAAATATTTTATAATGGTATGTGACTGTTCATCAATTTCCAAATTTGTGTGCAGTGATATCACATTGATATCTTGAAACTGGCCATGGTAGAAGTATTTATACAATGGAAATCAGTATAAATTATTGTGTTGGTTTATTAATTGACTGAACAAGGGGGTCAGCAAACCTTTTCTATAAAGAGCCAGATAATATTTTAGGCTTTGTGAGCCACGTACAGTCTCTGCTTCTTTGGTGGTTAGATCTCAGGCTGTACGAAAAAACAGGCCATGGGTTGGATTTGGCCCACAGGCTATAGTTTGCCTACCCCCGGTCTAGACATAAGAAAGTAGTAAAAAAGATGCTTGTAAAGATTGAACCCAAAACTGTCATTTCTTTTGCCATTATACTGCAAATGCACAACAAATTAACGAAATATTCTTCCCAGTATTAAAACCTATCATTTAATTCAGCAAAGAAGTTGCTCACATCACTAGTGACCAAGTGAAGTTCTAAAGTGGGTCTTCATTGTTTCACTTTTGTCTTACTCATTAAGATAAACAAAAATATAAAACAACATTTAGGTTGGAACTACACTCCTTGGTCAATGACAGGAGTGACTTGAATAGTAATCAAGCATTTATTCACAGTCTGGATTTTGTGACCCTGTTGATTCGTAAAATTTATAGTAAGTTACATATATATAGAATGCATAATATTTTTTTTCGAAGAGTCAGTTTTAAGCATTTCCAGCACACCAATGTCTACACATGTCCATCTGAGCTGATGATCACTCTTGGCTAAGAAAATCTGAACAGTCACAGAGAATCTGAATCAGTTAGATGAAGGTGGGCGACTGAACTTGTGTGTTGGGGGGGTGGGGGAAGGGGCCAGCTGCAGTGGCTCATGCCTGTAATCCCAACACTTTGGGAGGGTGAGATGGGTGGATCATTCGAGGCCAGGAGTTCGAGACCAGCCTGGCCATCATGGTGAAGACCCATCTCTACTAAAGATACAAAAGAATTAGCTGGGTGTGGTCAATTGCACACATGTATCCCAGCTACTTGGGAGGCTAAGGTGGGAGAATGGCTTGAACCCAGGAGGCAGAGGTTGCAGTGAGCCTAGATTATGCCACTTCATCCAGCCTGGGCAATAGAGTGAGACTCTATCTAAAAAAAAAAAAGAAAAAAAAAATGGGAGAAGAAGAAAAAGAGAGACAGAGAAATGAAGCAGAGGTGTCAGAAACAGCAAAAGTCACCTCAGTCCCTGCTTTCCCACTCCAGTCTTTGTATAGCTTAACCGTGATTTCCTGTTCCTGGATGCCTATGAGTTTGCCTACTATATACTTCCAAAAAACCTCTTTAAAATCACTGAAATTGAATTCCCTTTTCTTGACCCTAAGAGTGTGCCATATAAATCTGGGTTATTCTCTAATTCTGGTCTTGAATTTCCCAAATCTGATCTTTTTCTTTTTTTTTCTTTTTTTTTTTTTTTTTTGAGACGGAGTCTCACTTGCCCAGGCTAGGGTGCAGTGGCATGATCTCCACTCACTGCAACCTCGGTCTCCTGGGTTCAAGCAATCCTCCTGCCTCAGCCTCCAGAGTAGCTGGGACTACAGGTGTGCACTACCATGCCTGGCTAATTTTTTTTTTTTTTTTTTTTTTTTGAGATGGAGTTTCACTCTTGTTGCCCAGGCTAGAGTGCAATGGCACAATCTTGGCTCACCGCAACCTCTGCCTCCCAGGTTCAAGCGATTCTCCTGCCTCAGCCTCCTGAGTAACTGGGATTACAGGCGCCCGCCACCACGCCTGGCTAATTTTTTGTGTTTTTGGCAGAAATGAAGTTTCGCGCTGTTGCCCAGGCTGGTTTCGAACTCCCGAGCTCAGGCAATCCACCTACCTTGGCCTCCCAAAGTGCTAGGATTGCAGGCATGAACCACCGTGCCTGGCCAATTTTTGTATTTTTTGTACAGATGGAGTTTCACCATGTTGCCCAGGCTGAGATCTTGAACTCCTGAGTTCAAGTGATCCTCCCACCTTGGCTCCCCAAAATGCTGGGATTACAGGTGTGAGCCAGGCTGGTCTTGAACTCCTGACCTCAAGTGATCTACCCACCTTGGCCTCCCAAAGTGCTGGGATTATAGACGTGGGCCACCGCGCCTGGCCTGTCATTTTTTTTTTCTTTTGAGACAGCGTGGTAGAAATACTTTATAATGGTATGTGACTACTCATCAATTTCCAAATTTGTGTTCAGTGATATCACATTGATATCTTGAAACTGACCATCGTAGAAGTCTCACTCTGTGGCCCAGGCTAGAGCGCAGTGGCTTGATCACAGCTCACTGCAGCCTCGAACTCCTGGGTTTGGGCGATCCTCCCACCTCACCCTCTTGAGTAGCTGGGACTACAGGCATGGACCACCATGCCTGGCCAATTTTTTGTATTATTATTTCTTTTTGTAGAGACGGTTTCGTAATTTTGCCCAGGCTGGTCTCGAACTCCTGGGCTCAAGCAGATTTGCCCACCTCAGGCTTCCAGTGCTGAAATTACAGGTGTAGGCACCATGCTGACCTCTTATTTTTTTGATAATAGCCTTTTTTTTTTTTAAGACGGAGTCTTGCTCTGTCGCCTAGGCTGGAGTACAGTGGCATGAGCTCGGCTCACTGCAATTTCTGCCTCCTTGGTTCAAGCGATTCCTCTGCCTCAGCCTCCTGAGTAACTGGGATTACAGGCATCCGCCACCACACCTAGCTAATTTTTTGTATTTTAGTAGAGACAGGGTTTCACTATGTTGGCCAGGATGGCCTCAATCTCCTGATCTCATGATCCGCCTGCCTCGGCCTCCCAAAGTGTTGGGATTACAGGTGTGAGCCACTGCACCCAGCCGAAATCGCCGTTCTAATAGGTGTGAGGTGATACCTCATTGTGGACTTATTTATTTATTTATTTATTTTTGAGATGGAGTCTTGCTCTGTCACCCAGGCTGGAGTACAATGGCATGATCTTGGCTCACTGCAACATCCACCTCCCGGGTTCAAGCAATTCTCCTGCCTCAGCCTCCTGAGTAGCTGGGATTACAGGTGCCCGCCACCAAGCCTGGCTAATTTTTATATTTTTAGTAGACATGGGGGTTTCACCACATTGGCCAGGCTGGTCTAGAACTCCTGACCTCAGTTGATCCACCTGCCCTCAGCCTCCCAAAGTGCTGGGATTATAGGCATGAGCCACCACACCTGTCCTTCATTGTGGTTTTAATTTGCATTTCCTTGATAATTAGAGATGTGGAACATTTTTTTCATATATCTGTTGGCCATTCATATGTCTTCTGTTGAGAAATAGAAAATCTGTTCACATCCTTTGCTCATTTTTTAGTCATGTTTTATCACTATTGAGTTGTTTTGAGTTCTTTATATATTGTGAATATTAGCCCCTTGTCAGATATATAGTTTGCAAATATTTTACCCTACTCTGTGGATTGTCTCTTCACTTTGTTAATTATTTCCTTTGCTGTGCAGAAGCTCTTTAGTTTGACCTAATCCCTTTTGTCTATTTTTGCTTTAGCTGCTTATGCTTTTGGAGTCCTACCCAAGAAATAATTGACCAGACCAATGTTCTGCAGCTTTCTTTTTTGTTTTTTTTCTGGTAGTTTTACAGTTTCAGGCCTTATGTTTAAGTTGTTACTTCATTTTGAGCTGATTTTTATATACGGTGAGAGGTAAGGGTCTAATTTCTGGGGGGTTTTTTTGTTTGTTTGTTTGTTTTTGAGACGGAGTTTCCCTCTGTCACCAGGCTGGAGTGCAGTAGCGTGATCTTGGCTCACTGCAACCTCTGCCTCCCAGGTTCAAGTGATTCTCCTGCCTCAGCCTCCCGAGTAGCTGGGACTACAGACACGCGCCACCACGCCCAGCTAATTTTTGTATTGTTAGTAGAGACGAGGTTTCACCATGTTGGCCAGGATGCTCTCGATCTCTTGACCTCATGATCTGCCCGCCTTGGCCTCCCAAAGTGTTAGGATTACAGGCATAAGCCACCGTGCCTGGCCAAAGTGTCCAATTTCATTCTGGATGTGGATATCCAGTTTTCCCATTACCATTTATTGAAGAGACTGTCCTTTCCCTGTTGTGTGTTCATGGCACCTTTGTTGAAAATCAATTGACTGTAAATGCCTGTGTTTTTTTCTGGGCTTTTTTGTGTTTGTTTTTTTGAGATGGCATTTTTGCTCTCGTTGCCCAGGCTGGAGTGCAATGGCGTGATCTCTGCTCACTGCAACCTCCATCTCCCAGGTTCAAGCGATTCTCCTGCCTCGGCCTCCCCAGTAGCTGGAATTACAGGCATGCACAACCACGCCTGGCTAATTTTTTTTGTATTTTTAGTAGAGATGGGGTTTCACCATGTTGGCCAGGCTGGTCTCAAACTCCTGACCTCAGGTGATCCACCCACCTCGGCCTCCCAAAGTGTTGGGATTATATGTGTGAACCACAGTACCCAGCCCACTGGTCTGTTTTTATGTCAGCACCATGCTGTCTTCATTACAATCGTTTATAATTTATTTTGAAATCACGTTGTGTGGTGACCTTCTCCGCTATAAAATCACAGGTGAATCTACAGATGATGATGATGCAGTATTAATGAAAAACAAAAAACTGTTGTCTCACTAATAAAATTGGTCAGAGAAGCAACATGAGGTTTAAAAAAATAAAAGGGGCCGGGCATGGTGGCTTATGCCTATAATGCCAGCACTTTGTGATGCTGAGGTGGGCGGATCTCTTGAACCTGGGAAATTGAGGCTGCAGTGAGCTGTGATCGCACCACTGCACTCCAGCCTGGGCAACAGCACGAGACCTTGTCTCCGAAAAATATATAAATAAAATAAAAATGTTAAAAATAGAAAAATAATTTTAAAAAATTAGCCAGTTGTGGTGGCACACCCCTGTGGTCCCAGCTACTCGGGAGGCTGAGGCATGAGAATTGCTTCAACCTGGGAGGCAGAGGTTGCAGTGAGCCAAGATTGTGCCACTGCACTCTAGCCTGGGTGACAGAGCAAGACTCTTTCTCAAAAAAATAAAAAATAGGGTGGGTGCAGTGGCTCATGCCTGTAATCCCAGCACTTTGAGAGGCCAAGGTGGGTGGATCACCTGAGGTCAGGAGTTCAAAATCAGCCTGGCCAACATGGTGAAACCCCGTCTACTAAGAATACAAAAATTAGCCAGGCGTGGTGGCCGGCACCTGTAATCCCAACTACTCGGGAGGCTGAGACAGGAGAATTGCTTGAACCTGGGAGGCGGAGGTTGAAGTGAGCCAAGATCGCACCATTGTACTCCAGCCTGGGCCACAAGAGTGAAACTCTGTCTCAAAATAAATAAATAATAAAAAATAAATAAAATAAAAGGAAGTGGCATGCACAGCCCATGTGGTTGGTTTTCCCAGTGGGCTCTGGGAAACCCAAACCAATCCACATATGGAAATTCATTGATGAAGAGTTACAGCTGTGTCCAAGCTACAAGACCGCTTGGAAACAGCCAACAGACAGGCCTTACACCTGATATTTAACTTTCTAATTAGAGAGTCAAAAAGCTCTAAAACTTGTAGGATTTCTTTTTTGTTTTATTTGCTTTGTTTTCTAAACAAATTAGAGGTTAAAATGAACAGTTTTGCCTTCTGGCACGATGTAAACTCTATAAGAACAAACACTTGAAGTTTTGTTTGAATCCCATAACAGCCGGTGTTGGCCTTAAAGAGTCCCCATGTAGTCTGTCTTGTTTCTGACTGAAAAGGGGCTCCACGCCAGAATCTGAATTATTGCAATGCCCAGTGGGACCAGGCAAATCAAACTAAACATAGCATCATGAAGATCTAAAAGTGCACTAGGGGTGGAAAAAGATAGAGAACATAGTTTCTCCAATGGCTTCTTATTAATTCAAATTTGTTTAACAAAGGATTCGGAAAAGTTTTATCTATGAAACCATTTAAAAAGTAAGAGATTTTGGCCAGGCACAGTGGCTTATGCCTGTAATCCCAACACTTTAGGAGGCCAAGGCGGATGGATCACTTGAGGTCAGGAGTTCAAGACCAGCCTGGCCAACATGGTAAAACCCCGTCTCTGCTAAAAACACAAAAATTAGCCGAGTGTGGTGGCAGCCACCTGTAATCTCAGCTACTCCAGAGGCTGAGGCAGGAGAATTGCTTGAACCCGGGAGGTGGAGGTTGCAGTGAGCCAAGATCATGCCACTGCACTCTAGCCTGGGCGACAAAGTAAGACTCGGTCTCAAAAAAAAAAAAAAAAGTAAGATATTTTATCAAACAATTTTGATTCTTTCAAATTATGGATAGCTGAGTCATCCCTACCTTCCAGTTTCTCATACCAGAGGAAGCTGACATGTCAACCTGTGATCACAATGCCTGGTGAAAAATGCAACAGCTATAACAGAGGACCAAGGATGGGGACAAGGGCACAAAGGATAGGCACATACATGTGTGTACTTGTAGTACTTTAGTCTTGAAATTACCATCCAACAGGTTTTTATTTTTTTTTTAGAGTCTGAGTCTTTCTCTGTTGCCCAGGCTGGAGTGCAGTGGCACAATCATGGCTCATTGCAGCCTTGAACTCCTGGGCTCCAGTGATCCTCCCACCTCAGCCTCCCAAATAGCTAGGACTACAGGCACGTGCCACCACACCCAGCTAATTTTTTTATGTTTTGTAGAGACAGGGTCTTGCTATGTTGCCCAGGCTGGTCTCAAACTCGTGGCCTCAAGCAATTCCCCCGCCTTCGCCTGTCAAAGTGCTGGGATGACGGGTGAGTCACTGCATCTGGCCCATCCAACAGGTTTTAAACAAAGTGGTAGGATCTGTGCATTCCTTTCTAGTATTAAACTTACTTCCATTCAACACACTTAGAGGTTACAGGAGGAAATCAGGGTTAATAATATTACTCAGAAGTGACATGGCCTGATTTTCTGCTGAGAACTTTCACGAAGCCCAAAGATTCCTATGGTTCTCAGTTAACGTTCCAGATAGATTGTATTTTTCATTTAAATCATGCACAGTAAAAGGGGGCCCTTGATTACTTAGAGGCCGATTGTCCAGTCTGCAGCTTCTTTTTGGTGACACGGTTATCTAAAATAGCACCTTATTAATTCTACCAATTGAGGAAAGATGTGAAAAAGTCAAACTACATGATAGAAGAAGAGGAGGCAGTTTGTTACATTTTCATACTAGAACCAGTGGCTATTACCAGAACCTCTGTATATAACTTATTCATCTAAAAAATAAATAGGTCCCATGCGATTATTAATGTGCTAGGCACTGGACTAAATACTGGGTATTCAATGGTAGGTGAAACTGCTAAAGTCTCTATCTTCATGGAGCCTACCTACCTCCTAGTGTGGGAGATAGATCTTATTTAAAAAGTCATAAGTTTGATTTACACATGATTACATAAGATGACTGTAGAAAGTGCTATGATAGAAAAAAAAGGTATTAAGTGAGAGCTCATTGTTAGAGGGTCTGGCTCATGCTGGGCAAGTGGAGGCCAGAGAATGCTCCCCAGAGGAAATATTTGAGCTGAGTCCTAAAGGGCAAGTAGGCATTAACTAGGAGGGTTCTGCCTAGAATCATGTGCAAAACCTCCAGCCACCACTACCTCCTCCTCTAAAAGCCATAGCTGGAGCCAGGCATGGTGGCTTATGGCTGTAATACCAACATTGTGGGAGGCCAAGGCAGGCAGATTGCTTGAGCCTAGGACTTTAAGACCAGCATGATCAACATGGTGAAACCCCATCTCTACAAAACATACAAAAATTAGCTGGGTGTAGTGGTGCTCAGCTGCAGTCCCAGCTACTTGGGGGGCCGAGGTGGGAGGATTGCTTGAACCTGGGAGGCAGAGGTTGCAGTGAGCCGAGATCATGCCACTACACTCCAGCCTGGGTGACAGAGCAAAACCAGAAGAAGAAGAAGATAAAAGATAAAAGCCATAACTGGGAATGTCCTTGGTGCTCTGAACTGGATGACATTTGTTAGGCATGGTCAACCCTCCCGCCCACTGCTCCTCAAGATCACCCTTCACTTATCCAAGAACTGATGGTTACCTACCCATGCTCTGCTCTTCTGCTGCTACTTTCTGGGCTCTGAGATGACCACAGAGGCCAGGGTCAAAGGCTGGGCCACTCACCACATACTGATGATGCTGTCAAAATGTGGTTACCCTTCTGCTCCACCTCAATTATCTATGGAAAACCTAATTTAAGGGGCATATGGTGTTTTGTCTGCCCGCATTTCTTCCTGTAAGAAACACCCTTTCCCCTCTTCCCTAGTAAACTGTCTCAGTCCTTATGAGTTGGTGGAGCTGGACTGCCTCACTTCCATCCCCAAGGTCAGGTACATGCCCAGATCTGGTCAGAGGACTCCATGTGTCAAGGTACAACTACTGCCTCAGCAATGAGCACTTGACTCATACAATGCCCATTAGCATCCACCTGGGGACTTTTTCTGTGCTACTGGAACAAAAGTGCATGTTTCCTCACCATCTTGGGCTGTTAGCCCCATGTCAGCATGGAGGTATCTTGCTGCCACGCGATGAAAAGCTTATACACAACACAGAGGGTAAGTCAGAGAAACCAGTTAATTACATAATTTGAGATCCAAATCTGCCTGACTTTTCAGCTACGGGAGCCGATAAATTCCCTTTTTTTTTCTTTTTTCTTTCTTTTTTTTCTTTTTTTTTTTTTTGAGACAGAGTCTCACTGTCACCCAGCCTGGAGTACAGTGGTGCGATCTTGGTTCACCGCAACTTCCACCTCCCGGGTTCAAGTGTTTCTTCTGCCTCAGCCTCCCGAGTAGCTGGGACTACAGGCGTGCACTACCATGCCTGGCTAATTTTTTGTATTTATACTAGAGGCAGGGTTTCACCGTGTTGGCCAGGCTGGTTTAGAACTCCTGACCTTAGGTGATCCACCCGCCTCGGCCTCCCAAAATGCTGGGATTATAGGCATGAGCCACTGTCCCCAGCCTGAATTCCTTTTTTATTTAAGCTAACCTGCATTGAATTTCTGTCACTTGTAGCCAAAGTGGTTTGAATAATGCACCTTTCCAATTGGCACTTGTGCCCAAATTACCATAAACTGGCTGCCTCTGACCACTCTAGGGAAAGGATTTAGTGATTTCTAATTGACCACTACCAGTGAAGACACAGGAGGTTTGAAACAGCTGAGCCCAGATTCCGAAAACGACAGGACAAGGTCACGATTGTACTTTTGAACTTGATGTTGGAGGTGTTCACAAGCATGACGCCTCTCCTGGACTTTGTTTACTGATTGGAACCACAAGATAGACGAGACAGCAGAACTAGGCCAACAATGGGTGCAAGGTGCCAAAAAGGTAATAGAAACCCAAGTTCCACTTTGAAGCAGCATAAATCAGACATTTCTCAAACATTAAAAACGGAAGTGGCCTGATCAAGACCTTTAAACGGGGTAAAAAGCCACGAAGCCATGGCCATGAGCGGGTAGTCACAGAATTATTACAATATGTGCTCAGAGACACAGGGTTTCATGAAAAGCCCCGTCTCTGCCTGGCTGCAGCACCTCTGTGCTTTTTGTCCCAGCATTTGCTTAGCAGCAGGACCCCATTATCCTTCAGTGTTCTGTAGTTATAACAGATTCCAGCTTCAGGGAAAAAAAAAAAAAAATGGATTCCAGCTTCCAGGGGTTCTCTCTGGGAGATTTTCTATCTCTGAGACGGAATTGTCTTTTTCTCCCTTTTTTCATGGTGAGAGGGGCATGGAGTACACCTCTGATAATCTGCAGAGGCAAAGCCTTGCATGAGCATGCTGACAACCCTGCAGAGAAAAAGCCTTAGGCTGGAAGTTCAAGGGCAGCCAGGAGAATGAACACTTTGATGAATAAAGCAATTTGATAACTACCATGTTGTGGTCTAAGACCCACCACTTACAGGCTTACATGGTGATTACTGAAGCTGCAACTATTTTAATGGCTTCATCTGCTTTAAAGTACTGGTGATTTTTCTACTACTTCATTGAATCACCTGATGTTTCTTGGAAGAGTTCTTTGGTCTTTCTGCTAAAATGTTATTCCAAGCTAGGAGAGATGCCATGATTTCAGAGAATTTCTTTTCCTCTATAATATTATATATTTTCCTCTGGGGTATCAATGAACCTACTGACTACTTTGAGTATTATGCCTTTAGGATGTCTTCACCTCTCATTTCCTTAACATTTTTAAATGAATCTCGGATAGAAAAATGAATCTGAAGCCTTGCTTATGCTTTGATTCATTCAACAAATATTTATTGCACCCTTACTGTTTTAGATGTCTGGGATACAGAGTAAATAAATCAACAATGATCCTTGCCTTCAACAAAGCTTACATTCTAGTGGAGGCAAAGAGATAATAAATAAATATATTTAATATCATCTTTTGTAATAATAACCATTACACCTCTGGCTTATGAAAACAATTGCATTCATTTTTTGCTCACAATCTTCTTTTTTTTTTTTTTGAGACAGAGTCTCACTCTGTCACCTAGGCTGGAGTGCAGTGGCATAATCATACTTCACTGCAACCTCTGCCTCCTGGGCTCAAGTGACCCTCCTGCATCAGCCCCACAAGTAGCTGGGACTACAGGCGCATGCCACAATGCCCAGCTAAATTTTGTATTTTTTGTAGAGATGGAATTTTGCCATGTTGCCCAGGCTGGTCTTGAACTCCTAGGCTCAAGTGATCTGCCTACCTCGGCCTCCCAAAGTGCTGGGATTACAGGCGCTGAGCCACTATGCCCAACTAATCTTCTATTCTCTTCCTTCCTTCCTTCCTTCCTTTCCTTCCTCTCTCTCTCTTCCTTCCTTCCTCTCTCTCTCTCCCTTCCTTCCTTCCTTTCCTTCCTTCCCTTTCCTTCCTCTCTTCCTTTCTCTCTCTCTCTTTTCTTTCTTTTCTCTGACGTCTTGCTCTGTCACTCAGGCTGGAGTGCAGTGGCACAATCTTGGCTCACTGCAACCTCCACCTCCTGGGTTCAAGTAATTCTCTTACCTCAGCCTCCTGAGTAGTTGGTATTACAGGCACACACCACCACAACCAGCTACTTTTTTTTTTTTTTTTTGTATTTTTAGTAGAGACGGGGTCTTGCTATGATGCCCAGGCTGGTCTCAAACTCCTAGACTCAAGTGATCTGCCTGCCTCAGCCTTCTATGAGCCACTGCACCCAGCCTAATCTTCTATTCTCAAAAGAAAAAAAATATCCACCCGCAGGTAACAGAATTCTAAAATATTACTGTCTGGAGCCCTTTACTTCATTTTCCTAGCTTATACCTGCCAAATTATTGGTAAATTCAGCTCTGTGAGGTGAAGAGGGCCATATAAATGATCATACTCTCACCTTGAATCCTATCTTTAGGATCTTCTACATCACGAGACTAAAGCAACGTCTGGCTCCTTTCTACTCTTCTGCTATCAACATCAGCTCAAAAATAAACAAAATTAATAAGGTTGCTTCCTGATGGCATCAGTGAAATAACTTTATGGTCATTCATATAAAAACAGACAACCCTGGCCCAGCACAGTGGCCCATACCTGTAATCCCAGCACTTTGGGAGGCTGAGGCAGGTGGATCACTTGAGGCCAAGAGTTTCAGACCAGCCTGGTAAACACGGCAAGACCGACCCTATCTCTATTTAAAAAAAAAACAAAGAGAAATAGAGAGAATCCTTTCAAGATCACCAAGTCAGTATCAGTGAGCACCTCTGCAGAAAAAAGAGGGGCTCAGAATGGACAAGGCCAGAGAAACCTCAGTAAGGTGAATGTGTCCGTATAGTTTCTTTTGAATTCATGTCAAGAAAACTTGAGTCCCTATAAACTGTTGCTACTTCAAGAATAGAGAGGGAATTTCTCCTTTCTGGGGTCAGCCTGACATGTCCCTTTTAAAAATAATGGTGTGAGATGCATCAAAGGCTTACTATTTGCCTGGCCCTATGTCTTAGCTTGGGCTGCCATAACAAAATATAGCACAGGTTGGGTAGCTATTTATTTATTTATTTATTTATTAAGAGGGCCTTGCTCTGTCACCCAGGCTAGAGTGCAGTAGATCCATCATAGCTCACTGCAGCCTCAATCTCCCAGACTCAAGTGAACCTTCCATCTCAGCCTCCCAAACAGCTAGGACTACAAGCACACACCACCAAGCCCAGCTAATTTTTTTAAATATTTTTTGTAGAAACAAGGTCTCACCATTGCCCAGGCTGGTCTTGAACTCTGGGCTTCAGCCTCCTCCCACCTTGGCCTTCCAAACTGCCAGGATTATATTGTGAGCCCCAAGACCTGGCCTAGGTGGCTTAAACAACAGACATTTATTTCTCCCAGTTGTGAAGGCCGGGAAGTCTGAGATCAGGGTGCCAGCATGGTTGGATTCTAGTGAGGACTGTCTACCTGGCTTGTAGACAGGAAACTATCTTCTTGTATGGGAGAGAGAAAAGGAGGGAAGAGGATGGGGGAGAGGGAGGGAGAAGGAGGGAGAATGGGAGGAGAGAGAGAGAGAAAGAGAGCTCTCCCATGTCTCTTCTTTTTTTTTTTTTTTTTTTTTGAGATGGAGTCTCGCTCTGTCCCTCAGGCTGGAGTGCAGTGGTGCGATCTCAGCTCACTGCAACCTCCACCTCCCAGGTTCAAGATATTCTCCTGCCTCAGCCTGCTGAGTAGCTGGGACTACAGGCACACCCCACCATGCCCAGCTAATTTTTGTACTTTTAGTAGATACGGGGTTTCACCATGTTGGCCAGGATGGTCTCCATCTCCTGACCTTGTGACTCACCCACCTCAGCCTTCCAAAGCACTGGGATTACAGGCATGAGCCACTGCGCTCAGCCTCATGTCTCTTCTTATGAGGACACTAATCCCAACATGCAGGCCCACCCTCATCACCTCAACTAAACCTAATCACCTCCAAAGGCCTTGTCTCAAAACAGCATCTCTTTAGGGTGTAGGGCTTCAACATATGAATTTTGGGGAGACAAAATTTAATCCATACCACCCTGTTGGAACATTTCCCTCATTGCTACTAATTTCACAACACCCCTGAAGAAGACACTGAGGCTTAGATAGGTTAATTAAATTGCCCAAAGTTATACGGCTAGTGAGTTTGGAGCTGAGGTTTTTTTACTTAGATATGAACTAAAAATCTCTTCAAGATAAAATGGTGGCGGTGCACGGTGACTCATGCCTGTAATCCCAGCACTTTGGGAGGCCAAGGCAGGCATATTACTTGAGGTCAGGAGTTCGAGACCAGCCTGGCCAACGTGGTGAAACTCTGTCTCTACTAAAAGTACAAAAAAAAAAAAAATAGCTGGGCGTTGAGGCTCATGCATGTAGTCCCAGCTACTTGGGAGGCTGAGGCAGGAGAATCACTCGAACCCAGGAGGCGGAGGCTGCAGCGAGCTGAGATCACACCACTGCACTCCAGCCTGGGTGAAAGAGCGAGACTCTGTCTCAAAAATAAAATAAAATAAAAATAAATAAAATGGTGTCTCTAATACAAATTTATCAGAAGGAAAAACCTCAGTTTCTAAGAAGATGGTCATATGCTTTTAGTAGAAATGAGTTAAGACACTCTCAACTGGAAGGGATCGCCTTTGACAAATCCTATCAAGTATCTAATAGTTCAAGACCTGCCTGGGCAACTGTGAGACCTTGTTTCTACAAAAAATGTTTCCCAGGCTGATCTCAAACCCCTGGGCTCAAGCAACACTCCTGCCTCAGCTTCCCAAAGTGCTGGGATTACAGGCATGAGCCATAATGTTTTGGGCCAAATATTCTTAATAATTTAGAATGCCACAAGTACTCATATTCATTACAGTTAGCAACTGGACTTAATTTAAAGAACCTTGTCAAAGACACAGTGATTATCCCAATGTTCATTTCAGCAATCCCAACAAATGAATATGATTATATGTACACAATTTTTTGGAGTTGTAATTTGTGCATGTTTTTTAATATTGTCTTCTAAAATACATAGTGCTGGCCGGGCACGGTGGCTAACGCCTATAATCCCAGCACTTTGGGAGGCCGAAGCAGGCAGATCACTTGAGGTTAGGAGTTTGAGACCAGCCTGGCCAACCAACATGGTGAAACCCAGTCTTGACTAAAATACAAAAATTAGCTGGGTGTGGTGGTATGCGCCTGTAATCTCTGTTACTCGGGAGTCTGAGGCAGGAGAATCACTTGAACCTGGGAGGCAGAGGTTGCAGTGAGCCAACATCGCACCACTGCACTCCAGCCTGGGTGACAGAGCAAGAGTTCATGTTGAAAACAAACAAACAAAAAACCCATGGTGCTGAAAGGGGGAAGTCATGTCTCACCAAAGTAATAAAATTTGACACTCAGAATATGTGGAATGTTCTAACTGCTGGCTATTCCTCGCCCTTCTAGTTGACCCAATAGTAGGCTGCATGAGCAATTCAGAAGAGGGTTTTTAAAATTATTATTATTTTTATTTTTTTGCTTTCCTTTCAAGGCACTGTGCTTCAATGGCTTTATAGGTCAATAATATGTAAAAACATTAATACAAAAATTTACAGCTGGGCATAGTGGTTCACGCCTACAATCCCAACACTTTGGGAGGCCAAGGAGGGAGGATTGCTTGAACCCACGAGTTTCAGACCAGCCTGGGCAACATAGTGAGACCTGTCTCTACCAAAAAAAAAATAATAATAATAATTAGCTGGAAATGGTGGCATGTTCCCATAGTCCCAGCTACTCGGTAGGCTGAGAGGAGAGGATTGCTTGAACCCCGGAAGTCATGGCTGCAGTGAGCTATGATCCTGACACTGCACTCTAGCCTGGGCAACACAGTGAGGCCATGCCTTTAAAAAGAAAAAACAAACAAACAAAAAGAATAAGAAACTTACAATGGAGCATTTCAGAGCTACAGCAGAATCAAGAGTATGATACAGAATTGATACTTTGAAAGAACAAAGTCCACCAGCCCCAAGTATAATACATAAGATTAGCTCATTTCTCCCTAAGTAGCCTAATCTTTAACATGGCATAAAACCACCAATTTAGTCCTAATATGAAAAGAGGTCATTAAACAAGCAGGAGCCAGTTCTTGCCTGAGAATTTCCAGGTTGTTGCTTTAGTAAATATGGAAAGCACTTGTTTTCAAAAAGCAGTTTTAAAATTAGTTTTAAGAGCCGGGTGGGGTGCCTCATGCCTGTAATCCCAGCACTTTGGGAGGCTGAGGCTGGTGGATGACTTGAGCCCAGGAGTTCAAGACTAGCCTGGGCAACATGGTGAGATCCTGTCTCTACAAAAAATACAAAAATTAGCGGGGCGTGGTGGCACGTACCTGTAATACCAGCTACTCAGGAGGCTGAGGCAGGAGAATTGCTTGAACCCAGGAGGTGGAGGTTGCAGTGAGCCAAGGGTCACGCCACTGCACTCCAGCCTGAGTGACAGAGTGAGACTCCATCTCAAAAAAAAAAAAAAAAAAATTAGCCAGGCATGGTGGTATGCACCTGTGTCCTAGCTACCTGGGAGACTGAAGTGGGAGGATCGCTTGAGCCCAAGAGACTGCAGTGAGGTATGATCATGTCATGCCAGTGCATTCCAGCCTGGGCAATACAGCAAGTCTCTTAAAAATATATATATATATTAGGACTCTTTGTATCCCAGTTCCCAGCTCAGTGCTAATACCAGTAGGCACTCAAAAATGTTTGCTGAAGAAAGAATGCAAGCATGCTTAGTGGGCCGAGTGGAAGGAATAGCCCTTTTCCTTTCATATACGAGAACTTCATTGTCATTGTTTCTTCTTTGTGCAAAATGTGGACTTGTGTTGCAAGTTTTTTTTTGTTTTGTTTTGAGATAAGGTCTCACTGTCACCCAGCCTGGGGCACAGTGACATGATCTTGACTCATCGCAACCTCTGCTTCCTGGGCTCGTGATTTTCCAGCCTCAGCCTCCTGAGTAGCTGGGACTACAGGCGTGCGCCACTGCACCTGGCTAATTTTTGTATTTTTGTAGAGATGGGGTCTCACCATGTTGCCCAGGTTGGTCTCGAACTCCTGGGCTCAAGTCATCTGCCCGCCTAGGCCTCCCAAAGTGCTGGAATTACAGGCATGAGCCACCGCACCCAGCCACAAATTTTAATATGAGTTGGATGTATAAAACAATTAAGACAACCCATTTCTGACTTTACTACATGAAGTACCTTATCCCAGACAACTAGAAGAGATTATATGTTGGTTTTCCTGCCCAATTAATTACCCCAGTTATAGATCTCCATTAACAACAAACTTAACCATTACATTCACTGGCTGCTGGATAGTATATCTTTGGGTCACTATTAAATAAATAAATCTATAAAATGTAGTAAAATAATCTTCCCTGCAGAACCAACATTTCTGTAACTGTATCAAGGAATAAACCATCTTTTGAAAATCTCAGTGGGAAGAATCATACCCCTGAGCTATACAGTTCTGAGTATGTTAACAGTAAAATAATAATTGGATATTAGAAAACTTACTCATAGGTATGAAATTTATTTCAAATATATATTTTGCTGAATACTTTTTTTTTTTGAGACAAGATCTCACTGTGTCACCCAGGCTGGACTACAGTGCTGCGATCACAGCTCACTGCAGCATTGACCTCCCAGGCTGAAGAAATTCTCTTGCCTTAGCCTCCTGAGTAGCCGGAACTACAGGTGTGCACCACCACATGTGGCTAATTTGTGTATTTTTTGTAGAGACAGGGTCTTACCATGTTGCCCAGTCTGGCCTTGAACTCCTGGACTCAAGGGATCCAATGACAGATGAGAGCCACCATGCCCAGCCATATTTTTGCTAAATTCTTTACACTGGTGAATCTCAAAGAATTCTCTCATTATCACACCATATCCTGCTAAGTGTGCAATTAACCTGTGGACTTCAGTCGGACACTTTCAGATTAGCATTAGCTATGTGGGGCCACCAAATGCCAACTGTTAAATTATCACTCAAAGATAAATGATACTTGAGTGTGCTGTTTGAGTTTATACCTCTAAAAATGCTTATAGTACCATGAGACTATTGTGCCAACGTGTCTGGCTGCCAACGTGTCTATAGCTGAGCCAACAAGAATTAGTCTCTAGAGCCTCTGTTTCCAAGGAAGTCAATCTCTAGATTCCCACATTGGCTGCGTGATGGAATAAGCCAGGGGCTATGAAAAATACTGATGCCTGTTGAAGCTTGGAGGAGCTGGGGTTGGGGTGTAGGGCAGTGATGATCAGACATGAATAGAACTGGGAGTCTTTAGTGTTACTGGTGGCAATGTTGAAATGCATGAGGGTTGTTTATTGTATAATGAAGTATTTTTCACATGAAGTCATATGAAGTATTCCATTCCACTGTATTTGTTCTTATTTTAACCATACAACTAGGTAATAAAGGAAATGAAGTATTGTTTTATATTTTAAAAAAATACTTATGCCTGGATCTCACCCCCCAGACATTCTAATTTAACTGGTCTAGGGTATGGTCTGGGCATCAGGACTTTTTCAAGCTCCAAGTGATTCTAATGTGCAACAAGGTTGAGAACTATTGCTTTACGGCCTTCGTGTTCTTTGAGAATACAAAGAAAATTCAGAGAGATAGGTTAAAAACACACTCGCCATTCCTCCATTGCTCTGACATCTATCAGCAAATAAGCTATAACAGGAAATACAGGGCTTTGGGTCTTTTCTATTCCAGATTCTGTTCCTGTCCTCTTTTAGCCACCAGGGTTTTAATTTTATTTATTTATTTATTTGAGACAGAGTCTCGCTCTATTGCCCAGGCTGGAGTGCAGTGGCGTGATCTTGGCTCACTGTGACTTCTGCCTCCCGGGTTCCAACGATTCTCTTGCCTCAGCCTGCTGAGTAGCTGGGATTATAGGCACGCACCACCTCGCCCGGCTAATTTTTGTATTTTTAGTAGAGATGGGTTTCCACCATGTTGGCCAGGGTGGTCTCAAACTCCTGACCTCAGGTGATCTGCCTGCCTCAGCCTCCCAAAGTTCTGGGATTACAGACATGAGCCACGGAGCCCAGCCTAATGACTGATTGACTGATTGATTGTGAGACAGGGTCTCACTCTGTTGCCCAGGCTGAAGTACAGTAGTGAGATCATAGCTCACTACAGCCTCGAATTCCTGGGCTCAAGTGATACTCCTACCTCAGCCTCCAAAGTAGCTGGGACTACGGGCATGTGCCACCACTCCCGGCTAATTTTTTTTTTTTTTTTTTGAGACAGAGTCTTGCTCTGTCACCCAGGCTGGAGTGCAGTGGCGTGATCTTGGCTCACTGCAAGCTCAGCCTCCAGGGTTCACGCCATTCTCCTGACTCAGCCTCCCGAGTAGCTGGGACTATAGGCGCCTGCCACCATGCCCGGCTAATTTTTTTTGTATTTTTAGTAAAGATGGTGTTTCACTGTGTTAGCCAGGATGGTCTTGATCTCCTGACCTCGTGATCTGCCTGCCTCGGCCTCCCAAAGTGCTGGGATTGCAGGCGTGAGCCACCGCACCTGGCCACTCCCGGGTAATTAAAAAAAATTTTTTTGTAGGGATGGGGTCTTGCTATGTTGCCCAGACTGGTCTCAAACTCCTGGCCTCAAGTGATCCTCCTGCTCTGGCCTTCCAAAGTGCTGGAAGATGAGAGCTACAGATGAGAGCCACCACACTTGACCATCACCAGGGTTTTCTACTACAATATTGCTTGAGGCTTTTACTGCTACTTGGATTTCAAGCAATGTCCCCAGTTCAGGTGGAAAACAGTCACCTCGAAAATGGAGAAGATGAGTCTGAGGAAGAATTCTTTCACATTCTACAGAAGAAATGCGGTCCAGGACAGTCCACATTCACTTCCTTCATTCAGATACTCATTTCTTAGCCACAATTACCCAATTTTGAGCCATGCCTCTATAATGAAATACCACTGAGTTCTGCGGTTCTAACTCCTTAATCTCTCATGTCAGTCTCCTCTTGCCTTCTGTCTTCCACTGCTTTAGGGCTTGGATTACATGAGTGAGCCACCACACTGGCCCCATGCACAATATTAACCAGTGGAACCAGCATTCCTCATATAAAAAATCACTTTGTTAGTCCTCTAACTGTTCTTTGCAATCCAGCTAACATCCCTTCAAAACACACTTCAGGGTAATCTTTTATTTTTACTTATTTATTTTTTGAGAAAGGTCTGGCTCTGTCGTCCAGGCTGGAGTGCAGGGGCGCGATCTCGGCTCACTACAACCTCCACCTCCCGGGTTCAAGCAATTATCCTGCCTCAGCCTCCCAAGTGGCTGGGACTTCAGGTGCGTGCCACCGTGCCCAGCTAGTGTTTGCATTTTTTGTGGAGATGGGTTTTTGCTATGTTTCCCAGGCTAGTCTCGAACTCCTGAGATCAAGAGATCTACCCACCTCGGCCTCCCAACGTGCTGAGATTATAGGTGTGAGCCATCACGCCCAGCCCGGGGTTATCTTTTAAAAGGCAAATCTGATATTATTACTTCTTGGTTTAATAATTATAATGCTCCTTTCCTTTTAGGATCAGGTCTATGCTTCTCAAGCTCTACTACTAACCATCAGCCATTCCTCCAATCATGCCCTACAACCTCATGCCTCTCTGTGCTTGCACAGACTCCCTGCTACTTTGAATTTTCAAAATTCATTAGAGAGATCATTTCTTTTCTCCTCAGTCTGAATTGTACGCTAAGCCAGTGGGCACTCCCTCAACAGCCCACACTTACATCTGTAATAGCACCTAGCACCCAACATTAAGATTCTCACTATAATTGACTGTGAGCTTATTCAGAGTGGGGGCTGCATCTTTTGCCTGTTTTTCCTTTGGGTTTAGCACAGGACCTGGTACGTAGTAGGTGTTAATATTTGTTGAATGAATGCTATATCATTTTACACATCTATGCGTTGCACATATGTCTATGCTGTTTCTCTTCACTGGGTACATCCAATCTCCATGCACAGTATTATTATTATAATTATTATTATTGAGACAGGATCCTGCTCTGTCACACAGGCTGGAGTGCAGCGGCACGATCATAGCTCACTACAGCCTCCAACTCCCAGGCCCAAGCAATCCTCCCACCTCAGCCTAGCAAGTAGCTAGGATTACAGCTGTGCACCACCACACTCGGCAAATTTTTCAATTTTTTGTAGAGATGGGATCTTGCTATGTTCCCCACGCTGGTCTCAAACTCCTGGCCTCAAGGGATCCTCCTGCCTCAGCCTCCCAAAGCACTGGGATTACAGGCATCAGCAATGGCACCTGGTCCATGCACAGTATTTTTGCCTCCACTGAAACCTGGCTGAAGCATTTTTTTTTTTCTGTGAAGCCTTCCTGGACTTTGTTCCCGAGACAGTGATGATCATGCCCACCTTTTAGCCACCATTATATCGTATATATACTTCTAATCGTAGTATCTACCATTTCGTGTGGCAAAAAATCTCTCCTCATGTCTGTCTCCTTTACTAGATTGTAGACAGCTAGTGGCAGCAACCTATTTTATTTATCTTCATATTCTGAGCACTTATGATATAGTAGGCAACTAGTAATTAAGCCTTCATTTTTCCATTTAGTAATTAAGCCTTCAGTGCTTCTTTTACACCATAAACAGATTGTTCTAAAACAAAATTCAGATCATGTTTTTCTTTCTTTCTTTTTTTCTTTTTTTTTTTGAGACAGGGTCTTGCTTTGTTGCCCAGGCTGGAGTATAGTGGCACCATCTCAGCTCACTGCAACCTCTGCCTCTCTGGTTCAATCGATTCTTGTGCCTCAGCCTCCCGAGTACCTGGGACTACAGGCGCGTGCCACCACGCCCAGCTAATTTTTGTATTTTTAGTAGAGATGGAGTTTTGCCATGTTGGCTAGGCCGGTCTTGAACTCCTGGCCTCAAGCAGTCCACCTGCCTTGGCCTCTCAAAGTGCTGGTTTACAGGTGTGAGCCACTATGCCTAGCCCAGATGATGTTTGTCTCATGCATTCAAATCTTCAGTTATTTCCCTTTACCTAGAGTGGTCTTTCCCAAAGTACAGCATCTGGACCCCTGCTGGCACACATGATAATTTTTACATGATACATAATAGTTCTTTTTATTTTTATTTTTTATTCTTTGAGATGGAATTTCACTCTTGATGCCCAGGCTGGAGTGCAGTGGCACAATCTTGGCTCACTGTAACCTCCACCTCCCGGGTTCAAGCAATTCTCATACCTAAGCCTCCCGAGTAGCTGGGACTACAGGCGCCCACCACCACACCTGGCTAACTTTTGTATTTTTAGTAGAGATGGGGGTTCACCATGTTGGTCAGGCTGGTCTCGAACTCCTGACCTCTGGTGATCACGCCTTGGCCTCCCAAAGTGCTAGAATTACAGGAGTGAGCCACCAGCCATTTCTTTTTATTTTACTGGCATTAGAAAAATTGAAATCTACCAAATGAATGATTTAATGGATGCTTTTTCTTATGGCAGTTAAGATTTGTTTTAAGTTAGTGATTTAAAATAAATTTAAAGAAAAATATTGAGTAAATATTAGTACATAGAGTACTCATATAACAAATGTCAAAAATCCATCATATTTGTGAAACCCTAATGTATAGGATTAAAAGCCCATACATCTTCTAAATCCAGTGTACAGATCCTTCACATCATCAGCCCTAACTGCCTTGTCAACCTCATCCCCTCTAGCTGCCATCAATTGTGCTGTAACTCATGCCACTAATCGACAGGTTCTTCCATGTGACTTCTCCTAACTCCTTTCAGTCTATTCGTTACTCAGCACCCCAAGGGATGCTGTTAAAAAGTAAGTCAAGGCTGGGTGCGGTGGCTCACACCTTAATCTCAGCACTTTGGGAGGCCAAGGCAGGCAGATCACCTGAGGTCAGGAGATCGAGACCAGCCTCGCCAACATGGTGAAACCTCGTCTCTACTAAAAATACAAAAATTAGCTGGGTGTGGTGGCGCACACCTGTAATCCTAGCTACTTGGGAAGCTGAGGCAGGAGAATCACTTTAACCCAGGAGGCAGAGGTTGCAGTGAGCCAAGACTGCACCACTGTACTCCAGCCTGGGTGACAGAATGAGACTCTGTCTCAAAAAAAAAAAAAAAAAAAAAAGTAAGTCAAATCAGGTCATACCCCACTCAAAACTGAAAACTGTCCAATCACCGTTTTTTGTTTTTTGTTTTTTGTTTTTAATTTCTAGGAGATGCATGGTTAACTATCAGGGGTGACATGCCAGTGGATCTGCAATTTAACTTAAAATGGTTCAGAGAAGGCTGGGTGTGGTGGTTCACGCCTGTAATCCCAGCACTTTGGGAGGCTAAGAAGGAAGGATCACTTGAGCCCAGGAGTTTCAAACTAGCCTGGGCAATCTAGTGAGACCCTGTCTCTACAAAAATTTTTAAAAATTAGCCAGGCACCGTGTCGTGCACTTGCAGTCCCAGCTACTAGGGAGGCTGAGTCAGAAGGATCCCTTGAGCACAAGAGTTCAAAGCTGCCATGAGCTATTATTGAGTCACCGTACTCAGCCTGGGAGACAGAGCAAGACCCTGTCTCCAAAAAAAAAAAAAAAAAAAAAAGATATATAGGCTAGGTGTGATGGCTCACACCTGTAATCCCAGCACTTTGGGAGGCCAAGGCAAGCGGATCATTTGAGGTCAGGAGTTTGAGACCAGCCTGGCCAATGTGGTGAAACTCTGTCTTTACTAAAAATATAAAAATTAGCTACTGAGGAGGCTGAGACACGAGAATGGCTTGAACCCAGGAGGCAGAGTTTGCAGTGTGATGAGATCATGCCACTACACTCCAGCCTGGGCAACAGAGCAAGACTGTCTCAAAAAAAAAAAAAAAAAAAAAGGAAGAATGAGAAAGCACCTTATGTCATGACATGACACAAACTTCAACATATAAAGTGGCCGGGCACAGTGGCTCACACCTGTAATCCCAGCAACTAGGGAGACTGAGGTGGGAGGATCACTTGAGGCCAGGAGTTGGAGATCAGCCTGAACAACACAGCAAGACCCCATCTCTAAAAAAAAATAAATAAGTTTGAGGCTGCAATGAGCTATGATTGTACCACTTCACTCTCAGCCTGGGTGACAAAGCAGAATCTCATCTCTAAAAATAAAAATAGAAAATAAAAATAAATAGTCCAGAGAACAGAATATGCATACACACAGAGATACAGATAAACCAAATATGGTAAAATGTCAGCAATTGATGAATCTAAGAAGTGGGTATATGCATGTATTTTCTCTGTAATTTTCTTTAAACTTTTTTTATATTTGGAAAATTTTATAATAAAAAGTTGTGAGGAAAATAAGATGGTCTAATTGACAGAAGGATGGATACATTAATTAATACATGATAAAATTAATACAGTAGATTATAAATAGTTGAATGTAGATTACTGTGCAACTTTTAAAACTTTTTTGTATATTTGAAAATGTTTGGCCCAGCATGGTGGCTCACGCCTGTAGTCCCAGCACTTTGGGAGGCCAAGGTGGGTGGATCACCTGAGGTCATGAGTTTGAGACCAGCCGGACCAACATGGAGAAACCCCATCTCTATTAAAAATACAAAATTAGCCAGATGTGGTAGCGCATGCCTGTAATCCCACCTACTCGGGAGGCTGAGGCAGGAGAATTGCTTGAACCTGGGAGGCAGAGGTTGTGGTGAGCCGAGATCGCGCCATTGCACTCCAGCCTGGGCAACAAAAGCGAAACTCGGTCTCAAAAAAAAAGAAAAGAAAATGTTCATAAATAAAAGAATGGAGGAAAAGTTGTAAGAAAAACTTTAAAAAAAAAAAATCTGACTTGGTGCAGTGGTTCACACCTGTAATCCCAGCACTTTGGGAGGCTGAGGTGGGCAGATTACCTCACCTGAGGTCAAGAGTTTGAGATCAGCCTGGCCAACATGGTGAAACCCCATCTCTACTAAAAATACAAAAATTAGCTGGGTGTGGTGGCAGGCACCTGTAATTCCAGCTATTTGGGAGGCTGAGGCAAGAGAATCTCTTGAACCCGGGAGGCAGAGGTTGTACAGAGCTGAGATCACACCATTGCACTCCAACCTGGGTGACAGTGCAAGACTCTGTCTCAAAAACAAACAAACAATATCCTTTTCTATGTAGAAAACCCAAAATAATAAACAAAAAAAACTTTCTCCTGGAACTAATAAGCAATTATAACAAGGTTGCAAAATACAAGATTAACATACAAAAGTCAATCTATTTCTTATATGCAAGCCATAAACAAGTGGATTTTAAAGTAAAAACACAATACCATTTACATTAGCACCCTCCAAAAATGAAACAGTTCAGTATAAGTCTAACAAAATAAGTACAAGACCTATATAAGGAAAGCTACAAATTCTAATTAAAGAAATCAGCCTGGGCATGGCTCATGCTTGTAATCCCAGTGCTTTGGGAGGCTCAGGTGGGAGGAACACTTGAGGCCAGGAGTCTGAGACCAGCCTGGGCAACATAGCAAGACCCCATCTCTAAAAAAAGTTAAGCTGGGCATGGTGGTGCACACTTGTGGTCCCAGCTACTTGGGAGGCTGAGGTGGGAGGATCACTTGAGCCCAGGAGCTTGAGGTTGCAGTAAGCTATGATCATACCAGTGCACTCCAGTGTGGGCAATAGAATGAGGCCGTATCTCTAAAAATCAATCAATCAATCAATCAATCAATCAAAGAAATCAGGCCGGGCGCAGTGGCTCACGCCTGTAATCCCAGCACTTTGGGAGGCCAAGGCTGGTGGATCATGAGGTCAGGAGTTCGAGACCAGCCTGGCCAAGATGGTGAAACCCCATCTCTACTAAAAATACAAAAATTAGCCGGGTGTAGTAGCGCATGCCTGTAGTCCCAGCTACTTGGGAGGCTGAGGCAGGAGAATTGCTTGAACCCTGGAGGCAGGGGTTGCGGTGAGCCGAGATCATGCCATTGCACTCCAGCCTGGGCGACAAGAGCAAAATTCTGTCTAAAAAAAAAAAAGAAATCAAAGAAGATCAAAATAAATGGAAAAATAATCCACGTTCATGGATAAGAAGACTCAATATTGTAATGTATCAACTCTTCTTTGATCTATATATTCAATGCAATCCCTGTCAAAATCCCCGTAAGTTATTTTTTGGATACTGACAAACTTGTTCTACAGTTTATATGGAGAGGCAAAAGACCCAGAATAGCCAAGACAATATGGAAAGACAAGAACAAAGTCAGAAGACTGACAACACCCAACTTCAACACTTATTATAAAGCCACAGTAATCAAGAAGTGTGGTGTTGATGAAAGAATAGAACAATAGGACTATTTAATTCTATTGTTCAAAATAGACCCATAAAAATATAGTCAACTGATCTTTGACAAAGGAGCAAAGGCAATACAATGAAGAAAAGATAGTCTCCAACAAAGAGTGCAGGAATAATGAATATCCACATGCCAAAAAAATTAATCTAGACCCAAACCATATACCCTTCACAAAAATTAAGTCAAAATGGATTATAGACCTAAATATAAAATGCAAAACTAGAAAACGCCTAGAAAATAACACATGAGAAAATCTAGGTGACCTTGGGTATGGTGATGGCTTTTTAGATACAGCACAAAAGGCATGGTCAATGAAAGAAAGAACTGATAAGCTAAACTTAAAAAAACTGCTGCTCTGTGAAAGATACTGTCAAGAGAACGAGAAGACAAGCCACAGACGGGAAAAACTATTCACAAAAGCAGGATCTGATAAAGGACTATTATCCAAAATATACTAAAAATTCTTAAAGTTTAACAATAAGAAAACAAACAACTTGGTTTAAAAATGGGCAAAAGACCTGAACAGACACCTTACCAAAGAAGATATACAGATAGCAAATAAGTATATGAAAAGATGCTCATATGTCATCAGGGAATTACAAATTTAAAACAATGACATACCACTACACACCTATTAGATGGGCCCAAACCCAAAAGATTGACAACATCAAATACTGGCAAAAATATGGAGCAACAGGAACTCTCATTCATTGATGGTGGGAATGCAAAATGGTATAGCCACTTTGGAAGACAGTTTGGCAGTTTCCTACCAAAGTAAACATACTTTTACCATGTGATCCAGCCATCATGCTCCTTGGCATTTACCTAAATGAAATGAAACCTTATGTCTACACAAAAACCTGTACATAGATGTTTACAGCAGATTTATTCATAACTGCCAAAATTTGGAAGCAGCCAAGATGCTCTTCAGTAGGTGAATGGATAAACTGTGGATCATCCAGACAATAGAATATTATTCAACACTAAAAAGAAATGAGCTATCAAGGCATAAAAAGACATACCAGAAACTTAAATTGCATATTATTAAGTGCAAGAAGCCTATCTGAAAAGATAACATATGATTTCAACTAGATAACATTTTAGAAAAGGCAAAACTATGGAGACAGTAAAAAGATCACTGGTTGCCAGGGGTCAGTGGGGAGGGAAGGATGAATAGGTAGAGCACAGGGGACATTTTGGGCAGTGAAACTATTCCTTATGATACTACAATCATAGATGCATGTCATTATACATTTGCCCAAACCCACAGAATGCACAACACAAAGAATGAACCATAACGTGAACTATGGAATTTGGGTTCTAATAATGTGTCAGTGTAGGTTCTTCGATTGTAACAAAGGTAACACTCTGGTGGGGGATGTTGATGATGGGGGAGGCTGTGCATGTGCCGGGACAGGGGTATATGGAAACTATATACTTTCTGCTCAATTTCATTGTGAATCTAAAACTGCTTTGAAAACAAAGTCTATTAAGTCAGTCAATTAATCCTTCACTATTTCACCATCTCCTTCACCTTACAGTGAAATCAAAGTAACAAACAGGGCTGCAAAGCCCTATGCAATCTGGCCTCCCTCCCCTTTCCTGCCTCCCTCCCTCCTGCTTACTCTGCTCCAGCCATGCTGGCCTCCTTGCCAGCTAGAATGCCAGGCACACTGCACCTCTGGGCCTTTGCACCTGCTGTGCTCTCTCCCAGGAACATTCTTCCCTGAGAGAGCTTCCCTGGTTCCCTGCCATCTTCCTTCAGGTCTTTATTCAAATGTCACCTTCTTCATGAGGCTTTCCCTATCACTCTAATTAAAAATGCAGCTTTACCTTTGCACAGTGGCTCACACCTGTAATCCTAGTGCTTTCGGAGGCCAAGGCAGGAGGATCGCTTGAGTCCAGGAGTTCAAGACAAGCCTGGGCAACACAGGAAGACCACGCCTCTCCTAAAAACTTTTAAAAATTAGCAGGGCATGGAGGCACGTGCCTGTAGTCCCAGCTACTTAGGAGGCTGAGGCAGATCACTTCAGCCTGGAAGTTCAAGGCTGCAGTGAGCTATGATCACACCACTGCACTCCAGCCTGGGAGTTCAAGGTTGCAGTGAGCTATGATCACACCACTACACACCAGCCTGGGCGACAGAGTGAGACCCTGTCTCTAAATTAAAAAAAAAAAAAAAAAAAAAATGCAGCTTCCCCCAACCCTTCCTATTTTCTTTCTTGCTTTATTTCTTACCAGAGAGTTCATAACCATCTAACATACTATATATTTTACTTATTTCATTTCTTGGTCTGCCTCCCTCCCATTAGAATGTAAGCTCTGTGAGGGCAGAGATTTTTGCTGTTTTGCTTACTGCTACGCCTCACTGCCATATCACAGAGCTCAGCACTTGGTAGGATCTCAATATTTATTGGATGAATAAATGAATAGCTTATGGCAAGTTCACGCATGCTTCCAAATATCTGCTGTGCTGTTTTCTTTACTTGGAATGACATTCCTCCATGTTCAGGAGAAAAATCCCACTCAGCCTCCAAAACTCAGCTGAAGAAACCCTCTTCTGTGAAGTACACTCTGACCATAGGCAGACCAGGTAGGAATCTCTTCTCTGAATTACTGCAGTCCCATTATACTTCTGGTGGTCCCTTATCACAGTTTTGTGTAATCTGTATGGCCCCTTAGAAGATTTGTATTCATCCTGTATTCAAAGGACCTCTGTACCTGGACTATAATCGCAGGCACTCAAAAGCATTTGTGAAATGAAATAGTAAATGAATGAATAACTCAGATAAAGTAATTAATATGTAGCTTAGTGTGAAGACATTTAGTATGTACATAATTTAAAGAAGATACTTAAAGATACTCCTATGAAAGTCCATTTGATACTAATACTTTTTATTATACCTTACTCAAGATACAAGTTAGTGACTAATATACAAAGGTCAAGATAATTGCTTAGTAATTAACGTAAAAGGCTATGTTTGCTTTCATGTTTCTTTTACATTATTTCAAGAGCTTTTTTTTTTTTTTTTTACTTTACCTGCTATTTGTGTTTCCATATTCATACTGGTTTAGCCTAGAGAGTATCACCATGGGTGCTAAAGACTGGGCAGGTTTGGTAAACAAAGCATTAATGCCAAAACCACTGAGGGAAGGGGTGACCTGGAACAGACAAAAATAGCATGGGTCTATATCACATATGAATTACGTGTGTGTGTGTGTGTGTGTGTGTGTGTGTGTGTGTGTGTGTGTGTGTGTATCCATATATACAATTTGAATCAGGAATCTCTTTGCATATGAAGTCTTCCTTGATCCTAAGTAGACAATAATAAAAATAGTATAGTATTATAAAATATTAACCTTTTAGTTATAAAGGATTATAAAACTAGAAAAACCTAACTGTTTTTAAATTTTTTTTTTATTTTACTTTAAGTTCTGGGATACATGTGCTGAACATGCAGGTTTGTTACGTAGGTATACATGTTATACATGTGCCATGGTGGGAAAAACTTCACTCCTTTTTTTTTTTTTTTAAGAGACAGGGTCTTGCCATGTTGCCCAGGTTGGTCTTGAACTCTTGGCCTCAAGCCATCCTCCCAACTTGGCCTCCCAGAAGTACTGGGATTATAGTCATGAGCCACGGCACCCAGCCAGAACCTAACTTTTTTTTTTTTTTAAGACAGGGTCTCACTCTGTCTCCCAGGCTGGAGTGCAGTAGCACAATCTCAGCTTGCTGCAGCCTTGAACTTCCAGGCCCAAGCGATCTTCCCACCTCAGCCTCAGCTGGGACTGCTGGCATGCGCCAACATGCCTGGCTAATTTTTGTATTTTTTGGGGGGATGGGGTCTCTCCATGTTTCCCAGGCTGGTCTCGATCTCCTGGACTCAAACGATCCTCCCACCATGGCCTCCAAAAGTGTTGGGATTATAGGTGTGAGACACCATACCTAGCAGAACCTAACTCTTAGATGAAGAAACTAAGATCCAAAGGGAAGACACAGCTCGCCTCTTACAGGCCTATGAAGTGAATGATATTTGTGCCCTGTACTCTGTTATGGGCCCTTATTATTTCATCTAAATCCCACGACAATCCCATGAGTGAGATATTACCAGCTCTGTTTTAGAGATGGGAAAGCAGATTAACTCATCCACAGTCACACAGCTAGTAAATGTAAAACTGGGATTCATGCCTAAGTTTTTTTGGCCAAGTTTTATTAAGGACTACTTTAATGTATTCCTGATAAGATTCCTCCATATAACTTTTTAAAATAATCAGGTCACATAAAATAAATCAAGTGCATTGACTGAATAAACTGAAATCTTGTCACATTTCAACTAATGATGGAAACCTTGCAACTCAGGAGGAGAAAAAAGAAGAAAGGGAGGGAAAAAATAAAAGAGAGGCAAGGTGTGAGAATTAGAGGAAATTTAAAACTTGATGGTAAGAGCTTGGGTTTGATTGTCTGTTCTTCAGTCTGCTGGTTACATTAACCAGAACATTGGGAACATTAATTTCTGCAAGGTCTTAGTTTCATGAAAATGGGGATAACTTTGATTGTCTGACAATACAATTGCTGTCTATCTCCCCAACTAGACTATCAGTACCACAGGGACAGAGGCTATGTCCGGTTTTGCTCACTGGTTTTTGTCTTCTCTTACATGATTAGTGAGACAGTTGGCTCAAGCAAAAAAAATCATTTTTAGAAGAAGAGACAGTAACTATTCCATTTTAACTTAACTATACTCATTCATAAACCTTTTCTTTGGGTTTTTCGCTGAGTATAGGTCCACTGATGAAAGTGCTGGGCCGGCCGGGTGCGGTGGCTCACGCCTGTAATCCCAGCACTTTGGGAGGCTGAGGCGGGTGGATCACAAGGTCAGGAGATCGAGACCATCCTGGCTAACATGGTGAAACCCCGTCTCTACTAAAAATACAAAAAATTAGCCAGGCGTGGTGGCGGGTGCCTGTAGTCCCAGCTACTCGGGAGGCTGAGGCAGGAGAATGGCGTGAACCAAGGAGGCGGAGCTTGCAGTGAGCCGAGATCGTGCCACTGCACTCCAGCCTGGGCGACAGAGCAAGACTCCATCTCAAAAAAAAAAAAAAAGAAAGTGCTGGGCCATCTTTCTTGTATAAACAAGATCCATATTACATGATAGACAGTTTCTACTGTCAGTTATAAAGAGAACCTCAAGTCACTTATGAAGCAAACTGAGTACAAAATATCTTTAGACTTCTTTGACTTTCCCCCCAAAACATTTAGTTTCCACTGCATCAAACGTGATAGTAATTGTTTACAACTCAATTTTTTTCTCTTCTCCTTCTCCTTCTTCTTCTTTTGTATGTTGCCTAGTCTGGTCTCAAACTTCTGGCCTTGAGCAATCCTCCTGTCTCAGCCTCTCAAAGTGCTGGGATTACAGGCGTGAGCCACCATGCTTGACCCTACAACTCAATATTGAGTCTTTCTAAAGCATTCAACTTAATTTTCATAAAAGTAACTTTCATTTCACGTATGTATTTCCTGTTTATAAAATAAAAGTACAATTAAATTTTGCAATTACAGTAACAAGTACATCTGACATTAATAGATTTGAATTAAAAAACACTGACCCTTGGTAATGATACACTGAATCATGGGAGTAGAAAAGTACAGGTGTCCTCAAGAGTAGCCATTTGGTCACAAACCTACTGCACACATGTGAATAAGTACGTTTTAGAGCAATGGTCTCCAACCATTTTGGCACCAGGGACCAGTTTCATGGAAGACAATTTTTCCACGGACCAGGGGGGTTGGTTTTGAGATGATTCAAGTGCATTACATTTATTATGCACTTTATTTCTAATATTATTACAGACCAGTACTGGCCTGTAGCCTAGGGGTTGGAGACCCCTGTTTTAGACAGAAGGAAGAGCATCAGATAACTTGGAGAGTTCATTACAAGACCCACTGTATTGAATCCTCAGCATTTACCACATTGCCTGACACAAAGGAATAAACTGATAAATATTTGTCAAGTCCATAATATCTACCACTCAAGGCTGCTGCAAGACCTGAAAGAGCAAACAGTCATACAAGCTCATTTGGACATTGGCATTTGGTAAATGTTAATGCCTTTCCCTTTCTCACTGTTCAAGACATTTTATTTATTTGTAACCTATCTAATTCAAAAGGAATTTGAAAGGTGAAAAATGTTTACTGAAGTTGTTGCTTGTTTACGTATTCATTCAACAGAAGGAGTTTTGAGCCAGTCAGTTTTCCAGGTACAAAGGAGACAAAAGTGAAGACAGAGCCCTGGACTATAAGGAGCTCATCACCTTGCCTATCACCCCAAATATGAACTTAGCAACAAAACTCTGCAATAGGAAAGGAATTACACAAAGAGAAATCTGGGTAGCTGGCAAATCTTTCCTCAATTTAATTTGCTTTAAAAATAAAAGAGGGGGCTGGGCGCAGTGGTTCACATCCATAATCCCGGCACTTTTGGGAGGCCAAGCAGGAGGATCGATTGAGACCAGGAGCTCAGGACCAGCCTGGGCAACATAGTGAGATCCTCATCTCTACAACATATATATATATTTAAAAATTAGCTGGCCCTGGTAGTGTGCACCTATATAGTCCTAGCTACTCAGGAGACTGAGGCAGCAGGATCCCCTGAGCCCAGGAGTTTGAGGCTGAAATGAGCTATGATCACACCACAACACTTCAGCCTGAGTAACAGAGCAAGACCCTGTCTTGAAAACAAACAAACAAACAAAAGAGGCTTTGCAGTATAAATGTTTTGACAGAACTAATAAAGAATGTGCCTCTATCTGGCCGGGCGCAGTAGCTCATGCCTGTAATTCCAGCACTTTGGGAGGCCAAGGTGGGCGGATCATCAGGTCAGGAGTTTGAGACCAGCCTGACCAACATGGTGAAACCCCGTCTCTACTAAAAATACAAAAAAATTAGCCAGGCGTGGTGGCGCATGCCTGTAATCCCAGCTACTCAATCGCTTGAACCTGGGAGGCAGAGGTGGCAGTGAGCCAAGATTGCACCACTGTACTCCAGCCTGGGCGACAGAGCAAGACTCCATCTAAAAAAAAAAAAAAAGAATGTGCCTCTGTCTTAAAATAATACATTTCTCTCTAATCTGCAAAATAGGACATGTATGAGAAAATATTTGCCAATCAAATACATTTTATAGCTGATCTAAAGTGCTTACAATCATACCAAAGAACAGAACCTCTCATCATCAGCTTAGCCTTTTTCAACTAAGAAAGGATAAGATGGACCTTGATTTTTAATTTTAATTCTTGCAATGTCACAGAGTAAAGGTCATTTTACCTAATTGTCCCATGTAATAAGGCATATTGCCATATGTAGAACATACAGCTAACTGAGATTTCACTTTGCTTTCTGATATTTAACCCTGTTGTAATATTGGCTATGTGAACCTGAGAAATGAAAAACTGTGATGTCGTTTCAGAAACGGGGAAAAGTTGCCAAGGGCAAACAAGCATGAATATATCTGATTATATTCTGTCCCCTGGTTCCTAGCAATGCCTCTTATGATTGTCTTTCAGATATGTGATTTGTAGTGGCAATATAACTGAGATATGGAGACTCTGATAGGTCCTGCCTACATGTGATATTTTTGTAGCTAACATTTGAATAAGTATACTTACTGCTGATTAAACTTCAGTAAATCTGCATTGACCATGTCAGCTAGTGGCAGAGTAAACAAGGAAACCGAAGCTCGCACGATAACCCCAGAAAAAAATGTTAAAACACATAAGAAAATTTTACAACTAGGAGGCACAGCTTTTCTTAAAAAATAATAAAATGAAAGTTGACATTTGATTTGCAAGAAGATAAAAGGAAATGATATACTATAAAAGTAAAGCTATATTAGGCATACCCTTCTATCCTCCCAAATATTATATATCTATGAATATATAATTCTCTTTTAAAAGTGAAATAACTACTTTCACTTGGGAATTTTAAAAATGATTTTTATGCTTCTTCCTCATTCCAAATGACTAAACTCATTTAATCTGCTTAAATTATTAATAGATTCTAAAGGACAGGACGTGCCAGGGAAATTAATCACACAGACATCTTTCTCTTGATATCAGAAATAGGATACATTAAGAACTGAGAAAGGGCATATAGCATTTTAATTATGATAGAAGAATAAAAATGAGGGGGATGGTTTAAGTGAAAAAAGCAAACAAAAATTTTCATTCTAAAAATTACTATAAAATATCATTTTACATATTATACAGCCAGGGCCACCCTTACAGACTTATAGAATAGTTATCTGCATGGGGTTCTAATGTCTTGAAGTTTCATAGGGATTCAATCATTTGAGTCAATTATTACAGTCTCCACTACCAGTTTGTTCAAAATGCAAATATGTCTTGATGAAAATTTTCTCAAGTTGTTCCAGCAGGGACCTGGAATAGAATGTATTAATTCATTCACTTAAAATGAGTGGCTCACACCTGTAATCCTACACTTTGGGAGGCCAAGGTGGGTGGATCACTTGAAGTCAGGAGTTCAAGACCAGCCAGGCCAACATGGTGAAACCCTGTCTCTACTAAAAATACAAAAATTAGCCGGGCATGGTGGCTGGCACCTGTAGTCCCAGCTACTTGGGAGGCTGAGGCAGGAGAACTGCTTGAACCTGGGAGGTGGAGGTTGCAGTGAGCCGAGATCACGCCACTGCACTCCTGGGCAACAGAGTGAGACTCCATCTCAAATAAAACAAAAAACAAAAACAAAAACATTATCTTTTCTTTTTTGAGATAGGGACTCACTCTGTTGCCCAGGCTGGAGTGCAGTAGCGTGATTTCAGCTCACTGCAGCCTCCACCTCTTGGGCTCAGGTGATCCTCCACTTCAGCCTCCTGAATATCTGAGACTACAGGAGTGCACCACCACACCTGGCTAAATTTTTATTTTGTGTAGAGACAGGGTTTTGCCATATTGCCCAGGCTGGTCTTGAACTCCTGGGCTCAAGTGATCCTCCCACCTCAGCCTCCCAAAGTGCTGGAAGTATAGGCATGAGCCACTGTGCCTGGCCCAAAACACATTTTCTAAGGACCAACTATTTGCAGGAACTGCAGTAGGTAATGGGCCGCAGTGATAAGAGACTAGACCCCACTCACAATAAACTCAATCCAGTGGGGACCACAGATAGTCGCAGGTAGAGGGAAAAGCACCACAGCAGAAGTAAGCATAGGGCACTGGAGTCATATAGGAGGGCCACCTAATCCAGATGAGGAAATCAGGGAAGGCTTCCCAGAGAAGCACATGCCCGAGCTGTGGCCTAAGACACATGAGGACAGGGCCAAGCAAGAAATGGGGAAGAGCTTTCCAGGCACAGGAAACTGCATCTTCTAGACACAGAGGTGTCTGAACCAGGAACTGCAAAGTATTTCTGTATGGCAGAGAGTACAGTGTAAGTTGAGGAGTAACAAGAAATGAAGATGAAGGCTGGGTACAGTGGCTCACACCTATAATCCCAGCACTTGGGATGCCAAGGTGAGCAAATCGCTTGAGCCCAGGAGTTCAACACCAGCCTGGGCAACATGGCAAAAACCCATCTCTACAAAAAATAAAAATTAAGCTGGGCATGGTAGTGCACATCAGTAGTCCCAGCTACTTAGGAGGCTGAGATGGGAGGATCACCTGAGCCTGGGAGGTGGAGGTTAGAGTGGGCCATATTTGTGCCACTGTACTCTAGCCTAGGCAACAGAGCAAGACCCTGCCTCAGAAAAAAAAAAAAAAAAGAAATGAAGACGAAAAGATAAAGAGGGACTATATAACAAGACATCATATGTCATCATTTCAAAATACCCTGAAAGCAATAAGAAGCCACTTAAGATTATTAAAGGTACTTGGGAGGCTGAGGCAGGAGAATGGTGTGAACCCAGGAGACAGAGCTTGCAGTGAGCCGAGATCGTGCCACTGCACTCCAGCCTGGGAGACAGAGCGAGATTCCATCTCAAAAAAAATAAAAATAAAAGATTATTAAGCAAAGGAAGAGCATGTTATTCTAGAAGCAATATGAGAGAGGGGGTTGGAGAGACTGGAGACTATAAACTAGGGGATCATATGGGAAGACTGTATCCTATTCCATGTAAGAAATGAGCTATAGGAATGTCAGTGGAACTGAGAAGAGATGGATTCAGGGCACATTAGGGAGATAAAACTGCTAACAATTAACAGTGTGTTGGACCTAGGTGTCAAAGAAGAGAGAAAAGGCAAAGACAACTTCTCAGTCTCTGACTTGGGCAACCCGATAGATGGCAGAGCCATTTCCTGAGATGGCAAATAATGGCAAAAGAGCAGATTTGGCAGCAAGATCCTTGATTTGGACCTGCGGAATTTGACATGCCTGTGATGGAGGCAAAGTGGGTGCTTGGGGGAGGAGGAGAGGTTGCAGAAATAGGAGGAAGAGTTGAAGGAGAAATAGAAGCCCAGTCTCTTTTATACATGGCAGCAGTATTTACTAAATGTTGTATTTTTGAGACAGGGTCTCACTCTGTCACCTAGGCTGGATGGAGTGCAGTGGTACAGTCATAGCTCACTATGACTTGAATTTGTGGGCTCAAGTATGATCCTCCTGCCTCAGCCACTAGAGTAGCTGGGACTACAGGCATGTGCCACCAAAAAAATTTTAAATTTTTTATAGAGATGGGGTCTTACTCTGTTGCCCAGGCTAGTCTCAAACTCTTGGCCTTAAGCAATCCTCCAACCTTAGCCTTCCAAGTAAATTTTTTAATAGGTTAAAAAAAGTACGTTTACTACAAAATTTAATATATGAAATTCCTTCAAAAAACAAGCCGTTAACATTCAGACAATTTGTCAGAAAGGTACAATGACCTTGCCTAGAAATGAATATTAAACTCAGTCCAGATCAAAAATGTTTCACTGCTTGAAAGGGCAAATGGTAAAATTTAGTGTAATTTTGAGACTGGAACCAGCATTTACTTACATGATAATAGTGAGATAAAGAGCCAAACAGTAATAGTATTGCTTTCCCAGGAGTAACATTACAATGGAGGCTGTTCCTTCTACATAGAAAGAAATTAAGATGATCTTATAGTAATCAAACTTTTTCAGCCAGGACTGACTGATAAGTACAAGGCACTGAAATGGAAACAGAATGGCATTGTGTTAAGATGGAACTCCACGCATTATTAAGCTTACTTACTCTTGCTGATGACAAAATAAACATTCTTACTGCAAAATAAATTGCTGGCCAGGTGTGGTGGCCCGTGCCTATAATCCCAACACTTTGGAAGGCCAAGGTAGGAGGATCGCTTGAGCCCAGGAGTTCGTGACCAGCCTGGGCAACACGGTGAAATTCTATCTCTACAAATAATACAAAAGTTAGCTAGGTGTGTTGATGTACAGCTGTAGTCCCAGCTACTAGGGAGGCTCAGGTGGGAGGATTGCTTCAGCCCAGGAGGTTGAGGCTATAATGATCTATGATCACACCCACTGCACCCCACCCTGACTGACAGAGTAAGACCCTGTCTCAAAAAACATGTAATAAATAAATAAATTTGCTTCTGAATTATAGTATCAATTGAAACACACAACTAAAACTATCTTGCTTAGAAATGCCATTATTATCCATATATATCAAAAATTGATTATGAATAGTAACTTTTTTTTTTTTTTTTTTTGAGACAGAGTCTCAAATCTGTCATCCAGGTTGAAGTGCAGTGGCATGATCTTGGCTTACTGCAACCTTTGCCTCCCAGGTTCAAGCAATTCTCATGCCTCAGCATCCTGAATAGCTGGGATTACAGGCAAGCACCACTGTGCCTGGCTAACTTTTGTATTTTTAGTAGAGACAGCGTTTCACCATGTTGGCCAGGCTGGTCTCAAACTCCTGGGCTCAAGTGATCTGTCTGCCTCAGCCTCCCAAAATGTTAGGATTACAGGCGTGAGCCACCACATCTTGCCTGAAATGTACTTTTTACCCTAAAATCAAGCATCAGAGGTAAACAAGAGTTAGCATTCCTGGTTACTGTGTCCTGCCTAACTTTATATATTTTTATCATTATAACAGATTCATTTTAAGAGCTCAGACTTAGATTTTTTGCATTTCTTGCTATCAATGAAAAAGTTCATTGTTCTAGACTGAAAAGTTTATGCTAAATATACATATGTACATTAACAAAGATCAGAAGATACTCTTTGTTTTCAATAAAAAAGCACACATTGTTTATCCCTGAAAAGTTTTCACTAACCAAAAGTATGTGCATTATAATTAGAAGAGAATTTTGAATGATGTAAGTAGAATACAGATGTTCTTTAATAAACATAATGGTTTTTTTCCCCTGACTGATTTTTTGACTTACTTTTCTACTTTAAAGGAACAAGAGTTCATTTTCTGGATACTAAAAAACAATGGATCAGTGATTGATGTGGTCCAAGGCATTTCTTAGAGTTCTGTAAGAGGAAGTATGTAAAACACCCCAATAAATCCAATTATATTCTTAAATATTATTATAATATTATAAAGTAACACATTTCCACATATTGAAATGCAGCTGCTGTTTCTCTATCTCTAGTACATAAACATACTAAATACAAGAAGTTAATAATGTAAGAAATATATGGTAGAGTGGAATGTGCAAGATTTTTTTAGAGACAAGGTCTTACTATGCTGCCCAGCCTGGTCTCAAATTCCTGGGCTCAAGTGATCATCCCAAGTAGCTGACCACAGGCATGCACCACCATGCCTGGCTAAAAAGTGAAAGATTTTGAAATCAGATGTCCCTAGGTTTAAATTCCAGCTTTGCCACTTTCACCAGCTATTTCTTCATAGACAAGTTACTTTACCTAAGAGGCATTTCCCCCACCAAGACAAACTTTCTCTCTCTCTCTCTCACTCTTGCTCTCTTCCATTTCTCTTCTCTTACCTAGTGCCATACTCAACATATAAGGCACTTACTAATTGGTAGCTATTTTTCTTGTGTCCAATATACAAAAAGATATAAGCCAATGATGAGTAGTATCACAGAAATCATGAAAGAAAAGAGAAAGACTGCCTTTTTTTTTTTTAAAACTAAAATAAAGCCTTCTACAGACGAAAGATTTTGGCTCCCCATTCAACAGTGTGTTCCAACATAAGTGTTGGCAAACCTGTGGCAAAGGAGCCTACATCAAAACAGAGGGATAAAGGCAGGGCCGTGCTCACAGTGAAAGTCTAATAGGTATCTGCTGCGTTGAGTTGGCTGTACATAATAAGAGCTAACATTTCTAGAGGGTTTACTTTGTGCCAGGAACCATTTTAAGTACTTTGGATGTTTTAATTCATTGAACCCTCATAATAATTTCCTTAGGTATGCACTATTTTTTTGTTGTTTGTTTTTTGAGACAGGGTCATGCTCTGTCACCCAGGCTGGAATGCAGTGGCACAATCACGGCTCCCTGCAGCTTTGACCTCCTGGGCTCAAGCAATTCTCCCACCTCAGCCTCCCAAGTAGCTGGGACTCCAGGTGTGTGCCACTATGTCTGGCTAATTTTTTTAATTTTTTATAGAGACAGAGTCTCACTATGTTGCCCAGGGTGGTCTTAAACTCCTGGGCTCAAGCGACCCTCCCACCTTGGCCTCCCAAAGTACTGGGAGCCATTGTGCCCAGCCCAGTGGGTACTATTTTGATCCTCGTTTTACAGATGAGGAAACTGAGGCACAGAGAGGTTGAGTAACTTACCCAGGATTGCACAGCTAGTAAGTGGAGAGCCAGGCTCCTCCTGGGCAGACTGCAGATCCATGCTCTTAACCCAGTTACTCCTCTGCCTCTCTAGGGAGTGTAATGTGGAAGAGTGACAGACCTATACCAACAGTTATTAGGGAGACAGAATATTTATTCATTCTTTTCTCCTTTATTTATTCAGCTCCTCAAAAATAAAACCAGCCTGAGGGCTGGGTGTGGTGGCTCACACCTGTAATCCCAGCACTTTGGAAGGCCGAGGCAGGCAGATCACTTGAGGTCAGTAGTTGGGAGATGAGCCTGGCCAACATGGTGAAACCCCATTTCTACTAAAAATACAAAAATTAGCCGGGCGTGGTGGCACATGCCTGTAATCCCAGCTACTTGGGAGGTTGACGTGGGAGAATTGCTTGAATCTGGAAGGTGGAGATTGCAGTGAGCTGAGACCATGCCACTGCACTCCAGCCTGGGTGACAGAGCGAGACTGTCTCAAGAAAAAGAGAGAGAGAGATAGAGAGAGACTGTCTAAAGGAAAAGAGAGAGAGAGAGAAAGAAAGAAAGAAAGAGAGAGAGAGAGAAAGAAAGAGAGACAGAGAAAGAAAGAAAGAAAGAAAGAAAGAAAGAAAAAGAAAGAAAGAGAGAGAGAAAGAAAGAGAGAGAAAGAAAGAAAAGAAAGAAAGGAAAGAAAGGAAGGAAGGAAGGAAGAAAGAAAGAAAGAAAAAGAAAGAGGAGGAGGAAGGAGGGAGAAAGGGAGGGAAGAAGGACGGAGAGAGAAAGAGAAAATGAAAACATAGTGCTCACCCTTCATTATTTTATCCAATAAAGTGTTAAAGAGACTTAGCCAAATGAATAACAAGAACAACAGATTCCAATGAGCTGTCATTTTTTTTTTTTTTTTTTCTGAGGCAGAGTCTGTCACCCAGGCTGGAGTGCAGTGGCACCATCTCGGCTAACTGCAACCTCTGCCTCCCAGGTTCAAGTAATTCTCTGCCTCAGCCTCCCAAGTAGCTGGGATTACTGGCACCCACCACCACGCCTGGCTAATTTTTTGTATTTTTAGTAGAGACAGTGTTTCACCATCTTGGCCAGGCTGGTCTTGAACTCTTGACCTCATGATCCACCCACCTCAGCTTCCCAAAGTGCTGCGATTACAGGCGTGAGCCACCACGCCTGGACAAGCTGTCATTTTTTACCACAATAATTTACACGTGTTAATTCTCTAGAAATTAAGAATAAATTTAAAGCACCTTTGGATTTTCTTTTATTTTTTGTAGAGACAGGGTTTCGCTGTGTTGCCCAGGCTGGTCCAAAACTCCTGGCCTCAAGCAATCCTCCTGCCTCAGCCTCCCAAAGTGCTGGAATTACAGGTGTTAGCCATTGGGCCCGACCTGGATTTCCATTTTATGATAATTTTTTATTGAGATCAATAGAAAGACCTATGTTTTTGTGAGAGCTTAAGAAAAATGGCTGTTAAAATCTTTTGGCCATACTTCTCTTAACAACTAGTAACCAAGAAAGACTAACAGAAAGTATTTACTGATCATATATCTGACAAAAGACGTGCCTAGAATATACAAAGAACTCCTACAACTCAATAATATGAAGACTACTTACTCAATTTAAAAAGACACAAATTATTTGAATAAATAACCAAAAAGATATATGGATGGCAAGTAAGCATATGAAAAGATGCTCAACATCATTACTAGTCATTAGGAAAATGTAAATCAAAACCACAATAAGATACTACATACCGGCCAGGCGCGGTGGCTCTTGCCTGTAATCCCAGCACTTTGGGAGGCCGAGGCGGGTGGATCACGAGGTGAGGAGATCAAGACCATCCTGGCTAACATGGTGAAACCCAATCTCTACTAAAAATACAAAAAATTAGCCGGGAGTGGTGGCGGGAGCCTGTAGTCTCAGCTACTCGGGAGGCTGAGGCAGGAGAATGGCTTGAACCCGGGAGGCGGAGCTTGCAGTGAGCCTAGATTGCGCCACTGTACTCCAGCCTGGGCGACAGAGCAAGACTCCGTCTCAAAAAAAAAAAAAGAAAAAGAAAAACATTGTTCACACTACGTGTTGGTGAGAATATGCAGCAACTAGAACATTTATACACTACTGGTAGGAATGGAAAATAATGTAATCACTTTGGAAAACAGTTAGGTAATGTTTTTGAAAGGTAAACATGGCCGGGTGCTGCCGCTCACGCCTGTAATCCCAGCACTTTTGGAGGCTGAGGCGGGCGGATCACGAAATCAGGAGATCGAGACCATCCTGGCTAACATGGTGAAACCCCGTCTCTACTAAAAATACCAAAAAAAAAATTAGCCGGGCGTGGTGGCGGGCGCCTGTAGTCCCAGCTACTCGAGAGGCTGAGGCAGGAGAATGGCATGAACCCGGGAGGCGGAGCTTGCAGTGAGCCGAGATTGCGCCATTGCACTCCAGCCTGGGCGACAGAATGAGACTCCGTCTCAAACAAAAAAAGGAAAAAAAAAGTAAAAAGAAAGGTAAACACATACCTTCCATAAAACCCAGCCATTCTACTCCTAGGTATTTACTCAAGAGCAAGGAAAGCATATATCCATACAAAGACACAAAATGTTCATAGCTTTATTTGTAACAGCCAAAAACCAGATCCAACCCAAATGTCCATCAAGAGATGAAAGAAGGAAGTCCTGGCCAGAGCAATCAAGCAAAAGAAAGAAATAAATTGCATCCAAATAGGAAGAGAAGAAGTCAAACTATCTCTCTTTTTGGTGACAATATGATTCTATACATAGAAAACCCTAAAGACTCCACCAAAGGACTCCTGGAACTGATAAATGACTTCAGTAAAGCTTCAGGATACAAAATCAATGTACAAAAATCTGTGGCATTTCTATACATGAATAACGTTCAAGCTGCGAACCAAATCAAAAATGTGATCCTATTTACAGTAGCCACAGAAAAAATTAATGTACCTAGGAATTCATCTCACCAAGGAGGTGAAAGATCGCTACAAGCAGAACTATAAAACACTGCTGAAAAAAATCATATATGACACAAATGGAAAAACATTCCATGCTCATGGATTGGAAGAATCAATATTGTTACAATGTCCATACTGCCCGCAGCAATCTACAGATTCAATGCTATTCCTACCAAACTACCAACATCATTTTTCACAGAGTTAGAATAAACTATTTGCAATTTCATATGGAACCAAAAAGAGCCCAAATAGCAAAGCAATCCTAAGCAAAGAGAACAAAGCCAGTGACATTACCTGACTTCAAATCATACTATAAGGCTACAGTAACCAAAACAGCATGGTACTGGTACAAAAACAGCCATATAGACCAATGGAACAGAACAGAGAACTGAAAAATAAAGCTGTACTCTTGCAGCCATCTGATCTTCAATAAAATCAACAAAAATAAGCAATGGGGAAAGGATTCCTTATTCAATAAATGGTGCTGGGATAGCTGGCTAGCCACATGCAGAAGACTGAAACTGTACCTTTCACCACATATAAAAATTAACTCAAAATGGATTAAATATTTGAATGTAAGACTTCAAACTATAAAAATCCTAAAAGAAAACCTAGGAAACACCATTCTGGACATCAACCTTGGGAAATAATTTATTGCTAAATCCTTAGAAGCAATTGCAACAAAAACAAAAATTGACAAGTGGGACCTAATTAAACCAAAGAGCTTATGCACAGCAAAAGAAATTATCAACAGAGTAGGCAGACAACCTATAGAATGGCAGAAAATATTTGCAAACTATGCACCTGACAAAGGTCTAATATCCAGAATTTATAAGGAACCTAAGCAATTGAACAAGCAAAAAACAAACAACTGCATTAAAAAGTGGGCAAAAGACATGAACAGATACATCTCAAAAAAAAGACATATAAGCAGCCAAACATGAAAAAATGCTCCACATCACTAATCATCAGAAAACTGCAAATCAAAACCACAATGAGATACCATCTCACGCCAATCAGAATGGCTACTGCTAAAAGTAAAAAAAAAAAAAAAACCAACAGACAGATAGACTGCAGAGAAAAGGGAACACTTATACACTGTTGATGGCAATGTAAATTAGTTCAACCACTGTGGAAAGCAGTTTGGAGATTTCTCAAACTACCTAACACAGAACTACCACTTGACCCAGCAATCCCATTACTGGGTTTATATCCAAAAGGAAATAAATTGCTCTACCAAAAAGACACATACACTCTCCTGTTCATTGTAGCACTATTTACAATAGTGAAGACATGGAATCAGCCTAGGTGCCCACCAACGGTCGACTGGATAAACAAAATGTGGCACATATACACCATGGACTATCACATAGCCATAAAAAGAACAAAATCATGTCCTTTGCAGCAATATGGATGCAGCTGGAGGCCATTATCCAAAGCAAATTAATGCAGGAACAGACAAGCTAATACCACATGTTCTCTCTTATAAGTGGAAGATAAGCATTGGGTACTCATGGACAAAAAGATGGCAACAATAGACACTGGGGACTACTAGAAAAGCAGGGGGCAAGGGTTAAAAAACTAACTATTGCATACTATGTTCACTACCTGAGTGACAGGATCAATCATATGCCAAACCTCAACATCACACAATGCACCCACGTAACAAACCTGCACATATATACTCCCTGAATCTAAAATAAAAGTTGAAATGATAAAAAATGGCGGGGGAGGGGGAAGGAATTATTTTAAAAAAAAACAGAAAAAAATAAGCAAATTGTGGTATACCCACATAATAGAAATACTACTTGGCAATAAAAAGGAATTAAATATGGATACCCACAACATGACTGAAAGAATCCAGACCAAAAAATAGTACATTACTCTATGATTCCATTTACATAAAAACCTATAAAATGCAAACAAATCTATAGTGATAGAAAGTAGCTCGACAGTTGCCTGAGAATTAGGGAGGTTAGGGAAGGGCAGAAGGAAGGAATTAACAAACAAGCAGAAAGACACTTTGGGGAATGATAGATACGTTAACCATCTTAATTGTGGTAATGGTTTCATGGTGTGTACATAGGCTGGAATGTATCAAACTATACAGTTTAAATATGTGCAGTTTTTTTTTTGTAGGTCAATCATATCATAATAAAGCTACAAGAAAAATCCTGCCTTTCTTTCAACTCTTAAATTTTTCCAAATATTAAATAAAGCATGAAAAACAAAAACAGGAGCTTATATTAAAACCTGTTAATGACCAGGCACAGTGGCTCATACCTGTAATCCCAGCATTTTGGGAGGCTGAGGCAGGAATATTGCTTGAGACCAGGAGTTCAAAACCAGCCTGAGCAAGATAGCGAGACTCCATCTCTACCAAGAAATTAAGTCAGCCAGGCATGGTGGTGTATGCCTGTAATCCTAGCTACTCAGTAACCTGAGGTGGGAGGATTCCTTGAGCCCAGGAGTTTGAGGCTGCATTGAGCTATGATCACACCACTGCACTCTAGCCTGGGGGAACAAAGTGAGACCTTGTCTCTAAAAGATTAAAAAAAAAAAAAAAGGCCAGGCATGGTGGCTCACACCTGTAATCTCAGCACTTAGGGAGGCCAAGGTGGGTGGGTCACTTGAGGTCAAGAGTTCAAGACTAGCCTGGCCGACATAGTGAAACCCCATCTCTACTAAAAATACAAAAATGAGCTGGGCTTGGTGGTGCATGCCTATAGTCCCAGCTACTCGGGAGGCTGAGGTCGGAGAGTTGCTTGAACCTGGGAGGCGGAGGTTGCAGTGAGCCGAGATCATGCCACTGCACTCCAGCCTGGGAGACACAGTGAGACTCCATCTCAATAAATCAATAATAAATAAACAAATAAATACTTTGGAATAAATTTAACAAAAGAAGGGGAAAAATTATAAAATATTGAAAGAAATTTCTAAAACTCTAAATAGATAGAAAAACATCCCAGGTTCATGGATCAGAAGATTTAACATCATTAATATGGCAATACTACTCAAGCTGATCTACAAATTCAGTGCAATTCCTATCAGTATTCCAGCTGACTTCTTTGTAGAAATTGACAAACTGATTCTAAAATGTATATAGATTTGCAAGGGACTGAGAATAGCCAAATCAATCTTGAAAAAGAAGAACAAGGCTGGGTGCAGTAGTTCACGACTATAATCCTACCACTTTGGGAGGCAAAAACAGGAGGATCACTTGAGACCAGGAGTTTGAGGTCTGGGCAACATAGTGATGCCCTGTCTCTACAAAAAATAATTTTTAAAAATTAGCTGTGGCCAGGCGTGGTGGCTCACACCTGTAATTCCAGAACTTTGGGAGGCCAAGGCGAGTGGATCACAAGGTCAGGAGATTGAGACCATCCTGGCTAACATGGTGAAACCCCATCTCTACTAAAAATACAAAAAATTAGCCGAGCATGGTGGTGGGCGTCTGTTGTCCCAGCTACTCAGGAGGCTGAGTCAGGAGAATGGCATGAACCCGGGAGGTGGAGCTTGCAGTGAGCCGAGATCGTGCCATTGCACTCCAGCCTGGGCGACAGAGCGAGACTCTGTCTCAAAAAAAAAAAAAAAAAAAATTAGCTGGGAGTGGTGGCGCATGCCTGTAGTCCCAGCTACTAAGGAGGCTGAGGTGGGAGGATTGGTTCAGCTGAGGATGTCGAGGCTACAGTGAGCAGGGTAGGTCAAGGCTACACTGAACTCCACCCTGGGCAACAGACTGAAACTCTTGTTTCAAAAAAAAAATTAAATTAAATAAAAAAGAAAAAGAACAAAGTGTAGGAAGACTCATACTTCTCAATCTCATCAAGAAAGTGAAAAGACAACCCACAGGAGAAAAATTTTGCAAACAATATCTGATAACAGATTGCATCAAACATATATTAATATGAAGAACTATTACAACTCAAGAGTATTAGTAAACTAAATAAAAAGACAACCTAATTATTAAAAACTGGGCAAATGGGCTGAATAGACATTTCCCTCTTTTATTTTATTTACTTATTTTTTTTGAGACAGAGTCTTGCCCTGTCGCCCAGGCTGGAGTGCAGTGGCACGATCTTGGCTTACTGCAACTTCCACCTCCAGAGTTCAAGCAATTCTCCCTGCCTTAGCCTCCCGAGTAGCTGGGATTACAGGAGCCCACCACCACACCCGGCTAATTTTTGAATCTTTTAGTAGAGATGGGGTTTCGCCATGTTGGCCAGGCTGGTCTTGAACTCCTGACTCCGGTGATCCGCCTGCCTCAGTCTCCCAAAGTGCTGGGATTACAGGCGTGAGCCACCGTGCCTGGCCTGAATAGACATTTCTCTAAAGAACATATACAAATGACCAACGGCATATAAAAAGATGCACAACATCATTAATTATTAGGCAAATGCAAATCAAAACCACAATGAGATGTCATTCACACACACTAGGATGGCTATAATCAAAAACACAGATAATAACAAGTGATGAGGATTTGGAAAAACTGGAACCATTGTACATTATTGGTAGGAATGTAAAATAGTGCACCCATTGTGGAAAATGGTCTGTCAGTATTGCAAAATGTGAAACATGGAGTTACTATGTGACACAACTATTCCACTCCTGGATATATGCCCAAAATAAATGAAAATATATATCTGTGCGAAAATCCTGTACATTAATGTTCATGGCAGTATTAGTTGTTAATAGTCAAAAAGCAGAAACAACCCAAATGCTCATCAACTGATGAGTGGATAAACAAAATGTGTTATATCCATACGATGACTTATTAAGTCATTAAAAGAATGAAGTACTCATACTACAATCTTAAAAACATGCTAAGTGTACATCAAATTACATCTAGTGTAAAAAAAAATGCTAAGTGAAGGAAGCTGGTCACAAAAGACCACATATTATATGATTCAATTTATATGAAAGTCTAGAACAAGCAAATCCATAGAGACAAAAGGTAGACTGATGGTAACCAAGGGATGAGGGGAAAGTGCAATGGGACTGTACTTTCAAGAATTTCAACCCCTCAAAAATTAACTAGTTCTTTTCAGAATGATAAAAATGTTCTAAAAATGATCGTAGTGCTGGTTGCTCAACTCCATGAATATATTAAAATACGTTGAACTGTATGTTTTACATGAGGCATTGTGTGGTATGTGAATCATTTCAACAAAACTGTTTTTAAAAATCTATCTTTCCTGGATGTCCTTGAGAGCTGAGTTAAGAAAAAAAAGAAAAATCTACTCTTTTTTTTTTTTTTTTTTTTTTGTTTTGAGACGGAGATCTCGCTCTGTCACTCAGGCTGGAGTGCAGTGGCACAATCTTGGCCCACTGCACACTCCACCTCCCGGGTTCATGCCATTCTCCTGACTCAGCCTCCCGAGTAGCTGGGACTACAGGCGCCCGCCACCATGCTCGGCTAATTTTTTGTATTTTTAGTAGAGACGGAGTTTCACCGTGTTAGCCAGGATGGTCTCAATCTCCTGACCTTATGATCCGACAGCCTCAGCCTCCCAGAGTGCTGGGATTACAGGCGTGAGCCACTGCGCCCAGCCTACTCTTTCTTTATACACAAGAGTTTTTGTTTATTGGTTTTGAGATAAACAGGGTCTCAGGTTTTGAGACAAACAGGGTCTCACTCTGTTGCCCGTGCTGGAGTGTAGAAGTGTGATTTCGGCTCACTGCAGCCTTGTCCTCCCCAGGCTTAGGTGATCCTCCTACTTCAGCCTCCTGAATAGCTGGGACTACAGGAGCACACCACCACGTCTGGCTAATTTTTGCATATTTTGTAGAGACAGGGTTTCGCCATGTTGCCCAGGCTAGTCTTGAACTCCTGGGCTTAAGCAATCTGCCTGCCTCATCCTCCCAAAGAGCCAGGATTACAGGCGTGAGCCACCACGCCCAGGCTTACATAAGAATTTAACAATTTTTTTTAACCTGGTGAAGAGGGAAAACGATAGGCAAGTATCATACATGATTTAAAGTAAGAAAGTATATATAGCCTAGAATATGATAGCAAATAATAAGCAGAGACAGGAACTCAAACAGCTTCCCATTCTGGGTGGTTAAACAGAAGAGCAAACAGCCTGACAAACTTCAAATTGCTTTGAAAGGAGAGCATCATTTTATCATGCACACACAGTACCTGGACTATATTGATAAGCCAGACATGAAATTCCGTTTGATATACTCTGCTAAATAAATGATGTAAGCACAGTACATTTTAGAGACAGAATCTTAAAGTACACAGCTCTAAAGGTACCACCTCCCTTTTCTCGTCTGTAAGAATAAGAAGCTCTTCCTCCAAGATTGTTATGATGAGGATCACGTCAAGTAATGTACACAATGCACTTGGCAATGGTCCATGGCACATGGTAAACACTCAAAACTGTGGGTTACCATTATTATGGCACATACAGTAATTATAAATACCTTGGGATAATAGCAGACAGGCAAATTCTATTCTATATACTTTGCTTAAGAAACTGTGGTGGGCTGGATGGACACTGTGTCTCATGACTGCAATCCCAACACTTTGGGAAGCCAAGGTGGGAGGACTGCTTGACCCCAGGAGTTCAAGACCAACCTGGGCAACATGGCTGGTCTTGAAAAACATTGTCTCTACAAAAAATAAAAAAACTTAGCTGGGCATGGTGATGCATGCCCAGCTACTCAGGACGCTGAGGTAGGAGGAAAGCTTGAGCCCAGGAGATCAAGGCTGCAGTGAGCCATGATTGTGCCACTGTACTCCAGCCTGGGTGACAGAGCATGACACTGTCTCTAAAAAAATAAAGAGATAGGCTGGGCGTGGTAGCTCACGCCTATAATCCCAGCACTGTGGGAGGCCAAGCCAGGCAGATCACGAGGTCAGGAGATGGAGACCATCCTGGCAAACATGGTGAAACCCCGTCTCTACTAAAAATACAAAAAATTAGCCAGGCGTGGTGGTGGGCGCCTGTAGTCCCAGCTACTCGGAAGGCTGAGGCAGGAGAATGGCATGAACCTGGGGGGCGGAGCTTGCAGTGAGCAGAGATCGCACCACTGCACTCCAGCCTGGGCGACAGAGCAAAACTCCATCTCAAAATAAATAAATAAATAAATATAAAGAAAGAAATTGTGGCAACACTTAAAACATTTTAGAACTATTTCTATCCCAAATGGCTTAACGATTTTTGGAAGCTGGTAAACAGTAAAAACTAGTCTATCTAGAATAACCTGTTCCCTGAAGAGTATTGCTAAGATGTTTTGCTTATCATTTGTGAAAACAGGAAAAACCTATATCATAGGCGAGGTAAAGTCATATTTTTAGAGGACACATTTAGGTTAAGGGGAACAACATATCAGCTCTCCAAATGGTATAATAAGCAGCAGACCAGTATATTTTTTGAAGAGGACGTGACCTCTACAATAATGGTCATGACCATGGAATTTTAATAGTGCTCTGAAATTCCAGGACTCAGGCTTTTAGCCAAGTGTTTTGAAACTTCATCAACTAACTCTTCTTCCATGTGACGGTCACAGAAATCTTAAACACCCAAATAAAGCAAAACGACACGCTCACAGGAAGCTGTTTTCTTCCATAGTTCTGCTGAGGCTTAAAGGAGAAAGCTGAGAGGAACAAAATTCCACAGCAAAAATGTTTAAAATATCATATTGTTCGGTTCTCACTGGGGTCTCTTTCCTTTTTTCCTTTTGTCTCTCTTTTTTTTTTTTTTGAGACGGAGTCTTGCTCTGTCACCCGGGCTGGAGTACGGTGGTGTGATCTTGGCTCACTGCAACCTCCGCCTCCTGGGTTCAAGCGATTCTCCTGCCTCAGCCTCCTGAGTAGCTGGGATTACAGGTGCCCGCCACCAAGCCCGGCTAATTTTCGTATTTTTAGTAGAGACAAAGTTTCACCATGTTGGCCAGGCTGGTCTCGAACTCCTGACCTCTAGTGATCCACCGCCTCGGCCTTCCAAAGTGCTGGGATTATAGGCATGGGCCACTGGACTCGACCTTGTCTCTTTTTTCCATTATGTTTCTACTGAATCTTGTATGATATCTGGAGCTCTGAATCTTTAGGTCTTTTAATAACTGTGTGTCAGCCGGATGCGGTGGCTCATGCCTGTAATCACAGCACTCTGGGAGGCCGAGACAGGCTGATCACGAGGTCAGGAGTTTGAGACCAGCCTGAACAACATGGTGAAACCCCGTCTCTACCAAAAATACAAAAATTAGCCGAGTGTGGTGGCGTGCACCTATAATCCCAGCTACTCAGGAGGCTGAGGCAGGAGAATTGCTTGAACCTGGGACAGCGAGGGTTGCAGTGAGCTGAGATCACACCACTGCACTCCATCTTGGGTGATAGAGCAAGACTCTGTCTCAAACAAACAAACAAACAAAAAACTGTGTGTCACTTTTTCAAACCACTGATAAAATCAGGTTTCTAATATCATCACCCAGCTAGGAGTTAAATCTCTAATCCCTTCAGGAAAAATTATCACAAATTATAAATCGTAGAGAACATAATTATAATAATTATAATAATAGTAAATAACATAAAGAACTATTACATACCTGTGGGCAAATAAAGCCTGCCCCGTACATAATGCTCCTTATAGAAGAAGATAGTACATCTCTGGGAATGAGAATATCTGCAAAGATCATCATGAAGTTGCTGAAGAAGGTTAAATTAAAGACTTGAAAGAAATTCATGATCAGAAAAAGGTAAAAGTATTTCTGGGGCAAGATCTGTCTCATGGATAAAATGACAGGCATCCAGGCGAGATCCTGTTCAGATTCCAAGAGGAGGTTCTCTTTGGGGCTTCTTTTAGGTTCAAAACGCCTCACGTGATACATCCCAGCGTAAAGGCTGGCAGCAGCAAGGAAAGCAATGATGATGGCAACAGCCTGGAAATGGGGCAAAATTTCCATGTTATTAGAGATCAGGCCACAGAAAAGGATACTGGTAGAGCCCACAAGTGATGCCACTTGGTTAATTTTAATAAGCTGAAGCCGACTTTCATGTCTAGTGAAAAGCTCTGCAAACAGTTTACATTGGGCTTGTTGGACACAGGTGGGCATGCTATCAAAAGCACACAATGATACCACCAGGTGAAGTCCACTAAGCCAGTCACCTTCTTGATAGCATTTCCAAGGGAACCACGGGAGCAGGAAGGCTGCTGCATAGAAAGGGACACAGTACAAGACAGAAATATGATGACTTGAACAGCATTCGGCCTTAGAGTTGTTGGGAAAATATCTGGTCAGGTCATTAGGAACATTCCATATCATTAAAATTATTTAGGAAGAAAAAAAAACACAGGATTGTTTCAGGGTAGTAGAACAAACTACTGCCCTCAGTATAAGACAAAAATGACCCCTGATTTTTTTTTTTTAACTTATGTGAAGTAACCAAAGGTGATCAGTAGAAAAGCTCATTGTTTTCAGAACTACTAAAAAATTTAATAACAGCAAATACTACTCAAAAGCCAATGTGCATTCACTTTGTTTTTTTTGTTTTTGTTTTTTTTTTTTTTAGACGGAGTCTTGCTCTGTCGCCAGGCTGGAGTGCAGAGGCATGATCTCGGCTCACTGCAACCTCTGCCTCCCAGGTTCAAGTGATTCTCCTGCCTCAGCCTCCCAAGTAGCTGGGACTACAGGCACATACCACCACACCCAGATAATTTTTGTATTTTTAGTAGAGACAGGGTTTCACCATGTTGGCCAGGATGATCTCGATCTCTTGACCTCGTGATCTGCCGGCTTCGGCCTCCCAAAGTGCTGGGATTACAGGCGTGAGCCACTGCGCCCGGCTTGCATTCACTTTGTATTCAGGCATTGTATAAGTGTTTACGTGCATTATTTTATCAAATCCTTAAAAACCCTAGCTGAGCACAGTGGCTTATGTCTGTAATCCCAGCACTTTGGGAGGCCAAGGCAGGAGAATTGCTTGAGCCCAGGAGTTCAAGACCAGGCTGGGTAACATAGCGAGACCCTATCTCTAAAACTAAAAAAAAAAAAAAAATTCTCTTTTTTTGAGACAGGGTCTTGCTCTGTTGCCCAGGCTGGAGTGCAGTGGTGCAATCTCGGCTCACTGCAGCCTCTGCATCCAGGGTTCCAGTGATTCTCCTGCCTCAGCCTCCTGGGTAGCTGGGATTACAAGCACATGCCACCATGCCTGGCTAATTTTTGTATTTTTAGTAGAGATGGGGTTTCGCCATGTTGGCCAGGCTGACCTGGTCTCAGGTGATCTACCCACCTCAGCCTCCCAAAGTTCTGGGATTACAGGCGTGAACCACCACGCCCAGCCAAAAAATTTTTTTAATTTAATTAGCTGGGCATGGTGGTGTGCACCTGTAGTCCCAGCTACTTGGAGACTGAGGTAAGAGGACTGCTTGAGCCTAGGAGGTCGAGGTGCAGTGAACCGTGATCATACCACTGCACTGCAGTCTGGGTGACAGAGCAAGACTCCCATCACAAACAAACACACAAACAAAAAACAATCCTTTGAGGCAAGTACTATTCTTACTCTGACTTTACAAATGAGAAAACTGAGAGCCAGAGAAGTTAAGCAACTTGCCTAGCTAAACAACAGAGCCAGGGTCTAACCCAAGGTAGACGACCCCATAGCATGTGCTTTCGATCTTGTGCTAGACTGCCTTCCAACAACAGCACACAGGGCCATGCCTCTGCAAAGGTTGATGGCCTGTTTACACCAAGGCATAGTTTTACATAATTTCATTAGGAAAGGTTAAAATATCAATGTTTGGCATTTCAAATTAAATCTAATTAGTACGTTATTACTGGTAATAAATAAGTAACATTATAAAATATAAGGGTTTTAAAACCATGAACTCTTCCAGCCTGACCACCTAATTGGTAATGAGTTACAATACAATTTGTGAATACTGTGGGTCTTTTCAAAACAGAATATTTTAGGACTGGGCACAGTGGCTCATGTCTGTAATCCCAACAGTTTGGGAGGCTGAGGCAGGAGGATTGCTTGAGCCCAGGAGTTCGAGACCAGCCTGGACAACATAGTGAGACCCCTATTTCTAAAAAAAAAAAAAAAAAAAAAACCAGCCAGGTGTGGTGGCTCACACCTGTCATCCTACTCAGGAAGCTGAGCCAGGAGGATTGCTTGATCCTAGGGAGGTCAAGGCTGCAGTGAGCTATGATTGCACCACTGCATACCAGCCTGGGCAACAGAGCAGTCTCAGAGAAAAAAAAAAAAAAAAGACAGGGACAGAGACTGGATATCTTAGTAATAATACTGATTTTTCCATATAAATTAATTTTCCAGACAACCTAAGCTTACTCTTTAAATTCTGATGCCTTTACGTTTTAAATAACAATCTTTTAAAAATCTCTCTTTCCGGCTGGGAGCAATGGCTCACACCTATAATCCCAGCACTTTGGGAGGCCAAAGTGGGTAGATCACCTGAAGTCATGGGTTCGAGACCAGCCTGGCCAACATGGCAAAACCCTGTCTCTATTAAAAATACAACAATTGGCTGGGCGTAGTGGCATGGGCCTGTAATCCCAGCTATTCGGGAGGCTGAGGCAGGAGAATCACTTGAACTGGGGAGGTGGAGGTTGCAGTGAACTGAGATCGTGCACTGCACTCCAGCCTGGGTGACAGAGCAAAACTCTGTCTCAAAAAATAAAATAAAAGGCCAGGCACAGCGGCTCACGCCTGTAATCCCAGCACTTTGGGAGGCCGAGGTGGGCAGATCACGAGGTCAGGAGATTGAGACCATCCTGGCTAATACGGTGAAACCCTGTCTCTACTAAAAAATACAAAAAATTAGCCGGGTGTGGTGGCGGGTGCCTGTAGTCCCAGCTACTTGAGAGGCTGAGGCAGGAGGGTGGCGTGAACCCGGGAGGCAGAGCTTGCAGTGAGCCGAGATCGTGCCACTGCACTCCAGCCTGGGCAACAGAGTGAGACTCCGTCTCAAAAAATGGATAAATAAAAGAAAATAAAGTAAAATAAAAAATAAAAATCTCTCTTTCCCTCAAAGGAAGGAGATCTGTCCTATGTGAAAGGACAGTAAAGATTCCATCTCACCTGGGCTTGATAAAAGGCCACTTCTGAAATCTTGTACAGATGTAGAAAAAGTTTCACATAGTAGAAACCAAACACAGAATTCAGCATTTCAGTCCCTAATGTCATCATAGAGTATGCCCAAGCAATGGATTTGATATTTAAAAGTGTCATTTTCCATGCAGAGGAACTCTTCTTCCCTTTGTTTAAAAAAAAAAAAAAAAAAAAGGTTAAAATTCACTGCACACAGTAGTGGATGGGGGCGCAAAACACTGCTGGCCAGTACTTATTTTAGTCAAATAAGAGTTCAAACCTACGAGCTGTGAGTATGTCACCAGATTTAACACCCTACTTCCTTATCTATTCACTCAATATTTTTTGAGATGCTCTGCAGGAAACCTAGTTTGCATAGAGTATGATTCCACTTATATTTTTATCTATCTCTTTGAACTTATAAAGTGGGATGTCAGCCTGGCCAACAGGGCGAAACCTCATCTCCACAAAAATACAAAAATTAGCTGTGTACAATTTTTGTACAAAAATACAAAAATTACAGGTGTGGTGGCATGCACCTGTAGTCCCAGCTACTCGGGAGGCTGAGGCAGGAGAATTGCTTGAACGCCGGAAGCAGAGGTTGCAGTGAACTGAGATGGCACTACTACAATCCAGCCTGGGCGACAGACTCCACCTCAAAAAAATATATAAAATAAAGTGGGATTCATCCAAGAGCTTGGACATGATTAACTAGTGTCAAGGAGATATGTTTATGCCATTATTATCCTTGGTAGGGTGCAACAGAAACAGAACAAGGTGACAGCCTTTTGCTCAAGTCAAAAAGAAAATAAGCCCCTCATCTTAGTATAAAGTTGTTCATTCAGTAGTACAGACTTGCATTTGAAGACTTATTCTTGATCTTCTGTAGCTTTGACCGCAAGGACATCACTACAATGGGTACAGAAATAACACATTCTGATCCTTGCTGAGATCCTTGTATGGGCCTCTCTTAAATCTAGCCTATTGTCTTACCGTTTGATTTTTATAAGTGGAAAACAGGAAAGGGCTAACCAAGCAAGAGGAAGGCATAGATTCATCTTCCTTTCAATCTTGACTATAGTTTAAAGAGAATACCATGATCTTTCTGTTCTATTCCTGGCTTACTTGAATATTTAGCCAGGTCTCCGCATCTTATTGAGTCAGAAAACAGACACAAATTCAGATAACTCAAAGGATGTTACTTGCTTGAGTAATCCTTGGGCCTCTGCTTTAACTTTGTAGATCCAGAAACAGAATTAAGCAGACAGTTCGGTCTACACTGCCAAATTTCTTAGGGAAAAAGAGGGCAAGTCAGAAGGAGGAGGTCGGCATTTGGCTCGAATGACCAAATTATTTAAGGTCTCTACACTTCACTTTGCACCAAGTAGACCCAAGAATGATTATAATTCAGCTGGGTGTGGTGGTGCAGATCTGTAGTCCTAGCTATTCAGGAGGCTGAGGCGGGTGGATTGGTTGAGCCCACGAGTTTGAGGCTGCAATGAGCTATGATCTCGCCACTGCACTTTAGCCTAGGCAACAGAACAAGACCCTGTCTCAAATTAAAAAAAAAAAAAAAAGACTCTAATTCTATGAGTGGCAGGGTCCTAGAATTATCAAAAATGGGTTATCAGACTCATATGCATACCAAGCATTGTCTACAGAATAAAGAATGTTTTGTCTACATGTGTACCTGTATTCTTAAAATGTTTGTAACTTCTGCTATAATGATTAAAAATACAAATCTGATTGTTTTCATCATGATGCAGTTCCCAAACACTTCAAAACTACTATTGTGTGGATGCCAGCCAATATTTTTTACTTTAAAAGTAATTCTCAGATTTCAAAATACTGGGAACTACCAGTGAAGACTTCACTCTAAGGAGTTCATCCCTGAGAATGAAGACTGAGGCTAGAGGTTGCTTGGTTACTAAAAGAGTCAAAAACAAGGGAGACAGGAGAATCAAAAGCCAAGACACAAATTTAGCCTACCAAAACCTAGGGACTCTTGTTTCTCTTAGTTTTATTTCAGGCATGCTAAAACAAGAAGCATGCCGCACCTTTCTAATCTGATCTATCACTAAGTCGCATGGTAGGTATTTGTAAACTTATAATTCTGCAAAAGGCCATAAGCTTTCTGAGAGTTGAATTCAATTTTTTTTTCAAAGATTTAAGTACCCAGCCTGTCCGAAACATAAGAATATAAGGTTTCAATTGCATTATGAAAAACTCGACGGTCTGAACTTCTTGGCCAGGCACGGTGGCTCACGCCTGTAATCCCAGCACTTTGGGAGGCCGAGGTGGGCAGATCACTTAAGGTCAAGAGTTTGAGACCAGCCTGGCCAACATGGTGGAACCCCATCTCTACTAAAAATACAAAAATTAGCCAGGTGTGGCGGCAGGTGCCAGTAATCCCAGCTACTCGGGAGGCTGAGGCAGGAGAATGCTTGAAACTGAGAGGTGGAGGTTGCAATGAGCCAAGATTATGCCACTGCGCTCTAGCCTGGGCAACAGAGACACTGTTTCAAAAAAATAATAATAAAATTTAAAAAATTAAAAATTAAAAATTAAAAAAAGTCTACATTCTGAACTGCTCTTTGTTTTTACATATTGCATGAAGTAGAAATCTTTATTTCCTTCTGCAAAAGGAGCCATTAATATTTTGCTTTAGATTACTGTCATCCCAATTACAATGACAGATACTATGAGATCCGCCGTCACTGGGGCGGCAACGTCCTGGTCCTAAGTCTGTGGCTCGTATCGCCAAGCTCGAAAGGGCAAAGGCTAAAGAACTTGCCACTAAACTGGGTTAAATGTACATTGTTAAGTTTTCTGTACATAAAAATAATTAAAATAATACAAATTTTCCTTAAAAAAATAGATTACTGTCATCATAGTAAATACTTATTTCTGTATCAAACTGAAAATCACCACTTACAATTTTTTTAAAGCCCCCATTGCTACCTAAAAACTCTCCTTACATGACTTTACTATAGCAATAAAACACAAGAGAACAAGAGCATTTTATCTTTACAACCAAAGACAAAGGATTTCTGAATCTGATCTTATTTATCACAACATATTTTATATAGAAAACTTAAAAAGTTGGCCAGGCATGGTGACTCAGGCCTGTGATCCCAGCATTTTTGGAGGCCAAGACAGGCAGATTGTTTGAGCCCAGGAGTTCAAGACCAACCTGGGCAACATGGTGAAAACCTGTCTTAACAGAGAATACAAAAATTAGCCAGGTGTGTTAGCACATGCCTGTAGTCCCAGCTACTAGGGAGGCTGAGGTAGGAGGATCACCTGAGCCCTGGGAGGTTGAAGCTTCAGTGAGCTGTGATAGCGCCACTGTACTCCAGCCTTGGTGACAGAGTGACATCTTGTCTCAAAAACAAATGAAGAAACAAACAAACAAAAAGAATTAAATAGTAGCAAAATGGTGCAATGGTTAGTTAGGCTGGGCAAGTTCATTAAATAATGGTGAATTATTATGAACACCATAAATTCTCCTTTTGGAATCAACTCGGGTGGTTATTTACTAACCTACTAAACCAAATAATATTAATGTCGCTGAAGAGGTTACTTATGATTGCTTCTAAACTATGACTAAGTAGACTCTAAAAGAACAATGGAAACTCCTCCAAATTTAGCACGGAAAACTGACACCAGTTTTTCAATGCAATTTTTGTTCAAGATTTTCCAGGGGAAAAGAAGTTTCCTTAAATAGTGTCCTTAAAAACAACCCAATAACACACCAAAAGACATAAAGTTTGTGGGGGTTTTTGCTTTTTTAAACTATCAATAACTTTATTTATTCACTTATTTATTTTTTTTGAGAGGAAGTCTCACTCCGTTGCCCAGGCTGGAGTGCAGTGGCATGATCTCGGCTCACTGCAACCTCTGCCTCCCGGGTTCAAGTGATTTTCCTGCCTTGGCCTCCCAAGTAGCTGGGATTCCAGGCGCGCGCCACCATGCTCAGCTAATTTTTGTATTTTTAGTAGAGACGTGGTTTCACCATGTTGGCCAGGCTGGTCTCAAACTCCTGACCTCGTGATCTGCCCACCTCGGCCTCCCAAAGTGCTGAGATTACAGGCGTGAGCCACCACGCCTGACCCTCAATAACTTTAATTCTCCATATCTTTCTTTTCTTTTCTTTTTAAAGGAGAATTGTTGACTGGGCGCGGTGGCTCACACCTGTAATCCTAGCACTTTGGGAGGCTGAGACAGGTGGATCACTTGAGGCCAGAAGTTTGAGATCAGCCTGGCCAACATGGCTAAACCCTGACTCTACTTGAAACACAAAAACTAGCCGAATGTGGTGGCACATGCCTGTAATTCCAGCTACTCAGGAGGCTGAGGCAGGAGGTGACACTGTCAGGAGGTGACAGTGAGCAGAGATGGTGCCACTGCACTCCAGCCTGGGCCACATGGTGAGACTCTGAAAAAGAAAAAAAAAATGGAGAATTGTTAAAGAACATTTCAGTATGCATTTGAAGTCAAAATGAGCTTCTGTTTTCCAAGGAGCAAACAGCCGGCACTTTCAACCTTGCGAATCAGTGATAAGAATCGTGCAGGGGGCCGTGCGCGGTGGCTGACACCTGTAATCCTAGCACTTTAGGAGGCTGAGGCTGGTGGATTGCCTGAGGTCAGGAGTTCAAGTCCAGCCTGGCCAACATGGTGAAACCCTGTCTCTACTAAAAATTCAAAAATTAGCCAGGCATGGTGGTGGGCGCCTTTAATCCCAGCTACTTGGGAGGCTGAGGCAGGAGAACCACTTGAACCCAGGAGGCGGAGATTGCAGTGAGCCAAGATCACGCCATTGCACTCCAGCCTGGGTGACAAGCGTGAGACTGTCTCCAAAAAAAAAAAAAAAAAAAAAAAAAAAAAAAAAAAAAAAAAAATCATGCCCCTGCATGATTCTAGCCCTTTAGCTTCCACAAATCACCATTGGCAATTACTAAATCCAACTTGCTATCTTTCCAAAGGGTTCTATCTTTAGTGATTAAGGTAGTTTGTTTGAAGTGATCTTATTTGAACTCTGAATATCTCGATGGACAACTAGGGCAGTAGAAGAGGCTTTACAGGGGACCTCACTTTCTTTTCTTTCTTTTTTTTTTTTTTGAGACAGACTCTCACTCTATTGCCCAGGCTGGAGTACAGTGTCACGGTCTCGGATCACTGCAACCTCTGCCTCCGAGGTTCAAAGGATTCTTGTGTCTTGGCCTCCCATGTAGCTGGGATTATAGGCTTGCACCACCACTCCCGGCTAATTTTTGTATTTTTAGTAGAGATGGGCCGCCTTATTGGCCAGGCTGGTCTTGAACTCCCAACCTCAGGTGATCCGCCCGCCTCAGCCTCCCAAAGAGCTGGGATTATGGCATGAGCCACTGCACACAGCCTTTTTTTTTTTTTGAGACAGGGTCTTGCTCTGCTGTCACCTATCATAGCTCATCGTAACCTCGAACTCCTGGACTCAAGCAATTCTCTCACCTCAGCCTCCCAAGTAGCTGGGACTACAGGTGTGCCAGTAACATTTTGCCTTTTTGAAGAAAGGGATTTGTGAGTTTACCATTCCTCTTTTATTATTATTATTACTTTCTAACAGTGTTATTCCTTCTACATTTTTTGCTTGACATCCTACTGTAAGAAAGAGTTTTCTTTTCTCTCCCATTTATTTATATCAGTATGGACTCATGGATTCTTTCTTTTTTTATTCAATGGGTTATAATCCATTACTATGATTATTTATTGTGATGCTCATAATTGGTCCTCAAGGGTACCGGCACTTCTACAGTATAGGTCACAAGCACACAGCCTTACATTTAAAATGAGCACAAAATACTTGCTTTCAGGGTCTCTCTGATTCAGATAGCTCTGTGAGCAAGGCAAACAATCATCTTTCCTGTAAACTGTTTGCTAAAAGGCTTCTCTGCTGGTACTGAGTGTGGCGAGAACTCTAGGTTTTTTCACTCTAGGTCCCTTGTGCTTTCCACCCTATTCAGCAGTCTCCTTTAAGGACTGAAGGGTAAAACTTCAGGCAACAACTCCACAGTGGGAGGTCTTGTCCTTGGCAAGACTTCTCCAGAGTAGCCTACAGCCTATGTGTAAGGTAACCCTGGAGTCAAGTGCTGTTTGATACAGCATCAGCGTGAGGTTAGGTTACGCTGGTTTGAGCAAAGATAGGAGGCAGAGAGACACCCTGAATTTTATTACCCACAAGAATTATTTAGGATGAGTTTTTCCCCTCTTCCAAATTACCCAAGTCTTTTTTTATACAGAAAGACAAAAGTAGCTTGAGTCTATAATTCCTTCCCTACAATTTCCCTTATTTTTAATGTGCAAGTAGCTAAAAAAGCAAGATCACAGAAGGGTTTATAACAAAAAGCCAAAGTCCCCAGCCTCAAATCACTCCTCCTCTTAGGAAAACTTCTTTTTTTTTTTTTTTTTTTGAGACGCAGTTTTTGCCCAGACTGGAGTGCAATGGCTCGATCTCGGCTCACTGCAACCTCCACCTCCCGGGTTTCAAGCAATTCTCCTGCCTCAGCCTTCCAAGTAGTTGGGATTACAGGCATGCGCCACCACGCCCAGCTAATTTTGTATTTTTAGTAGAGATGGGGTTTCTCCATGTTGGTCAGGCTGGTCTCGAACTCTCGACCTCAGGTGATCTGCCCGCCTCAGCCTCCCAAAATGTTGGGATTACAGGCGTGAGCCACCGCGTCCAGCCTCGGAAAACTCTTAATTGCTTCCCATTTTTAGTTCTGGCAGCTGTCTCCATATTTGTGGAAACTATTCATTGGATTATCAATGTAAGGTATTATCTGTCGACTCACTGCTAAAATAGATCAGGATTTAACACTCCTCTCCACCTCTTCCCTCTCTCTGAATTTCTAACAGTTTATCACCTCATGTTCTAGAGATAATCTTTCAATTGTATACTTAAACCTCGATTTTTTTGTTTCGTTGCTCAAAGTTAGCTAGATATTGGCCCTGCTGTCTTCCATCGGCTGCACCTTTACCTTTACGTCAAGGTTGAGAACATTGACCTTCAGGTCTGTCATCCTGCTTAAGAGTTTCCGTGCTTTGTCTGCAAGATGGTGCTTAAAGCTTTACCTACGAGCAGTATTTGCTGGGTTATGTCGGTGGAGGACAGCGTGCTCTGCCTCGCTGGCTACTAAGTGCTGGGGCTGCAGCCTGTCCCCTCCAGGTGCAATGTCACGTCCCCAGATGCTTAACTTGTGGTCTAGGGGTACCTTTTAAAAATCGTTGCAACACTGCTTACAATTTTCCCCCTCCAAGTGGACAGCTTCGGGCATCCCTCACCGCCCCAGATTCTCAAGGGGGTCTGGTGCCCACCGTTTTAGGGAGCATGAGCTTAATTCCCAGGGCTCAGATGTCAAGGAGACAAGAGCTACCGCTCAGTGGGCGTTTTCTCAACCCTAAACTCCCGATCGACCCCGAGTCTCCCCGCCGGACCCGGAGCAAATCTCAGAGTCAAGATGCGAGAAGGGGTGGCCGGGCGGCGGACCTCGGGCTTCCGGCACCCTTGCGCTTCCCGCCGGCACGAAGGACTCCCCTCGACAACCGCCCGCCTCTCAGAGGCCGGAGTCCCAGGCCCTCCGGCCTGCGCTGCCTGTCCACAGACGCGCCGGCCTCGGGACACCCACCACAGGGGTAAGACGCGCCTCCGCCAGCTCCCCAGCTCGGAATCCAGAACGCGCTCCTAGGAGCCTCACAGCGCAGATCAGGGGGCGGGCTTTCGGCCGCACCCCTTCACTCTTTCCCCGCCTTCTTTGTTTATTCCGGACCCGCCATTGGCTGCTTGCCCTCGATACCGGGCGAGCCGCCTGTCTTTAGAGAGACGCGATTGGACGAAGTCCCTGCCGCTCGGCCAGCGGCCCGCTCGCGATTGGTTGAGGCGCCGCCGGGGGTTTGAATCGCATCCCCGGCCGGGGAGGGTTCTGCCAAAGTGCCACGTTGGGCCCGGCGGCGGCGTGAGGACCGGCGGCTGCGTGAGAACCAGGCTCCAGGCGTTCGCGCCGTAACGCCCGGCCGTTGGGGCCGTTGGGAGGCGCGAGGCGAGTCGAGGCAGCCGGCCGGTCGGCGGCGGCCGCCGGCGGGAACGGGGCTGAGGCGGCGCAGCGGAGTCTGGGCGGCGGCACCGCGTCCCGCCCGAGGGCGGCTCTGGCTGAGGGCGGAGGGGCCGGGGAAGAGCCCGGGGCAGCGGCTGAGGCGGGACGGCGGCGGGGGCCACTGCCCCTAGAAGACCCAGCCGAGATGCTGGCGGAAAACCTGGTAGAGGAGTTTGAGATGAAGGAGGACGAGCCGTGGTATGACCACCAGGACCTCCAGCAAGGTGAGGGCGGGGGCGCCCCGCGGGCGGGCGGCGGCCTGACCCGGGAGGCCGCCGCTGCGAAACTGTTAAAAAGTTGCTTTTTCTGGCGGCAGAGGATGCAGGTGCCGGGAAGGGCTCGGGCTCATCTGGCTGCGGGGCCGGCCGTGCCCGCGGATCCCGCCCGCAGGAAGCCTCGGCGCGGGGCCCACGGCCCTGCTAATGCGCAGTTGAATATCAGCCCCGAGGCGCGTGGGGGCCAGGGACGCGCCAGGCAGCGTTTTAAGCGCTTTCCGTGGATTAGCTAGTTTAATCCTCACTGCATTCCTCCGAGGCAGACCCGGGTGAGCCAGTGTGTCCCTCAGTAAGTGGCAGAGCCCGAGAAGCCGCCCCGTCGCAGGCTGTCTAGCCCAGCGCCTTTCATGGCCAGCGCGGAGGGCCGGCTGCTGCAGGTGGTAGTTGTTTTGCGGTGTAGCGGGAGCTGTGCGCTCCGCACCGTAACTCCAGGAGACAGTAACTTTTTAAAAATTTATTAATGTTTGAGGGTACATAGTAGGTGTATATATTTATGGGGTACATGAGATGTTTGGATACAGGCACACAGTGTGAAATAAGCACGTGATGGAGAACGGGGCGTCCATCCCAGCATTTATCCATTGAGGTAAAAACAATCCAATTACACACTTTTGTTATCCCATTTTCCAGGTGAGGAAAGTGGAGGTTAAAACGGTTAAGTGGCTTGCCTAAAGCTAAGTGTGGGAGGGAGTGTTTTTTGAACCCACACACTCAGAAGGAGGAGAGTTATAGTCACCACTCAAACCCCATCTCCTCCTTACCATCCTAGTTTACAGTTTTTTTCAGTTGGGCGTTAAGCTGTTATGCATAGTTCACCAGATGCCAATTGAAATGACAGAAGAAAGAGTGCATCTATCTCTGCCACTTTTCTTCAGTTTGCACGCCAGCTTTCACTTAGAAACAGGCCTGCCGATGGTGTCTCCAGAGAACAATCGTAGAGCAGCCCACACTTTGGAGCCAGTGGGGGCCCCCTTTTTCTTATAGCAGGAGGTAGCAGTTGGGGAACACTTTGTATGTGCCTAACACTGATAGGCCCATAACACAGTGGCTCATTTAATTCTCCCGGTAACACAATAGAGGTAGTAACGTTGGGGAGTGCTAGGGTTCCCCTTAAGACTCCAGAGCAAACATTCTTAACCGCTATACTGAATACTGAACAGTCCTCAGGAATTTTTCCAGGCATCTTCAGTTTCTGCAATTCTGTGTAAATGCTTTCAGCTGTAATCTTGCAATGAAAATTAACATCTCATTTAGTTGAATATTAAATGATCATGTTGCTTGTTCATGCTAACCACTGAACATGGCAGAAGAAAAGAATGTAGACCTGAATAACTCAGAAAAGGAAAATAAATTGAGCACCTCTTTTGGAGGAAGATAATTTCTTAAATTAACATGCAATCACTTTAACCAAAGTAATTCACCTTTATTACACTTATATAAGAGTCCAAGCTACTTAGTGGTTGCAGTGCAGTGTTTGGCACCATCTTCTTTATGTCCAAGAGACAAATTTATCATACATATTAACAAACCTGTTTTCAGATTTCCCCATAAGGATTGATGGCCTAGTTTGATAGTTTCTCCAGGATTTGTGAGGCAACCACTGTGCCATTGCAATATTTCCCTATAATTTAATTTGTATCATCACAACTAAATATTTTTCTTTCCTATATTTAAGAAGCATAAATCTTTAAGGGCATAGAGGGGGCAGGTTCTTTTTTCTTGTATTTCCAGCATCTAGCATAATACATGGCACATACTGGAAGCTCGATTTTAATATTTGTTGAACTGCACTGAAGCACTCGCACAGAATTGTTTTCATGGCTCTCTTCCATCAGGTGCCTTAGTCCACGCTGCATTCTCCCCCTGTGGGAGGTTGTGAGGAACAACCAGCTGTAACACTTCAATCTACCGAGCAGCAAGTGCAACGTGTCAGGGTTACACGTGGAATTCTCTTTAACCTCTGATCAAAATAAAGTCATCAGCTCTTCAAGTTTAACCTTAAAAACACAGGTCTGGGCTGGGTGCAGTGGCTCATGCCTGTAATCCTAGCACTTTGGGAGGCCGAGGCAAGTGTATCACCTGAGGCCAGGAATTCGAGACCAGCCTGGCCAACATGGTGAAACTCCATCTCCACTAAAAATACAAAATTAGTCGGGTGTGGTGGCAGGCCCCTGTAATCCCAGCTACTTGGGAGGCTGAGGCAGGAGAATTGCTTGAAACTGGGAGGCGGAGTTTGCAGTGAGCTGAGATCGTGCCATTGCACTCCAGCCTGGATGACAAGAACGAAACTCCGTCTCAAAACACGCACACACAGGTCTGAACCTCTTTACTGCCAGTTGCATTTCTGTGTTTTTCAAAGGGCTGTTACGTTATCACAGTGGACTTTGACGTAACCGTCTGTGTCATAACCAACTATATGGAGTACGAGTAGATGTGAAATTCCAACAATTATAACTTGTGAATATGGCCTGTCAAAGAATAAACGCTACAGTGTGAATAAAAGGGTATCCTTTCCCCAGTTTTGCTAAGTTATATGTTAACTCCTAAACTTTTAACAGATTTTAAAACTTGTTCATTTCTCAAAAATGTATTATCTGCTCTTTGCCAGCTATTCGCCTGGGCCCTGGGGCCACAGCGCCTCCGCACATGAGTGGATAGGCAGGATTCCTACTCCCATAGAGTGAATGTTCCGGGAATCTGTTCACTAGAGAAGCCTGGAGGTGCGCCTCATGGGATGTGCCCACTACAGCACCTCGTACATTGTAGGTCCTCAATAGACATTTGCTGCTGAATTAAGTTTGGGAGCAGGTCTGTCCTGTTAAACAGATTATTCAGCAGGTCTAGTGGGATTTTATGTGCAGGCATCTGTCCATTTTTTAACATCCTCGTTATTACTGAGCAAGGCTTATTTGGAGAGAACTGCTGAAAACTTTTTTTTTTGAGGTGGAGTCTCGCTCTGTCCCCGGGCTGGAGTGCAGTGGCACGCTCTGGGCTCACTGCAATCTCCGCCTCCCGGGTTCAAGCCATTTTCCTGCCTCAGCCTCCCAAGTAGCTGGGATTACAGGCATGCACCACCACACCCAGCTAATTTTTGTATTTTTAGTAGAGACGGGGTTTCACCATGTTGGCCAGGATGGTCTCCATCTCCTGACCTTGTGATTTACCCACCTCGGCCTCCCAAAGTGCTGGGATTACAGGCGTGAACCACGGCACCTGGCTGGAAAACAACTTTTAATGATCCTGTTCTCACTATCTTACAACTACTGAATGTTTTCCTTTAGCAGTAGAAGCCATGATCTGAATAGATTGAATCTTTGTATCAAAGTTTCCTAGGGTATCCTTTTTTAAATTGAAATTGCTGGAAAATTCTAACCTTAGTAAACTCTGGTCTACTATTCATACCTTGTTAGAAATATGTAAAGCTTTTGTGTAGGCAGGAGGAGAAAACCCTTTGCTGTTACAAAACACTTTGATGGAGACTGTCTTTTGTCAGAGAGCTGAGTTGGCTCAGTAGGAATACTGACAGTAATCTCTGTGGGTAAGATCTTTTCTGGGACAGCAGGAGCCTTCAGTGCAGGTAATGATGGTGCTTGCTTTGAAACATGCCCCTGAGAACAAGGTGGAAAGACTTCAGAGACTGGATTTTCTTTTAAACCAGCTGCTATTGTCATTTGGTGAGCTGTGCAAACTTAGAATAAGGATTCAGGTTTCTGTTATGTGGATCAGTAAATGAACTCTTAGTTTAAAGGAATCCTAAAATTTCAGGATGAGTACATCCTCCTTGTGTACAACTATTTTGCTGAATCACTGTTTGGAGGGTTATTAAAACTGACAACATCATTTTTCTTGATATTTATATTCAGGTTTTCTGCTTTCCCAATTATAGTAACGTTGGCAACAGGAGTTAAACAGAAGCATCACTAAATGACGTATTTGACTTTGTAATAGGAAAAACTTTCAGCCTGTTAGTGAATTACTCCTACAGACTACCAGCTAACATGAGAATATGTCATTTTTTTTTATTTAAGAAACTAAAGTAAAATGGGAAAAATATAATAACAGTGGGATTTAAAGGTTTCGAAACTCTGGAAGAAAGGTTCTTTAAAAAAAATTACTTGGCTGCCAGTACTAATTTTTTGCCTAAAGCATAGAGCTGAGTATCTGTTTAAAGCTAACAGTTTACACCATTAAAAATATATTATTACCTGCAAAGACTCGTTAGTGAAAGAATATTCAACACATGAAGGTATTGATATGTTGAAATTCTCAAGCCTGCAACATATTTTTAGTAGTTGCCTAAGCCAGGCCAGTTCAATAGGATTTAGAAAAGACCCTCTTTAATGAAAATTCTTTTTGTAGTCCTGTAGAGATGAACAGGTGTACAAGGCTTCGAAACTATATTATTTCCTTTTCTTTTGTGCCTTAATTAAAACTATAAGGGACATTCAATATTCTATTCCCTCCACTAATTATTTAGAAAACTTTCTTGGGCTTACTGCCAGCTTTTGGCCTCTTTTGGTTATGGAAGCCAGCTGCTACTCAACAGGAAATGAACTTTTTAAAGACAAAGTCCGGTGTCTTTAAGCTAACAGATGAAGTAATATCCTTTTATACAGTGTGACTTCACAGGAGCTTTCTTGTAGTTGGGACTTGTTAAAATTATATCCTTAACAGCCTATCAATATTTAGGAGATCGAGACTTCAGGTTTCTGAGCCAGGTTGGTGCTTTGTTTTACTGGAAATAAGGATTGAGATAAGGACAAGTCTCAAATTGTTTTTTGTTTGCTATCTACCAAAGAGTGCTGTCCTTGGCATCTCTTTCTGCAGGAGCAGGGAAGAAGTTCCTGGCTACTCTTAAGTAGCACAGGTAGTTCCGTAACTGAATGAAAGTGGTTGGTGATAGTCTCAAGTCAGTCTTGATTCTGGGAGAGGTTTTGGCCCAGTTGGGTTTTTTTTTTTCCTGCTAAGAGACAAGGTCCTGCTATGTTGCCCATGCTGGTCTTGAATTCTTGGGCTCAAACAGTCCTCCCGCCTCGGCATCCCAAAGTGCTGAGATTACAGGTGTGAGCCACCACACCTGGTCCTTGGCTCAGGCTTTAATTGCTGGTTAAGAGCATCTTTGGTGAATCTGAGCCTTCCCGGTGAGGAATTACCACTTTACACATTTAAGAAGGAAAGACTTAAGTAATACCTAGGTAATGTTTTTATACTTTGTCTTTAATACAGTGTGGTAGCTTCCATGTGGGTCTATGTATACACATTACACGCTCTGTGAGTACAAAATCATTTTTTCTGGAACATGTTGAGCCATACATAGTTCCTTTTTCATTTGGTGAAAACAAGGTATTAACTTGCCTGGGGTTGTATGTGCTTTCACTAGCAGAGCAGGCAATAAAAGCCCAAATAGTTGAACTGTAATTTCTCATTGCAATCTGTGAAAACAAGTAGAAGAAATTAAGTACCTCAACAAGGGGGACATTTGTATTCTCTACCTTGAAGAAGCTTGCGGACCTCTCTTTCAATTGCCTTAAAACTCTGCAGATGAAGATAACAAAGAATTGTGATGAGAGTGAGAGTGAGAACCTGTTGACCTAAGAGTTTCTGTCTCATCTGTGACTCACCTTGGAGCTTGATTAGGTTAGTTAACAGCTTTGTGCTTCAGGCTGTCTCATCTGAGAAACTGGACTAAATACCTTTAAAGATATAAAGACTAATGTCTATAGAAAACAAGAAGTAGGCTGGGCGCAGTGTCTCACGCCTGTAATCCCTAGCACTTGGGGAGGCCGCGGTGGGCGGATCACTTGAGGTCAGGATTTCGAGACCAGCCTGGCCAACATGGTGAAACCCCATCTCTACTAAAAATACAATAATTAGCCAGTTGTGGTGGTGGGTGCCTGTAATCCCAGCTACTCAGGAGGCTGAGGCAGGAGAATCGCTTGAATCCAGGAGGCAGAGGTTGCAGTGAGCCGAGATTGCACCACTGCACTCCAGCCTGGGTGACAAGAGTGAGACTCCATCTCAAAAAAATAAATAATGACAAGAAAAAGAGTAATGTCTCTTAAATGCTTTGAGCTATTTGTAAAAGTTCTGTGTTTTGTAAATACAAGTTATTTCTTAGACTTAATGGAAGTCTTTTGTTTGTTTGTTTGTTTGAGACAGGGCCTCACTGTGTTTTTGGTAGAGATGACATTTCACCATGTTGCCCTGGCTGGTCTCGAACTTCTGAGCTCAAGCTGTCCACCTGGCTCACCCTCCCAAAGTGCTGGGATTATAGGCATGACCCACTGCACCTGGCCTCCAAAGTCTTAATGAATGTAATGACTGTAATAGACATTGTTAGTTTTGAAATCACAAGAGAATGTATTTTAGCACCTATCTGCCAACAGTATACTGTTTTATTTTAAATGGGTGTAAAATGTTTTTAAATGATCTGGAGTTGGGTGTGGTAGGTTTTGCTGCTTTTTCCAGAGTGAAAACTAACCAAGTAGAATACTAATTATGCACTTGAGTGGACATTACAACAACTAATGCTGTTGTTACCATTTACTCAATGCTAAGTTTTACTATCAGTAGTGGTGGATAACCATTAAGCCTTATTTGTCAACCTCTAAAAATTAAGTTTAAAAATCATTATGTAGTGAGTTTCCTTGTTTTGATGATAAATTTTTTTCATAATACTTTTATGACATAGTTAATGGCTACTTTCCATCATACCTAGAATAAAATTTAAACTTTAACTACCATGGGCTATAAAATCCTATATGATCTGATCCCTCATGCTTCTATCATACTGGCTGCTTGTCAGGTTGTAGAATATGCCAAATTCATGGCAAGTTCTTCATCCTTCAAGCTTCAGCTAAAAGGTCCTCTCAGACCTTCCTTATGACCTCCCTTTCTAAATTGGGCCCTAGGCTGGGCACAGTGGCTCATGCCTGTAATCCCAACATTTTGGGAGGCTGAGGTGGGAGGATGTGTTGAGGCCAGAAGTTTGAGATCATCCTGGGCAGCATTGTAAGACCCTGTCTCTACAATAAATCAGGAAGTAAGTAAGCTGGGTTTGGTAGTGCATGCCTGTAATCCCAGCTATTTGGCAGGCTGAGGCAGGAAGATCACTTGAGCCCAGGAATCCAAGGCTACAGTCAGCCATGAGAGCACCACTGCACTCCAGCATGACAACAGAGTGAGACCGTGCCTAATAAAGAGACAGAAAGCCCTTTTTTCATTATCACCAAATCCAGGTTTTTCTCCCCCACTTTATCTAAAAACATGTCAGAATTCTGCCCGTCCTCTCCGCCACCCTGGTCCAAGCCACCATCATCTCTCACCCAGATGATTGCAGTATCTTTCTGTCACTCTGCTCCCACCTTTGTCCCATTCATTCTGTATAACAGCAGCCAGAGTGATCCTGTCAAACCTCCATTGGATTCCTTCATTTGGGGTAAAAGCCAAACTCTTGACCTCTTTAGTTAGGCCCTCCCCAAACTGGCCATCTTGGAGCCCCTTTGATTTGAGTCTTCCCCCTCCCCTCCCTGCCCAATACATTCTGCTCCACCCTCGGCCTTCTTAATGACTCAGTCATGCTTCCTCCGAGGTGCTTTGCACTTGCCTTGCCTCTGCCTGGAGTGCTGTTTCCCTGGATGGATCTACATGGGTCACTTATTCCGTTCTTTCACATATTGATTCTAATGTGGCCCTGGTCACATGTTCTTAAATTTCAGCCTCCCACATCCACACTCCTCCTCTACCTCTTCCTTGCTTTATTTTTTCTCTTTAGCATTTATCACTATCAAGTTTTATTATGCTGTTTCTCCCAGTAGAATATAAGCTCCATGAGGGCAGGGATTTTTTTTAATGAGTTCCTTATGGCTCCTGGGCACCATCCCAATGCCTAGAATAGTGTCTGATATTATTGAGTATATGCATGCATGCATGAATACTGTTTATCACAGTATGTGAGTTTAGTTACTCATTTGTCTGGCTTCCTCCACTAATCTGGGAATGTCAGCAAAGCAGGACTTCATTTTATTCACTGTTCTATAGCTAATGCTTAGCATAGTGCCTGGCAACAAAAACATTCATTTGTGAATCAATGAATATTAATAGTACTTTGCGTGTGTATTGCAACTTAGTTTGTAGAGTACTCCTTTATGTATTATTTCATTTGATTTTCATAGTCTTATATTGATAAGACAGTCATCTCTCTAAACAAGAATACTAACTATAGGGGCCTTAAAGTCACCATATTGAAAGTGTTCTGGTAAATGATAGTCAGAACTGGGCCTGAGACTTACCTGCCCAGAGTGCAGTGCATTTCCCACTGTATCAAAGGACTGCTGCATAAGATTTACTATGCAGAGAAGTATTTCAATGACCTATGTTACAACTAGTGTCCTTTCTTATATTGTTAACTAAATTTTCATTTCTGGGAGTTGAGTATAATATAAACAAATCCTGTTTTATGGACATTATACCTAAGAATAGAGAGAGTTGAAAAATGAGGTTTAAAATATGGTTCTGTGCTAAATGGAAGTATGAGCTACTGACATGTAATTACCTCAAAAGCACATTGCTGTTTTGCTTTTCTAGTTGCTCATCTTACAGAAGGACACGAAGAGAAGTATAGTGACCTGGGGCAGTGTTCTTAATGCTGCTGTATTTTTCCTTTTCTTGACTTAATAAATTTTAGTCCCCTTAGGAGTCCAGGATATATGACAATAAACTTTAACAGTTGTATTCACAGCAGCCAAATTCATGGGAACTTTAAAGATTTTTGAAAGCTCCACCTATACCTTGGCTCAAGGGTCCATTCAAAAAAGTAGACTGTCAGGATATGAATACATTCATTCTACTAGCAAATAGGATTTTAGAAGTAACACTGCAGAATGATCATTCCTAAACAAATAACGGCATCTCCATAAAGTAGATGACTGTTTTTCACTTCTTACAAGTATGGGTACATAAGAGAATACATTACCTGCTGGAGGCATCAGTTTAACTGAATTTTAAGTAGAACTCGCATTTCCTTCTGTGCCACTCCACCTTCCATTGGGATGTGACTTAAACTACATGTTCTTTTTTGAAGGACTGGGTTATATAAATTGTTGATGTGAGATCATTTGTATTATTCTAAGATTCATTTGTTGTGCTAGATCTTCAGCTTGCTGCTGAGCTTGGGAAGACATTACTGGATCGGAACACAGAGTTGGAGGACTCTCTTCAGCAGATGTATACAACCAATCAGGAGCAGTTACAGGAAATTGAGGTAATTCACTTGGCAGGAGAGTTACACTTTTGACACTTCGATGTGTTGCTGTTATGCCAATCACATGCTGGTAAAATAACACTTGCAATTAGACGCAGCATTTTATTTTTTAACACAAACTTTTTTGAGAATAAGAACCACCTCCCGAGTAGCTGGGATTACAGGCGCCTGCCACCACGCCCAGCTAATTTTTGTATTTTTAGTAGAGACGGGGTTTCACCATGTTAGCCAGGCTGGTCTCGAACTCCTGTCCTCAGATGATCCACCTGCCTCGGCCTCCCAAAGTGCTGGGATTACAGGCATGGGCCACCACGCCCGGCCTAAAAAATGCAATATTTAAGATATACAGAATGGTGTAAGAGAACAATACAATGAATACCCATATATCCACCACCTAGCTTAAGAAAGAAGACTGCCCACACTGTTGAACTTCCCACTGGCGAGGGAACTTATACCTCCTCCTTGGTGGCATATCCCTCCCACCTACTACCAAACCATATCCTAACCATTGTGGAAGTCAGTGTGGCAATTCCTCAGGGATCTAGAACTAGAAATACCATTTGACCCAGCCATCCCATTACTGGGTATATACCCAAAGGACTATAAATCATGCTGCTATAAAGACACATGCACACGTATGTTTATTGCGGCACTATTCACAATAGCAAAGACTTGGAACCAACCCAAATGTCCAACAATGGTAGACTGGATTAAGAAAATGTGGCACATATACACCATGGAATACTATGCAGCCATAAAAAATGATGAGTTCATGTCCTTTGTAGGGACACGGATGAAATCGGAAATCATCATTCTCAGTAAACTATCGCAAGGACAAAAAACCAAATACCGCATGTTGTCACTCATAGGTGGGAATTGAACAGTGAGAACACATGGACACAGGAAGGGGAACATCACACTCTGGGGACTGTTGTGGGGTGGGGGGAGCGGGGAGGGATAGCATTAGGAGATATACCTAATGCTAAATGACGAGTTAATGGGTGCAGCACACCAGCATGGCACATGTATACATATGTAACTAACCTGCACATTGTGCACATGTACCCTAAAACTTAAAGTATAATAATAATAAAATTAAAAAATAAATAAAAAATTTGGAAAAAAAAATCATAGTTCCTGATTTCACAATGTGTTCAGATGTTTTGCTCCATTCAAATAATCATAAAATACATGTTGCTTTCTCTCTGCTGTGATCTTGATTTGTTTACATTTTTGCTGGATATTTTATTAAAATACTACATTTTTGGCTGAGTGTGGTGGCTTATGCCTGTAATCTCAGCACTTTAGGATGCCGAGGGAGACAGATTGCCCAAGCTCAGGAATTCGAGACCAGCCTGGGCAACGTGGTAAAACCCCATCTCTACAAAAAAAAATACAAAAATTAGGCTGGTGTGGTGGCATGTGCCTGTATTCCCAGCTACTTGGGAGACAGAGGTGGGAGAATCCCCTGAACCTGGGAAGTCAAGGCTGCAGTGAGCCACGATCGTGCCACTGTACTCCAGGTTAGGTGATGGGAGCGAGACCTTATCTCAATAAAAAAAAAAATAATACCTTTTGCCTAGCTTAACAGACTAAAATGAAAGATGCTAGGCTAGGGCATTAAAATGGCCCTCCATGCTGCTAATCTTATAAATGGTCCCCTTCAAGTAGTTCAGTTATGTGTAGGCCACTTGACTGTAAAGATAATCATGGGTATTAACCGGACAGTGTCCCATCAGAACACCTTTCTCCATGTCCCAACCCATGCTCCCCGCAAAAAGGGTCTGTACTTAAATTATAAGCTCCTCCCCCTCAAATTGGTACAGTAGACCCAGGACTTTTGTGTCTGTGCACAGAAAAATGTAAAACACTCTAGAACAGTGAAGCAGTTCATCATAATGAGTACTTTCTAAAGCTTTGATTATTTCCTGAACCAGGTGCTGGGAATTCAGACAAGTGGAGAATTACATAGTCCTTCCTTAGAAGTGATCACATTATACAGTTTTAAACTTTTGAATACAAATAAACCTATCATCAAAACAAAGGCAAATGTACAATCTCAATATCCGTTAATTTTACCTAGTAACATAAAAGGTATATACAGTAGGCCCTCCCCTTGAGCAGGATTTCTGAAATACACTTTTATAACTCTAGGAAGGTATGGCTTGCAATGATATTGAAGTCACCGGGTACCATTTTTAGCATATTCTACATCAAAAGAGCATAGAATATGTTTTACACTAAATTGAATTTAACGACCTAGTGTAGGCCGGGCGCGATGGCTCAAGCCTGTAATCCCAGCACTTTAGGAGGCAGAGGTGGGCAGATCACTTGAGATCAGGAGTTCGAGACCAGTCTGGCCAATGTGGTGAAACCTTATCTCTACTAAAAATACAACAATTAGCTGGGGATGGTGGCAAGCACCCATAATCCCAGCTACTTGGGACGCTGAGGCAGGAGAATCACTTGAACTGGGGAGGTGAAGGTTGCAGTGAGCTGAGATTATGCAGCTGCACTCTAGCCTAGGCAACAGAGCAAGACTCCATCTCAAAAAAAAAAAAAAAAAAAAAGACCTACCGTAGAGTTTGCCAGAAACCTAAAATGTAGAAAAACTAGGCATTTAAAAACTATTAAACTAGGCTAGGCATGGTGGCTCACGCCTCTAATCCCAGCACTTTGGGAGGCTGAAGTGGAAGAATTGCTTGAGGCTAGGGTTTGAGACCAGCCTGGGCCACAAAGTGAGACCCTGTCTCTAGTCTAAAAACAAAACTATTAAACTAGCCAAATGTTTTATTTGGTCAAGGAACTCCTTCCTACTTTGTTTCGTAGACTTCGTTTTTTAACTCAGTGGGAGATTTCAGAATAGTCCTAAACGATCATCACTGTTTGTATTTGTGTAGAGACATAGTCTTAATTGTATTATCGTAGTCTACGAGGTTTATCCAAGGCCTGATTATTGCTAATAGTTAATAAATTGTATTGATGTTTCCTGTTAGAGCATTTATAAAACACTGTAACTGGTACTTATTTTAGCATAACTTTCAAGTATAGCTGAAAGAAGTGTAAATATTTGTAAGTTGGGAGAATGATGCTTATTGATTAGGAGATTACAAACAACTGCTTTATGATCTAAGTTGTCTTTTTTTCTGTGGTATCAAGGATGATTAAACATTTAAGCTAGATCATTGGTATTCTGAAAGTATCCAAAGATATCTGAGATTCTCTAAATCTACAAATAACACTTTATTATCTAATATTATCCATAAGATATTGCAAAGCGTCATGGAAATGAAATAATCCAGTTCAGACCTTCATGATTAAATAAGTATAAAATTCGGCTGGGCGCGGTGGCTCACGCCTGTAATCCTAGCACTTTGGAAGGCTGAGGCGGGTGGATCACAAGGTCAGGAGATCGAGACTATCCTGGCTAACACGGTGAAGCCCCGTCTCTAGTAAAAATACAAAAAATTAGCTGGGCGTGGTGGTGGGCGCCTGTAGTCCCAGCTACTCTGGAGGCTGAGGCAGGAGAATGGCGTGAACCCGGGAGGCGGAGCTTGCAGTGAGCCGAGATCGTGCCACTGCACTCCAGCCTGGGTGACAGAGCGAGACTCCATCTGAAAAAAAAAAAAAAAGTATAAAATTCATGTATAAAACTATTCAGGAGATTTAGCTTGGAATATTTCGGGAAACATATTCATGAGTCTCTTGTTTCTGTAATATGTAGTCCACTGGTTCCTAGATCTGAGTATTGCACAATGCAGTATTTTACTCTTTATCCAAAGCGGTTTTTTTGGCTAAGAATAATTACTATCTTAGATTTCTTCACCACCATTACAGTTGACTTTCTTTTTTCTTTCCTAAGTTGCTTCATGAAAGTAAGTTTACAGTCTCAGCAGGGGAGATGAGATGGCAGTAATGGCTAAGCCCACTTACCAGCCAGGGGATTCCCACAGACTGTCCTTGCTGCCTGCTCTATCACAACTGTGCCTGGGCAGACGTAGAGATCGCAATGTAGATTTCTGAGGTCTCTCTAATAGCCTAAAAGAATGCCCGATGCTCTTGTAAAAGTAACCAGGCAGCTAAAGAGCCTATTTCCTTGCTAAACGATGACCCTTGCATATGCTCCTCTTATTGCAACCTCCAGGAGGCCCCCTAAACTTTATAAGGGCCCTCTCCTTAATTTGAACCTTTTCAACATGTTTCTCCTTACCTTAAACTTCTTATTGAAATCTACATTACAGAAAAGGGCACAAATCCTAAGTGTATTGATGAATTTTCATAAAGTAAACATGCCCATGCAACCTATTCCTAGATAAGGAGTTGAGAGCATTATCAGCCCATCTGGTCACCACCTGGTGAACTAGCATCCTAACTCCAACACCCTAGGTAAGTTTAGCTTGTTTTTGACCTTTACATGAATGGAATCACTTGCACAAGTTTTAAAGTAACTGTTTAGAATGTTTATTGGGAATTAGATTACAAAGTAATACACAGCTAGGCGCAGTGGCTTACGCCTGTAATCCTAGCACTTTGGGAGGCTGAGGCGGATGGATCACTGAGGTCAGGAGTTCGAGACCAGCCTGGCCGACGTGGTGAAACCCTGTCTGTACTAAAAATACAAAAAGTAGCTGGGCATGGTGGTGCATCCCTGTAATCCCAGCTACTCGGGAGACTGAGGCAGGAGAATCCCTTGAACCTGAGGGGCAGAGGTTGCAGTGAGCTGAGATCCTGCCACTTCAATCCGGTCTGGGCGAAAGAGTGAAACTCCATCTCAAAAAAAAAAAAAAAAAATTCATTTTCTTAAATTCAGAAAAATATATAGTTGAAGAACAAAAAATCAGCTCCTATCCCACCACCAGTGAAATTTAAAATGAGGCAGTCCAAAAAAATGGTCTGGGAACAAACTCATCTGAGTGAATGAAAAATAGTGCAGAGAACTGATGAAAATGCTAGGACAAGATCCCTAAGATTCTGACTTATTGTGGAAATAGACAACTTGGACACTGCCAAAGGGTATTTTGTAAGTAGAACCACAAATATTCTTTCAAAGACTCTTGGAGGGTTTCAGACAATCCTCCTAAAAATTGATCAGTATTTTTGGTAGGCATCATTTTTAATGTAAAAACGAAAAAACAAAAATTTCCTTTAACGCAAAAATGAAAAAAGATTAAATAAACTATTCAAAATAATGGTTAAACTGGTTTCAGAGAAACCTGTAGCCTGTCTTACTTTTTTTCAGTGCTAATTTGAAAAACTTAGATAATTTTTTAAGAATCCAGAGCAAGTTTTTTCTATTCTGGGTGGAAGGAGGGGAGGAGAGAACTCTTACTTGGGAGAGTAATGAGATCAGACACCATTGGATTCATTTACACTTTCCTGCAACCGTGTAAGCAGCCTACAGCCTTGTGTTTTGGTTACTTCCCTGCTTAGACACCTGCATTATCCCCTACATGAGTTGTGCCTAGCACTCAAAGTAGTCTGGCTTTCAAGGCATCCCTTCTTTCAAGAGTTCATGCCCTCTTTGGAAACGAAAAAATATTTTGTGCTGCTTTTACTGCATGTATCAATATTCTACTGTATATGATACTTAATTGATTTGCTTTATTTTCCTTTCCCCTTATTTCCCATTGCAACAGTGAGCACTGTTGTGTTTATTCATGGTCTTTCACACATACTAGGTAATCGATACTTTGTTGAAATCAGTATTTTAACAGAGGAGAAACAGCTTACAAAGCTCTTCTAATAATTCCTAAACGTTGGGTTTCCACCTCTGGAGATTTTTAAGGGAGGCAGAAGGGTCTCTGGCCTCTGTTTTAGGAGATTCATGTTTAAACCCTCAATTTTAATTGCAAATAGCTAGAGAATTTAGACATACGAATTACCCCTCAGATTCTGTTTGCTCTGTTATGGAATGGTGATAATGCTTACACTACTTTGGTGTAGGATTTTTCTGAGGGGCTGAGATTATGGAAGCATATATATTTTGAACAGTATAAATTGTTACTTTGGTATAGGATTTTTCTGAGGGGATGAGATTACGGAAGCGTATGTATTTTGAACAGTGTAAATCATTGCGTAGTTTACCAATGTTTGAAGAATTTTAGTAGTGAGCCGGTGGCAGTGGCTCACGCCTGTAATCCTAGCACTTTGGGAGGCTGAGGCAGGTAGATCACGAGGTCAGGAGTTCAAGATAAGCCTGGCCAAGATGACGAAACCCCGTCTCTACTAAAAATACAAAAATTAGCCGGGCGTGGTGGTGGGTGCCTGTAATCCCAGCTACTCAGGAGGCTGAGGCAGAGAATTGCTTGAACCCGGGAGGTGGAGGTTGCATTGAGCCAAGATTGCACCACTGCACTCCAGCCTTAGCGAAAGAGCGAGACTCCATCTCAAAAAAAAAAAGAATTTTAGTAGTGAAAAAATTCTTTAAAAATTTTTATGGATATATAATAGCTTTACATATATATGGGGCGTATGTGACATTTTGATACAAGCATACAGTGTGTAATGATGAAATCTAAATTGAGATAACCATGACCTCCAACATTTATCATTTCTTTGTGTTGGGAATATTCCATATCTTTTCTAGCTATTTTGAAGTATACAATAAAATATTGTTAACTATAGTCATGAAAGAACTTTAATTCTGAAAAAATAAATCTTCCAGAATTACTGGAAATAGACTTTAAAAACAATCTAATCCCACAATTTTAATAATGGGATTATAGGTGGTTTCTATTTTCATATTCATACCTCCCGCCACCAAATTTCTACAGTGGAAATATATTACTTTCATCAGGGGAAAGAGATTTTTCGAAAGTAATAGGAAATATTTCTTCACTATTGTGGAAGTTCATTTTGATACTAAATTCAGAGGACTTAGGCTGTAATCCTTAATTTCAGGATAATCCCAACACTGCTTACAAGCCAGATTTCCACTCCATTTCTATGCGTTTTTACTTGGGGTCGTTTGTTTCCGTCTTTCTCTGCGTTCCAGATTAGGATTCCACAATTGCAAATAGGTATTTATGTAATTCTGCTGGCTTTTGTTTTTTAAAGGTTTACCTTAATTGTAAAGGTGGCCTGTTTGTAGCTTTTGTGCATAACTGGAACCTTGTACTCATAGCTGAGGTGACAGTCTGTGCCAATTCCTAGACAATGCAATAAACCCAAGGCATTTTGCTATAAGTTGACATTTTTGCCCACATTTCTGCTACCCCATGACCCCCTTCCCCCACTGTTTTGCTTTAAATGTCTCCCTTTCCTGTTTACTATGGCAGTCAGATTCATTGGAGGCTGTGTATCAAAGAGAAACCCAGCATGTCAGCAGCATGTCTGTACCTTGAGATGAGAGGTAGGAAATAAGCTAACCCGTTTCCTTCTAGATTCAGAAAAAAATGAAGCACTGACTCCACAGACATAGATGTCTGTTCTTACATCAGTACTTGCTTAGAGATCTCATCATTTTTCTTTAAGTTGCTGACTGGTTTTGTCAGACTCTTCTGTAGGTCCCCTATAACTGAATCTTGGAGAAGCGAAGGGCTTTTCTGATTAATTTTGGTTTCATATAATAAGATTAAGCTCCTACCATGTGAAAACAAGCTCCTTGACATTCTTTAGATTGTTGTTAAAGCCAAGTCATCTGAGACCAAAATATCACAAGTTCTTGAATGGTTTCATTGTGTTGTTATCACAGGTGTCACGGGTTTTTATATATCAAATGAGGAACCTTTCTATAGTTTATTAAATGGCCTGTTTGTACTTATTTGCATGTTGACTTGTTTCCTGTATGTTGGCCACAACTGTAACTTGAACATTCTATCTTTAAGAGAGCAGCAACTTGAGACCCATCTGGTATCTGGTAGGAACTGTAAAAGTCTCCCCTTCAGATTACCGGGGGCAATTGGTGCCATGGGAATAAATACAGAGAAATAATCTATAAATGGAGAAGAGGGGAGCGAATTCATGGCTAATAGGCTGTTTTCCCAAGAGGGCTAAAGCCAAAGCCCTTCTCAAAACCTTTCAGTTAAATCCCCCTTGACATCTCACAGTCTGAGTTATACGAAGCACAATAAGCTGTTGTGAAGAAAAGTCTAGAAACTGCCAGTTTGCCAGTATTTTTTTGGTCCCTACTGTGTGTCAGGAATGGACTAGATACACAAGAGCCTTCCATTCTTAGAAGACTACAGTACTGGCCTGGCACGGTGGCTCACGCCTGTAATCCCACCACTTTGGGAGGCCGAGTCAGGTGGATCTTCTGAGGTCAGGAGTTCAAGACCAGCCTGGCCAACATGGTGAAACCCAGTCTCTAATAAAAATACAAAAATTAGCCTGGCGTGGTGGTGCAAGCCTGTAATCCCAGCTACTCAGGAGGCTGAGGCAGCAGAATCACTTGAACCTGGGAGCCCAAGATTGCAGTGAGCTGAGATTGCGCCTCCAGCCTGGGCAACAGAGTGAGACTCCATCTCAACAACAACAACAAATTGAATATTATTGTATTGTTTTGAGAGAAATCAATTTAGGGTACCTTGGGAATGCTGCCGCTTTAGACCTACTTTAAGGTGGTCTTTCTTTCTTTCTTTCTTTTTTGAGATGGAGTCTTGTTCTGTTGCTGAGATTGGAGTGCAGTGGCATGATCTTGGCTCACTGCAACTTCTACCTCCCAGGTTCAAACAATTTTCCTGCCTCAGCCTCCCCAGTAGAGTAGCTGGGATTACAGGCATACACTACCTTGCCTGGATAATTTTTGTATTTTTATTTATTTTATTTTATTTTATTTTTTAGACGAAGTCTCGCTCTTGTCCCCTAGGCTAGAGTGTAATGGCGCGATCTTGGCCCACTGCAACCTCCACCTCCCAGGTTCAAGTGATTCTCCTGCCTCAGCCTCCTGAGTAGCTGGGATTACAGGCACCTGCCATCATGCCCGGCAAATTTTTGTATTTTTAGTAGAGATGGGGTTTCACCATGTTGGCCAGGCTGGTCTTGAACTCCTGACCTCAGGTGATCCACCTGCCTCGGCCTCCCAAAGTGCTGGGATTACAGGCGTGAGCCACCACACCCGGCAAATTTTTGTATTTTTAGTAGAGACGGGGTTTTGCCATGTTGGCCAGGCTGGTCTCGAACTCCTGACCTCAGGTGATCTGCCCACCTTGGCCTCCCAGAGTGCTGGGATTACAGCCATGAGCCACAGCGCCTGGCCAAAGTGGTCTTAAAAGGCTTCTGAAGAGGTTATGTTTGAAATGAGGCCAGAAGGATAACTGGAATTTAAAATCTTTCTTTGGTGCCATGGATTCCTTTGATTATCTAATGAGATCTATGATAATCCTCTTAAAATTCATTGAATTACAAAGGAAATCTGTTATAATGAAATACCTGTCAAATATTGAAAAAAGTAAATTTGTAACATAATATAGATGTGTATTAACATATTTAATAACAAGATCTAGAAACTACCGTGATTTCAAATAGTGATGAAGGTAGGCAGTAAATCAAGATTTCTGCAACTGTAGTGCAATATGAAAATACCTGTAATTTCTGTTGATGAAGAAGTCACAGATAAACCTAATACTACTGGTGGTTTATTGCCTCTATCAAAAGAAAAAATTACGACAAACATAGTATAAAGATCTTAATTAGCTTTTATTTGAGATTCTAAAGTTGGGTAACACCTCATTCTTAGAGAATGAGGGTTTCAATGAGCTGAGCAGAGGAAGTTGGTTTTATGGACAGGGGCTGAGGAAAGCAGAAACAGAAAACAAACAATGGGTGGTTTCAAAGTTAATTTATTTGTAAAGGTTAAAGCAGAGGGAAGTCCCTTATGCTGGCTAAAACTGGCATGTTTGGGGGTTTGGCTATTATCTTTTCTAATTTCTCAGAAGTCAGATGAACAACTTTGCTTTGGTTTGCTGACATGGAACTTTAGCACAAGTGACTCCATTTTGGTTTGGTTTGTTGGGCCTAGGGCAGGGACTCAGTCCAAACCAGTGATCTCCTATAAATTTTAACAGATCTATTAGTACTTGAAAGAAATGTCAAATTTCGTTTAGAAGTTAGCAAAAATGAAGATGTAGCTGTTCAGACCCTTTAAATTCATCCATGTTCACAGACCCTCTAAAGTCTATCCATGGACCCCAGGCTAAGAACTGCTAGCTTAGGTGGATCCAGCCAGGAGAAGTGCATCCCCCCGGATAGGGGATGGTAAAGGCATTAGAGGAGGGAGGCACTTGCCTTGCAGTGGGGCAACTCCAAAAAAGGCAAAGATATCTCCCCTAAGTGTGAAATTTTTAAAAAATCAGTAGCTAACAAATGAGGCTGGAAAAACCACTTAAGAGACAATTGGGAAAATATTAATGCTGAAACATAATAGATGTTAAGGAATTGAGTTTTTTTCCCTTAGGAATTGTGGTTAAAAAGTCCTAGAAATGTATGAAGATGTATACTTGAGATGCCTTGGATTAGCTTTAAAATGATTGGAGGATGAGGAAAGTAGGAGAGTAGAGATGAAATAAGATTGGCTGTATGTTGATAATTGTTGAAACTGGTTGATGGGTACATGGGAGTTCATTAAACCATTTCTCTGCATGTATATATGTTTGAGATTATCTACAATAGAAAGTTTTATTTATTTATTTTTAGACATAGTCTCACTCTGTCGCCCAGGCTGGAGTGCAATGGTGTGATCTTATCTCACTGCAACCTTTGCCTCCTGGATTCAAGCGATTCTCATGCCTCAGCCTCCCAAGTAGCTGGGCCTACAGGCATGTGCCACCATGCCTAGCTAATTTTTTTTTTTTTTTAAGTAGAGATGGAGTTTCACCATGTTGGCCAGGCTGGTCTCGAACTCCTGACCTCAAGTGATCCACCCGCCTTGGCCTCCCAAAGTGCTGGGATTACAGGCATGAGCCACCACACCTGGTCCACAATAGAAAGTTTTAAAATGCAGTGGGTAAGATTAGCCATCTGTAGAAATTCAGTATTTGTGTGGACTGAGAAGTTAGGAAGGATCACTCAAGCAAGGTTAAGGTAACTAGTTTGTAATTTCAGGGAATTAATGATTGTAAGAACATAACCAAAGTGAAACGTTATGATGAAGAATGCTGCTGTGGTACAGTTAAAATATAACCTAATCTTAGTGGATAACTGCATCTAAGCTGAGCCCTATGCAGGGAGATGGTGAGCATTAAGCTGCAGAGTCATCGTTGATCCCGTGAATGCCTGTGTCTCCTAGATCCAAGAGAAAAGGACGTTGGTCAGGGCAGGGGACTTCCAGGATTTTCCATGTCCAAGATCAACATTTCTCTAAGTGTGATCTGTGGACTGCCTGTACTAATATCACCTGGGTTTGTTGCTAAAAATGTAGAATCCTGGCTCTACTCCAGTCTCAGCGTTTTGAGAGGAAGGGACCCAGGTTCTTACACTTTAATAAATCTTCCAGGTGAATCTTAGCACGTGTAAAGTTTGAAATTTACCATCTGCCAGATCTCATGCTAAGCTCTCTACATATATTAATGTTTATGTAAATTATATATTTGCATATGTCAGGGAGGAAAAATATTTTTTTCCTCAACCTTCATGAGTGCTTAGTTGGAAAGGACCCCTGTAACAAAAGACAGATTAACAAGATAAAAACAAGCTTATTAACATATCTATTTCATATATATGTGTGGGAGATACCCAGGGAATGAGTCATTCTCAAAGGTGGCTTTGAATTCCAGCTTATGTAGTATCTTCAACAAAGAATGGTAAATTTTTTAGAGAAGTGACAAGACAAAGGGAAGAACTTTGTCTAGGGGCAGAACTTGTGGGAAGGCAAGTAAGTGGTGATAAAGGCCCGTTAGCAAAGCTTGTTAGTGTGGATTCCTCTGGTGCTGTCTTCTGGCCCATAAAGGTCTAAAGTTGTTAGTGGTTAACCTTTGTTCTCCCTGGTAGAGAGGGAGGAGGCAGGAACCTTTTTATGCCAAAGACGCATGCTTTGGGGTGACATAGTCCACTCTCTCCCACACACATATTTATTTTTACAGCCTTATGAAGTAGTTGATAAGGAGAACTCACATTAGAAAAATGTGCTTGCTGTAGGTCACCCAGTTCTAAACAGCAAAGCAAGACCTGAAACCAGGTTCTGACTCCAAAGCCTGTGCTCTTAGCTACTATACCACTGCCTCCCATCAGACTCCTTTGATCCCATGTCTACCAGAGACTCTCATTCATGAATCGGCCTTTTCACATGCCCTTTGTGGGGCAGCTATGTCCTATATAGAGGATGTGAATATTCTTGTCACTGGGCAGGAACAGCTCCTGTTGTCTATTAATAAATTAATGTCTGGTTTATGCATTAGCCTTTTTAAAGGTAGTTCTGAGTCCTAAAGAATACTTGATAACTTATACTTGATATAAAGAAGCTTGAAACATTTCTGCAGCTATTATGTATATATTCTTGTGATTCTAAGCCTTTTTTCCGCTCCCGTGGAATCTCATCAATTCCTAAGAGATTGAACATGTTCCCATCAATGACAAGAACCTACTATGGCATTACTAGCCAGAGGGCAGGATTAAGGGCCTACTCCTTTAGTTCTGAAAAAGCTTCACCCATGAGAATTAGTGGTTGATTTCCAAAGGACCAGAAGAAGCTGGTGGGAGTTGAGGCAGTGAAGACTACACACAGGCTTTTATAGACCGTGCTGTGTGCTCACCTTTCTCATTTAATTCTGCCAGTTCTACATGGTAGGTACTAACAGATCCACTTACTAATTCCGAACTCAAAAAGCTCTATAAAGCAAGATTTTTTTTTCCCCTTAAATTTGCAACAGATTCATTTGGTAGTAGATCTTTACCTGAACTGATGTGAGGCTGTTTATAGTCTTAGTTCATACTTTTTGATGCAGAAATATTAATGTTTGATTACAGGGTGCTGCCCAGACCTCACAGGCGGTATTATAAAGTGTCAGGTGTGTGTCAGGTATGAGCGCCATGTTGTCTTTCTAAAATTTAAAGAATTTTCCAAAACACTTTTGACCTCAAGAGTTTCAGATAAAAAAAGTTGAAGTTAGGTTAAGTGTTTGTTCAACCCTTTGCTGCTGAGTTATGTAAATGGATTTGAAAAGAAAAGCCATATATGCTTTTTTCAATACTTTAAGGGCCCATTGAGTGTCATTTAGCCCATTCTTTGTTTGTTAGCCTTGCAGATACTTCTAGAGTTGTAGAAAAAGCCTCAAGAAGAGTGTGTTGTGTTGTGTTTGAGACAGAGTCTCTGTCGCCGAGGCTGTAGTGCAGTGGCACGATCTCGGTTCACTGCAACGTCCACCTTCCACGTTCAAAAGATTCTCATGCCTCAGCCTCCTGAGTACGTGGGATTACAGGTGCGTGCCACCACACCAGCCTGATTTTTGTATTTTTATTAGAGGTGGGTTTTTGTCATGTTGGCCAGGCTGGTCTTGAACTCCTGACCTTAAGCAATCTGCCTGTTTTGGCCTCCCAAAGTGCTGGGATTACAGGTGTGAGCCACCATGCCTGGCCAAGAAGAGTGTTTTTAAAGTCAAGTTCTGAGTCTTTTACAGTTTGATCATCAGTAAGCTTCAAACCATTTCTCCCCTCTTTCTGGTTCTGTCCAGGGAAATACTGTGACTTTTTCCTTTGGAATATATACTGTGTTTTAGTGTCTTCAGGTAGAGCTGAGCAGGGAGGGAATCAAGGTGACTTATACTGTGGCATTAAGGTTGGGATTATTCCCCTTTATCCTTGGCCATTTAGGAAGCAGTCTTAGTAGGACCAGAATAAATCATCTGATAAATTTCTCGTGAATAAGGAGGATAATGGTGATAAAACTCTCATAAAATTAAAAATAACAGGAGTCTTTGAAGCATATTAAGCTAAAATATATTTCTCGTCAAAGCAACATACTTTTCTTTTTTTTTTTTTTGGTCCAGAATGCCTCACTCAGAGGAAGAAATTGATTTTTTTTCGAAGTTAAGATCCTCCACATAGAAATAGGAACGTCTTACACTGTTGGTGGGAGTGTAAATTAGTTCAACCATTGTGGAAGACAGGGTGTCGATTCCTCAAGGATCTAGAACTAGAATTACCATTTGACCCAGCCATCCCATTACTGGGTATGTACCCAAAGGATTATAAATCATGCTGCTATGAAGACACATGCACACGTATGTTTATTGTGTCACTATTCACAATAGCAAAGACTTGGAACCAATCCAAATGTCCATCAATGATAGACTGGATTAAGAAAATGTGGCACATATACACCATGGAATACTATGCAGCTCTAAAAAAGGATGAGTTCATGTCCTTTGCAGGGACATAGATGAAGCTGGAAACCATCATTCTCAGCAAACTATCACAAGGGTGGAAAACTAAACACTACGTGTTCTTACTCATAGGTGGGAATTGAACGACGAGATCATTTGGGCACAGGGCGGGGAACATCACACACTGGGGCCTGTCAGGGGGTGGGGATAGCATTAGGAGAAATACCTAATGTAAATGACGGGTTGATGGGTGCAGCAAACCAACATGGCACATGTATACCTATGTATCAAACCTGTACATTGTGCACATGTACCCTAGAACTTAGAGTATAATTTAGAAAAAAATCCTCCACGTTAGGCTTTATTTCTGTTAAACATGATGTTTTTGCTTAAACTTTGATCACATATTCCATGTTTTTTGTCTTAAGGGATTATTATGTCTCACTTTAGATTTTTTGGTTGAATATTAATTTTATGCATGGTATATGCTTTGGAAAATTAGCCTCACCATGCACTGGGGTATTGGTGAGCACTAGAGGCGCTAAGCATATAAAGGACAGCCTGTGCTCATTTCTTATGAAGACAGGGAGTTTAATTTCTTCTTTTCTTAAAATAAACATGGTATTGTGGTATAATAAAAATTATATATTTGGTCTTTATCCCTGGTTTCTGGCATAGAACTCCTAAAACCCCTGGAATTTCCTGATAGGATAAGGTCTGGTCACCAGAGAAAGCAACCACATGATTAGAGGGTTAGATCTATCAGTCCCAGCCACACAACCTCTGGATAGAGGGAAGGGTTGGAGCTTGAGTTCAGTCACCAATGGCCAATAATTGAATCAATCACGCTGATGTGAGAAGGCCTGGAGAAAACTGAAGTGGGTCTAAAGGAGCTTCTGGGCAGTGCTGGGAGGCCAGTGAGCCCAGAGATGGAGACTGTATGCCAGCCCCATCCCGACAAGAGTTGGTGCTGACAATCAGAGAATTGGTGTTGGAACAGCAGAACAGCAGGTATCTTTTTTTTTTTTTGAGATGGAGTTTCATTCTTGTTGCCCAGGCTGGAGTGCAATGGCGCCATCTCGGCTCATTGCAACCTCTGTCTTCCAGGTTCAAGCAATTTTCCTGCCTCAGCCTCCCAAGTTGCTGGGATTACAGGCATGCGCCACCACACCTGGCTAATTTTTGTATTTTTAGTGGAGACAGGGTTTCACCATGTTGGTCAGGCTGGTCTCGAATTCCTCACCTCAGGTGATCCACATGTCTCGGCCTCCCAAAGTGCTGGGATTACAGGTGTGAGCCACTGCGGCCAGCCAAGAAACAGCAGGTATCTTATCTGTTTGTGTCACCTGGTCCTGATCTTCTCTTACAGTATCTGACCAAGCAAGTGGAACTTCTACGGCAGATGAACGAACAACACGCAAAGGTTTATGAACAATTAGACGTCACAGCAAGGGAACTGGAAGAAACAAATGAAAAGCTAGTTGCTGACAGCAAGGCCTCACAGCAAAAGATTCTGAGGTAAATTTTCTAGAATCTGACACGGAAGGACTAGGGGGAAGTTCTTTAGTATAAACTAGAATAGAACATGGCTGCAGTGGGTTTGGGTCAATATGGGATAAGGTTTAATTTAATTCTTTTTGGAGACTGGAGATTAAATAGACGTCCTTTCCAATTAAGAAAGCCCAGTGTGAGTGGCTCGCACCTAATACCTCCTCACCGCTTTTGCCCTTGATTCAATATGACAAGCAGCAGTGGCTTCTGTCTGTTCCTCACAGCCTGACTGAAACGATTGAATGCCTGCAAACCAACATTGATCACCTCCAGAGCCAAGTGGAGGAGCTGAAGTCATCTGGCCGAGGGAGAAGGAGCCCGGGGAAGTGTGACCAGGAGAAACCGGCACCCAGCTTTGCATGTCTGAAGGAGCTGTATGACCTCCGCCAGTAAGAGCCTGCCTTTCTGTGGAGTTACAGCAGGGACTGTCTCATGTCATTGGCACATTCTGAATTTCAGTAGATTGAAAGTACCATTTTAAGAAACGTCACTTAGCTATTAAGCTACCATTGGTTTGAACAAAATCACTTAAACATACAAATTACAGAGTTCTTAGATATTAGTAGTTCTCATTTTGAAAGTCTTGGAGCACTTATTTCAGTGCTTTTAATGTGTTAAATCATAGTTTAAGATGAATTCTGATAGACTGTAGATTTGGGACTTGTATTTTACATTAGAGTGAAGGAAAATAGAAATACTGGTAAAACAAAAATTCAAGCAAACAGGAGATTTTTTGCTTAAAGAAGTGCCTTTATAATTTAGAGTTACAAGTCTGAATCTTTAAGAAGTATTTATGGAACACTTGTATGGCAAGCTCTATGCTAGACCCAAGGGTTGGCGAGCAAAATAGAGTTTCTACCCCTGTGAGCTTTCAGTCTAACGGAACAGCAGATAAGCAAATAAAAACACAAATAGTCAAGGTGCCTCGGACTGAGCAGGAGAAACCAGGTGGTTCATTTGGTGGGTTCAACCTTGGCTGTACATCAGATCACCTGTGGAGTGTTTCAAAATGCGGATACCAACACATTTCCTCAGGCCTAAATCAGAATTTCTAGGTGCGGGTAAAAAGCTGCCCAGGCAATTCCGATAAACATTCCTGGTTAAAAATCACCACAGCAACAGTAATTTGCTGTAGTGATTCAATTGTAATTACATGTTATGAATCATTTGGAGAGCCTTTAGAAACCCTCAGGCCAGGTAGCAGACCAACTAGGTTGGAATCTGTGGGTTGGGACCCAGGCACCAGTACTTTTTAAGGTTTCCCTTGTGAGGTCATTGTCATACTGCCAGTCTTTGGGAATAAATGTTCTCTAGTACTTTTAACATTAAAAAAAGATTAGTCACAAAAATTGAGTTTGCTTTAATGTGTTTATTTACCAGCCTCACACAATTCCATTTTAGCCACTGCTCCAGTGTGGCTAAAAACCAGTCACTGTCGGCCGGGTGCGGTGGTTTACGTCTGTAATCCCAGCACTTTGGGAGGCTGAGGCAGGAGGATCACCCGAGGTTGGGAGTTCAAGACCAGCCTGACCAACATGGAGAAACCCTGTCTCTACTAAAAATACAAAATTAGCTGGGCATGGTGGCGCATGCCTAAAATCCCAGCTACTCGGGAGGCTGAGGCAGGAGAATTGCTTGAACCCAGGAGGCTGAGGTTGCAATGAGCTGAGATCGCTCTACTGCACTCTAGCCTGGCGACAGAGTGAGACTCCGTCTCAAAAAAAAGAAAAAAAAATCAGTCACTGTCACAGCTCCTCAAATTTATTTAGTTGAAAAAAATCCCCAGTCTTCCTCGCTTCATTTTCAGTGGACCTGTGTAATATATTCTTTCAATATTTTTTTCCCTAGACACTTCGTGTATGATCATGTGTTCGCTGAGAAGATTACTTCTTGGCAAAGTCAGCCAAGCCCTGATGAAGAGGAAAATGAGCACTTGAAAAAAACGGTGACAATGTTGCAGGCCCAACTGAGCCTGGAGCGGCAGAAGCGGGTGACTATGGAGGAGGAATATGGGCTCGTGTTAAAGGAGAACAGTGAACTGGAGCAGCAGCTGGGGGCGACAGGTGCCTACCGAGCACGGGCGCTGGAACTAGAGGCCGAGGTGGCAGAGATGCGACAGATGTTGCAGTCAGAGCATCCATTTGTGAATGGAGTTGAGAAGCTGGTGCCAGACTCTCTGTTTGTTCCTTTCAAAGAGCCCAGCCAGAGCCTGCTGGAAGAGATGTTCCTGACTGTGCCGGAACCACATAGAAAGCCTCTCAAGCGCAGCAGCAGTGAGACGATCCTCAGCAGCTTGGCAGGGAGTGACATCGTGAAGGGCCACGAGGAGACCTGCATCAGGAGGGCCAAGGCTGTGAAACAGAGGGGCATCTCCCTTCTGCACGAAGTGGACACGCAGTACAGCGCCCTGAAGGTGAAGTATGAAGAGCTGCTGAAGAAGTGCCAACAGGAACAGGACTCCCTGTCACACAAGGCTGTGCAGACCTCCAGGGCTGCGGCCAAGGACCTGACTGGAGTGAACGCCCAGTCTGAGCCTGTTGCCAGCGGCTGGGAACTGGCCTCTGTCAACCCAGAGCCCGTCAGTTCCCCTACAACACCTCCAGAATACAAAGCGTTGTTTAAGGAGATCTTTAGTTGCATCAAGAAAACTAAGCAGGAAATAGATGAACAGAGAACAAAATACCGATCACTCTCCTCTCATTCTTAGTTGAACCTGTAGCCTCTACTACTAATTTGCCTATTGCCTATCGCCTGTCACCTTTCTCTCCCATTCAGACAAGTGTTTGTAGACTCTGAAGCCTAATGTTGCTCACGATGTTTGCCTCATTGCTTTGCTTATTTAGCAAATGCATACAACGAGGAAAGGAGGTGGCTACTGATATCAGTTCTCTGATCCACTTCCATTTAAGTTCCCCAGGAAATCTCATGACAAACTGGCCTCTGGCTGGCACGCTGATTAGACTTCAGTTCCTGAAAAGGACCAGTGGAGGGAAGAGCTATACCTCTGGAGAAGTAGGCCTGGAGTTACTACAGCATGGGGGAAAAGGGTCGAGTTGGAACAAAGCTAAGGCAATTTCTATTGCTTCCTTACGCAACTTCTCAAAATGATGTAAAGTCAGAAGGCTGTCAAACTCCAATATCTTTGCAAACACTGTTTGAATACTGTGAATTCATTACGAAGAATGTTCGAGAGAAAGCAGGGGTCTAATCCAAAAGAAATGTCATTAACCAATACTCCAAGTCCTTGAGTTTTGTTATATCTGAACTAGTTGAACTGTGACTGACAGGTAATCCTAATATATCCAAATTCAACTAAATACCAAATTGAGATGGCAAATTTTTGTTTGATCCAAGTTAGCTTGTTAGCATACACCCTAGGGGGCCTCTGCCCCTACATTCTGATGTTTTTACTCAAAGCTGTAGCCTTTAGGATAGGTGAATATGTAAATCTTTCATCACTTTCTCAAATTCAAACTAAAGGGGAAAGATCAAACCCCTTCCCCTCCTACCTGTTTTCTGAGCTGGCTGACTTTCCAGCCACAAGCTGTTCTTGTGGAGTTCTTACCATTCCTGTAAATGTTTTGACTTGTTGCAGAAATTCCTATCTACTTTATTAAGCAGTATTGATGTTCTGACTGTGGAAACATACTTATCCTCTCACTTGTATACTTTTAATTTAAAACTATTTAAGAACTGAGGTTCCAATTATTGTATATATTTTTCTAAAAACCAAATAAAGCTACCTGTGAAAATGAGCAGATGGATCTAGTGTCTTACTTACAGTATAAGCCATTTTGCTCTTATAACCAACTGTTCACTTTTTTTTCTTCCAACAAATATCGTGAGAAAGATTTGCAGTAATTTTTTTCCTATTTTAAATAAGGAATCCTTGGATTTGTGTAACTTAGTAGCACAAATTCTGCTTATATTGCTAAATGTTCATTAAAACTACTCTGGACAAACATTTTCAAATTTATATACTCTGTAATTTTCACTATTTCAGAAATATCAGACTTGATTCTGAATTAATAGCATTTGACAAATTGATTCTCAAAACATTTGATGAACCATAGCAAAGAAACTATACTATTCAAACATTAAAACAGGCATTGAATCTAAATTACTTTTGCTTTTGGATTAAGTTTTTAAAAACAGGTAAAACGTCTTTTTAAAATTTCACTTTGTAAAGCAGTGGTACCCAATTTTTTGGCATCAAGGACTGGTTTTGTGGAAGACAGTTTTTTCCACAGACCCAAGGTAGCAGGGGATGGTTTCAGGATGAAACTCTTCCACCTCAGATCATCAAGAATTAGTTCTCATAAGGAATGCACAGCGTAGATCCCTTGCATGCGCAGTTCATAATAGGGTTTGCACTCCCTATGAGAATCTAATGCCACTGCTGATCTGACGGGGAGCTCAGGTGGTAATGCAAGCAATGGGGAGCAGCTGTAAAGACAGATGAAGCTTCACTCTCTGACCTACTGCTCACCTCCTGCTGCGTAGACCAGTTCCTAATAGGTCGTGGACCAGTACTAGACCACGGCCTGGGGGTTAAGGATCCCTTCTCAGTCCATCTCCTCCCTGGAATCAGCTATTTACCAGTTTTATGTATATTCTCCTAAAATATTCTGTGCATAAATTAACACAATTGCTATGTTTGTCACCCTGCATTTTTAAGCAAATGAGCATAGGTACTCTTCATCTTACATTTTTATTGAGCCATATATCTTTATCTGATGATGTGCTTTTCTTATAGTAGCTACATAATATTCTGGTTTATGGATATATAATTGTTTAAATAGTACCTAGTGAGCAGATTGTTCTAGTCTTTTACTACTACCAAAGAAAAAGTCTGTAATAAACAGCCTTATATATACATCTATGGACATCTATGATTCTAGAAGACATATTATTAGAAGTTAAGTAAAAAGGCATTTTGCAATTACTGTCATCCAGAGTTTACTGATACTCCCATTAGCAATGGATGAGGATGTCTATTTTTTCATACTTGTGCCAAGAAACGTTTTGACCTTTGCCAAACTAATAGAAAAATGGTGTTTTCCTTGTAGCTTATATTTGCATTTCTATTAATAAGACTATTTTTTAATCTGTTAGCCATTTGTAGTCTCCTTTGCCTATTTAAAGAGCTCTATTACTTTATACATGCAGTTTTGCAGTTAGAAGTTTGAAAGTGTTTTGTCCCAGATTATCTTAATTTTTATCTGATTTTTTTGTTGTGTGTGTTTTTTTGTTTGTTGTTTGTGTTTTTTTTTTGAGAAGGTCTTGCTCTGTTGCCTAGGCAGGAGTGTGGTGGCATGGACACGGCTCACTGCAGCCCTTGACTTAATGGGGCCCAAGCAATCCTCCTACCTCAGCCTTCCTACCAGAGGTGCGTTACCATGCCCAGCTAATTTTTTTAACTTTTGATAGAGATGGGGTTTTGCCTTGTTGCCCAGGCTGGTCTCAAACTCCTGGGCTCAAGCAATCTGCCCTCCCTTGGCCTCCCAAAGGTAACTCCAAAGGCAACTCCTGGGATTACAGGCACGAGCCACCACACCCAGCAGTTTTTACCTTGTTAATGGCATTTTTTTTTCACCAAGCACAATTTATGTATATGAAATTTTTTTTTTTTTTTTTTGGAGGGGGGCAGACAGCATCTCACTCTGTTGCCCAGGCTGGAGTGCAATGGCATGATCTCAACTCACTGCAGCCTCCACTTCCCGGGTTCATGTAATTCGCGTGCCTCAGCCTTCCCAAGTTGAATAGCTGGGACTGTAGGCACGTGCCACCACACCTGGCTAACTTTTTTGTATTTTTAGTAGAGATGGGGTTTTGCCATGTTGGCCAGGCTGGTCTCCAACTCCTGGCCTCAAGTGATCTGCCTGCCTTGGCCTCCCAAAGTGCTGGGAATACAGGTGTGAGCCACCACACTTGGACACTTTTATGTATATGAATCTTTAACACGTCTCTTTTTGTGTTTGAGAGTTCTTTGATCCATCTGAAGTCTATCTACCAACACTTGAAATGCCACCCATATTAGTACTAAATATCTACATGAATTTTAACATTTCATTTCTAGGATCTGATTTTCATGTACCTAATGCAGTTTTAAATTTTTATTTTTTATTGTCTTATTTTGCAGTTTTAAGTTGCTGTACTTGGATATTTATATTTTTATAACTGCTAAGGGGAAGTTAAACTCTCATTACTCTTTCAGAATTTTCCTGGAATTTTTTTTTTTGCATTTTTTTTTTGCATTTTTTTCCCCAATATGAGCTTTAAAATCAGCTTGTCTGGTTCTTGAGGGGAAATTGGTACTTTTATCAAGATCAAGTTAAATAAATAGATTAATAAGAACAGGCTTAATCATACAGAGGCTTCTATCCAAAAACATGGCTATATGTCTTTTTTTTGAGATGGGGTCTCACTGTGTCGCCCGGGCTGAAGTGCAGTGGTGCATTCTTGGCTCACTGCAACCTCTGCCTCCCAAGTAGCTGGGATTACAGGCTCCCACCACCACGCCCAGCTAATTTTTGTATTTTTAGTAGAGACGGGGTTTCACCATGTTGGCCAGGCTGGTCATGAACGGCTATATGTTTTTCCATTTGTTCAAATGGTCTTTGTGTGTCTCAGTTTTCAAATTTTTACCATTTAGGTCTCGCATATTTTTAAAGGTTTGTCTCTTGGATGTTTTAAGTGGGATTTTTCTCCTGCTATACTTTGTAACTAGTTGTGTATAGAAAAGCTATTTATTTCAGCTATCTTGTTGAATTACCATAGGGGAATATCTTTTATTTGACTCTTTTGATATACCTGGAAAAATATTGTTTGGCTACTTAATTTTTACACTTATTCTTGTTTAAATGCTCTGAAATAATCCAGAATATTAAATATGGTGAGAGTAAAATTGCTTGTCTGAATCCTAAACAATATGTCCATTGTTTGATTTAGCATAATGATGGACTTTTTTTTACTAATCAGGAATCCATCTATTCCTGTTTTAAGAATTTATATCAAAAATGAGACAGGCACAGTGGTGTGCACCTATATAGTCCCAGCTATTTGGCAGGCTGAGGCAGGAGGATCACTTGAGCCCAGGAGTTCAAGGCTATGACGCACTATTACCGCACCTGTGAATAGCCACTGTACTCCAGCCTGGGCAATATAGTGGGATCCTGTCTCTAAAAAAAAGAACTATACATATTTTTGTTGTTGTTTCATCAAATAAAACTTGTTTCTTTTCATTTTTCCCCTTTGTTATATACATGTCTATATCCTCATGTTCTTTTTATTGTATATATTTAATATGTTCAACGTTTTGATATACTTGATATATATAGTGATTACTAAGATCAAGCAAATTAACATACCCATCATAACATACCTGTGTGTGTGATAAGAGTACCTAAAATCAACTCTCTTGGCAAATTACCAGTATATGATACAATTTTATTAACTATAAGCCCTCATGTTGTCTATTAGATCTCTTAGGCTTGTCCATCCCACATAACTGCAATGTTGACTTGCCTCTTCCCATTTCCCCCACCCCTGGTAACCACTATTTTACTGTTTTTGTTGTTGTTGATGTTGTTTGTTTTTAAGATTCTACATATAAGTGGGATCATGCAGTATTTTTCTTCCTGTGTCTAGCTTATTTCATTTTACATGATGTCTTCCTCCAGCTTTATCCCTGTTGTTGCAAATAGCAGGACCTCCCTTTTTAACGCTGAAGTTCCATGGTATGTATATATATTATTATACCATAATTTCTTTATCCATTCATCTGTTGATGGACACCTTGGTTGTTTCCATATGTTGGCTCCTATGAATAATGCTGCAATGAACATGGGAACACAGTTGTCTTTACAAGGTGGTGATTTCATTTCCTTTAGGCATATGCCCAGAAGAGGGATTGCTGTATCATATGGTAGTTCTATCTTTAAGAGCATCCATACTGTTTTCCACAGTGCAGCACCAATCTGCATTCTGATCAACAGTGTACAAATGTTCAGTTTTCTCTACAACTTCACCACTTGCTATTTCTTGTCTTTTTGATAAAAGCTATCCTAACATGTGAGATATCTCATTGTGGTTTTTATTTGCATTTTCTTGATTAGTGATGTTGAGCAGCTATATCCCTGCTGGCCATTTTTATGTCTTTGAAGAAATGTCTATTCTGCTGCTTTGCCCATTTTAAATTCAGGTTATTCATTTGAATGCAATTGAGTTCCCTATATATTTTGGTTAGTAACCCCTTATTAGATATATAGTTTGCAAGTATTTTCTCCCAGTGCGTAGCCTGCCTTTTCATGTTGTTGTTTCCTTTGCTGTACAGAAGCTTTTGTTTGAGGTAGTCCTGTTTATTTTTTGCTTTTGCTGTCTGTGCTTTTGGTGTCCCAGTCAAAACATCATTGCCAAGATTAATGTCAAAGACCTTTTCCTCTGTCTTTTTTTCTTAAGGTTTTATGGTTTCAGTTCTTAAAATAGGTTTTTTTGTTAGTTTGTTTTTGTTTTTGAGATGGTGTCTCGCTCTGTCCCCCAGGCTGGAGTTCAGTGGCGTGATCTTGGCTCACTGTAACCTCCATCTCTCAGGTTCTAGTGATTCTCCTGCCTTAGCCTCCAGAGTAGCTGGGATTATAGGCATGCTCCACCATGCCTTGCTAATTTTTGTATTTTTGGTAGAGTCGGGGTTTTGCCATGTTGGCCAGGCCAGTCTCAAACTCCTGACCTAAAGTGATCTGCTTGCCTCAGCCTCCTAAAGTGCTGGGATTACAGGTGTGAGCCACTGTGCCCAGCCTAAAAATAGGTTTTTAATCCATTTTGAGTTGATTTTTGTGTAAGGTGTAAGATAAGAGGTCAGCTTCATTCTTTTGCATGTAGATACATTTTCTGTGTATAAAATCATGTCATCTGCAAGCAGGAACAATTTGACTTCTTTCTTTCTGATTTGGATGCTCTTTTTTTTTTTTTTCTCCAGAGTCTCACTCTGTCTCCCAGGCTGGAGTGCAGTGGCGCAATCTCAGCTCACTGCAACCCTCCGCCTTCCAGGTTCAAGCGATTCTCCTGTGTCAGCCTCCCAAGTAACCAGGATTACAGGCTTACACCACCACACCTGGCCAATTTTTGTATTTTTAGTAGAGTAGGGGTTTCACCATGTTTGCCAGGCTGGTCTCGAACTCCTGACCTCAGGTGATCTGCCCGCCTCGGCCTCCCAAAGTGCTGGGATGACAGGCGTGAGCCACCAGCCTTTTATTTTTCCTGGGCAATTGCTATAGTTAGGAATTCCAGTGTTTTGTTGAATGGAAGAGGTAAGAGTGGGCATTCCTTCTATACTTAGTTTGTTGATTTTTTAATCATGAATGTTTGTTAATTTTCAGATGCTTTTTCTACATCTATTGAGAAGATTATATGGTTTTTGTCCTTCATTCTGTTAATGTGGCGTATCAAATTTATTGATTTGCATATGTAGAACCATTGAACCATCCTTGCATCCCAGGGATAAATCCAGCTTTATTTGTTTTGGAGACGGTCTCACTTTGTCACTCAGGCTGGAGTGCAGTGGTGGTCATAGCTCACTGCAGTCTCAAACTCCTGGGCTCAAGCAATCCTCCTGCCTCAGCTTTCCAAGCAGCTGGGACAGTAGGCACACAGCACCACACCTGGCTAATTAAAAAAAAAAATTTTTTTTTTTTTTTTTTGCAGAGATGGGTTTTGCGATATTGCCCAGACTGGGATGAATCCCACTTGATCATGGTGAATGAGCGTTTTAATGTGTTGAATTTGGTTTGCTAGTTCTGGTGAGGTTTTTGCAGCTGTGTTCATCAAGGATATAAGGATATTGGTCTAATTTTCTTTTATTTTCTTTTATTTATTTATTTATTTATTTTTTTAGATGGAGTCTCGCTCTGTCGCCCAGGCTGGAGTGCAGTGGCGTGATCTTGGCTCACTGCAACCTCCGCCACCCAGGTTCCAGCGATTCTCCGGCCTCAGCTTCCTGAGTAGCTGGTATTACAAGGCATGCGCCACCACTCTTGGTTAATTTTTGTAATTTTTAGTAGAGACAGGGTTTCACCATTTTGGCCAGGAGGTTCTCGAACTCCTGACCTCAGGTGATCTGCCCATCTTGGCTTCGCAGTGTTGGAATTACAGGCATGAGCCACTGCGCCCAGCCTAATTTTCTTTTCTTATAGTGTCCTTGTCTGGATTTGATATCAGGGTAGTGCTGGCCTTCTAAAATTAGTTTGAAAGTATTCCTCTTCATCAAATTTTTGGAAGTTTCAGAAAGATTGGTATTAGTTTTCCATAAATATGTAGTTGAATTCGGCAATGATGCCACCAGGTCCTGGCCTTTTCTTTGATGGCAGACTTTTTAAAATTATTGATTCAACCTTCTTACTCATTGGTCAGATTTTCGGTGTGTTTGTGATTCAGTCTTGGTAGGCTGTATGTGTCTAGGAACTCATCCATTTCTTGTAGGTTATCCAGTTTGCTGGTGATTTTTTATGGTAGTCTCTTAGGATCCTTTGTATTTCTTTTCTTTTCTCTTTTTTTTTTTTTTTTTTTTGAGACAGAGAGTCTCGCTCTGTCTCCCAGGCCGGAGTGCAGTGGTGTGAACTTCCATCTCACGGGTTCCAGCAATTCTCCCACCTAAGCCTCCCGAGTAGCTGAGATTACAGGCATGTGCCACCACACCCAGCTAATTTTTTTTTTCGAGATGGAGTTTTGCTCATGTTGCCCAGGCTAGAGTGCAATGGCATGGTCTTGGCTCACTGCAACTTCTGCCTCCCAGGTTCAAGTGATTCTCCTGCCTCAGCCTCCCAAGTAGCTGGGATTACAGGAACCTGCTACCAAGCCTGGCTAATTTTTTGTATTTTTAGTAGAGACAGGGTTTCGCCACTTTGACCAGGGTGGTCTCAAACTCCTGACCTCAAGTGATCCGCCCGCCTTGGCCTCCCAAAGTGCTGGGATTACAGGCATGAGCCACCGTGCCTGGCCTGATCCTTTGTATTTCTATAAATCAGTTGTAATGTCTTCCCCTTCCCTCTCTCTTCTTTCCTTTCTTTCTTTCTTACAAGGTCTCACTCTTATCGCCCAAGCTGGAGTGCAGTGGTGGGATCTCAGCTCACTACAACATTCCCTTCCCAGGCTCAAGTGATTCTCCTACCTCAGCCTCCCAAGTAGCTGGGATTACAGGTGCCTGCCACCATGCCCGGCAAATTTTTGTAGTTTTTAGTAGAGATGGGGTTCACCATATTGGCCAGGCTGATCTCAAACTGCTGACCTCAGGTGATCCACCTGCCTCAGCCTCCCAAAGTGCTGGGATTATCTTTTTCCATTTCTAATTATATGAGAGTCTTCTCTATTTTTTTTTAGCTAGAAGTTTGTCAATTTTATCTTTCCAAGAAACCAACTGAATTTTGTTGATCTTTTCATTTTTTTTCAGCTCTGGTCTTTATTATTTCCTTTCTTTTATTTATTTTTGAGACGTAGTCTTGCTCTGGTCTTTTATTATTTCCATTTATGTATGTATGTATGTATTTTTGAGATGGAGTCTTGCTCTGTTACCCAGGCTGGAGTGCAGTAGCGTAATCTCATCTCACTGCAACCTCCACCTCCCAGGTTCAAGCGATTCTCCTGCCTCAGCCTCCCAAGTAGCTGGGACTACAGGAGCGTGTCACCATACATGGCTAATTTTTTTGCATTTTTAGTAGAGATAGGGTTTTGCCATGTTGGTCAGGCTAGTCTCAAACCCCTGACCTCAGGTGATCTGCCCACCTTGGCCTCCCAAAGTGCTGGGATTACAGGCGTGAGCCACCTCACCTGGCCTATTTCCTTTTATTAACTGGGCCTAGTTCTTTTTATTTTACTGGTTCCTTGAGGTGTAACATTGGGTTGTTTGTCTGAAGTCTTTTCTTATTGATGTGGGTGGTGATTGCTATAAACTTCTGTCTCAGAGCTGCTTTTGTTGTATTTCATGTTTTGTGTCCATTTTTGTCTCAAGATATTTTTTAAATTTTTCCTTTTATTTTTTTTCATTGGCCTATTTGTTCAGGAGCATGTTTAATTTCCACATATTCGTAAATTTCCTGAAATTCCGCCTGTTACTGATTTCTAGTTTCATACCATTGTGGTCAGAAAAGATACTTAAAGATTGTACCCTAATATATGATCTGTCCTGGAGAATATTCCATGTATGCTCAAGAAGAATGTGTATTCTGCTGTTGGATGGAATCTTCTGTATATGTCTGGTAGGTCCATTTTGTTTAATGTGTAAAGTCCGATGCTTTCTTATTGATTTTTTTTTTTTTTGGCCTTGATCTGTCCATTACTGAAAGTGGGATATTGAAATCCCCTACTATTATTGTTTTACAGTCTATCTCTCCATTCAGATCTATTCATATTTGCTTTCTATATTTAGGTGCTCAGATGTTGAGTGAATATTTACAGTTGTTAAGTGACCCCTTTATCATTATACTGTGACTTTGTCTCATTTTACAGTTTTGACTTAAAGTTTGTTTTATCTAATGTAAGTTTAGCTCTCTTGTTCTCTTTTGGTTTCTATTTGCATGAAATGCCATTTTCCATTCCTTCACTTTCAGTCTCTATGTGTCCCTTACAGGTTAAATGAGACACTTATTGGCAGCATATAGTTAGATCTTTTTTTTTTTTTTTTTTAATCCAGCCACTCCGTCTTTGGATTATGGAAGAGTTAAACCATTTACATTCACAGTAAATGGATTGGAGAATTTAATCCATTTACATTCACAGTAGTAACTCCTTACCTATCCCTATTGGTAGGTAAGGAGTTACTACTGCTATTTTGTTGTTTTCTGGTTGTTTTGTAGATCCTTTGTTTCTCTCTTACTGTCTTCCTTTGTGATTTATTTCCTTTAGAGGTATGCTTTGATTCCTTTTTATCTTTTGCATATCTGCTACAGGTTTTTGCTTTGTGGTTATCATGAAGCTTATGTAACACACAGTGATCGCAGACTATTTTAAGCAGATAACTTTGATTGCATTAAAAACTATACTTTATTCTCCCTCCCACATTTTGTTTTTGAGGTCACAATTTACAAGTTTTATATTGTGTATCCCTTAACAAATTAGCTATTAATAGTTTTCTCTTTTAATCTTTATACTAAAGATAAGCAATATATATACCACCATTACAGTATTAGAGTATTCCTGAGTTTGACAGTACACTTTTACTAGTTTCATACTTTCATGTTTTCATGTTACTAACATCCTTTTCTACCAGCTTGAACTCCCTTTCACATTTTTTTGTAAACAGAGCTGGTGGTGATGCAATGCTTCAGCTTTTGTCTGGGAAAGTCTTTTTCTCCATTTCTGAAGTTTTGCTGGATAAAGTATTCATGGTTGGAAATTTGTTCTCCTTTAGCACTCTGAATGTATCATCCTACTCTCTCCTGGCCTGTAAGGTTTCTGCTGAGAAGTGCTAGCCTTACTGGAACTCCCCTATATGTGATCTGCTGCTTTTCTCTAGCTGCTTTTAGGATCTTCCCCTTTGTCTTTTGATTTTTGACAATTTGATTATAATGTCATGGTATAGTTTTGTTCATATTGAATCTGATTGGAGACTTTTGATATTCTTGCACCTGGATATTTATATCTTTCTCCAGATCTGGAAGGTTTTCTGCTACTATTTTGTGACTTATTTCTTTCTTCTCCTTACTGAACTCCTATAACTCAAATATTTGCTCTTTTGATGCTGTCCCATAAATCCCTTAAGCTTTCTTCATTCCTTTTCATTCTTTTTGTTCTTCTGGCTATATTTTCAAATAATCTGTCTTTGAGTTCATAGAGTCTCTGCTTGATCAATTCTGTTGATGCTCACTATTCCATTTTACATTTCATTCATTGTATTTTTCAGCTTCAGAATGGTTTGTAAAAAATATATAACTTCTATCTATTAGGTTTCTTGATTTGGTTGTTTTCTTGATTTTGTTGAGTTATATCTGTGTATTTTCTTGAAGTTTGCTGAACTTCCTTAAAACTATTTTGAGTTGTCAGGCAGTTTATAAATCTCCATTTCTTTAGGGTAGATTTCTGGTGCTTTATTTTGTTACTTTGGTGATAGCATGTCTCCCTGATTGTTCTTGATCCTTGTGGTCATATGTTGATGTCTGTACATTGGATGAAGTGTAAGGACTGATTCTAATCTCTGCAGTCTGACTTTGCCTGGAACAGCCGTTTAACAGTGAGCCCATTCAGAGATTCTGGGCAAGTTGTCTGGTGTGGTCTTCTGTAGGCAGGCTTGCTGCTGGAGTCCTTGAGCAGGCTGACCTAGTACCTAGGTCAGCAGACGGATGAGCCTGGTGCTTGCATGCATAGTATTAATCCTGGAACGTAGGTCCAGTGGAGTGGGCCAGTTGATTGGGTCTGCAGGGGTACAACCAGAGCCTGAGCCCACAAGGGCAGGCCTGGAGCCTGCATCCAGGGAGCTGACCTGAAGCCTAAAAACCTGCAGGGGTGGGCCTAGGTCCTGGGTCCATAGGGACTGTTCTGGAGCCTCAGTCTGCCAGGGCATGCCTGGCATTGAGGCTTACTGAGGTATGTGCCCGGAACCTGGGTCCACTGGAGCCTGGTGCTGAGGCACACATGGAACTTGGGTCCAGGGGTATTGTACTGGAGCCTGGGATTGTGGGTGCTGGCATGGGGGCATATAGATCAGCCTGGAGCCAGGGGTATGTAGATACTGGCCTGGAGACTAGTCTCTGAGGGCTGGCTTGGATCCTGGGGCCATGGGGGCTGGCCTAGAACCTGGGGCTGCAGGAGATATTGGAGCCTAGGTCTGTGAGGGCCAGCCCAGTGCTGGGGTTTACTCAGATGGGGCTGGACCAGGGTGGGGAGGGGGTGCCTGCTAGAGTGTGAGCTCATGGGTGCAGGCCTGGCAGTGGGTATGCTTAGAGCCTGTGTTCCTGGGGCAGGCCTGGAGTCTGGGGCTGGCATGAGAATTTGGGGTCCAATGTTCTCCTTCCTCCAAGTAGAGGGTCTCTCTCTCCACCCTGTGCTGCCTGGGGCTGGGGAGGGGGTAAGCTAGGTAATGTAAAATTGTCCCTCCTATCCTCTTTAATACATCTTATTTCTGTGGTACACTGAGGTGCTATCATCTCTAGTGGTTCCTTAACTCTTGTAAAGGTATTTTTGTGTGTGGACAGTTGTTTAAATTCGTGTTTCTGCGGGGGGAGAGTGCTGGAAAGTCCTATTCTGACATCCCAAGTTCCCTCAATTTTTTTTAAAACAATAGTTCCCTCCTATATTCCTTAAGTTTCTTTTTCTTGCTATTTGAGTTTGGTGTTTTAACCAATTCTTTTTATCAATGTGAAGTATTTAAGGCTCTGACTTCTCCACTGAGCCAATTAAGTTCTGCAAGGTGATGGGACTAACATTCTGTGCCGTCCCACATGAGCATTTCCCCTTTCAAAGTGAGAAGGAAGTAGGATGGAAAAGCTGAGACATATTCCAAATCGCTTTTGGTAACTTTACTTTTCAGGTTCACATATGTTAACAGAATCAATACACGATCAACTTGTTAAGCAATGTTACCAAATACTTATCTGGTAAAGTACATCCTTGATCAATGCCTTAGTGATTCTATAGCTAAAATATCAGATGTTTTATTTTGGGGGGAGTGGGGAAATAGCATAGACTGTCATTTAAACCTTCAGACAATTAGTGGCTGTGTTGTACAAAAAAGATGGCAAAAGCCTTATCTAGATACCAAAATTCACGTCACCCAACCTAGCTTACTCTTATTTTTTCCATCAGTTTCTACGGCTGTGCTATCTAATACTGTCGCAAATAGCCCCATGTGGCATCTGAGCACTTACGATGTGGCTAGTCCAAATTGAGAGTGTTGAGGAAGGTGTAAAATGCCGGATTTTGAAGACTTGGTACAAAAAAAAGGTAAAATATTAATATTTTACCTTATGTTGATGTTTTAGATATTTTGGGCTAAATAATATGCTAAAGTGACCTTTTTAAACTAATGTGGCTGCTAGAAACTTTCAAAATGACGTACGTGACTCGCCTCTTTCTAGTGGACAGTGCTGCTCTGTCTCCCTCCATTAGCTCCGTTCCCTCTAGATACATGTAACGCTGAGCCCAACAAGATCGCCTTCCTGTAACCATCTGAAGATAGCACCATGAGGCTAGTTTAGTGTTAGCATTTATTTTAAAAATACACAAAATAGAAATTTTTACATCAAAGTGTGATAACCACACTTATACATTGTTCCATACTTACCTGGTTTTGTTTGCATCTTTCTGCAAACATTAAAAGGAGATGGATTTGATTGATTTTTTGCTATGGTTCATGTGAACAGTTGAGACTGCTACATAAAGTAGGTGGTTGTCAAAAGTAAAGTGGCCACAGAATCCCAAGAATTGAATAGAATAATTCAATTTGGTTTAATGAAATTGGTGGAGGTCTTAGCAGATAGATAGATAATCCAAGACATATTGTCTTCTAGGCATTTTAAAAATTAAAAACTTTGAGGTTTTCTTCATGTTGTAAACATAAAACTTAGACCTTGTTGGCATTAAGTTTACAAAAGAAAATATTAAACCATGATTTTTATCATCCTGCCCATGTCAGTATACACTCTCTTTATTATGAGAATGAAACCAAATAATAAGCAAAATACATCAGGAATTTCAAATTGTACTGCAAAGAAGGTCCCAGCTGGTCTCTTCTGGGAGTGATCTAACTTAAGCTGACCCTGCGACTGGCTGAGGATAATCCCTTCTGTCCACTGCACCATGCAATGCCACAGGTCATGAGATGGTCAGTTCCTCTTGCTCTGTGTCATCTGAAGCCAGTCGAGGCTCTACTTCTGGTTCCGCCCTTCTTCCTTGGGCTTAGATTTGCTGGGTTAGTAGTTTGCTACTATTGTCAAGACTGTACTGTCCCTTTAAGGTACCACATGCCACCATAGCTTACACAGCAGTCCTATGAGAGAGAAACAGGGTAAGCGCAGATTTTTGCAGGAAAAGGAGCTAATTACATTCTGTCCACAATGTCAACACTCGATTTATGATTAGTGAATAGAATACAAATGGGAAATCAAAAACTGCCTAACCACACCACCATGGCTACTACCAGCCACCCTTTCCTCAGGGGTAGTTTTTTTTTTTTTTTTTGCCACCCTTTCCTCAGGGGTAGTTTTTTTTTGAGACAGAGTTTTGCTCTTGTTACCCAGGCTGGAGTGCAATGGCATGATCTTGGCTCACTGCAGCCTCTGCCTCCCAGGTTCAAGCGATTCTCCTGCCTCAGCCTCCCAAGTAGCTGGGATTACAGGCATGTACCACTACGCCCAGCTAATTTTGTATTTTTAGTAGAGATGGGGTTTCTCCATGTTGGTCAGGCGGGTCTCAAACTCCTGACCTCAGGTGATCCACCCGCCTCAGCCTCCCAAAGCGCTGGGATTACAGGTGTGAGCCACCGTGCCTGGCCGTTCCTCAGGGGCATTTTAAAAGTGAGGGTGGGCCAGGCATGGTGGCTCACACCTGTAATCCCAGCAACAGCTACCTGGGAGGCTGAGGCAGGAGAACTGCTTGAAACTGGGAGGTAGAGGTTGCGGTGAGCCGAGATTGTGCTATTGCACTCTAGCCTGGGCAACAAGAGCGAAACTCCGTCTCAAAAAAAAAAAAAAAGGGGGTGTACAGATACTGACATGCCCAGAACAAGGATACTTAAAAAACAGTATTACTTATATGGCTCTGGATGTTTAATCAAAACAAGACATTGTCATCAGTTTTCTGTCTCTCAGTGTTGCTGCAAATATGGTTGGTATTTGTACTACAGTCACTTCAGAAAAGCATTATAGGTTGTACATTAGGTGCTTTCATATAGTAAACAGATGATATTCCTTTTTAAATTTAAGAATGGATTCTACTGAAAGTCATGTATGTGGCTATGGCAACAATCAGAAGAGTAGTTCAAAATTCAAGGGCGAGTAGAGTGAGGATTCTCAACTAGGCCCTATCATTTTAGAAGACGCTGACCCACGGCCAAGCTCATCCAACCCACCATATTTTTTTGTTGTTCTATTGTTTTAGGCTTTTAGCAGCCTGAAGCCATGGTTTTTAGTTTCTGTCTCTAGTGACAAGCAGAGAAGAGGGATGAAAGGGGCATTACTGGCCCAACCAGAAAGAGAAACAAAGCATCCATGGCTGTATTCTTTCCCTTGGACACCACTGTGACTATATTGTTTGAAGGGGTCAGTCCTCTGGCACATAACCCCTTCCCCAACCAATGCCAATCATTAACAGTTGCTCAAGACAAGACTGTCTGGGGAGGGGTCCCAAGGAAGCCTGATTTCATATACACAAAGACACTAGAGTCCCTTCTACACGCTGTCAGCCCCTTCCAGAGCCTTTGATATTGTTTGTTATGCACAAAATGGATGTACCTTTAGTACTTTATCCACCTCCTGTTTACTGAGATCTTCTCCACACTCTTGAGTCAACCGAGACTGGATCATGTTTCGGCGTACCCGGTAATTTTTGGAAAAAATTTCAAGCAAAACCTGTCGATGCTTTAGTAGCAAAAACACGTTATTATGGGAAACAGTGATCTAAAAAGAGAAACATCCCCAAACGAGACACCCAAGCCATGCACCTGACTTTGTGTTGCAGTCTCTTGATAAAAACCCTCACGCAGCACCTCTGGTTAAAGATGAGCCAAGTCATCTCTAGAGACCCAGCAAGACAGTGTACAGAAATAAAAACACAAAAGTAAAGGCATTAACGCTATGTCTGGAAACTTGAATATAAATAAAAACAAAGGTATATGCCACCATAACAAAAGAACTGGTGAAGAGACATGAGAGGATGAGTGGCTTGAACACATTTCTGCATGGTAAAATGCAGGCGTGCATCGGACTTAGCAGGCAGGTGAAGCGACAATCTAAGCTGCACGGAGATGAGAAGAGGGTGTCAAAATTGGTGTGAAGTCTTAACACACAAACATGCCACTGCATCCATGAAACAGGATGCCATAAAATACGTTACACCCCAAAATAAAAATTGAATAGAAAAGATTGAATTCAGTATGTCTAATATCTGTCATAAGAATTCTGAAAGAACAGAAAAAAGTAACAACTCACAGGATTTTATAAGAACTCAATTGTCTAGCACAATAATGACTGCACCAGGGCACAGCTGAAATTGCACTGACTGATATACAGAATAATGAAAAATTCTGCAGTTTGGCATAAAGGAAAGAATACAGGCCAAATTTAAAAGACCAAGAAGGAGAATGTTATGGAATTTCAACAACTCTGAAAACTTAAACAATGGAAACTCTCTTAAAGATGCTTCATTCCAGGCGCAGTGGCTCACGCCTGCAATCCCAGCACTTTGGGAGACCGAGGCAGGCGGATTACCTGAGGTCAAGAGTTCGAGACCAGCCTGTCCAACATGGTGAAACTCCGTCTCTACTAAAAATGCAAAAATTAGCCAGGCATGGTGGCACACGCCTATAATCCCAGCTACTCGGGAGGCTGAGGCAAGAGAATTGCTTGAGCCCGGGAGGCGGAGGTTGCAGTGAGCCGAGATCGTGCCACTGCACTCCACTGCACTCCAGCCTGGCCGACAGAGGGAGACTCTGTCTCAAAAAAAAAAAAAAAGGATGCTTCATGTATCACTATTTGTCTAGGACTAGAATTTTGAGAGGCAAATCATTTGATCACGTGAAAATAGAAACTTTGATAACCTCACTTACACATTGTTCCATACTTGGCTGGTTTTGTTTGCATCCTTCTGCAAACATTAAGAGGAGATGGATTTGATTCTCCTTTTTTTTTGCTATGGTTCATGTAAACAGTTGAGACTGCTACATAAAGTATCATTTGCCTCTTAAAATTCTAGTCCCAGACAAACAGTAATACTGTATTGTAATACTGAAGATTAAAACAAAGCCATTTGAAGACACGAAAGAATGCAGACAACTCCTCTGTCCCTTTAGAAGCTAAAGCAAGGAAGAAGCAGAGATTCCAGAATTCAGCAACAGACATGAGGAAGAGCCAGTCTCACTGGAGAAGCAGAGGGAAAGGCATCCCGGAAACCAGGCTTAATTAAGCAAAGTATCACCCTCGGTACACGTGTTCAGAAAATTACACAAGTGAAAACAGGAGTAGTGAACAAGGAAATGCAATCATAGTATATCACTGATGTTTGGCTCTACAATGGACAGATTTTCAGTTTATTCTGTAATAGTGCTATAAACAATGATAGTCAATTAAAAAGAGGTAAAGGCTGGGCGTGGTGGCTCACGCTTGTAATCCCAGCACTTTGGAAGGCCAAGGCAGGCAGATCACTTGAGGCCAGGAGTTCGAGACCAGCCTGGCCAACATGGTGGGACCCACCCCCCCCCCGCCCCCCCCCCGCTCTCTACTAAAAATACAAAAATTAGCTGGGTGAGGCAGCACAAGCCCGTAATCCCAGGTACCCAGGTGGCTGAGGCACAAGAATCACTTGAACGCAGGAGGCGTGAGCTGAGATGGCACCACTGCACTCCAGGCCTAGATGACAGAGCAAGAGCAAGAGCAAGAGCAAGACGCTATCTCAAAAAAAAAAAAATGGCGTAACATATCTATCTCTCTACAGTCTCCTAAAATAGTTGAGAGCTAAATCTCATCCACCACAATGGGAAGCCCATTGCTAATGACAAGCTGATTTTTTTAAAATGGGGGCAGCTATTTTAGTGGTATCTTTTGGTGATTTAAATGCCTATGATCCTAGCACTTTGGGAGGCTGAGGCAGGAGAACTGCTTGAGGCCAGGAGTTCAAGACTAGCCTGGCCAACATAGTGAGACCCTGTTTCTGTTAAAAAAGTAGTAATAAAAGTGGTCACCTCTGAGGGGTGGCAGTCAGGTCAGGCAGTGCAAGAGCTTTCCTATTAAAACTTCTAGTCTGATTTGATGTTTAAAAATCTGCATTTATGTTATCAAAGTATTTCAGATACCCTCTATTCTGGACAAAAGCACTCAAGCTTGCTCAGGAAAAGGCCCCAGCCCCTTAGATCCTCAGCCTGCCAGTTGGCTCCCCTAAGAGGCAGCTGGGGACAGAGAGCTCAGCGGGATTTCTGCTGACTCCCTTCTCCCCACACCTTAGCAGCAGGGCCTAACACGGTCAGACTGACTGGCGTTTCGACCATCAAATTAGGTACGTTCACGGCCTAACAAAAGCTGGGATGCAGTGTCCATGACTACGCCACACACACACAAGGCGCTGCTGCTTCCACTCACATTTCTGGGCACTGGACACCTGTGACCCTCCCCGTCACAGTGTGACTAGAAGCAAAATGACCAATTTCTTTAACCTAAAAGTCCAGGACCTGAGATCTGACAAGGAATCCTTTTGATTCCTGCTGCCAGAGGCCACCTGAGAAATGTGCTTCACCAGTGCTCTGTAAGCCTGGCTGGATCAGAGTCGCTCAGGAAGCTTTACAGAAATTCAGATACCTAGGACAGTACCCCATACCTACTGAACAGAACTGAATCTATGTTTTTTTTTTTTCTGAGACACAGTCTTGCTCTGTCACCCAGTCTGGAGTGTAGTGGTGTGATCTTGGTTCACTGCAACCTCTACCTCCCAGGTTCAAGCAATTCTCCTGTCTCAGTCTCCCACGACCATGGGTATTTTTAGTAGAGATGGGGTTTCACCATATTGGTCAGGCTGGTGTCGAACTCCCGACCTCAGGTGATCCACCCGCCTTGGCCTCCCAAAGTGCTGGGATTATAGGCGTGAGCCACCACGCCCAGCCTGTATTTTTTAAAAGATGATTCTGATGGAGCTGGCTCACAGACTGGCATCTGGGAACCACTGGTTTAGGTTCAAACTATTGGCACATGCAGCTTATTTTGTCAGCGTACAGAGTTGGAGCAGAATATTTAAAACCGTGTGCGCCAGAAAATCTGAAATGTGTGGCTGCACTTCGAGTGCACATGTCCCCCAAGGCCTCCAACCCTGCAGGAAACCCCCCTGCTCCTGGGGAAGATGGCAGCAAAGTTCACCTCACCTGATCACTCATGTCTCCAGACTCCCAGAGGGCAAACACCTTCTGCTCATCCGGGGAAGCAGCAGTCTGTGGGGGAAACTGACCAAGGCCCAGGTGTGAGTTGCTTGTCCGTCTCTACCCCATGGATCCACTTGCTTGCCTCATCCCTCCCTGTCTGCCCCAGCCCAGATGCAGGAACATGGGTTCCAATCCCAGCTTCTGCCACTCACCATCTCTGAGGGCCTTGGGCAGCCACAAACCTGCGCCTGTCACCTCACCATGGGGAGGGGGCCGGCACACCCCCCAGGGCCTGACAGGTCTTCAGCGAGAGGGGGAGTGTGATGGGCCCAGTGAAATGCCTGGCTTGGACTCTGCAGATATCCTCCGTACAGTGGGGAAGCTGCGTCTGTTTCCCATCAGCCTGGCACCAACTCAACTCTGCTTTAACACCGAGTCCTCCCTCCTAAAGATGCCAACCTTGATGGAGGGGCGCCCCCTTCCCCATAACTCCTTTGGGGTACCCTGGGGGTTCTTTTCAACTGCTTCCCACATGTACCGTGTCAGTGTGGGTTAGAGGCACTGCCTGACTCCCAAGCAATCCAGGCCACTTGGTCCAAAGGTGGACCAGGATAAGTGTGACACAGGCCTGGGTCCTGGAGAGAAGGGGACAGGAGGGGGCGTCTGGGATGGTAGTTTCCAGTCCTGGTTCCATCACACAAGTAGCAATAATGGTTACTACCAGTAAAAGCCATATGAGGCCTCCAATACACATTTGCATTTGAGCATTAGAAACTAGGGAGGTAGTACATGGGGAAAAGTAAGCTCAGAGAGGTTTGCTCACTGTCCATGGTCACACAGCTAATAAGCAGCAGAACCAGGAGTTCAAGTCAAGTTCTTGATCTATTCGCTTGCCCTCAGCTCCCTCATGTAGAACACAGAGGTGGCTGGGATCTGAGGTCTCTTACATCTTGGATGTGACTACAATACAGTCTCCTTGTCAGGACGGCAAGGACAGCATTACAGCTAGGGCCATCGTGTCTCCTGGAGACGCCGGCCCCACCCCAAAGCAACATGGACAGAGGGGGTCCGGAAGGAGGGGTGAGGGTGTCTGAGGGTGGCCATGTCCCACCCCTCACCTCTGTCCACTCCAGCAGCCCAAAACAACTCACTAATGTCAGCCAGGTGTCCTCCCTGCCCTGGCCCAGCTCATGAAGAAAGGTGAGCTTGTGGAGACCCAGACCCACGTGCTGGGTGGGCAGGAGCTCCAAACTCCACCAGTACCTCCCACAGGGGGCTGCCTGCCAGCAGGGCCGATCCCCTGAGACAGCCTAGGCTCCACAGGGCCTCCTGTCCTAGTTTCTATTCCTCGTACACAGGGATGGGCCTTGGCCTTAGATCATCACCCAAGGCTGCAGGTACTCCTGACCTTGGCAATGAAAACATCAATGCTTTCTTAGAGACCACCACAGCCCCACCTCACCCCATTTTGCTGCCAGGTGTGGGCAGAGCCTTGTGGAAAAGGAGCACGGGAAAGGCGTGCCTCAGGCAGCACCTGGCACTCTCCATCCTCAGCACAGGGAAACAGTCCCCAGCACGCACTCTGCTCCCCCCCGTCAGGGCCCCTCCCAGTGACAGAAAAGCAGCCCAGGGGGAAGGGGGCAGGAGGCTTGCAATACCACACTCAAGGCCTGGCACTGGAAGTGCTGAGAGCACAGCGCTGAGCTGGTCAGCTTGCTTCTGATGCACAGGGAGGCCGCCAGGACCCAGGCCCAAGCTGGGGCGCGGCGCAGCTGTGGGGAAGCAGCTCATCTTAGCTGAGCAGAAAGGATTCAAAACTCCAGGCCACTACACTGAGGTCCAAATTCCAGCTCTACTACCTCCTAGGTAGTGACCTTTAAACGTACATTTCATTCCTTGGAGCCTCAGTTTCTTCATCTGCAGATTGCAAAGAAGATCAAACGATCTTAGAAGTTAAATCATTCCAAACAATGGCAAAGCTAGTAGGAAACGGTCAGGTGTTCTTGGTGGGGGACAGGGTGAGAAACCAGGCAGGGGCCCTGTTTCACTAGGCCCTGCCGCAGGCCAGGCAATAGGCCGGGCCTTCAGACACCGTATTTAGCCCCTACCACAGTCCTGTGACATAAAACCCAACATGATCCCACTTCATGAGAATACAGCCTCGGAGAGACTGACTTGCCCATGTCACACCTAGGCCCACATGAGAGCAGATGCTCACCAAGCATGGCCTCCCGTGTCCCCACGTGGCCTCCCAACAGCTGGTTCTCCCCACCCCCCACCCCCCATCCCCCTGGCAGGCAGGGCTCTACTTACAGGCACCAGTATCTGCTTGCAACCGGCGGCCAGCACCGTGTCCTGCAGCATGCGGTCCGAGATGCCGCTGAAGAGCGTGTGGCCGGGGGGCAGGCTGGCCAAGTGCAGGTTGAAGAGGCGCTTGAGTTCGCTCAGCGTGAGCACAAACTGTCTCTGAAAGGTGGCCTCCACGAAGGCCCTCAGTTCCCGAGCCACAGGAGTGCTGGAGCAGCCCTGGGGCGGGTGCCCGTTGAAGCTGTCCGTGCCCGCAGCCCGCCCGGGAGGCAGCCCATTGGCCAGCTTGCTGTGGAGGCTGCTGGGGGAAGTGTCCATGGGCTCCTCCTCCTCCGCCTCGTGCTCGTCGTCCTCCTCGCCCTCCTCGCTCACGGGCTCCTCCTTGATCCGCACACCGGGCGGGACCGCAGGTGCCCGCAGCTGCTCCTTCCGCTGCTGCAGCTCCCGCTCCAGCAACGCGTGGTTCTGCTGGGCCTTGGTTTTGGCTACTTGGATCCGCTGGTCCCCAGAGACCAGCCCGGCAGGCCCTGCGGGGAGGGAGGCAGCACTGCTCAGGAGGGCACAGGGATCTGAAGCCAAAGGCCCAGCAGGGGACCGCGGGGCTGAAGCAAGTGGCCCCGTCCTGGTCTCATCCCCAACCTTTCTCGGAAATCAGCTACCCCATCAGTGGAAGAGTGAGAACCGTCCCAATGTGCCGAGAGTCATGCGGGGAAGGATGCTGCTGAGTTCCTCCCCGCAGCAGCTCTTCCCGGCCCGCTTGTTGACCCAAGGGGGTGAGTGGGCCTCAGAGACCTGGAACCCAGACTCAGCCCCGGAATCCGCAAGCCTCCATCCCTGAGGCTCTGCTGCTGGGCAAGCGACCAGTTGCGGTCTGTGGGTGGCAGGAAAGGAAGGAGGGTGAAGGGTGAACGGTGAGAGCCCTCCGCCCTCTCCAGGTCCGGGCCTGACAAGCTCTAGCACAGCAGCCCTTCGGGAGCCAGTGTAGGAGCCGGGGCCTCCCAGCCCAAAGCCCCTCACACACCTGATTGTGCATCCAGCTTCTTTGGCATGGTTTCCTTTACAAGATTATAGACTTTTTCCAGTCTGAAAAGAAGAGTAACCCCATTAACTTTAAACCACATCCCCTACCATCTGCTTCACAAGAGAAACAACCACCCCTTAGGCCCCAGGACATGCTGGTTACTGACAGTGCGGGCTTGGAGCTCAGCCAGCCCTACTGGGTCCCTCTTCTGGCAGTGCACAGCCCCAGGACCACCCAGACCCCATCAGTCTCCTGCCAACACCCCTCTGGCCCCCAGGCCCCGGTTCTTGATCCTGAGTGCTCCCTCTCTCCATCACATCCCTCTTCCCTGAGCCCTCAGAGCACGACCGCCCTGATGAGCAGGTACTGGCTGTGTGTCCTGTGCTGAAAGGACCATGGGATCAGCCAGCAATGCCTATCAGTGTGGGGGAGGAGCATGGGGCCTGCGGACCCCCACCTGCCCTTCACACCCAGATCCAGCCCAACTGCGCTCTCCCCAGATGTGGGGTTTCTAGAGACTGCTCGGATCCGCCCTGACAGTGCTCCCCAGGATGCGGGGTTGCTGGGATCACCGGGCTGGCTGCCCCTCCCCGGCCCAAGGTGCTTACTTGGCCTGGATACCCGTCCACAGCATGTGCTGCCGCTGGACCACATCCGGGTGCTTCTTGATGAACTCCCCGTCATAAGGCAGAATGAACTCCCAGCCTTTGTTGATCCTCACCACGGCCATGTGCTCCAGGAAGTCCTTCACGTCCTCGGCGCAGAGCTAGAGGGGAAGGGGGCCCACGGTGAGGCACAGCCAGCCCCTCCCCTCCGGCAGCAGCCTGGGCCTCAGACCACAAAAACGCCACTTACTTTGGTCACGGTTGCCACCTCTTTCCTAACCACCCAGCGGCTCTGCGTGAACTTCCACATCTGAGGGAGAAGAAGCAGCGCGTTCCAGGGGCGGCCACGGACTGCTCCCAGGACTGTCCCGGGAACTCACCTGGCGGGCCTGGGAGCCGGAGCCTGGGACAGACCTGGGCTCCTGGCCTTGATTCTTCCCAACAGTGTGGCCTCAGGCAGTCCCTTCGGCTCTGCACCTCCCTCCTTTTCTCCTCCATAAAGGAGCTCCAGGCCCATCTCTTCCAAGGGGACCATGGGACCACCCCCCACCCCCACACCTAGACCACAGCGCTCCCTGGGGCGGGAGATGCCCTGCCCAGCTCCGAGGATACAATGAGGACTCGGGCTGGGAGGGGCTCCCACAGACACATGCTGTCTGCATAGGCGGCACTTCACGGTGGTGGCTGCTAATGGCTGGTCAGAGGCCGCCCATCCTTCCAGAAGCTCTCAGCCCCCTGCAGCCCCCACTCTGCCTCAACAGCTCCCCTGCACTCTGATTAGATTTGTGGGGTGACTGGGAGAGAGAAGGGTGGGGGGCTGAGAGACACACGGAATGGATGACTATCACCTACGCTTACGTAGACTGGACCACACCCCCTCCCAAGCCCCCAGTTCTGACAGTGTCTACACACTGGAGCGGGGCGGGCAGGGGCAGCTGGGGGCAAACAGCACTGTGTCTGGGGAGGCAAGCCTGGGAGTGGTGATTGTTACATGCTGACCCCTAGGAGCAAAGACGCTGCTCAGGCACCTGGACACTGACTGCCCAGAGGAGTTGGGGAGGCTCCTTCAGGAAGAGAAGAAGCAGATGCTTCCTTCAGCTTAAGGGCTGCCTTGTGACTGGGACGGCACACCAGCGCGCCAAGGGGTGCGGGACAGCTCCTGGGTGGCACGTTTCAGCCAGCACCAAGCCTAGGAAGACTGTGGCTCCCAGGTGCATGGAGTTCCAGGCCTTGGGAGGGAGGCCATGGGTGGGGTGATGGGAAGAAGAGAGACACCAGCTCAGGAGTCCCAAACTCCAGGGACAGGCACACGGGAGGCAAAGACACCTGGGACTGTGGTGAACTGGAGACCGCCAGCGCCTTGTGGGGAAGTAGCCCCAGGGGTGTCAGGGAGTCCGATTACCCTTGACAGCTAGACATCTGTTTAGCGTCAAAATTTTTTTTGCATCACAATTTCAATTTATAAAATCTGACAACCAAGGCAATATTTACCACTCAGGCCGAATGAAACGTGCCTCTTGACCCACCCCCGACTGCGCTAGAGGAACTGGAAGGTTCTTCCAGCCTGAGACCCCAGGCTTCTGAGAGGAAGGAGGAGAAAGGCAGAGGCCAGGGCCTCCTCACACACCCGCCTCCACCTGGAGCCTCTGCCGGGCCCAGGTCTTCAGAAGCCCTGCACCGCTGCCCCCCTCTTCCCACGCCCCCAACGTGGGTCCAGAGAACCCAAGGTACTTACAACGAAGTCTCGGCCCCTGCAGAGCACCTCGGCAGGCACGCCGCTGTGAGGGCTGGATGAGTCCTTGGGGTATAGGATGTCACTGCCAATGCAGGTGAGGATGGCAGGTCAGTCCCTGCCCTGAGCCCCCTCTACCGCTACCCCTACCGGCTGAGCCCCAGCCCACACCTCTTTCCAACGTGGGCTGGGTACAGGCCTGAGCCCCAAGACCTCCCCTCAGGAGCCACATCTGTGAACACAGACATGGGAAAGAAGCACCCCTCTATCCCACACATCTCCCCAAGAGTTCTTCCTCTTATTACCCCTCAACCCGCCACGCACACCAGCCTCATCCTAAGACCCCTGCACGTTCAGGGAGAGGTCACGGACTCAGAGACAGACAAGGTGAGGAGCAGCCCGGGACCTCAAGGAGCCCGGGACTCTGGAAGACAACTGGTCCCTGCACGTAACACCAAGAGAACCAGGGATGAAGCCATCTGCAAGCCCTTGGCCACCTGCTGAAAGGGGCAGGTGGGCATGAACTGAGGTCAGAGGCAGGGGACGCGTGTTAGCCCTTGGAGAGAACAGGCCCAGCACTCAAGGTTCAGGGAACTTCAGGGGAAAGGCCGGGGTCTTGGACAGCCGGGCACGAGAATCTCCAGAGTGTAGCCCTGATCCAGCTCCAGCTGCAGGCCCTGCAACCCAGGCTCAGCCCCTGCTGCGGCACCTGTGCTCCGACTGCCACTCCCTCTGCTGCCAGGCCCTCCTCCTTCCCCTGGCTCAGGTCCACCTGGCAACCACCTGTCACTCATCCTGCAAGGCCACGCTCTGTGGGGACATGGACTCTGCCAATGTGGCTCATCGCTGCCACTACAGCAAAGGTACCTACCAAGTGTGTGCTGACCGAACAAGCCTGGTTCATGCCGTGATCTCTGCATTCAGGGAGCTCAAATGTAACAGCCGCCATCCCCAGGGCCAGTGTCTGAATGACAGCCCGGTCCATGGCACAGAACGAGCAGTGTGGCCATAGTTACTGAATGGAGGCATGGATTTTGCGTTGTCTCCTCACAGGGACACACAGGACCCTCACCCAGCGGCCCCTGACACGGCAGCGTGGGCAGCAGCAGAGTAGGGCTTACAGAAGTGCCGGGGCAGGTGGAATGCCCACGGTCCCCAAGTCCCTACCTTCCAGTCCCCAGGACAGGGCGAAACTAAAAGGGGCAGCACCTCCAGGGGACACATGCAGTGCTGGGCACAGAGCCCAGGGCTGAGCCATGAGGCTTGGGTTCTAACTGGACTCTGCGGCTGCCTTGCCGCAAGACTTTTGGCAAGTCCCATGCCTCTCTGGGCCAGTGTCCTCAGGTGTGTGACGGGAGGACCTCTCTTGGCTTTCATTCACTCATGGTGTAAATATACACAGGTGGTCCCATGTAACACGCGATGTGCCATCGCAAAAGCCTTCCATGATGAAAACGTGTAACAAAGGACAACAGCCACAAGGTGCTGACAAACTGCGCTGGGCGTCTGTGGAGCAGTGCAAGGGCGCCACCACGTGGCAGTAACATGAATATACTCTACAACTATGAGATGAGCTTTCAAGGCATTGTATTTTCTTAAAATGTGCAACATTTCACATTTTGTCACGTTGCTCACCTTAAACTACACTACTTAAAAAGTGAGTTATTAATACAATTAATGCTACATCATTTAGAATTGATATAATTCAAGTAAAATGTAGCCACATTATTTACCAAGGGTCTGCATTGGTAATATCCAGGCATTATCCCGGGTACTGGGAACATAAAGCAGGAGTCAAAACAGACATCCCCAATCCCTTGAAACTGATGGTCTCGTGGAGGCGGCACATGGTCTAGGGGAGGATTCGCAGGAGAAGAGAAACCACTGAAAGGCATCAAGCCCCACGCTCAAGACCTGTGATCCCCAGCAGATTATGTAAAAAATTCACACTTAGACACATTTAAACGAACTCGTAGAAAGCCAAAAACAAAGAGAAACTCCTAAAAGCAGCCAGAGGAAAACACAGGCAGGCTGCCTTCAAAGGAATAAGAATGAAACTGCCAACAGAAACAATGAAGTCAGAACACAACAAAATCATATCAACGCGTGGAAAGGGAAATAACCACCAATCTAGAATTCTAGAACGAAGGTGAAATAGACATTTCCAGACACACAAAAACCAAGGAAATGCATCACCAACAGACCCACGTTAAAGGAAATACTATAGCATTCTTTAGGCAGAAGGAAATGATCCCAGATAGAAACTTAGAGATGCAGAAAGAAATGATGACTAAATCATAAACATGTGAGTAAAGAATATTGATTGACTGGATACAGTAATGTCTTATGGGGCTGAAAATATACAGAGAATTAAAATACACCAGGCCGAGCGCAGTAGCTCACGCCTGTAATCCCAGCACTTTGGGAGGCCAAGGTGGGTGCATCACCTGAGGTCAGGAGTTCAAGACCAGCCTGGCCAACACAGCAAAACCCTGCCTCTACTAAAAATACAAAAATTAGCCGGGCATGGTGGCATGCGCCTATAATCCCAGCTACTTGGGAGGCTGAGGCAGGAGAATCGCTTGAACCCGGGAGACAGAGGTTGCAGTGAGCTGAGACTGTGCCATTGCACTCCAGCCTGGGCAACAGAGCAAGACTATCTCAAGACAAATAAAAATACACCAATCCTGTGCGCTCTTCGGCAGCACATATACTAAAACTGGAACAATAGAGAAGATTGGCAAATTAAAAAGGTAAAAAAATATATATATACCAATCCAGCAGTGTATGAGGATAGATATAAAATATTCTAAGATCTCTGAATAGATTGGAATGGGGTAAAAAGCAGCAATTAACATTAAAATGTGTTAAGTCATGAATGAAAGCTGAAAACTGTAGGGTAATCAATATATGAGCCCAAACAGTATAACTTCCAAGTTAGCAGGAAAAAATAGAAACAGAAATGAATCCAGCAGATGGTAAGAATGATATAAAAATCCAATGTAGGCAGGACAAAGGGTACTATAGGATGACTATAATTAAGAACAATTTATTGTATAATTTTAAATAGCTAGAAAAGTGAAGTTTGAATGTGCCCAACACAAAAATGAGAAATGTTTGAGGGGATAGATATGTTAATTGCCCTGATTTGATCATTACATTCTATACATGTATTTAGATTTCACACTGCCCCCATAAATAGGTACATTATGTGTCAATTTAAAAAATGTTTAAATGCAGCCGGGCACAGTGGCTCACACCTGTAATCCCAGCACTTTGGGAGGCCGAGGCGGGCAGATCACGAGGTCAGGAGATGGAGACCATCTTGGCTAACACGGTGAAACCCCATCTCTACTAAAAATACAAAAAATTAGCTGGGCGTGGTGGCGGGTGCCTGTAGTCCCAGCTACTCGGGAGGCTGAGGCAGGAGAATGGCATGAACCTGGCAGGCAGAGCTTGCAGTGAGCCAAGATCGCACCACTGCACTCCAGCCTGTGGGACAAAGTGAGACTCTGTCTCAAAAAAAAAACAGTTTAAATGCAATGTAGGCAGGACAAATAGAAAGCACTGTAGATTTAAACCCAAAGCACTAGTAACTGCATTAAATTTAAAAGGACCAAATGCTCCCATTAAGAGAATACAGCGTAGGCCGGGCGCGGTGGCTCACGCCTATAATCCTCACACACTGGGAGGTCGAGGTGGGTGGATCACTTGAGGTCAGGATTCGAGACCAGCCTGGCCAACATGGTGAAACCCATGTCTACTAAAAACACAAAGATTAGCTGGCATGGTAGTGGGCACCTATAATCCCAGCTACTCAGGAGGCTGAGGCAGGAGAATCGCTTGGACCTGGGAGGCAGAGGTTACAGTGAGCCGAGATTGCGCCACTACACACCAGCCTGGGCAACAAGAGTGAAGCTCTGCCTCAAGGAAAAAAATAAATAAAAATAAAAAATAAAAAAAGCAACTTACCTCTTCACCACCCAGTTCCCTTGGACCAACATCGCCACCTTCTGTATGCCCCGCAGAACAGCCACGGAATCGATGGAGGGGCCCAGGAGGCTCATCAAGTTGGCAAAAGGCATGACCTTCACTGAGGAGGACGCAGGAGACATCAGACAAGGAAGAGGGGCCGGGCCCTTGCCTCCCCTCCACCAGCAGTCTGCATAGCTTCAAGTTAATGTAATACCCCCAGAATGTGATAACTAACAGTAATGACACCCATCATAGCCAACAGCTGACACTCTCAGGCTGTTCACTACATGCCAGGCACTGGGCACCTCATGAAATCTGAGGATTCTATGAAGTGTCCCTTGAGGAAGACTTGAGGGGTGCCTCAGGAGGAAGGCTCTGTTACTACTCAGACCTGGAAAGTCTTCAAAGCTCACCCATGATCTCTTGGCTAGGAAGTGGCAGAGCCAGGAAGTGAACCCAAGCCACCTGGCTCCACTTGGTGCCCTCAATCACTGTGCTCTGCTCCTGCCCAAGTGAGCCCTGGGCAGGGCCCAGGGAAAGTCCAAAATTTGGCTGGGTGCTTTGGCTCACACCTGTAATCACAGCACTTTGGGAGGCCGAGGCAGGCAGATCACTTGAGGCCAGGAGTTTGAGACTAGCCTGGCCAACAAGGCGAAACCCCATCTCTACTAAAAATACAAAAATTAGCCAGGCGTGGTGGCGGGCACCTGTAGTCCCAGCTACTCTGGAGGCTGAGGCATGAGAGAATTGCTTGAACCCGGGAGGCAGAGGTTGCAGTGAGCCGAGATTATGCCACTGCACTCCAGACTGGGTGACAGAGCAAGACTGTCTCAAAAAAAAAAAAAGTTCGAAGTCCTCTGCAGGAAGGAAGCCTACAATCCCGAGCATATCACGGAGCTCCCCTCACTCCTTAGACTCCTAAGAGCTCATGGTGGCATCTCAAAGGACGAGCCCAGGTTCTGTGGCTCCATTCTGAACTCAAGGATCAGGTCTGTTGTTCACCAGCCATGGGTACCCTAAAGGTTCTGGCACTCAGAGTCCTTTGAGAAAAGGAGACCAGTCCTTATGGTGCTGGGTCTGGTGAGGGTACCCAGAAGCAATGCCAGTGAAGACACTGTCATGAAAATGACCCTAGTTGAGCCGGCGCAGTGAGTGGCGTCTGCTTGTAGGCCCAGCCACTCGGGAGGCTGAGGCAGGAGGATCACTTGGGCCCAGGAGTTACACAGCAAAACCCCATGTCTCTTTAAAAAAAAAAAAAAAAGCTCCTAGTCCATGTTCACCTGCAAGGCCCCGTACTTTAGAAGCCTCCTCTCTCTGATTCCTCACATTGGCCCCCAGGAACTATCATTAGTCTCTTTTCACAGAAAAACAAAGCCTCAGAAAGGTTCGTGACCTGCCCAAGAGCATGGCAAGCAAGTGGTGAGCATGGCATGGGAACCCAAGCCCGCCTGCGGGGGCCAGCCGCACTGCCGTCCTGCATTCACAGGAACCCCAAGCCCGTCTGTGGGGGCCGGCCGCACTGCCGTCCTGCATTCACGGGAACCTGGGCTGCCTGCGGGAGCTGGCCGCACTGCCATCCTGCGTTATCTTTCCAGACAAGGATGCAGCTGCAAAGCTGGGCAGGCTGTGGGCAGCAGGGGCCTCTGGCCTTGCCCCCTGGTCCTCACTGTCCCACAGAGTCCATTCCTCAGGAGCCAATGGGACCGGGGCCCCCAGGAGGGCAGGGGGTGGGCACCCACCATTCTTCATCAGGATCTTGATCTGATCGGCCAGAGGCAGCGTGCGCAGCTGGGCCATCGACAGGACGTTGCTGGGGGCCACAGGCTTGTCTCTGGGGAAAGCAGAGGGCACAGGTTAGAGGCAGCCAGCCCGGAAAGGGAGAGGGTGTCCTGCCGCCTCTACTCACTTCTCCTCCTCCTGGCTGGGTGGCATCAGCATCATCAGGTACTCACTGCAGGGACACGGCAGGGGCAGAGGCTCAGGGCTGATCCAGGCTGGACCCTCCTCACCAGCCACCCAAGTGAGGGTCTGGGGAGCGGGTGCAGACAGCCCATCCCTGCCCTCCCCCAGCAGCCCTGAGCCCCTGCAGAAAAGGGGACCATCTCTTTCCAGGCCCACCCTCCTGGCCTTCTCCATGGGACAATGGGCTCCACCCTCATGCTAGAGGAGGGGCCACAGTCCTCTGGAGGGATCCACACCAAGGACCCCTGGGGACCCTGGGCGGGCATCCAGTTTGCATGCTGGCCCAGCCCATCCCACCTGGGTGACTTGACGAGCTCCGTGTTCTCCACCCCGCTCGAGCCGGGGCACAGCAGGTACTGACGCTCATGCTCAGAGCGACTGTCCTGTTGGAGGAGGGCAGGGTGTGAGAGGAGCCTCAGCTGATGGCCCCTCCCCCAAGGCCTCCCGTCTTCCACTCCATGGCCAGCTACAGGACCACATCCAACCTCCTAAGCACGGCACCCAAGGCCTCTGACGTGGCCTCAGCCACTCATCTTCCTGGCCTTATGACCTGCCCAGCCCGAGCCCCCAAGCCTAGATGCCTTGTCTATAACACAGGCACACCACCAGCAATGACAAAATGATGGCTAACGTTCACTGAGCATCTAGGATGTGGTGGACTCTGTTCCACTGACTGTAAATATACTAACCCATCTCACCCTCAAAATAACTCAGCAAGGTAGGTACTATTATTATTACTCTCATTTTATAAGTAAGAAAACTGAGGCTCAGAGAGTTTAGCTAACATGCCTAAGGTCACGCAGCAGGAAACAGCAGTGTCTAGAAGTTTGACCCCGAGTCTAAGGGTCTGTTAACACAAATATCTTCCAAGAAGGTTCCAGAGAAATCAGGAGTTGTTCCCCACCCCAGAAAATATTGGGAGCCCTGGCCCATGGTGTCTTTGGAAGCTTCCTCACTCAGTACACAGTTTCAAGGGTTAGGTTCTAAAGTCAATGCACCAGGGCCAGGTGGTCGTGGCTCACGCCTGTAATCCCAGCACTTAGGGAGCCTGAGGTGGGCAGATCACTTGGAAGTCAAAAGTTCGAGACCAGCCTGGCCAACATGGCAAAACCCCATCTCTACTAAAAAAACAAAAACAAAAAAATTAGCAGCTGCCTGTAGTCCTAGCTACCTGGGAGGTTGAGGCAGAAGAATCACTTGAACCCGGGAGGCGGAGGTTGCAGTGAGCTGAGATCGAGCCACTGCACTCCAGCCTGAGTGACAGAATGAGACTGTCTCAATAAATAAATAAAAAATAAATAAATAAAAATAAAATTAATAAAGTCAGCGTACCAGATGAAAACCAAGTATAGTAAAAAAAAATCCCCCGGGCAGGTGTGCTGGGAACTCTGGGATGGCAACACACGACCAACTCTCTAGGACAGAACCGGAGAACACATCTGGCCTGCGTTTAGGGCCTGGGCTGCAGCAAAAATATGTTATCAGGCACTAGCCCCACTGCAAGCCCAGCAAGATGCCCATGCCCAGGGGCCAAACCCCACCCAGGGAACCAAGGACTTGCATCTTTTTCTCTTGCTCTCCTGGGGCCCACGCTAAGTGGCTCGGCTGGAGTGAAGTGTAAACTGCCCACAGGACTCGATCCTCTATCTGTGGCTATGACTCATGAATTTGACTTAAGTTCAAGGTGAGACATGGAGGCCACACCATGACCCTTCCAGGCACTGGGGTGTTTCCCCCAGGACCCCACGAGGCCCCGCTCACCCTCACTCACCCTCAGGCCATAGTAATGCAGGTGGACCCAGGGCTCCTCTGCGTGCTTCTTCTGCAGGAACTCATAGGACTGCACACGGCGCTGGCGGGCCTGCTCTGACTCCGGCCGGGAGAACCGCACCTGCGGTGGGAAGGGGAAGAGGTCATACCCTCAGGCCTGTGACCCTTGCTGGGCTGCCGTCTCAGCCCCTGCCAGAAGACCAGAGACCTCCGTATAGGGGTCTTCCACTCTCCCTTCCTTTCCTAGCACAGGTCGTTTAAATTCCGTTCCAACCGTGTCCCTCCCAGAGCTGCCTGCACACGCCAGGGAACGGCTTATACTTGCTTGTGCCTGCCCAGCCCAGAGGCTTGAGGGGGATTACGAGTCCCAGGAACCAGAGCCAGCAGAGTCCTTAAAGCGGACAGACCCAGGACGCCTTTTCTAAGTTCCCCAGAGTGGAAGGGAGTTTCTAAGGTCCTAATAAGCTACGGAGAGAACAGGATGAGCTCCGTGCTCCACCTCCATGTCCGTTATGCCCGTGTTCCCCAGTCCTCAAGGACATCCAAACACTCACCACTCTCTAGCCATACTTGTGTATCATCATTCTATGTGTAGCATTTTTCTTTCGGTACTACTCATTTTAATCTAAATATGCTTAAATAGGGAAAACTTTACAAACCATAAATGGAAGGTTAAGATTCTTTGAAAAATCTTTAAAATTCAGGAATAACTATTAAAACGAAAACTATTCATCCGTGCCCCATAAAGAGGATAGAATCACAGTTAATTGACTTTGGTTCTGTTAAGATACGGGTTTCATCGCAGAGCTGGTCTGCGGGTCCTCAGGGCTCCTGGCCCCAGCTTCCTGCTCCCAGGTGACTCTAGCCAAGCCCCAGGCACACATCTCCTGGATCCAGCCAGGGCTTCCGTCTTGTGTATAGCTGGAACAACTCAGGTTGTTCCCTCCAGGTAGCCCAGCAAGAAGGCTCAAAAGCATGGACCCTGTTTGCTCCACCTGCTTTCTGCGAAGACCTGCTACCCCCTGGTTTCCGGTCCTGCTGCCGCCCAGGCAGCACCCTCCTCCTCCAGGGGCCAGGGCTCACCGTGATCTGCTTAACATCGTCTTCTGCCTCATCCTGTGAAGAGTCCCCTGCTGCAAGAGAGACAAGCCACTGACTGCAGTCCTGGGGAGCCTCCACCTCCCTTCTCTCAACCCCACCCGCCAGGGAAGCCTCAGGCTGGGGTGCTGGGAGTTCTCCTTACAGAGGGAGCTGCCTAAGCCGGTGGTTCTCAATCCGGGACAGTTTTGCCCCTTTACCCCGGGGATACTGGGCAATGTGACCTTTTTGACTGTCACGACTGTGGGGTGGGTGCTTCTGGCATCTAGTAGGTAGAGGCCAGGGATCCTGCTAAACATCCTATCATTCCATCCCTCTTTCCAGGACCAAGCCATCCCCCCCAGGATGATGGCAGGCAGGCAGCAGGGCTGGGGATCCCGGGCTCACCCTCGTTGGCCGCCTCCCTCTCCCGGTGCTTGGCGTCAGCCTTATCCAGGTAGGAGAAGCTGGGCCGCAGCTGCAGGATGCCATGTAAAGGTGTCAGGTGGAGCTCACCTGGCGGAGGAAGAAGGGCTTGGACTCCACTCTAGAAACCCACCAAGTTTGGCTCAAGGGAGTCACCAAGTCCCCCGAAGGCCTAGGTCCACCATCAAACCGCCTCCCATTCCCGCTGCAGCACCCAATCCTAGAGTCTTGGGACCACCAGGCCAGGGACCATCCCCAACTCCACCTGGCCCTGCTGGACACAGCAAGCACACAGCCCACACTAAGACAGGAACCTGGACTCTTCTGTTCGAAGCCACTTCCTTCAGTCCCACCTCCCAGCCTGGTTCCACGCCCCTCTCCCCAGCTGCTTGCTTTGCCACACTAGGCAGCTAATCCTCATCAAATCCACCCTGCTGTTTACCCTCCAGGCCTCAGCCAGATCACCCTTACTGTCCCACCCCACACACCTGGATTTCCTCTCCTTTTTATCCTCCACCTCTTCCTGCCAAAATCCCACCCGTTCCACTAGGAAGTCCACTAGTGCCACTGTGGCTGGAGAAGAGGCCCTGCTAGAACTGGGTGGAGTGTCCACATGGCCTCTGATAAAGATGATGACTTTCCCTCCTGCTGCAAGGGATGTGGCTTTCAAGAATTACATGCTTGAGACATGGGTTCTAAACAGAACGCGTGAGTTATATGACACTACTTTTGATCCTATCCCGTTTTGTTTCCTAAGTATTCAGATTAGTTTCGTTCGTTGCTTTTGAGACTAAATACTTAAGCACCTTGTACTTTTTTTTTTTTTTTTTTGAGGCGGGGTGTCGCTCTGTCACCCAGGCCAGAGTGCAGTGCCATGATCTCGGCTCAGTGCAACCTCCACCTCCCCGGTTCAAGTGATTCCCCTGCCTCAGCCTCCCAAGTAGCTGGGACTACAGGTGTGTGCCACCAAGCCCGGCTAAATTTTTTTGTATTTTAGTAGAGATGGTGTTTCACCATGTTGGCCAGGATAGTCTCGATCTCCTAACCTCGTGATCTGCCCGTCTTGGCCTCCCAAAGTCCTGGGATTACAGGTGTGAGTCACTGCGCCCGGCCATGCCTTGTACTTTTTACCAGCTTTGGGACAAGACTCACATACCATACAGTCCACTCATTTAAAGCATACTAATCAATGTATTTTTTTTTTTGAGATGGAGTCTCACTTTGTTGCCTAGGATGTTCAGTGGTGCGATCTCGGCTTACTGCAACCTCCACCTCCTGAGTTCAAGCGATTCTCCACCTCCTGAGTTCAAGCGATTCTCCTGCCTCAGCCTCCTGCGTAACTGGGATTACAGGCACTCACCACCACGCCTGGATAATTTTTTTGTATTTTTAGTAGAGATGAGATTTTACCATGTTGGCCAGGCTGGTCTCGAACTCCTGACCTCAGGTGATCTGCCCACTTCGGCCTCCAAAAGTGCTGGGATTACAGGCATGAGCCACCACTCCCAGCCATAATTCAATGTGTTTTAACATATTCACAAAGCTGTGCAGCCAGCACAACCAATTTTAGAACATTCTCATCACCACAAAAAGAACCAGGCAATCCCCACTCCACTCTCCCACTAGTCCCTGGTAGCCACTAATCTACTTTCTGCCTCTGTGGATTTGCCTATTCTGGACATTTCACATACAGCCACACATCACTTAATGATGGGGATACGTTCTGAGAAATTCATCGTTAGGTGATTTCATCGTTGGGCAAACATCACAGAGTGCTCTCATAGAAACCAAGACAGCAGAGCCTACTACACGCCTCGGCTCTATGGTATGGCCTATTGCTCCCAGGCTACACGCTGTACAGCATGTTACTCCCCTGAATACTGTAGACAGTTGTAACAGAATGGTATTTGTGTATCTAAATATACCTAGGCTGGGTGCAGTGGCTCATATCTGTAATCCCAGAACTTTGGGAGGCAGAGGCAAGAGGATCGCTTGAGCCCGGGAGTTTGAGACCAGCCTGGGCAACATAGCAAGACCCCATTTCAACAAAAATTTTTTAAAAAAATTAGCCAGATGTGGTGGCATGCCCTGTAGTCCTAGCTACTCAGGAGACTGAGGGAAGGCGATTGCTTGAGCTCAGCAGATAGAGGCTGCAGTGAGCTATGATCACCACTGTACTCCAGCCTGGGTAACAGAGTGAGACCCGGTCTCAAAAAAAAAAAAAAAAAAAAAAAAAACCCAAAACAAACAACAACAAAAAAACCCTAAACAAAAAAGGTACAGTAGAAGTACAGTATAAAAGACTAAAAACAGCTTATAGGACTGAAGCTGCTCTGGATGACAGGGAGTGGTGAGTGAACGTGAAGGCCTATGACATTACTACATGCTACTGTAGACTTCATACACACTGCACACTTAGGCTACACTTAATTTATAAAAAAAAAAAAAAAAAATAGGCTGGGCGCAGTAATTCATGCCTATAATCCCAGCACTTTGGGAGGCCAAGGCCGGTGGATCACCTGAGGTCAGGAGTTCGAGACTAGCCTGGCCAACATGGCAAAAACCCTGTCTCTACTAAAAATACAAAAATTAGCTGGACGTGGTGGTGTGCACCTGTAGTCCCAGCTACTCGGGAGTCTGAGACAGGAGAATTGCTTGAAACCGGGAGGCAGAGGTTTCAGTGAGCCAACATTGAACCACTGCACTCCAACCTGGGCAACAGAGCAAGACTCCCTCTACAAAAATAAATAAATAAATAAATTTATGAAAAATATATCTTTATTGTATATGCTTTTTTTCAAGACAGAGTCTTGCTCTATTGCCCAGGCTGGAGTGCAGTGGCGGAATCTCAGCTTACTGCAACCTCTGCCTCCCAGGCTCAAGCAATCCTCCTACCTCAGCTTCCTCAGTAGCTGGGACTAAGGGATGTGCCACCATGCCCAGCTAATGTTTGTATTTTTTGTAGAGAAGGGATTTCACTATGTTGCCCAGGCTGGTCTGGAACTCCTGGGCCTGCCTCGGCCTCCCAAAGCGCTGGGATTATAGGTAGGAGGCAACACACTCAGCTATATGCTTTTTACCTTTTTTTTTTTAAACTTTTTAAACTTTCTACTAAAAACTAAGACACAGGCCGGGCGTGGTGGCTCACACCTGTAATCCCAGCACTTTGGGAGGCCGAGGTGGGCGGGTCACCTGAGGTCAGGAGTTTGAGATCAGCCTGGCCAACGTGGCAGAATCCCATCTCTACTAAAAATACAAAAATTAGCCAGGTGTGGCGATGCATGCCTGTAATCCCAGCTACTCGGGAGGCTGAGGCAGGAGAATCACTTGAACCCAGGAGGCGGAGGTTGCAGTGAGCTGAGACCGTGCCACTGCACTCCAGCCTAGGCAACAGAGCGAGACTCTGTCTCAAAACAAAACACTCAAAACAAAACAAACAAACAAAAAACTAAGACACAAACATACAAGTTCACCTAGGCCTACACAGGGTCAGGCTCATTAAGACATCACTAGGTAAGCCAATTCTTCAGCTCCATTATAATCTTACGGGACCACCATTGAGTATGTGGTCGGTCGCTGACTGAGACGTAATCACACAGCGCGTAGCTGTGAGTGAAGAAGCATATGGCTTCTTTCACTTAGCACAATGTTCTCAAGGCTCATCTGCGTGGTAGCATCAGTGCTTCATTCTTTTCCGTGGTCAAATAACATCCCATTGCGTGAATGGACCACATTCTGTTTCTCCATGAATCCAGCGGATGGGCATCTGGGTTGTTTCCACTTTTTGGCTATCATGAAGATGCTACTATGAACAACTGTGTATGGTTTTGTGTGGACACGTTTTCATTTCTTTTGGATAGATGCTGCCTAGGAATGGAATTGCTCTGTCATAAGCTTCATATTTAAAGACAAAATTCTGTCCCCAGACTTATGTTAGCTACTTGTATGTATCTGTGTCCCGGGAGGACAAATGAACCTGAAGACCCATCCCATCTGGTCAGGCAGTGTCCAGCCAGCAGTCCACAAAGGTGGCCACTTTCAGTCCCCTGACAATGTGTCATTTCTGTTATTTCCACATCTGCCCGTCCCCGACAGGTGTCTAGCTTTCAGAGCAGATGGGAGATGGACACCAGGCTGGGGAGGTTCTCTCCCTGCCCAGCCCCCCCAGTGCCATGTCCCCACCATGGGATGCCCAGCCCCGGGTACCTTGCCTGTAGAGTGCAGCGGCATAACGGGATGTGTTACTGGTGGTCTGGGAAGAGCAGAAGGTCTGCTTGTCCATCAGCTTCCTGGAGCACAGGGAGAAGCAACATCACAGGGGAAGGCAGCTCCGAGCCAGGACCTGTGGCCACAGCGCACTCCACCCCCTAGACACTTTCTGAATTGCCACAGCCAGGGACCAAGGCCGCAGGGCAGCCTACGCGGGTCTCAGGAGGGCAGCCTGGGGATGAGAAAACCCATGGCCTTGTTTGTAGACCAAGAGACAAGGAGTGGGTAGGAGCTCTGGGACCAGCTAGTTCAAGAGGGCAGGGTCTGAGACAGGCCCAGCCCTCCAAAGGCTGGGACACTGGTGGGGGGCCCAGTGATGGGGCAAAGGGGGTCAATGTCTTTAAGGTCTTTCGGAGGCTCCTGTGTGAACGCAGGGAAACCGGACAGGCTTGGGGCCTGGAACTCACGAGGAATACGTGCTGGTCTCGTCGGCGCAGGCCCCGTCCACGTTCAGCGCGATCTGCTCCCCTTTGCTGCGGCAATAGTTGGGATTCAGGGTGTCGATGGCCATCTCAAGCTCTACCTGGAGGTACCAAGCACCCCCACCAGCTATGAGGACCCCAAGACATGGTTCCCCAAGGGACATCCCAGCCCCGCCATGGCCACCTCCTAACCAGGTCCCTGCCCAGAAGCGGGACTGACACATGTCCCCAAGGGCCCCTTGACTTTAGTCCACACCAAGGGCCACAAACCCAAATTCCAACAAAAATGTCAGAAGGAAGTGGAGAGTCCTGTAATCTTGTTTGTCCTCTACTTCACTCCCAAAGACCTAAATTAGGTGCCAACACTTAAAAATCAAGAGATTTCTCATAAAAATCCTTATTTCCCACTTCTCTTGAAAAGCCAGCGGAACCAGCAATACTGGGACGGCACTTCCATGTGGCTGGAGGGGCTAGAGCTGCAGACCTTCCATGGACAGGCGCTAGATTCTCTTCCTATCAGACCTACTCCATGCTCACCCGCCCGCCCCCGTCTTATCCTGGGAACCTAAGCTCACATGTGGCCCCATTCTCTCATTCATCAGCCTCATGCGTCCCTGGCCTCTCTGGAGCTGCCCATCCCTGTCTTTCTGGACACTTTCCTTCCTCAGCTTTCAAGGGCCTGGGAGCTGCTGGTTCTCCTACTTCTCCAATGACTCCTTCTCTGAGCTTCTCACCTCCACTGGCTCCCATCCTCATCACCCTTTCTTCCCGCCCCCCACTGCCCTCAGGGGCCAGCCCCACCTTCTGCTGCTTGGGCTTGATCTTGGCTGAGAGGTGTGGAATGTCATCGTAGGTCATCGAGGCTGGACGCACAGGGTACTGGGGAGGGGAAGGGAGCCATTAAGTCCACTCTGCCCAGCCCTGCCCAGAGCTGGGCCCCGGCCAAGAATCAATAGCTATCTCCAAGCCCACCCCAAGCAGAGACCGGCCTTACCCTACCACAAGGGTACCAGCTGCCCAGCACCACCTGCAGACCTATTCTCATCAGCTCCCCACGGCCTCCTTCCAAAGGGCCACTGCAGGATGTCTCTGACTTCCGAGGGATGTGCCTACACACAGGAACCCAAACCGGCAAGCTGCTGCTCCAGGAACCCACAGAGCACGGCCATGGGAGGTGAGGATGGGGGTCCAGGGCCTAACTACTAGTGGACAGGCCATCCGGGGAGAGAAGGACGAACAAAAGGAGTCCACGAGGAAGCAAAGAGCGAAAGCAACACCGGCACGTGCTGCTCACTGCTGAGGCCAGACGATGGGCAGGTGGGAATTCGTGATTCCATTCGCTCTCCTTATCTGGTTGTGTGAGCTTCCTCACAAGATGCTGGAAATGAGAGCCAGGCAGCCATGGCCTGCTCTTATCTTTACGTGAATGGCTCACACTGCAATGCGCTCAACATGCAGGGGCTCCTGTCCACATCTGTCCTCACAGTACACTGTCCCTGTCTCTCTCAGGTGAAGGAGTCAAAGTCTGGACCCCTGCTCAAATGCTCTGCCTGGTCTGACAACAGCCTGTAGAATGAGCCTGGTGGAGGCATGGCAGTGTGGAAAATAGGCCCTTTCAGATCAGCTACATTCTAGCGCAAAGAGACGGTCATTTCCTAAAAGCTCACTCACACAGCAAAGCCCTGATTCCTCCCTGCTTCCTGGGCTGGGGCTGGGGGCAGTTCTGAGATCACCTGACTGGGGGTGGGAAGGATGAAGGGCGCAGGTTCTGGAATCACAGGCCTGGCTTCCAGTCCTCATCCTGCCCCTTGCTAACTGTGGACTTGGGCAGGCACCTCGCCTCCCTGAGGCTAAGCAGCCTCACCTCCCAAGGCCGCTGTGAGCATGGAGGAGGCAAACAGAGCCAATGGTGGCTCAGGGTTTGGAACTCTGGACACACGGGGGTCACTGGCACCTCCACCATCACTTTGCAGCCAGTCAAGGAAGCAGGGTAAGCAGACACACAGGACAGGCCCCATTCCCACGGCCCATAAGGGTGAACCCCAGGGAGTGGAGGCCAGGCCCTCCCAGCACAGGCTTACAACATCGCTGCTGTGGCGTGCCCCAGGCCTCCGTGCCCGTGAGGGCCTCCCTGTGCCTCGCGTTCTCATGTGTATCATGGGATACGAACACTGACTCTAACTGTGGGAATGTAACATGGGGCAGAGCAGCCCAGCAGTGCCTCAAAAAGCTAAACGCAGACCCAGCAATTCTGCTACCAGGCATATACCTAGAAGAAATGAGAATTCACGTTCACATAAAAACTTCTATGTGAATGTCCATAGTAGCATTATTTATAATAGCCAAAAAGTAGAAATAACCCAAATACCCATCAGCTGATGAATGGATAAACAAACTGTGGTCTCCCATAAAATGGAACATTATTCATCAGTAAAAGATCAAATATTGGCTGGGAGCGGTGGCTCACACTGTAATCCCAGCACTACGGGAGGCCAAGGCGGGCAGATCACAAGGTCAGGAGTTCGAGACCAGGCTGGCCAACATAGTGAAACCCCATCTCTACTAAAAATACAAAAATTAGCTGGGCTTGTGGCGCATGCCTGTAGTCGCAGCTACTCAGGAGGCTGAGGCAGAATCGCTTGAGCCTGGGAGGCGGAGGTTGTGGTGAGCTGCAATCAAGCCACTGCACTCTAGCCTGGGCAACAGAGCAAGACTCCATCTCAAAACAAAACAAAACAAAACAAAACAAATCAAATATTGATGCAGGCTATAGCTACCATGTGGATGAGCCCTGAAAACATCGTGCAAAGTGAGAGCAGCCAATCACAGCAGGCCACATATTGCATGATTCCAGCTATGTGAAAAGTCCAGAATAGGCAAAACCATAGACAGAAAATAAGGGGAATGGTTGCCTGGGGTTAGAGGTGGGAATGGGGGGCACAGACTGATCACTAACAGGCATGGGGTTCCTTTAAAGGGGGACAAAACTGTCCCAAAATAGACTGTGGCGCTGGTTGCACAGCCCCATGAATAGACTGAAATCCATTGCATCACACACTGAAATGGGGAAATTGTGTAAATTCTATCTCAATATATCGGTTATAAAATGTAATAATCACCACCACAGGGTTATCGTGGGGTTAAAGAGGTAACTTAGGTAAATGCTTTAAACAGTCTGCATACGGTCAATGCTCAATACGTGTTGGCCACTATGACAAGCTGCTGGCCCAGCGGCAAGGGGAGGGGGCAGAGGTAGCAACCCGGGGCCCTCACAGCTGGTAGGACTGAGGGCTCACAGACGCTGCCATGGAGCTGCCCTTGGAGCCTCCATGACAACAGCGGCCATCATCACTGGCACTAACTCTGTGCCAGGCGGCATCCTAAACACTTCACTGTGGACTCAGCCCGTCCTCCCGGGGACCCTACGAGGCAGGCATTATTACCATCACCACTTTGCAAGTGAGGAAAGTGAGACACAGAAGGATTAAGAAACTTGCCCACGGTCTCGCAGCTACGGTGTGATGGAGTTGGATCTCAATCCGGTCTGACCCCAGAGCCCCAGCTTTAACTGCTGCACACTTCTGCCTCTCCTGTGTTCCTTCAGTTTTCCCATCTTTGAAATGAGACCAATATTAACCCACCCACGAAAGGAAAGAGACCCCATGACACTCTCCACACCGAGAACCCTAGCTGAGGTTTCCCATCATTTCCTGCCCGTGTTCCTGAGTCCACACCACCCATCCACACCTGCTTCTCCCCTCTTTACCTTCAAGTCCCATAATTACCTGAAACAGATACAGCTTTTCCGCCAGACTCTTGGCCAAGTACACATCAATCTGGGAAGAAGGGAAGATGACTTAACCGGGAGACTGGACACAGTGCTGACGTCCCCGGGCTGTGCCAGCGCTTCCAGCTTCAGTTAGGGGTAGTGGCTCAGGGAAGCAGTTTGGGGAAGGAGGAAATAGCTCAGCTCATGCTAAAAGCAAGGGGATCCAAGGCTGCACACTGTATATATTCAGGAATCCCTCCTGAAAGCTCCCAGGGGAACCAGGGCAAGAGTTCACCTGGTACCCTCACCCAAGTTTACAATCCCCCAGTAAGCACACATCTTCCCTGGGGCTGCACTGATCGGGAAACGTCCTAGAGCCTGGGCAAATGCTCTTCTGAGAGGCAGGCAGGCGAGGGCTCACCTATGCCTGTGCCTCCTGGCTGGGCCCTCCACCTGCCCCTCCTGGACCGACCTGTCACCCCGTCTTAGGGGGTCTGCAAGGCCCTTCGTGACTGATGGCTCCACTTCCTTTCTTCCCAACACTAACCACCCCCACCCCACCATGCAGCAGTTTACCTTCCTGCTTCCTAACTCCTCCTATAAACCACATTCTCTCCTGCCCCTGGGCCTTTGCACATGCTTTTCCCTGTACCTACAGAGCCCTTCACACATGCCTCCCCTGAGCCTTGATTGCTCACTCCTCCAAGGACTTGGCTGAGGCACAACTTGGGCAGGAAGCATTCCAGGCCCTCTGGCTGCAGAGGGTGCTGCCTCTGTCCTCAGAGTCCCTTGGACTTTCTATCCCATCACCAACCCCCTATTGTAACTCCTGCTACTGCAGTGTAGATGCAGCTTAAATGCATCTAAATAACTCAAATCTAATAACTTAGCAACATCCCCCAAGCAAGGAAAAACCACCTCTATTCATCTCTGAGGACCTTCTCCTTGCCCCTGCCCTTCCCACTGGAGGTCAGGCTTCGCATATAAGGAGGCTGAAGGCAGATGCAGTTACTTTTTGCCTTTTGCCTTCCAAAGGTCTAAGTCTTGGGTAAAAGGATTCTGAAAGGTGAGTTTGACTATAAACAGCTTTCTCTAAGAAGGGAAACCTGGGCCGGGCATGGTGGCTCATGCCTGTAATCCCTGCACTTTGGGAGGCAAAGGTGGGTGATCACTTGAGGTCAGGAGATCGAGACCAGCCTGGCTATCATGGTGAAATCCCGTCTCTACTAAAAATACAAAAATTAGCCAGGCGTGGTGGCAGGCACCTGTGATCCCAGCTACTTGGGAGGCTGAGGCACGAGAATCATTTGAACCCAGAGGCAGAGGCTGCAGTGAGCCAAGATCACACTACTGCACTCCTGCCTGGGAGACAGAGTGAGACTCCGCCTCAAAAAAAAAAAAAAAAAAAAATTAGTCAGGCATGGTGATTGGCACCTGTGATCCCAGCTACTCAGGAGGCTGAGGCAGGAGAATATCTTGAATCTGGGAGGCGAAGGTTGCAGTGAGCCGAGATGGTGCCACTGAACTCCAGCCTGGGCAACAGAGCAAGACTCTGTCTCCAAAAAAAAAAAAATAGGGAAATCTGCCTCCCACTGCCTGCACCCGGAGACTCCTGCCTCATCAGTCTTGCCCACAGCCCATTAGCTTCCCAGGGAAGGGAACCCTGCCCTGCTCACTGATGTGTCAGAGCCCCCAGCACACAGTGGTCCAGTGAACAGCTGCTGAATGACTGCATCTGCGTAAGCCTGGGAAGGAGGGACTGTTGAGCCCATTTATTCATTCATTCACCAAATAGTCGCCGGGTACCTGGGTGCCAGGCACCGTACTCGGCTTTGCGGCACAGCAGTGGACGGGTAAGAAAGCAATCAACTGATATCTAGGGGATGACAGGGGCTAGGCCAAGGATGAGTTACCGCCAAGGTAAGGGCAGAGAGAGGCATGGGAAGGTGCAGGAGGGGAGCTGGGTGTGGAAGGGCAGTCAGGGAAGGCCTCTCTGATGAGGTGATGCCAGATCAGAGACCTGAAGGAAGGGAGAGGTCAGCCACGCAGGGGTCTGGGGGACAGCAGAGGGGACCAGGCAGAGGGAACAGCAAGGATTAGGGGTCCCAGAACATCAGCAGGTCCCAGACTGGCCTGAGGATGCATGGAAAAGACCCAATTCCACTGCCTGCAGCCCCAGCAGCAGGGGGCAGAGAGCAGCAGTTACCTCCTGTACAACTGGGTCATCCTCTTCATTGGCCATACTAGAGGAGAGCCAGCCGCGCAGTCCTTCAGCTCGATCTGCAAAGGAGGGCAAGAGACTGGGACCGTCAGTCGTTCAACCAACATTTCCTTGTGCCTGTTCTGCAACAGGCCCTGCACTGGGAGGGGGAGCCCACAACCAACCAACCGACCTTCTTTCTACATCTACTGTGAAGTCAACAATGGATGACCAACCCTATACCCCATCAGCCAGAAGAAATAAAGAAAAAAAGAAACACTCAAGCAGTGGGTGCAAGCGGGTAGACCAAGCCAACACGTGTCGACTGCACCTGCGGGGAAAGGCAAATGACCAGCTTTAATGGTTTCTTCTCTGCTCACAGAGAATTCACTGCCAGACAGAAGGACAGAAGTTGGCTAGTCCCAGCCATGATTAAAACACTGGAGAACTGAGGGCCCTGGGGAAGCTTTAAAGAGGAGCCAGATGTCGAACAGGAAGACAGACAGTCCAAAGCTCTCTGATATTTGATTTTCAAGCTGACTTTAACTCAAATCGTGAGATGACTCTTCCGTGTTTTTGGTCTAAAAATGACCTCTTCACACACTGTTCTGTCCTGTATTCAACACAATGACCCTATGAGGTGTGGTGATTGTCACTGTTTTATAATGAACAGACTGGAACTCAGAGGTACTGTGTGTGTTTTTACCCAAAGTCACATAGCAAGCAGGATGATGAACTGGACTTCAAATCCAGGCTGTCTGACCCCAGGTGACAGGTACAGGTAGGGGAGTTGAGAGGCGGACAAGGCCTTTCTGCTGGGGAGGAGGCATGTGAGGTGCACCTGGAAGAAGAGAGGGCTTTGGGCAAGCCATGACAACAGAGGGGAGGAGAAATTCCAGGAAGAGGGAAGGCTGCAGGTCTCCACGGGGCGGGTTGAGTATTTCAGCTGGTCTGCCCCTTCACAAACCCAAAGAGAAGAGGGGTGGTCATAGGTAGGATGGTACTCAGGCACCCCCAGGCCTCAGCAATTCCCAAACCTCTGCTCTTGGGTGAGACTAGCATGATTTTTTTTTTTTCTTGAGACGGAGTCTTGCTCTGTCACCCAGGCTGGAGTGCAGTGGTACGATCGGCTCACTGCAACCTCTGCCTCCCAGGTTCAAGTGATTCTTGCCTTAGCCTCCCAAGTAGCTGGGATTACAGGCGTGCACCACCAGGCCCGGCTAATTTTTGTATTTTTAGTAGAGATGGGGTCTTGCCATGTTGGCCAGGCTAGTCTTGAATTTCTGACCTCAGGTGATCTGCCCGCCTTGGTTTCCCAAAGTGCTGGGATTACAGGCATGAGCCACCGTGCCTGGCTGAGACCAGCATGATTTTTGTCTGATCCACTTAACATTTGAACTATCTAATATTTATTTATTTTTAAGACATGTCTCGCTCTGTCGCCCAGGCTGAAGTGCTTTGGTGTGATTTTGACTCACTGCAACCTCTGCTTACTAGGTTCAAGTGTTTCTCCTGCCTTAGCCTCCCAAGTAGCTGGGATAATTGGCGTGCACCATCCACCCAGCTAATTTTTGTATTTTCAGTAGAGACAGGGCTTTGCCATATTGGCCAGGCTGGTCTCGAACTCCTGGCCTCAAGTGATTCGCCTGCGTCGGCCTCCCAAAGTGCTGGGATTACAGGCGTGAGCCACCACACCTGCACAAAAGCCAAAGTCTTTATCATCTCATGTAAACCCTAAACAATCTCCTGCCCCTTGACCTGCCAGACCTCATCTCCCACAAGCCTCCTACTCTCCTCTCTGCTCCAAACCCACCTCTAGGGCTTTGTAGCTGCTCTACCCCCCTGATAACCTCACGGCCCCCCCTTCACCTCTTTCAGGTTTTTGCTCAAATGTCACCTTATGGCTAAGACCTTCCCTCTCCAAATCAAATTGCAAACTGCCTCCCCCACCCCTCAATTCCCTTCTCTGCTCTGGTTTTTTCCATAGCAGGTGTCTAACACCATGTGAGAGTTTACAGCTCTGCATCTGTGCCCATCTCTATTGCCACTAAGCTGTAAGCTATGTGAAGGCAGAAATTTTGGTCTATTCTGTCCCTTGTGGTACCCCAAGTGCCTAGCACACAGCAGGCACTCAATACATGTTTGTTGTCTAAATAAATCAACCATGGGAATGCTATTTAATAGGAAGCTACAGAAGGATTTCGGGCAGAGGAAGATATGGAGGGGGTAGAAAGAGAAACTTCAGGGAAACAGCTATCGTAACAGTCCCAGAGATAGAGGATGGAATGAAAATCAGAAGTCGCATCTGGACAGTTTCAGTGCATCTCAACTGTCTGCTGTGCAGACAGAGGGCAGTGTGGAGGGGAGAGCCCAAGGCCTCACCCCATCTGCACCGGCTGCCAAGTGCCACAGACATGTCAAGCTCCTGCCTTCTCTGCAGCTGAGCAGTGGACAACTGAGAGGCTGGGGCCTGCCAGGTGAGCAAGGGGACAGATCATAAGCACTAACAGGGTATGGCCTGGGAGGTTCCCAAGACGCAATTGTTCTTTCTCGGTTATTGCTATGCCCTGTTGGCCTCTGCCCTGCCAGGGATCAGGGAGGCTGAGGTGCCCTGTCAGCTAGAGAGCTGGAGCTCCTTCCTCTGGATAGTACATCTGGGTTGATACAAAGAGTGTCACCTCCCTTCATCCTCCAGGCCGAGGTGATCCAACTCAGTGGCTTTCAAAGTTTTCAGCCTAAGATCCACCACAGTAAGAAATCCATCCTATATAAATAACCCAGAACATACATACAGTTGCGTAACTGAAACAAGGTTTCACATAACCATAACTGTCCCTACTATGCGTCAGGCAGTGATGTTTTCTACTTCATTCAAAACAAAAAATGCTAGCTTCAATTCCCCTAAATTGATTTTACTTCCCACTAATAAATCTCAACCTGCAATGTGAAAAGCACTCATCCAAGCCTCCCTACGGCTCCTTATACCTACCTCCAAGTCTCCCAGCAACAGCGAGTCTTTGGAAAGAAGTAAATCAGGCTGGCATGGTGGCTCATGCCGGTAATCCCAACACTTTGGGAGGCTTAGGTGGAAGAACTGCTTGATACCAGGAGTTCAAGACCAGCCTGAGCAACACAGTGAGACCCCCTGGTCTCTCTTTAAAAAAAAAAAAAATTTTTTTAGCCTGGCGTGGCCTGCAGTCCCAACTACTTGGGAAGCTGAGGCAGCAGTATTGGTTGAACCCAGGAGTTTGAGGCTGCAGTGAGCTATGATCACACCACTGCACTCCATCCTGGGTCACAGTGTGAGACTCCATCTCTACTGGGGGGGAAAAAAAAGCCAGGCACGGTGGCTCACACCTGTAATCCCAGCACTTTGGGAGGCCGAGGCAGGCGGATCACCTGAGGTCAGGAGTTCCAGAAAAGCGTGGCCAATAAGGTGAAACCCCATCTCTACTTAAAATACAAAAATTAGCCAGGCGTGGTGATGCACGCCTGTAATCCCAGCTACTTGGGAGGCTGAGACAGAAGAATCACTTGAACCCAGAAGGCAGAGGTTGCAGTGAGCCGAGATCTTGCCACTGCACTCTAGCCTGGGCGACAGAACAAGACTCCATCTCAAAAAAAAAAAAGTAAAAGTAAATCATATTATTTCCCTGCCTAAAACCTGTCAACTGTCACTGTCACATAAAATAAAACCCAAACTCCTTTCCATGAGCCGCCTAAGGCCCTACATGATCTTATCTCTGTCTTCCCCTCACCATCCAGGCTGGTAGCCACTTGCTGGGCCTCCAACAAGCCAAGCCCCAGTCCACCCCAGGTCCTTTGCACATTATCTATTCTCCCACAGGGATTTCCAAGGTTGCTCCTTTTTATTAAATATCATCCACACCTGCAGGAGAGGATAGGTTCCCTGACCACCCTATTTTAAAAGCCTCCCCCAACCTCCTCCCAGGCCCTACCACATCTGTTTTCTTTCCTTGGTGGGTCTCATCTTAATCTGGAACTACCTGGTCTATTTGCTCAGGTGTTGTTTGTCTTCTGCAATAGAATGTAAGCTCCATGAAGCCTTCCCAGTGCTTCAGTTTCCTCAACTATGAAATGCAGATAATCATAGTTTACTTCATCAAAGCTGTTATGGGGAGCATTACTTTAAAAAAAAAATCCACTGCTGGTTCTCTCAATACCTAGAACAGTGCCTGGCACGAAGCTGACATTCAATATAGTACAAGGAATACTTTATATTTAATCTTCTCATTAGCCCTATCAATAGAGATTTATCATCTTCAATTTAGAAATGAAGAGACTGTGGTTCAGAGATAAGTAACTCATCCAAGGTGGAATGAGGACAGAAACTTGGGTCTCGCTGATGTCAAAGATCCTTATTCTTATTCTTAACCACTATACTGCACAGCTCTCTGATAAAAGGCAGTATGGTTAAGTGGGTAAGAGCTTGGACTCGACAGCAAAACTGTACAAGTTCAAATCCCACCACAGCTGCTTGGCATCTGTGACCCACCTGCAGTGTCTAGGTTTGGTATTCCTCCCTATTTTCATCCCTAAAGTAGGGAAACCAAGTACCGACCTCCAGACCGCTGCGGGGAGAAGTAAGGGAGTAAGGACAGAACGCTAAAAAACGTAACCTCTGGAAAGGTTTGGTATTACTTGACAACATGTTTTCTGCCAACGTAAGCGGGTAATGACGCTAAGCCAGAAGTCAAACGCTGCAAGCAGGAGCGTCACCCGGTTTCTACTGAGCCGTCACCACAACCCTATGAGGTAGGAATTTCTATCATCCCCATTTCACAGATCAGGAAACTGTGGAGATCGCTAAGCTCTCTTCTTTCCGCCTCCAAGCCCAAGGAATTCTAAAGCTAACCCAAAGGAACGACCTTGTTTGTTTACTGACACCTCCTCGGACCGAATGGTCAGGGCCGTAGACGGAGCACAGAGTTGGCTCAGTAAACACTGAATGGTTGCCTGAATAAATGAATGAGGAACCCCGGGCCTCGCCGGGCAGAGGCTAATCCGGTTCAGCTGCGAAGTGGGGGCTCCGGCAGGCGCAGGTGCCCTCCCTGCCCATCGGGGCGGGCCGCCGATCCCGAGCCTCGCTGTCCAATGGGTTTCTGCTCCCTCGCGGGTGGTCAGGCCCCCTTCTCACGCCCACCACGCAGTCCCTGCCGCCAGCCGCCACCACACCCGACGCCGCGGACAGGTGTTTCTTCCATAGGAGGCCTCCCAGGCCCGGGTGGGGCAGGTCGGCTGGACCCTGAGTCACCGCCGCCAGCGTCGGCCGCGGCCTCCCCAACTCCCAGGTGTCAGGTCAAGGAAGTCGGAGTCCGGGGTCGGCCTGGAGCCGGCTGCCCCTCCTCCCCGCCCGAGTCCCGAGAGGCCTCCAGCCGCTAGGCACAGCGCGGCGCGGGCCTCCTTGGCCTACTCGGGAATCTAGCCCAGGCCCACGTCGTGAGTGCGGTCCGGCTCAAGCCCCAGCTCGGGCACTGCCAAGACGGGACTCACCTCTCCGCGGGGGCCGAGCGCGGACGGCGGCAACGGCCCAGTTACCCGCGGGCTGCAGAAGCGGCGGCGGCCCGGCTCTCCTCTCAGGCGGCGGCCATGTTGCTGGTGGAGAAACTCCGGCGGACACGTGGGGGGAGCGGGCCGGCCCCAGCGCTTCCTCTTACCCACAATGCCCCGCCCCGGCGCACGCGGCTCCGCCCCCTCCGCCGCGCCATTCATGCAGGCCGTGAGCCCCGCCCTGCAGCAGGGGGCGCTAATGGCACAAGCAAAACTGAGCAGGGAGTGTATGCGGCGGGGACAAAAACGGAAAAACCCTGGCAGCGGTGGGATTCGAACCCACGCCCCCGAAGAGACTGGAGCCTTAATCCAGCGCCTTAGACCGCTCGGCCACGCTACCTCGCTGTGCCGTGTTGTTGCCAGAAAGCTACTTAATGCTTTTGCATTTGCATTTAATCTGGACATTGCGAGGCGTTTTCGCTGAGGTTTTTTTTTTTTGCTTAACGTGTGTTGAAGCTGATCCCGATAGAATTATTTTAAAAAGCCGTGTCTTGGAAAATAAACACTTGCTCCAGTCTTTAGACCCAGGTTTGTTCCGAATAGGTATTAGAGCAAAACGCATTTTTAGAAACTTTACTCTGAGTTGGATGGTTAACCTGGAGACCCCTGGTTAACCCACAGGTAATCCATACGACCCGGATTGGGTGTCTCCGGGAGAAGAAATTGATCTGATCAGAAACACGCACCAGGGGATCTGACGGCCAAACCCGGGAGCTGGTCTGGGCAGTTGTCTCTGAAAAATTATGTTTAAATTTTTACTTACACAAATAACAGGTGAATTATTGCAAAATATTTAAACTTTGCAGATAAGGTACAAATGCTCTTTGACCTTGACTCGCATCCTAGGCCCCTCCGCCGAGGTAACTAACCATCATTATCAGTTTAATATGTACTATGGTTTGAATGTGTCCCCCAAATTTCATGTGTTGGAAATTTAATCCCCAGTGTGGCAGTATTGTGTGGTGGGCCCTTTAAGAGGTGATTAGATCATGAGGGTGGAGCCCTCATGAATGGATTAATCTATTCATGGATTCATGGATTAATGGGTTAATGGATTAATGGGTTATCTTGGGAGGGGGACTGATGGCTTTATAAGAAGAGGGAGAGAGACCTTAGCTAGCAAGGGAACAGCTCAGCACCCCCTCCATATGATGGCTTGTACTGCCTGGGGACTCTGCAGGGGTCCCCCACCAGCAAGAAGGCCCTCACCAGATGCACACTCTTGACCTTCGACTTCTCAGCCTCCATAACTGTAAGAAATAACTTCCTTTTCTTTACAAATTACCCAGATTCAGGTATTCTGTTATAAGCAACAGAAAATGGACTAAAACACTATATATCTTTCTAGATCTTTTGCTGTGAATTTATATGTTTATATCTATACGGATATATATAGATATATCCATAGAAGATAGCTTTGTTTTTATTGTGTATGGATTTTAACACAAATATTATCACATTATTCATATAGATCTGCAATTGGCTGTTATTTTTCACTAGACTGTATTTTAAAATACCTAGCCGTGTGGATATGCAGATATTAAAAACAAAAATGCACAAAAATTACAAAGAAAAAAATCATCATCCATAGTGCCACCACCTGGCATTAAATTAATGACTTAGTATTGTGGCATTTTTTTCCTTTTCTTTTTTCTTTTCTTTCTGTTTTTTTTGATGTGGAGTGTCGCTCTTGTTGTCCAGGCTGGAGTGCAGTGGTGCGATCTCCGCTCACTGCAACCTCCGCCTCCTGGGTTCAAGCGTCTCTACTAAAAATACAAAAATTAGCCTGGCGTGGTGGCGCATGCCTGTAATCCCAGCTACTCGGGAGTCTGAGGCAGGAGAATTGCTTGAACCTGGGAGGCGGAGGTTGCAGCGAGCCGAGATCCCACCACTGCACTCTAGCCTGGGCGACAGTGCGAAACTCCGTCTCAAAATAAATAAATAAATAAATAAAAATAAATAAATAAATAAAAATAGATCACACTATTACAAATAGAAATTATTAGACCATTGCAAATAGAAATAAGGCTCCCTCCCAAACATTCTCCCCTGTCAATAACTGTCATGAATTTGATGTGTATCTTTCCAATAATTTCTTACATTTTTACATATAAAATTTATGAATAATATATAAAATGGTTATCTGTATGTTTTTCATTTATACAAATGTTAGCACATTGTACTGATATCCTAAAACTTGCTTTTCTCATTTCAACAGTATTATTATTATTATTTTAAGAGAGTGTTGCTCTGTCACCCAGGCTAGAGTACAGTGGTGCAATCATAGCTTACTGTAGCCTAGACCTCCCGGGCTCAAGCCATCCTCCCACCTCAGCTTCCCAAGTAGCCAAGATTACAGGCATGAGCCACTGTGCCAGCCCCAACATTATGTTTTTGAGGTCTGTTATGATGCCTATAGAACTAATTCATTCATTCCATGCCATGAACAACTTTTAAGTTGTTACTAAATTTTTGTCATTACACACAATACCAGGAAGTATCCTTGCACATGGCTCCTTGTCTTATGTATGGACATTTCTCTAGGGTATACACTAGAAATGAAATTGCCGGACTATATTTATACTTTCCCTAGTATTATATAATAATAATATTAATAATAGGCTGGTCTCGGTGGCTCACTCCTATAATCCTAACACTTTGGGAGACTGAGGTGGCAGGATGGCTTGACGCCAGGAGTTCAAGACCAGCCTAAGCAACATCGAGAAACCTTGTCTCTACCAAAAAACAAAAGAAAAGAAATTAGCCGGGCACGGTGGCATGTGCCTGTAGTCTCAGCTACTTGGGAGGCTGAGGTGGGAAGATCCTTTGAGCCAGGGAGGTCAAATCTGCAGTGAGCCGAGATTCAGGCACTGCACTCCAGCCTGGGTGAGAGAGTGAGACCCTCTCTATATAGATATAGATATGCATATATTTTTCCATTTTGCCAAATTATATGACTGTTGATGACTTTTTTTTTCTATTTCTTCTCATGTTTTCTATTTCTTCCTGAGTCAACTTCGGCAAGTTGTCGTTTTCTGGGAAAACAAAGCCCCATTACTTGATTTTTCACATTTATTGGTGTAAGAAATCTCAAATCTCCCTCATATCTGAGGTTTTGTCCTCTATCGTTCTCTGTCATTTCTCTTTCCCTCTGTCATTTACATGGATTACTTTCTCCATTAGTTCTGTTCAACACAGGGAGTGGAGTCAATGCTTAAGGTGACTGGGGGAATTAGGCAGGAACTCTACTAACGCTGGTGATGCTTTAGACACATCAAAAACTATATAAATCACACTTTTATAAGTAGAATTCTCATTTTGCATTGACTGGTATTAGACTTTTCAGGGCCATGATTCAAGTTTCTGGCTAATATCCAGTTGGTATACCCCCCTAACATTTGGGCATTTTGTATCTTTCCTCTTCAATCCCTCCTTAGTCTGGCTTTTCCCTGCCTCCATCCACCACCTTTTTTTTTTTTTTTTAGAGAGACGGGGTCTTGCTCTGTTGCCCAGGCTGGAGTACGGTGGTATGATCACAGCTCACTGCAGTCTTGACATCCTGGGCTCAAGTGATCCTCCCATCTCAGCCTCCCAAGTAGCTGGGACTAGAGGCATGCGCCACCACACTGGGCTAACTTTTGTATTTTTTGTAGAGACAGGGTCTTGCTTTGCTGCTTAGGCTGGTCTCAAGCTATCCTCCCACCTCAGCCTCCCAAAGTGCTAGAATTACAGGAGTGAGCCATCACACCTGGCCATCCATTTACCTTTAACATATGTAATGGTATGCAAAGATTTTCTTGTGCTAGAAAATTTGTTGCTCTTCAAGACATGAAAAAAAAAAAATACAGAAGCAGCCATGGATTGAAGATACAGGCTAGATGTTGTGGGGAGTTCAAAGCTGAATGAGGAATAACCCCTTTAAGTCAATAGGAGTGTTTGTCATGGTATTTTAGTACCAGGAAGGACTTTGTTTGTGAGTTGGGTACTGGATTTTCCAAAAGGAAATATCCTCACAGTCAAGGATAATTGCTGGCATCTTTGCCCAGTCTGATTTTTCTAGGAACTGCCTGGCCAGCCAGAGAGTGGGTCCCTGGCAGCCACCTTTGTGCTGCACGCCCCACCCCCACAGCCATGGCTAGTGGGTCCTACCGTTCTTCAGTGGACATAGGATTCAGGTTGGACCAATCAAATTCTGTCTTGAGAATGTGAACTGAGACTCAGTGAGTTACTGATTTGTGTTTTTTTGTTTGTTTTTTGTTTTGTTTTTTTAAGACAGAGTCTCGATCCATTGCCTAGGCTGGAGTGCACTGGCGTGATCTCGGCTCACTGCAACCTCTGCCTCCCAAGTTCAAGTAATTATCCTGCCTCAGCCTCCCAGTTAGTTGGGATTACAGATGCACGCCACCATGTCGGGCTAATTTTTTTGTGTTTTTATTAGCGATGGGGCTTCACCATGTTGGCCAGGCTGGTTTGGAACTCCTGACCTCAAGTGATCTGCCCGCCTCAGCTTCCCAAAGTGTTAGGATTACAGGCGTGAGCCTCCGCGCCCGGCCTGATTTGTTAATTTGACCGTGTTGCATTGGAATTAGTCTCTGAGGCTGGCTAAAACTAGGAAGAAAGGGGGAGTTCGCATGGCTATATTCTGTGAGGTGAGTTGGAGAGGTAGACAAAAGCCAGTGTATAGGAAAAGAGGGAATGAGAGAGTGAGAAGAGCAGAGTCAGGGAAATCCTGATGGTTTTTTGGCTTCCAGCTCCAGACCCTTTCCAAGGCCCAGTGGGTTGTCCACTGTTGGAGGCATCCCTTTATCACTGTAATAAATTCGCTTTCTCTGCTAAAGCCCAGTGCTACTTGGTAGCTGTCAACTGTAAACAATAACCCCCTCCCCCTTGCAAGGCAAAGGCTCAAATGAAGCTGTGTGTGTGTGCGTATAATTTTTTTTTTTTTTTTCGAGACAAGTTGTTGCTCTGTTACCCAGGCTGGAATGCAGTGGCACAATCATTGCTCACTGCAGCCTTGACCTCCTGTGCTAAAGTGATCCTCCCATCTTAGCTTCCTTAGTTGCTGGGACTGCAGGAGCATGACACCATGCCTGGCTACTTAAAAAAAATTTTTTTTTTCACAGAGACAGGGGTCTCGCTATGTTGCCAGGGCTGGTCTTAAACTCCTAAGGCCGAAATATTTCTGCTAGAACATTCTGGAGCAACTTGTCTCTTCCTACGAACACATACTGAGCAGGATGCTTAATTAACAGGAAGCCTGTAGGGAAACAGCTGATCCTGGAAGGCACAGCACCCTTTTGAGAGTTTCTTACAGTCCAGCAGCCCCTTACACAGTTTTCTCATGACAATCAGACATGAAATCAATGAGCAAGAGATGCAGAATATTGCATCAGAACCCCTGGACCTACAAGGTCTCAGCAGCGGGATGCATGACAAGGGAGGGATGGGCTGAAACTCCAACTATTCTTTGTGTGCCTGTCCCTATATCATAAACACTAGGCTGTGGATAGTGGAAATGGGTGTGGGGTCTCAGTCCTGGATCCCCTCCATTCTTTCCTCTCTTGCTCCCATAAAAGGAAAATGCTCCCAAACCTGGCCTGAGACCATATCTTTCTGTAAGAACCTCCTTCTGGAAAGAAACTAGCATTTCTGATAAATGCTTGAGCATTGAGCATTTTTCTTTTGAAATTTAAGAGCATTGAGATTTGCACTGGGAAACTAGCTTTCTACTCACTCAGTTGACGGTCATTTGTCAGTCAAGAGTGCAGTGACCTTTAACAGAACATTATTTTCTTTTCTATTTTGTCTAACAGTGATTATCTAACCATTTTCTTCTCCTAGAAAATGTCTCTATCAAGATAGAGGTCAGAAGAGTGGCCAACATTTTTCAGGGTGGGGAGAGGGTGTATTGCCTGGGAGGGGGTCCAGGGGGGCTTCTGTAGTCCTGCAAATGTTCTAATATCTTGAATTGGGTTGTTAAGACACAGATGTGTACAAATGTAAAAATTCATCAACTTGTATACTTAAGAGCGTGCAGTTTAATCTACATAGGCAGACTGTAATAAAAAATACATTTTTAGAAAATGTCCCTACCAAGTATAAATCTTTGAATTCCCAGTGGGTTTACACTTGCAGCAAGACTGTAATTTTTCTTTTTTTTAAGAGATGGGCTTTCACTATGTTGACCAGGCTGGTCTTGAACTCCTGGCCTCAAGCAATCCTCCCATCTTGGCCTCCCAAAGTGCCAGGGTTACAGGTGTGAGCCACCACACTTGGTCAAGACTGTAACAAAATTTTGACGTATGCTGTAACAAAACCATCAGAAAAGTTTTCTTTATTAACTTCTAATCTTTTTTTTTTTTGAAATGGAGTCTCATTCTGTCGCCCAGGCTGGAGTACAGTGGCGTGATCTCGGCTGACTGCAACCTCTGCCTCCTGGGCTCAAGTGATTCTCCCGCCTCAGCCTGGCTAATTTTTATATTTTTAGTAGAGATGGTGTTTCACCATGTTGGCCAGGCTGGGCTCTAACTCCTGACCTCAAGTGATCTGCCCACCTCGGCCTCCCAAAGTGCTGGGATTACAGGCATGAGCCACGGTGTCGGGCCTCCTCATGCCAGTTTCTCAGCCTTGCAGGGCTTGTTCAGCAATGAAAATTGGGTTTTTCTCAGATTTCTCTACTGCTGATCTAGGATCCAGACTTCTTGGGTCTGTTAATTCAATTACAGTCTACCTACTTTCCAGCACCCAAAACTTGCTGTTCAATCCTCTTTCTCTTCATCCTCACAGGCTTATACTATTTAAAAACAAATAAACAAACAAAAGAATCCATTTCTTGTCATTGCAGTGGGGATTTAGGAACAAGTGGACCTAAATATGTATGTTCAACCTCCCATGCATAGTTATACTAATGTTCAAACTTCTTAAAATTAAAAAAAATTAGCTTAAAACCAAAAGATCAACTGGTAACCAAGATTTTCTTAAGCTTGGAATTAAAAAAGCACTTTAGGCTGGGCGTGGTGGCTCACGCCTGTAATCCCAGCACTTTGGGAGGCCGAGGTGAGTAGATCACCTGAAGCCAGGAGTTTGAGACCAGCCTGGCCAACATGGTGAAACCCTGTCTCTACTAAAAATACAGAAATTAGCCAGGCATGGTGGTGTGCGCCTGTACTGCCATGCCAGCTACTAGGGAGGTCGAGGCGGGAGAATCACTTGAACCCGGGAGGCGGAGGTTGCAGTGAGTTGAGATCGCACCACTGCACTCCAGCCTGGGCGACAGAATGAGACCCCATCTTAAAATAAATAAATAAATAAAAATTAAAAAGCACTTTACCATGTATTATCTTCTCTGAAGCTTACAACTCTGTAATGGTAAAAATTATTCTTTAGGCCGGGCACAGTGGCTCACGCCTGCAATTCCAGCAGTTTGGGAGGCCAAGGCAGGTGCATTGCTTGAGCCCAGGAGTTCGAGACCAGCCTGGGCATGATGGCAAAACCCTGTCTCCACTGAAAGAAAGAAAAAAACAAGACGAAACACAACCCGCCCCCCTTCAAAATTAGCTGGGCGTGGTGGTGCTCACCTGTAGTCCCAGCTACTCGTGAGGAGGCTGAGGTGGGAGGATAACTTGAACCTCAGAGGCAGAGGTTGCAGTGAGCCAAGATCTTGCCACTGCACCCTAGCCTGGGCAACAGAGTGAGACTGTCTGAAAAACAGACAGAAAAACTCTATGTTTTATAGATGAGCAAATGAAGAAATGAGAGGTTCTAATACTTTCTCTAAAGCAAACTGACAGCAGATGAGCCAAATCTGGAAGGCTTTTAAAAGTTGTTAGAATTTATTACAAATGTTAAAGAACAGAAGGCCTTACATTAAAAAAAAAAAAAAAAAAAGTTTTCAGCAGCTCTTGAAAAATTGGAAAATAGGGCAACATTGAGCCCACGCTTCCCATGGTGGCAATCATTTGAAGTTGAATCATGGCTGCCCCTTTCAGATGGGGTATGAGCCTTCTGGTCGACCCCTGCCTGCAGCAGCTTATTTATTTATTTAGTTAGTTATTTTTTTGAGACAGAGTCTTGCTCTGTCGCCGAGGCTGGAGTCCAGTGGCGTGAGCTCAGCTCACTGCAAGCTCCGCCTCCCGGGTTCACGCCTTTCTCCCGCCTCAGCCTCTCGAGTAGCTGGGACTACAGTAGGCGCCCGCCACCACGCCCGGCTTTTTTTTTTTTTTTTTTAATGTATTTTTAATAGAGACGGGGTCTCATTGTGTTAGTCAGGATGGTCTTGATCTACTGACCTCGTGATCTGCCTGCCTCGGCCTCCCAAAGTGCTGGGATTACAGGCGTGAGCCACTGCACCCAACCCCCCCTTTTTTTTTTTGAGATGGAGTTTTGCTCTTGTTGCCCAGGCTGGAGTGCAATGGCAGGATCTGGGTTCACTGCAACCTCCATCTCCCGGCTTTAAGCAATTCTCCTGTCTCAGCCTCCTGAGCAGATGGGACTACAGGTGTGCACCACCATGCCCGGCCAATTTTTGTATTTTTAGTAGAGACAGGGTTTCATCACGCTGGCCAGGCTGGTCTCGAACTCTTGACCTCAGGTGATCCTGCCCACCTCGGCCTCCCGAAGTGCTCCGATTACAGGCGTGAAGCACCACGCCTGGCCTTTTTTTTTTTTTTTTTGAACCAGGAGACATTTGAGTCTGAGACAGGAAAGAAAGAAAACACTTTATTTGTAAAGAGAAAATGGAACTTAGTACATATGCCAAAATAAATCTATGATGCAGGCCACTTCTCTGGGCCCCATCTTGAGTAGGTTAAAGGGTTACCTTAGAGACTAGAAACACAATTAAGAGGCACAAATCCACACGGAGAATATGCATATTTTGTCTCCTTTCCCCCCAAAACAAGCTGCATATACTTGTGTAAACACTTGTTGATTTGTAAAACATGCCTAGTACTGCAGACAAATGTGTGGGATGAAAGGAAATAAAAGCCATGAAAACAGGGCCAGGTGCAGTGGTTCACGCCTGTAACCCCAATGCTTTGGGAGGCTGAGGTGGGAGGATCACTTGAGGCCAAGGAGTTCAAGACCAGCCTGGGCAACATAGTGAAACTCCGTCTCTGCAAAAAATAATTTTAAAAAATTAGCGTGGCTTGGCACAGTGGCTCATGCCTGTAATCCCAGCACTTTGGGAGGCCGAGGCAGGTGGATCACCTAATGTCAGGGGTTTGAAACCAGCCTGGCCAACATGGTGAAACCCCCATCTCTACTAAAAATACAAACATTAGCTGGGCGTGGTGGCAGGCGCCTGTAGTCCCAGCTACTCGGGAGGCCGAGACAGGGAGAATCGCTTGAACCTGGGAGGCAGAGGTTGCAGTGAGCCAAAACGTGCCATTGCACTTCAACCTGGGCAACAGAGCAAGACTCCATCTCAAAAAAAAAAAAAAAAAAAAAAAAATTAGCCAGGTGTGATGGTGCACATCTGTAGTTTTAGCTACTTGAGAGGCTGAGGCAGGAGGATCACTGGAGCCCAGGAGGTTGAGCCTGCAATGAGTTATGATCATGCCACTGCACTCCAGCCTGAGTAACAAAGTGAGACATTGTCTTAAAAAATCAAAAGCCACTAAAATAGCAACAAGAGCAGTTTACTTGGCTTGGAGGTCAAAGCCGCATTTGATAAATTCCCAGAGTGTCTTTGGTCAGGGGGAGAACAGATATTCAGGAACACTGGGGTTTGGGAGTTTTTTTTTCTTCTTTCTTCCACCCATAAAGTCATCTGTCCATTCATTTTTTTCTCTTGCCTATAGCAAAACTGAAAGGGCCATTAAACTCCAGTTTAACTTTAGATTTTATTCCCAAGATCCTCTAAATAGCAGCAGCTCTCAAATCCCAGCTCCAGCTTAGTGCCTTGCTAGTAGTGACACTGTGAAAAAAAACCTAGCTGGCAGAACCTTGGTTTCTCCATTTGTGAAATGAAAGTACTGGATGATAATCCTGGCTCTGCCAATTTCCTGGACTTTCATCTGCTTCTTGCACTTGAAGATGGTCTCTGATATCGTCCCAGTTGGGCTGGAACGTCCTGGGGTTTGCGTTTGGTTTTTGGCATGTCCAGCATTTGTGGAAAAAGAAGATGTCCTAACCATCTTCAGAAGGCACAAAACTAGGGATTTTTTTCGTTTTTGGTTTTGAGATAGAGTCTCACTCTGTCGCCCAGGCTGGAGTGCAGTGGCGCAATCTCGGCTCACTGCAACCTCTGCCTGCTGGGTTCAAGCAATTCTCCTGCCTCAGCCTCCCGAGTAGCTGACTTCAGGTGATCTGCCCACCTCAGCCTCCCAAAGTGCTAAGATTACAGGCGTGAGCCACTGCACCCGGCCCAAACTAGGTTTTGAAGGTGGAATAAGTTCTCCTAGCTCAGAAGGATCTCAACCTCTTGCAAGTTACTTTTCACTTTTAAGGGCCCTTAAAGAAGCATTTGCTTAGCTCTATATCCAGGCAATCTCTCCCTCCCCGAAGAGCAACAGACCAGCAACTGACATTAAGGTCACATGGGTGGGTGGGGAGTAGAATTGTGGGGGTGACGGTTCCAGCCAATCCAGACAATGAATCATTAATTGTTTGGAGGAAACAGAGCCTCAAAGGGTGAGTGCACTGCCTAGGGCTGGTTCTCCATCTGTTCACACATTTGTTGAGTCCCTACTCTATGCCAAAGCACTGTGTTTTGGTGCCCTGGGGAGCACAAAATTGAGATAGCTCCTGCCATCAGGGCTTAATAAAGTAGCTCTCAGTCAAGGGTTAGAGCAAGGGTTGACAAACTACAGCCCAAGAGGGCCACCTGTTTGTGTAAGTAAAGTTTTATTGGAACACCAGCCACGCTCATTCGTGCTCATGTAGTGTCTGTGGCAGCTTTTACATTACAACAGCAGGGTTGCGCATTTGCAGCAGAGGCCATATGGCCTGCAAAGCCTAAAATCTTCACTTTCTACCCCTTTACAAAACAGTTTGCCAATTCCTGCTAGAGAAGAGATGACATACAACTAAGAACTTAAACGAGCGATCAGGGAACACAAATTATTTACATAATAAAATTTCGGGGGGGGGCTGGCTGAATTTAAACAGCATGAATTACATGAGGCTTGATTACTGTGAAGAGATAAGTCAACTTAAAGTTACTTACATTTAACATACAATTTATATGCACTGGTTTAAAACACACACACACACACACACAAAATGTAACACAAGCCAACTACTGATCTGGTACAGATGACAAAAGGGTGATCAGTTCCAACTTCAAAAGGAAAACTGGCTATGATGAGTCCATATTGAAAAAGTCAGTGTCATCTATGGGTGGTCTAAGGGATTTTTTTCAAGGGTAATTTTACCTGCTTCATTGTTCATTTAAGGGTACACACTGAACTTTGGAACTAACGCTTGCATGGGTTCATGCCTCCAAAGCAGTCAACACTGAAGTGTTGGCTGGGCTCAGTGGCTCCTGCCTGTAACCCAGCACTTTGGGAGACTGAGGTGGGAGGCTCACTTAAACCCAGGAGTTCAAGACCAGCCTGGGCAACACAGTAAGACCCCTATCTCTATTTCAAAAATTATAAAATAATAAAAAGAAAACAATCTCTCTGCATAAGCAACAACAACAAACCCCACTAAGGTGTTGAAGGACCCATTTTAATGAATAGTTAAGAATGGATTGTATGTTATACTCTGCTTTTTTTATGTTTCGACTTTTAAACAAAGAAAAAGAGGCTGCTTTCGCATTTAGGGTTGATCAAAGCAGTCTGTCTTTTTTTTTTTTTTTGGTAGAGACAGGGTCTCGCCATGTTTACCCAGGCTGGTCTTGAAGTCCTGAGCTCAAGCAATCTTCCCACCTTGGCCCCCCAAAGTGCTGAGATCACAGGCAGGAGCCACTGCACCTAGCATCTTTGCTATTTGAAACATCAAATGAAATCATACTAATGTGAGAGCTGAATTCCATTGAAAGGAAAAGCTCATTAAACAACAATCACCATTGTCCGGCCCTGGGGAGACTACTGGAATTAATGAGTGTTTATAGTTCTTGCCCTCTCATCCTCAAACATCTTAGATAAAATCCCAAGAGACTGCTGCTGAAAGCGTCCTGCTGTAAATTACAAGAAAATCAGCCCAGCTTCAAGCAGAAAACGCCAAGGACCAGGGCTGGGGAGCAGATTTCACGTAAGAACATCCAGACGCTAAGAAAACACCGAGGAATACTGTATAAGAGACATTGCAGTCACGTTGTGGGAGCTGCCACTGAGATGCAGAGTGCGTGTCTGCTTGGAGAAAAGCCTCCGACATTCCAAGCCACTGTCCTTACGTGTAAAAGCTTTGAGGTGCACCCTCTTCCACACTAGCTGATGTAGGAGTTAGAGGTAGTAAATGTGTGCATACAAAACTCAAAACTATTTTGAAAAGCCCACCGTAGAAAGCATGCTTAAAAAACGGAATTCGGCTGTACGCCAGAAAATCAGTAGCATTATGGAAGGAAATTAGGAGTTTAAAAAACAGCCAATATGCAGGCCTTTCCCCACAGTAGAAGGGAGCCTGGGTATTGTGCAATCTCACACCCACTGAAAAAATGCCATGCATGCCTCTAAATGCTCTGAGAAAGAATGCTTTGCACTAAGCCACAGCAATACACACTCCGTGACTTAGGAAAGCCAGCGTGCAGTGCTTCATTTCTCATCCCGATGCACAAAACACAGGGCTCCATGGGCCCAACATTTCAGTCCAGCCTGAAAAGACTAGTGAGCAGAGCCCTAAAATTGTCCATTCAAGGCAAAAAGCACTTTCTTATATCTCGTGACAAAAAAAAAAAAGAAATAAAAATGAAAATAGAACCACAAAATGGGCAGGCATGGTGGCTCACACCTGTAATCCCAGCACTTTGGGAGGCTGAGGGGGGTGGATCACCTGAGGTTAGGAGTTCGAGACCAGCCTGGCCAACATGGTGAAACCCCATCTCTACTAAAAATGCAAAAATTAGCTGAGTGTGGTGGTGTGCGCCAGTAATCCCAGGTACTTGGGAGGCTGAGGCAGTAGAATCGCTTGAACCCAGGAGGCGGAGGTTGCAGTGAGCTGAGATCATGTCATTGCACTCCAGCCTGGGTGACAGAGCAAGACTCTGTCTCAAAAACAAAAAAACAGAAAAACACAAAACGGTATGTTGGTTCATTAGGCTGCTTCTTCAAGCCCCACTTCCCCAAAATATTGCCCTAAGAGACAGCTATAGAGTCTCTGCTGGTAGCTGCCAAGTAGCAAAGACATTTTTCAAGAGTCAAAAAATGAAATATAAAATTTGATTTACAACACACTAAAAATGCTTCCCCTCCCCAAACTAAATAAGTTGTTGTTGTTGTTGTTTTAATCTTTCCTCCTAGCCTGTTTGCTTGGGACTAGCCGGCAGTGATTTTCCTGGTTACTCCTCCATCTGGGCCCAGGCCTCTTCAGCCTTTTGGTAGTACTGATTGGCCAGCCGGCCCTTCATGGCTTCCATCGCTGCCTCTGCTGCCTGGGTATACAAGTCCCCTGAAAGACAGCAAAGGGGGGCAAAAAGAGGTGAACCATCTGTTGTTTTTGCCAGCCCAGTGTCCCCCATCACCCTTCCCAGAAGAACACCCTGAGGTTTCCTTAGGAACTCAAACTACTCCGTGTGCCCTCTCCCTCCAGGTGTTCCGGGCGGGGCTCTAAAGGTGGGCCTGTGATAAAATCTGGCCAATCATAGCACTCCTCCCATCCCCCACCAAGCCACAGTGATTGGTCCAGATTTAGTCACGGCCAATCAGAGTAAGCCATCTAAACAACTACTGGTGGTTTGGGGTATGTAGATGATTGAGTTTGAGCCAATGAAAATCAGGCTGAGAACTAATTTGAGCCAATGAGAATCAGGGTGAGAACTTTTGCAGAACTAAGTGGGGATGTGCAAAAGCGGAAGAAATAACGAGTTATAAACAGCTTCATGTCAGCTAGGTCAGGTTTTACCAAGTGAATTTGTGCAAAACATACAAATATACTTTGGGTTTTTGGAGCTTTTTGGATTTAGAAATTTAAAATAAAAGATTATAGATTTGCATCATCATTCTTTTTTTTTTTTTTTTGAGATGGAGTCTCACTCTGTCACCCAGGCTGGAGTCCAGTGGGATCTCAGCTCACTGTCACCACTGCCTCTGGGGTTCAAGTGATTCTCCTGCCTCAGCCTCCTGAGTAGCTGGGATTACAGGCACCTGCCACCACGCCTGGCTAATTTTTGTATTTTTAGTAGGGATGGGGTTTCACCATGTTGCCCAGCCTGGTCTCGATCTCCTGACCTCAGGTGATCCGCCTGCCTCGGCCTCCCAAAGTGCTGGGATTACAGGCGTGAGCCACTGCGCAGCCTAGATTTGCATTATTCTTTGTTAATTTTTAAAATATGACTTAAAACTTCTAAAACTTAGCCTCATCCTATACCTGTGAAATTAGGAACTTAGTATGTTTATTATATGTTAGGGACTGAATGCTGTGTCCGCACTGGGCTCCCCATCCACAAATTCATATGTTGAACTCTTCATTCACGATGTAACTGCACTGCATTTGGAGACACACAGTCTGGGTCTTAGTTCATTTTATGTTGCTATGACAAAATTCCACAGACTAGATAATTTATAATGAAAAGAAATTTATTTGGCTCACAGTTCTAGAGTCTGGGAAGTCCAAGAGCATAGCACCAACATTTGGCACAGGCCTTGGTGCTGTATCATCCCATGCCAGAAGGCAAAGAGCAAGAGAGGTAGAAAGCAAGCGAGCAAGAGGGGGCCAAATTTGCTTTTATAACAAAGCTACTTTTGTGATGACTGACCAATTTGCATGATAACAACATTAATCACCTCTTAACAGTCCCACCTCTTGACACCTTCACAATGGTGATTACAGTTCAACATGAGACTTGGAGGGGACGTTCATACTCTAGCAGCCAGTGAGGAGGTGATAAAGCTTAAATGAGGTCATAAGGGTGGGGCCCTAATCACACAGAGCTCATGCCCTTTTAGGAAGCAAAAGAGACAGCAGAGCTCTCTTGCTGTCTCCCCACTTGCATCCAGGAGAAAGGTCACGTAAGGACACAGTGAGAAAGCTGTTTTCTACAAGCCAGAAACCAAACTGGCCAGCACCTTGATCTTGGAATTCCCAGCCTCCAGAACTGGCAGAAATGATTTTTTTTTTTGTTTTTTGAGACAGGGTCTCACTCTGTTGCCCAGGCTGAAGTGTGGTGGTATGATCATGGCTCACTGCGTGTGCCACCACACTCAGTTAATTAAAACAATTTCTTTTGTAGAGGTGAGGTTTACCTATGTTGCCCAGGCTGGTCTTGAACTCCTAGACTCAAGTGATCCTCCCATCTTGGCCTCCCAAAGTGCTGGGATTATAGGCATGAGCCACTGTGCCCAATAATTTTTGTAGTTTAAACCACCCACTCTATAGTATTTTGTTTTGGCAGCCCAAAACATTATGTAACAGAAAAAAATATATATAGCTTGTCTATCAACTGATGAATGGATAAAGAAAGGCTGTATATCCACACAATGGAGTATTATGTAGTAATAAGAAAGAATGAAGTACTGATAACATGCTTCAACACAGATGAATCTTGAAAAAGTTATGCTAAATGAAAGAAGCAGATACAAAAAGCCACAAACTGTATACTCCCAGTTATATAAAATCTCCAGAATAGGCAAATCTATAGGGACAAAAAGTATAGTGGTTGCTAGGTTGGGGAAGGACTGCTAACTGGTACGGGATTTCTTTTTGGGGTGATGGAAATGTTCTGGAATTACATAGCGGTGATGATTGTACAACATTATGACTATACTAAAACCCACTAGGGCCAGGTGCAGTGGCTCACATCTGTAATCCAAAGACTTTGGGAAGCCAAGGCAGGGGATTGCTTGAGGCTAGGAGTTCAAGACCAGCCTGGGCAACATAGCAAGACTCTGTCACTACAAAACACTTTTAAAAATTGGCTGGGTGTGGAAGCAAGTGCCTGTAGTCCCAGCTGCTTGGGAGGCTGAGGCAGGAGAATTGATTGAGCATAGGAATTCCAGGCTGGAGTGAGCTATGACTGTGACACTGCACTCCAGCCTGAGTGACACAGTGAGATTCTATTTCAAAGAAAAAAGAAAGAAAGAAAAGGAAAGGAGGCCAGGCATGGTGGCTCACACATATAATCCCAGCACTTTGGGAGGCTGAGGTGGGCAGATCACCCAAGGTCAGGAGTTCAAGACCAGTCTGGCCAACATGGTGAAACCCCATCTCTACTAAAAATAGAAAAATTAGCTGGGTGTGTGCCTGTAGTCCCAGCTATGCAGGAGACTGAGGCACGAGAATTACCTGAATCTGGGAGGCGAAGGTTGCAGGGAGCAGAGATGGCCCACTCCAGCCTGGGCTACAAGAGTGAAACTCTGGGCCAGGTGTGGTGGCTCACGCCTGTAATCCAGCACTTTGGGAGGCTGAGGTGGGCCGATCACTTGAGGTCAGGGGTTCGAGACCAGCCTGGCCAACATGGCGAAACCCTGTCTCTACTAAAAATACAAAAATCAGCTGTGCATGGTGGCACACCTGTAATCCCAGCTACTCAGGAGGCTGAGGCAGGAGAATCGCTGGAACTCGGGAGGTGGAGGCTGCAGTGGGCCGAGATTATGCCGTTGCACTCCAGTCTGGACGATAGAGCGAGACTCCGTCTCAAAAAAAAAAAAAAAGAAAAGAAAAGGAAAGGAAAACCCGCCTACTAAACTCTAAACTATATACTTTAAGATGGTGAATTTTGTTATGAAAATCTCAATTCAGTTTTTAAAATTGCAAAAACCCCCTATAAAGCCGTAATATATAACCATTAAAATAACAATGTTCATCTTCATACTAGCTCCATAAATTCCCCTCCCTGGAGAAGATTCAGCCTGTCATCTTGTCATAAATAACCCCCAGTGGAATGTAAATTAGGTCCCTCCCTGCCTGGCCCTGGCGCAGCCCAGGGGCAGGTCTGCCAGGCCCTACCTGATCTCTGCGGGTCCTTCTCCAGCCCGTAGCCTCCTGTGAACAGCATCTCGGCCTCCCTGGCCAGCATTGCGTACCGGGGCTCGTCCTGCATTCCATCGTACTCACCGCCTTCATCACAGTCCGTCATCTCCAGGGCAGTGTTGTACCAGTGCAGGGCCTCTAGCCAGTCTTGGCACCTTGCCAGGAGATACAGAGGGAAAGGTGGAGGTTACCATCGCAACAGGGCGGTGGGAGGAGGGCCTTCCAGCAGGAGGGGTGAGTCAGGGATCCCAGCAGGGCCACCACCTATGGTTCACGACCTATCTTGCCCAAGGCCAATACATCTATGAGGCACCTTCATACTGTGATATTCATTCATCCATTCATTCACTCATTCATTCATTCATTTTGAGACAGAGTCTTGCTCTGTCACCTAGGCTGGAGTGCAGTGGTGCAATCTCGGCCCACTGCAGCCTCCGCCTCTCAAGTTCAAGCAATTCTCCTGTCTCAGCCTCCTGAGTAGCTGGGATTACAGGTGCGTGCCACCATGCCCAGCTAATTTTTTGTATTTTTAGTAAAGACGGCATTTCACCATGTTGGCCAGGCTGGTCTCGAACTCCTAACCTCGAGTGATCCACCCGCCTCGGCCTCCCAAAGTGCTGGGATTACAGGCATGAGCCATTGTGCTCGGCCAATATTTATTAAGAGAGCAGCTGACCAGCCCAGGCAACGTAGAGAGACCCTGTCTCTACAAAAAAACAAAAACAAAAAAAAAAACAGTGACTATAGTCAAAAATAATGTAATTGTATATTTTAAAATAACCAAAAGAGTATAAATAGATCATTTATACCACAATGAATAAATGCTTGAGGTGATGGATATCCCATTTATCCTGATGTGATTATTACACATTCCATGCCCATATCAAAATAGCTCATGTAACCCATATACACGCTTACTATGTACCCACAAAAATTAAAAAATACAATAAACACACAAAAAGCTTGGTGTGGTGATGGACACCTGTAGTCCCAGCTACTCCAGAGGCTGAGGTGGGAGGATAGCTTGAGCCCAGGAGTTAGAGGCTGCAGTGAGCTATGATCATGCCACTGCACTCCAGCCTGGGCAATAGAGTATGACCCTGTGTTTAAAAAAAAAAAAAAAAAGAGCAATCAAGTTGCTTTCCTTAATAAAATCAGTATATTACAACAATTTTCCCATAGATGAAAGTAAAGGGCAGCTTAGCTAGGATACCCCCTTGAGGAAGGGGCCCATTTTTATAGTCTGCACAGAGGCAGCCATAAGCTAGCATTAGCAATGACTGAGTGTCCTAGCTAAGCTGCCCTCTGACTTGTAGAGAAGCGGATTGGGGGCGGGGTCCTCTTCAGAGGCCTCTAGAGCCATCTGCACTAATGGCAATCACTGTATGCTCTGCTGTGCCGGCCAGCTGTGAATTTTGTTATGCAAAATTGCCTCCAGCGCAATGCAGAACTCACCCCAGAATAGCTGAGTCTCCTCTTCCAGCTCTGTCCCTTGACCCTCAACTCCTCCTACTGCAGCCCATGTATGGCCAGACCAGCCAGGGCACACACAGGTTCCAGCCAAACCCACGCACCACAGAATACACAGCAAACAGGGCAGAGGGCTCTTTTTCTTTGGGTGTAATCCGTGTGAGTAACTATGTATAGTACATTAGGAAAGAGCAAATACAGCAACACAGATAAGCAGGCCTGTAGGTCTCGTGAAACATTCCAGGAGCAATAGGTCTGATGACTTGCTGTCCCTGCCTTGCTGCCATGGTGCCCTCTGAGGCCCTGTCTGACAGGCGCTGCCCTCCAAGACGGTCTCCTGTTCATCTACCTTTGCACCAGGCTCACCGGCTGCCGTCCATTCCCCAAACATGCCTGCTCCTGCCTGCTCTGTGGCCCTTGCACCCACCGGTCCCTCACCTTGGAAGATTCTTCCTCCAACTCTTTCTGCACCTGGCTCCTTGCTCTGGTTGGAACGTGTGGCCCCTCCAAAACCCATGTTGAGATTTGCTTGCCATTGTGAGGTATTAGGAGGTGGGATCTTTGAGAGGTGATTGGGCTTTGATGGTTCTGCCCTCATGAATGGATTTCTGCCATTACGAGGAAAGTGGATTTGTTATAAATGGGCGAGTTCAGCCCCCTTTTGCTCTCTCTTTTTTCTTTTCTTGAGATAGGGTTTCACTCTGTTGCCTAGGCAGGAGTGCAGTGGCACAATCATAGCTCACTGCAGCTTCAAAGTCCTGGGCTCCAGCAATCCTTCCATTTTAACCTCCTGAGTAGCTGGGATGACAGGGGCATGTCACCACGCCCGGCTAATTTTTAAAATTTTTTTATAGAGACACACTCTTACCAGGTTGCCCAAGCTGGGCTTGAACTCCTGGACTCAAGTGATTTTCCTGCCTCAGCCCCCCAAAGTGCTGGGATTACAGGCATAAGCCACTGTGCTTGACCTGCTCTCCCTCTTTCCTTCCCTTCTGCCATGTGATGACACAGCAAGAAGGCCCTTGCAAGATGCCGGCATATTGATATTAGACTTCCCAGCCTCCAGAACTAAGAGCCAGCAAATTTCTGTTCATGAGAAATTCCCCAGCCTCAGGTATTGTTACCAGCACAGAACAGGCTAAGGCACTCATCATCCCTCCAATCTCAGCTCACGTATCACCTCTTTAGAGATTCTGCCCCCAAACACTGTTTCTTACAACAACTACCAAAATCTTTAATTCTCCTTATTCACTTGTTTATCATGGTGTCCCCTGACTAGAATGTAAGCCCCATGAAGGCAGGAGACCCTTGTCTGTTTTGCTGTATTTGTCTACTGCATTCCCAGGGTCTGGCAAACAGCATTGTCTCAATAAATGTCTAGCAAATGAAAAAATACAAGCAAGTGGCTGTCTGGGATGGTGCTCAAGAAATAACCTTGACTTTATTTTATCTTATTAAAAAATGGCCAGATATGGCTCATGCCTGTGATCCCAGCACTTTGGGAGGCCTAGGTTGGAGGATCTCTTGAGCCCAGGAGTTTGAGACCAGCCTGGGCAACATGGCAAAACCCCAGCTCTACAAAAAATACAAGTTAGTTGGGTATGGTGGTGCGTGCCTGTGGTCCCAGCTACTCGAGAGGCTGAGGTGGGAGGATAGCCTGAGCCTGAGAGGTTGAGACTACAGTGAGCTATGATTACACCATCGCACTCTAGCCTGGGTGACAGAGCAAGACCGTGTCTCAAATAAATAAATAGATAAATAAATAAAAGTTAAATTTAAAAAATGGACCATTTGAAAATTATTGGTGACATGCTCAACAAACTTTTTGTTTTTGTTTTTGTTTTTAAGATGGCGTTTCATGCTTGTTGCCCAGGCTGGAGTGGAATGATGTGATCTTGGCTCACTGCAACCTCCGCCTCCTGGGTTTAAGTGATTCTTCTCCCTCAACCTCCCAAGTAGCTGAAGTAGCTGGGATTACAGGCACCTGCCATCACACCCAGCTAATTTTGTATTTTTAGTAGAGACGGGGTTTCAGAGTGTTGTTCAGGCTGGTCTCAATCTCTTGACCTCGTGATCCACCCGCCTCAGCCTCCCAAAGTGTTAGGATTACCGGCATGAGCCACCATGCTGGGCTGGGTTTCAACACTGACTAGGAGACACTAGACTAGATTATTTCTCTATTTTCTGCTCTGACCTTCCCTGGTCTTAAGGGCAAAGCAAAATTGGTGTGAAAACATTATATGGGAAAGGCCTAATCGCTGAGCCCTGCCCACCCCAACCCAATGCTATCCCATTGGCAAGGGCGTCCATCCTTCCTTGGCGTTTCCAGCACCTTCTCCTTCCCCTATTGGATGGTTAACTTCTGGGGCCTGAATCCCTTAAATGCAAATTTGGGCCTGCACAGAGCCCTGCCTTACCCATAGCTGGCCCTTAATTAATGTTCTTTGCATGGGAGCGGTTGGAACTGCTTTGAATGAGGAAGAAGAATAAGGAAATGACTAGAGCAGAAGCAATAAAGAATTATTTTTTATAGATTTAACTAAATAAATATTAAAAACCAGTGTGTCCCCAAACCCAGTGAACAATGGTCATTATGTGGCAACCTGTGCCCTCCCTCTATCTATGGTAGACATATCTGAAAAAAATAAGTCTTTTAAAGTGAAATGTGGCCAGGTACAGCGGCTCACACTTGTAATACCGGCACTTTGGGAGGCTGAGGTAGGAGGACTGCTTGAGGCCAGGAGTTTGAGACCAGCCTGGGCATCATAGCAAGCCCTTGTCTCTACAAAAAATTATAAAAATTAGCCAGGTAGGGTGGCACATGTCTATGGTCCCAGCTACTCAGGAGGCTTAAGCAGGAGAATCACTTGAGCCCAGAAGGTCAAAGCTGCAGTTAGCTATGATCACACCACTGCACTCCAGCCTGGGTGACAGACCCTGTCTCAAAAATAAATAAATAAATAGATAAAAAATAGGCCAGGCATGGTGGCTCACATCTGTAATCCCAGCACTTTGGGAGGCCGAGGCAGGCGGGATTACCCGAGGTCAGGGGTTCGAGACAAGCCTAGCCAACATGGTGAAACCCTGTCTCTATTAAAAATACAAAAATTAGCTGGGTATCGTGATGCATATCTGTAGTCCCAGCTACTGGGGAGGGTGAGGCAGGAGAATTGCTTGAACCTGGGAGGTGGAGATTGCAGTGAGCCGAGATTGCACCATTGCACTCCAGGCTGGGAGACAGAGAAAGACTCTGTCTCAAAAATAAAATAAAAAGGCCGGGAGCGGTGGCTCAGGTCTGTAATCCCAGCACTTTGGGAGGCAGAGGCAGGTAGTAGATTGCCCGAGGTTAGCAGTTTGAGACCAGCCTGGCCAACATGGTGAAATCTTGTCTCTATTTAAAATATAAAAATTGGCCCGGTACAGTGGCAGGCACCTGTAATACCAGCTACTTGGGAGGCTGAGGCAGGAGAATCACTTGAACCCAGGAGGTGGAGGTTGCAGTGAGCTGAGATTGAGCCAGTGCATTCAAGCCTGTTCGACAGAGTGAGAGTCCATCTCAAAAATAAATAAATGAATAACTAAAAAATAAAAATAAAAAATAAAGAGAAAAGTATACCAAAGGGTTAATAGCCTTAATAGATAAAGAACTTTTACAAATCAATAAAAACCTACCACCTCAAATAGAAATAAAAGGTAGACAAAGGCCAGGAAGAGAAAGCACAGATGCAAATACTTGGTGCCCAGCTCCAGGCCCCACCCGATGCATGATGTGCTTCCCCAGTGCACTCAATGGGCACCGTATGTATACACTGACATTTGACCTAATACAATCATGTCAGTCTTTTTTGTTTACCTCTCCTCCATGCCAGTAGACAGTACATCAGAGGAGGGGTGAGAAGATGTAAGTTGGCTCTGCCACTTGCTAAATATTTGACCCTGGGCAAGCCCCTTTACATCTCAGAACTAGTTTAGTCACCCATAAAATAGAGCCAAAATACCTGCCCTAGTCAGGCGTGGTGGCTCACACCTGTAATCCCACTGGGAGGCTGAGGAGGGAAGGTTGCTTGAGCCCAGGAGTTAGAGACCAGTCTGAACAACATAGTGAGACCCTATCTCTACAAAAATTTAGAAATTTAGCTGGGTGTGGTCGTACATGCCTGTAGTCCCAGCTACTCAGGAGGCTGAGGCGGGAGGACTACTTGAGCCCAGGAGTAGAGGCTGCAGTGAGCTATGATGGCACCACTGTCCTCCAGCCTGGGTGACAGAGCGAGACCCTGTTTCTAAAATACAATAATAAGTAGGAAAAGTCAATTAAAAGCACCCATAATCCTAACTAGGGATACCCACTCTGACCTGGATGCTGCATATTCTTTCAGATTTTTTCCTCAGGCAAATCATTTCCTATACTGGTTAGAGTGGCTGCCTCGTATCACATGACTTTTATCTTTTTTTTTTTTTTTTTTTTTGAGAGGGAGTCTTGCTCTGTCTCCCAGGCTGGAGTGCAGTGACTCGATCTTGGCTCACCGCCATCTCTGCCTCGCGCGTTCAAGCGATTCTCCTGCCTCAGCCTCCTGAGTAGCTGGGATTACAGGTGTGTGCCACCAGGCCGGCTTTTTTTTTTTTTTTTTTTGTATTTTTAGTAGAGATGGGGTTTCACCATGTTGGTCAGGCTGGTCTTGAAATCCTGACCTCGTGATCCGCCCTCCTCGGCCTCCCAAAGTGCTAGGATTACAGGCGTGAGCCACCATGCCTGGCCCTAACTTTTATATTTTTAGTAGAGACAGGGTTTCGCCATGTTGGCAATCCTGGTCTTGAACTCCTGACCTGAAGTGATCTGCCCGCCTTGGCCTCCCAAAGTACTGGGATTACAGGCATGAGCCACCGCGCCCGGCCATACCACGTGCTTCATGTGCCAGGCGCTGCGAGAGTTACAGTCATCATCTCATTTACCCTTCATGGGACAACCCCAGGATACAGGTGCTATAATTACTCCCAGTTTACAATATGGGAGGTAAACTGAGTGAAGAAACATGGGAGTGAAGAAACTGAGGCCAGGGAGGTAAAATAAGTTGCCCATGGTTGCTGGACTGGTCATGGGGCAGCCAAGACTGGAACTCAGGCCTGTGCTGATACCGAGGGCAAGCGCCCACCTGCAGCCCAGGTTCCTACCAGCTCCTCCTGGGCGACAGCTGCAGTACCTGTCTGGGCTGAGGTTCTGGCCAGTGTCAAAAGCTCGCGCCACTAGGATCATGGACTGCCTGTCGCCAGCTTCAGCGGCCTTCAGTAAGTAATCAAATCCTTTGGTTTTGTTCTCTTCTGTCTCCTGTTGATACAAACCAAAGAAGGAGAAAGAAGAGTGAATGAGGCTTACACTCGAGGGCTGCCAAGATCTCACTACTCAATCTTCACCCTGTTTTTTGAGAGCTCTGGGTTGGGAGGCTATAGAAGTGAGATAGGAGGGGGCACTTGACTCCAGAGGCTTGGCTCAGACACTGGAACAAATCAAGGACAAGCCAAAACAGGGATGGGGTGGGGAAACAGCTTTTCATAAGACACGCCCACCAGTGCACCATGTCAGTTTACCATTGTCAGGGCAACACTTGAGAGTTACTGCCTGTTTCTATGGCTATGGCCCCACAACCTAGAAGTTACTACCCTTTCCCTAGACATTTCTTAATAAACCGCCTCTTAATATGCATGCAATTAAAAGTAGGTATAAATCTGACTGCAGAACTGCCCTAAGCTGCTAATCTCAGCACACTGCCTGTGGGGCAGCCCCGCTCCGTAGAAGCAGTCATGGAGCTGTACCACTGCCTAAGCTATAACACTGCCACTTCAATAAAGCTGTTTTCTTCTACATTTGGCTCACCCTTGAATTCTTTTCTGGGTGAGGCAAAAAACCCTCCTGGGCTAAGCTCCAATGTGGGGGCCTGCCTGCCCTGCATCAGAAGTACACATCACAGCTGGGCTGGGTGGCTCATGCCTGTAATCCCAGCACTTTGGGAGGTCAAGGCAGGTGGATCATCTGAGGTCAGCAGTTCGAGGTCAGCAGTTTGAGACCAGCCTGGCCAACATGGTGAAACCCCGTCTCTACTAAAAATACAAAAATTAGCCAGGCGTGGTGATGCATGCCTGTAATTTCAGCTACTCAGGAGGCTGAGGCACGAGAATTGCTTGAATCTAGGAGGCGGAGATTGCAGTGAACCAAGATCGAGCCACTGCACTGCAGCCTGGGTGACAGAGACTCCGTCTCAAAAAAAAAAAAAAAAAGAAAGTACACATCCATAGTTTTTAGTATATTCACAGAACTGTATGGCCATCACCAGTCAATTTCAGAATACTTTCACCAATCCAAAAAGAAATCTCATGCCGCTTAACTGTCAATCTCCCTCTACCCCTACTCTCCTCATTCCGCTCAGCACTAGGCATCCATTAGTCTACTTTCTGTCTCTATGGATTGCCTATTCTGGATCTGGACATTTCATAATAATAGTCACACAATATGTGGTCCTTTGCGACTCTTTTCACTTAGCACAGTGCTTTCACGGTCCATCTGTGTTGTAGCGCATATCAATATTTCATTCCTTTTTATGATCAAATAATAGTCCATTGTATGGATGTATCACATTTCGCTTATCCATTCATCCACTGACAGACATTTGGGTTGTTTTCCATTTTTTGGCTATTATGAATAATGCTGCTATGAAGATTTGTGTACAAGTTTTTGTGTGAAAGTGTGTTTTTATTCTTTTGGGTTTATAGCTATGAGTGAAACTGCTGGGTCACATATAACTTACCTGGTAGTAAGCAGACAATGCTGCAAATCAGGGTTTGATTTACTGTTTTTTTGATTGTAAGAAAAGGGTGGAAAACATGAACATTGCAGATGAAACTAACAAGTGGGTCATGCCTGTAGCTATTCTATTGTGACGAGTACAGCAAATTGAAGAAATATCCTTCCAGTATTTAAAACTACCATCTGATTCAGGAAGGAGGTCGCTCACATCAGAGGCAAATGAAGTTCCAGTTCTAACACAGGTCTTTGTTAATTTCACTTTCATCTCATTTATGTCAGAACTACACTTCTCCATCAATTGCAACCATAGGTTGGCTATGGGTATAAGAGTTTGCAAAAATCAGTGCAAGTATTGTGTGAGAGTTGATGATATGAAATTTACTTTTCATTGTTATTTGTAAACCGTATACCACATATTATTTTTTCTTGTTTTTTTTTTTTTTGAGATAGGGTCTTGATCTTTTGCCCAGGCTGGAGTGCAGTGGCTCCATCATAGCTCACGGAAGCCTCAAACTCCTGTAGTGTATGGTTTTTATCCTCCCGCCTCACTCTCCCAAGTAGCTGGGACTACAGGCAGGTGCCACCACGCCAGGCTAATTTGTTTTTTTGGGGGATGGGGGGGTTTGCAGAGATGGAGTTTTCCTATGTTGCCCAGGTTGGTCTGAAACTCCCAGACTCAAGCAATCCTCCTGCCTTGGCCTCCAAAAGTGCTGGGGTTACAGGTGTGAGCCACCATGCCCAGCCTACGTATTCTTTAAATTAGCAAAATTTAATGTATTTACATATATATGGGCACACATTTCCTTCCCACCTCCAAGAGTCAATTGTTAAATGTTCCCCAGCACACCACTGGCTGAATGAGCATAGAGATTCGAGAGAAAGGCCGGGTGTGGTGGCTCACATCTGTAATCCCAGCACTTTGGGAGGCCAAGGTGGGCAGATCACTTGAGGTCAGTAGTTCGAGACCAGCCTGGCCCACATGGTGAAATCCCATCTCTACTAAAAATACAAAAATTAGCCAGGCGTGGTGGCGCACATCTGTAATCCCAGCTACTTGGGTGGCTGAGGCAGGAGAATCGTTTGAACCTGGGAGGCGGAGGTTGCAGTGAGCCAAGTTTGTGCCACTGCACTCCAGCCTGGGCAACAGAGCGAGAGCCCGTCTCAAAAAAAAAAAAAAAATATATATATATATATATATACACACACACACATATATACGTATATATACACACATACATATACGTATATACATACACATATATACGTATATATATATACACATATATATACATATATATATAGAGAGAGAGAGAGAGAGAGATTATAGAGAGAGACAAAAAAGTGAAAAATCCTCTCTTCCAACCAAACCTCCTCCTCACCAAAAACTGCAGTGGGCGACCCCCTGCCCACATGTCAAATGATGTAATCTGACTGAACCATAAGAAACTGCCAATATTCTACTATTTATGACCTTCCAAAATAGCAGTTTCATGAGGTTCCACCCATTAAGCAGAAGGCCAGTCACTACAGCAATTTTTGTGATATCAAAAGAATACAGCCAACCCAAATGTCCACCAATAGTGCACAGGTATGCCCCACACATATAACAGAACATTATGCAGCTGTCAAAAAGAATCGGGGAGCTGGCTGGGCCTGGTGGCTTATACCTGTAATCCCAGCACTTTGGGAGGCTGAGGAAGGCAGATCACTTGAGGTCAAAAATTTGAGAACAACATGGCGAAACCCCATCTCCATTAAACATACAAAAATTAGGCCGGGCATGGTGGCTCACACCTGTAATCCCAGCACTTTGGGAGGCCGAGGTGGGTGGATCACATGAGGTCAGGAGTTCGAGACCAGCCTGGCCAACATGGTAAAACCCCGTCTCAACTAAAAAAAAAAAAAACAAAAATTAGCCAGGCGTGGTGGCAGGTGCCTGTAAAACCAGCTACTCAGGGAACCAAGGCAGGAGAATTGCTTGAACCAAGGAAGCAGAGGTTGCAGTGAGCCAAGACCATGCCATCACACACCAGCCTGCAGGACAGGAGCGAGACTTCATCTCAAAAAAAAAAAGTAGCCGGGTTTGGTGGCAGGCACCTGTAATCCCAGCTACTCGGGAGACTTAGGCAGGAGAATTGCTTGAACCGGGTGGTGGAGGTTGCAGTGAGCTGAGATTGTACCACTGCTCTCCAGCCTGGGTGACAGAGCGAGATTCTGTCTCAAATTAAAAAAAAAAAAAAAAAAAAAAAAGAATCAGGACACTATCTCTATACCACTGAGGTAAAATGTCTACAGGACACTGTCAAGTGAAAAACACTAGGTTCAGGAGTATGTGTGTAGGATGCTAACTTTGGAGGAAAAAGCAGGGTGAAAACAGGAGCCTATTTCATATTTGCATATGGAAACTGTGTACGGGGCTGAACAATATCCTCCCAATATTCACGTCCATTCAGAATGTGATCTGATTTGGAAATAGGGTCCTTGAAGATATAATTAATTATACTGGCTGGGCACTGTGGCTCACGCCTGTAATCCCAGCATTTTGGGAGGCCAAGACAGGTGAATCGATCATCTGAGGCCAAGAGTTCAAGACCAGCCTGGCCAACATGGTGAAACTCCATCTCCACTAAAAATACAAAAATTAGCCAGGTGTGGTGGCAAGCGCCTGTACTCCCAGCTACTCAGGAGACTGAGGCAGGAGAATTGCTTGAACCTGGGAGGTGGAGGTTGCAGTGAGCAGAGATCCCGCCAGTACACTCCAGCCTGGATGACAGAGCAAGACTCAAAAAAAAAAAAAATAGTTATATTAAGATGAGGTCACGCTGGATGTTAGGTGGGCCCTAAATCCTATATGACTGCTGTCTTTATAAGAGCAGAAGAAACAGGGAGACAGGGACACAAGGGAAAGATGGAGACAGAGATTTCAGTGAGCCAAGCCAAGGAACGCTGAAGATTGCCAGCAACCCCCAGAAGCCAGAAGAAACAAGGAAGGATTCTCCCCTCGAGCCTTCAGAGGAAGGCATGGCTCTACTGACGACTTGATTTCTGGACTTCTAGCTTCCAAAACTGTGAGAGAACAAATTTCTGTTGTTATAAGCCAACTGGTTTGTGGAATTTCTTAAGGAAGTCCTAGGAAGTGAATATACTCTGGAATTACATATAAGTAACTAATAATGATGGCCACCTGTTATTCAGAGACTGAGAGGACGTGGGGAAGGTAGGAGGGAGATTTTTCACTGTAAAGCTTTTTTTTTTTTTTTTTTTTTTTTTTTGAGATGGAGTCTTGCTCTGTTGCCCAGGCTGGAGTGCAGTGGCGTGATCTCTGCTCACTGCAACCTCCGTCTCCCAGGTTCAAATGATTCTCCTGCCTCAGCCTCCCAAGTAGCTGGGATTACAGGCGCATGCCACCACACCTGGCTAATTTGTTATACTTTTGGTAGAGATAAGGTTTTGCCATGTTGGACAGGCTAGTTGTGAACTCCTAACCTGAGGTGATCCACCCGCCTCCACCTCCCAAAGTGCTGGGATTACAGGTGTGAGCCACTGCACCCAGCCTAAGCCTTTTATATTTAAAAAATAAAAATTAAAAAAAAAAAATTTCTTTGGTCAGGCATGGTGGCTCAGGCCTATAGACTGAGCTACTCAGGAGGCTGAGGCAGGAGGATCGCTTGAACCCAGGAGGTCGAAGCTACAGTGAGCTACAGTCATGCCAGTGTGCTCCAACTTGGGTGACAGAGTGAGACCCTGTCTCTAAAATAAATAAATAGTCCAGCATGGTGGCTCACACCTGTAATCCCAGCACTTTGAGAGGCTGAGGTGGGCAGATCACCTGAGGTCAGGAGTTCCAGATCAGTCTGGCCAACATGGTGAAACTCTGTCTCTACTAAAAATTAGCTGGGTGCGGTGGCAGGCACCTGTAATCCCAGCTACTCGGGAGGCTAAGGCAGAAGAATTGCTTGAACCTAGGATGTGGAGGTTGCATTGAGCCGAGATCGCACCACTACACTCCAGCCTGGGCAACAAAGCGAGACTCTGTCTCAAAAAAAACAAAAACAAAACAATAAATAAATAAGTTTTTAATCACACGAATGTAATTACCGATTCAGAAAGCTAAATAAATAAAGGACTTTGGAGTATCTTCCTACCCTCGAGTCTGAGATCCATTCACCCACTGGGCCACAGCCAAACCAACCCGTCAAGGAGAGCTGATGTCCTGCACCTGCGCTGAGCCTAGGCCACCTGTCCATGCACAACCTTGGCCCACGTGTTGGGGAGGATGGGAACAGATGGGAGGATGTGCCCACCAAGGGCTTCTCAACTTCTCCTGGGAAAAGATCACTTTGCCTGGGCCTTGCCAGATCCCATTCATTTAATCCTTTCCTCCCTCTGCTCACGGACCAGGGACAGAAGGAGGAGCAGGCCCCTACACAATTTCCCTGCACATCCACACCCTGCTGCTTCAGCTCCAGTTCTGCCTCAGCTCCTGCACCTCTAGCTACACGGGTGCACCTTGTCTCTCACCTCTGGGCCTAAGCACATGCTGTTCCTTCTACCCAAGCTGCTCACCTCCCCCACTTGGCCTGGCTCACCCCCTTTGGGTCTTCACGTCTAAAGCAGATATCCCTCCCACTTTTTTTTTTTTTTTTGGAGACAGGATCTCACTCTGTCGCTCAGGCTGGAGTGCAGTAGTGCGATCTCAGCTCACTACAACCTCTGTCTCCCAGGTTCAAGAGATTCTCCCACCTCAGCCTCCCGAGTAGGTGGGATTACAGGTGTGTGCCAGCACGTCTGGCTAACTTTTGTATTTTTTTGGTAGAGGCGGGGTTTCGCCATGTCGGCCAGGCTGGTCTCGATCTCCTGGCCTCATGTGATCCACCCACCTCAGCCTCCCAAAGTGCTGAGATTACAGGTGTAAGCCACCGCTCTGGCCTGAGGTAGGTATCCCTTTAACAGTTCATTCCACGAATCTGTACCAAGCATCTACTCAGTGCCAGGCCCCAGCCACTAGGGATACACACAGAACTGATGAGCAGGAAGCCTGCACCAACCCCTCCAGGCCCCAGTTACAGCCCTTCCTCACGTGTTTCCACTGGTGTCTTCTGCTTCCCCCAACACACCACGTCGTTATTGCCTGGAAACGTGACTCACCTTGCCCTCCCTCTCCAAAGACAGAGGTCGATTCTGCCAGTTTCAACTAACTTGGAGGGGCCTGCCCCCAAACTAGTGCCCGGGACATTTCTGTGGCATGCATAAACCTCAGGATAGAACGCAGGTGAATGCATGGCTTCCAGGATGGGAGGCAGGTGAACGACAGGGTGACCAAGTCCCACCCCCCACCTGCAGCTGGGTCCCCGCCACCTGCTCACCTTGAGAGAGACATCAGCTAGGATGTGATGGGGCAACTGCGAGTACATGAGTCCCAGGCCCACGATGGCCTCCAGCTCGCCCAGGTTGGCTGCGTGCTCCAGGTGGAAGACAGCCGACTCCCGGTCCCACTCCTCGCCCTTCTCGCAGAAGCGCCCACCCTCGTGGTAGCGCACCATGGCCAGATGGACCTGCCACACAGACTACGGTGTCGGCCTGGCTGTCTGGCGGGCTGAAGCCACACCCAAGACCGCCCAGCCAGCCTGCGGGAGGAAGTGATTAGCAGAGGAGAGGCTGGAGCCGGGGGGCTCCAGGTTAGTGCAGACAGGGCTCCAAAATGGGCATCGCCGATACCTTCCCCAAAATGGACTTCCCGATTTTCTTTTCGAGGTCCAGAGCATTAAGCCTTTGCACTTCCAGGGCCACGGCCGAAGCCCTCGGCAGGTGGAGGCGGGAGGAGTTGAGGAGATTCCACTTCTCTACACATACCTGAAGGGAAAGAACCGGCCAGAGAAGCGAGGGGCTGGGGGTGGACGCAGCATCACAGCTGTCAGCAGCCCCTACTACAAAGGAGCCTGGCTGGAGGGAGATGGGGAGTGAACCCTCACGACGTCAAAGTTTACTGGCAAAACATGGCTCCAATTTTTTTTTTTTTTTTTTTTTTTTTGAGACAGAGTCTCACTCTATCGCCCAGGTTGGAGTGCAATGGCACAATCTTGGCTCGCTGCAACCTCCACCTCCCAGGTTCAAGCGATTCTTCTGCCTCAGCTTCCCGAGTAGCTGGGACGACAAGTGCGCGCCACCATGCCCGGCTAATATGGCTCCAATTTTAATCATCCAAATTCCATCAGCTCATGCGTTCAAGAGCCAGTGGAACAGATTTCTGCAGCTCAAGGAAGCGTTTCCCTGTCATTTACCAATCTGGATTTGGTTGGGGGTGGGGGTCTGACTCTAAACCACCTCCCTTCGCCAGCTCCCCATATAAGGCACCAGAAGACTCCCACTTCAGACCTTCCAGAAAATCCCCTTGCTTTCCTCTGCAAGTCATCACAACGACATGAGCAACATCAGCAGGTTGCTTTAGGAAATGGGTTTAAAAAACACATCATTTCTCCTGGCCAAAGATGCCCTGTCCAAAGGCTCTTGTAGGATACAGCCAGGCAGCTGTGCGTGTGCACGTGTGCATGCTAAACATCTTGCAATGCACAGGGCAGCCCCCTCAACAAGGAACGATTCAGCCCAGAATGCCAGTAGTGCCTCGCTTGAGCAACAACCCTGTTCCATACCTAACTGAGAAGATCCTAATCTGGCTACAAAATACCGCAGGGTAAATAATCAGTGTTCTGGGAGATGCCAGAGTCATGCCTATGGCGGAGGCCAGGGAAAGCTCCTGGACGAGAGGCCCCTGGGATCCAGGCTTGGAGAGCAGGTAGGATTTGAAGAGAGATGACAGAGGGAGAGAAAGGACTTTGCAGGTAGGAGAGAGACTTGCCTTAGCAAAGGCTCCAAAGGTGGGCGGTACAAAGCGTGTGAGGGAATCACTTAGAGGGGTGGGTGGGGCACAGAGCTGGTCTTTCCCAGACTTGCTGATGCTTGTTAGACATACAAGCGAGGGTAACCTGGGGAAAGCTGCTTAAAAGCCCAGTTTTCTCATACATAAAATGGGGATGAGGGTGATATTAGCCTATCTCTCTGGGTGGTTGCAAGAAGGAAATTGATTACTGCAAAGCGCCTTCATGGCAGGCACTTAAGACAGGAACTGTCCCTGTTGTGATTTCCCCTCCAGGATGGGGCTGAGCTGCTCTTCTCTAATCCTCCCTACAAATCCCCCAGCATCCTGCCCTGCAGAGGTTCAAAGGGCATTTGCCCAGGAGATTTGCTGCTTTGCAAAATCTTCCTTCAGCACATGTGCAAGACAGATGGGCAGGCAGCAGAGATATGAGACAGGAGAAACTGCAACAGAGCCTGGAGGAGACAGGGGAGAGGCGGAGACAAGGGTGCCTCGGGGCTCATTACCCGTCCGGAGCTGCCCAGGCTGTCTTCGTCGGACTCGTACTTCCGATTACCGTATGAGTGACCCTGAACGGAGGAAGAAATTACAGTGATCCAAAGCGCAAGGCTTCTTCCCAGGAACCTCTCCTGAGAGCTGGTCCAGCCCTCCTTCCTGGAACCAGCCTGGCCCTCCCAGGTGACCCTTATCTCAGAAAATTAGCCCTATGTTCCCAGGTGACAATGGAACCCTTCTCTGCCAAGCAGAAGGGATGCTGGGTCACAGGCAGGGATGACAACACTGGTGCAGCCATAGCCTCGCTGTCCCCCTCCCTGTGTGAGCAGGTGGAACTGACTTGATGGCGCAGGATCCCAACACAAAGCCACTGCGGTAACGGGCTCTCAGCCAGAGCTCCTACTGAATGTTTAGTTTATATTTTAATTTAGACATGGGTCTTGCTTTGTTGCCCAGGCTGGAGTAAAGTGGTGCAATCAAAGCTCACTGCTGCCTCAAACTCCCCAGGTTCAAGCAATCCTCTCACATTGCCCTCCTAAAGTGCTGGAATTGCAGGTGTGAGCCACCAGGCCCAGCTGTTTTACTTTTTTTTTTTTTTTTTTTTTGAGACAAAGTCTCACTCTGTGGTCCAGGCTGGAGTGCAGTGGCATGACCTCGGCTCACTGCAACCTCCACCTCCCAGGCTCAAGTGATTCTCATGCCTTGGCCTCCTGAGTAGCTGGGACTAGAGGAGTGCACCACTGCACACGGCTAATTTTTGTATTTTGAGTTGAGATGGAGTTTCACCATGTTGGCCAGGCTGGTCTCGAACTTCTGGCCTCAAGTGATCTGCCTCGGCCTCCCAAAGTGCTGGGATTACAGGCAGGAGCCACCACGCCCAGCCAGCATGTTCTTTATTCACAATCATAAAGCTGAGATCAGAGGTGTCCTGGAAAGACTGGCCTTGATGTGCAGGCTCCATTTCAGCACAGGGTAAGACCTCTAAATGGCAGATACTGTCTGAGGCCGCCCTCACCAGGATGCTGCTGGGAGGCTGCCCGAGGAACTGACCTCCAAGGCCCTCCTCCGCGGGGCCTCACAGGATCCTGCCTATGAGTGGGTCCAGCTATTACCCAGGATCCTCTATGCTCAGCAGCCCAGGGCTCCCACTTCACCATAAGATTTGTCAGCCATTATCAGCCTTATATCTAAGCCTCCACACTCGCCCCATTACTGGTCCGCATGATCCTGTTTTATCTTCTCCTTTGCATTTATCTTTATCTGAAATAATCATTTATTTTATGTTATTTATTTTTTTTTTTGAGGCAGAGTCTCGCTCTGTCACCCAGGCTGGAGTGCAGTGGCACGATCTTGGCTCACTGCAACCTCTGTCTTCTGGGTTAAAGTTATTCTCCTGCCTCAGCTTCCCTAGTAGCTGGGATTACAGGCATGCACCACCATGCCAGGCTAATTTTTGTATTGTTAGTAGAGACGGGGTTTCACCATGTTGGCCAGGTTGGTCTTGAACTCCTGACGTCAGGTGATCCACCCGCCTTGGCCTCCCAAAGTGCTGGGATTACAGGCGTGAGCCACCATGCCCAGCCTAAAATACTCTTTATTAATTTATTTGTTATCTTCTCAGGACCCACTCATATTCCCCCTCTAGGAAGGGGAGTTTTCATTTTCCTGGAGGATAAATAAGGCAACGGGTGACACCAGTCTCATTTCCTGGGGGTTCCTTACATGTTCTCGGGGCTCAGGGTCATCCAGCTCACCCCGCTTCTCACTGGGGTATCCGCTGTCCCCACTATTCTCAGAGTCCTGTGGAGAGAAGATGGCTTTAGGGTCCTAGTGGTCCCCTGAGCGCCTGGCACTGGTTATGACATCTTGACACCCCAACCGTTGGCTTTCTCCCCTCTGTCCCATTACCTAACACCCTGCTTCTGCTGTCCCTTGCCAGGCGTGGTGGCTCATGCCTATAATCCCAGCACTTTGGGAGGCCGAGGCAGGCAGATCACTTGAGGCCAGAAGTTCGAGACCAGCCTGGCTGATAAGGGAGTAGTATAAGGTAACGGTAAGGACCTTGGGCTCTACAGCCAGACGACCTGGGCTGGAATCCTGGCTTTATTTCTTGCCAGCAGAGACTTTGGGCAGTTGCTTAACTTCTCTGAGCATCAGTGTCCTTAGTTATGGGATTCATTATAGCCCCTACATCAAAGGGCTGTGTGGGTGAAATGCATTGTTACATCCTGAGAGTGTGGATCACAGGAAGTGCTTTACTTAGAGTGACTCACCCACTTCACAGGCAGAAAAACAAAGGCTGGTTAAGGGCTATGACCCACGGACAAAAATATAGCATTGGGAACAATATTTAATACAAATAAGCCCTCAACCAAAACCACACAGGTCACCTGGGCATTTTTATTTCTTTTTTGAGATGGAGTCTCGCTCTGTTACCCAGGCTGGAGTGCAGTGGCATGATCTCAGCTCACTGCAACCTCCACCTCTTGGGTTCAAGAAATTCTTGTGCCTCAGCCTCCTGAGTAGCTGGGATTACAGGGAACTGCCACCATACTCGGCTAATTTTTGTATTTTTAGTAGACATGGGGTTTTGCCATGTTGGTCAGGCTGGTCTTCAAATTCCTGACCTCAAGTGATCCGCCCCCCTCAGCCTGCCAAAGTGCTGGGATTACAGGCGTGAGCCACTGCACCCAGCCTCTACTAAAAGGTAATTCTTTTTTTTTTTTTGAGACAAGATCTCGCTCTGTCACCCAGGCTGGAGTGCAGTGGTGTGATGATGGCTTACTGCAGCCTCTGCCTCCCAGGCTCAAGAGATCCTCCTATCTCAGCCTCCTGAGTAGCTGGGACTACAGGTATGTGCCACCATGCCTGCCTAATTTTTGTATTTTTTGGTAGAGATGGGGGTCTTGTCATATTGCCCAGGCTAGTTTCAAATTCTTGGGCTCAAGTGATCTGCCCACCTTGGTCTCCCAACGTGCTGGGATTATAGGCATGAGCTACCGTGCCTGGCCAATTTTACTGAGAAATATTTCAAACACACACACAAGCATAGAGAGTATTATAATTTGCCATAATATACATTTGTGAGAATGCAGATAAAATGCCTTCAGTTTCTTACCACCAAGTCAACCCAAAGCTGCAGGAAATGTTCTGTTTATCTAACTGGAGAGCTAGGTGTGAAGAGCTAGAACACATGGCTTACTGTGCTATGTGTTACACATCTAAGACCCAGTATGGGGGCTCTATAGGACAACCAACACATGTGGGGTCAAACCAAACCTGGGGCTGAGACTGGCATTTACTACAAGATTGCATTGTTGCTGACTGGGAGTCCCTCTTCCCTAACCATCTCTGGGAACTGCAAGGGACCCACCTTTTCTCAGAGGAAAGCTCAGCCTTGGGCTGGAGGCTGACATTCATCTGCATCCTCCCTAATTCCCCCATCCTGTACCCTCCTGGCAGGGCCTCGGCTAGGCTGCCCACCTCCGAAGCTGAAGATTCACTCTGGGAGTGAATCCACTCCTCCTACCCTTGCTGGGGTCTGAAGCCTGCAGCCTCCCTCCCCTCACACTCACCCGGTGGTTGTCTAGATGATCATGGTCTCTGGATGCCATGTTATCGAGGTCACTGAACACTGGCCAATCTGGGCAGGGAGAAACAGACATCATGTCCTGGTTCCACTACTGGAACATGCATAAGACCAACCCATGGCCTAGGGCAGTCCATACCTGCCACCAAGCCTTTTTTTTTTTTTAAGCTTTAAAGAAAGGCACAAAAAAGGAGAGAAGAATGTTATCAGCACCTGGAGGCTAAAGTTCTTCCTTGAGAACTTATTCTAAGTCTGCTGTTTGCCAACTACATGATTCTGGCCAAGTGGTGTCACCTATGTGTGTCCTCAGGGTTGTCACAATGCAATTATCCTTGTAATGTGTTTATTAGCATATGTGCCTGGCCACCGCTTGGTCCTCAATAAGATGCAGTTGTGAAGGAAGAAAAGACGTTTGTACATGTGGGGCTCAAGAAGTGGGCCTCAGACAGCTTCAAAACCATCTTCAGCTGGGCACAGTGTCTTACGCTTGTAATCCCAGAACTTTGGGAGGCCGAGGCAGGTGGATCACCTGAGGTCAGGAGTTCGGGACCTATCTGGCCAACATAGTGAAACCCCATCTCTACTAAAAATACAAAAATTAGCTGGGTATGGTGGCACGCACCTGTAATCCCAGCTACTTGGGAGGCTGAGGCAGGAGAATCGCTTGAACCCGGGAGGTGGAGGTTGCAGTGAGCCAAGATCACGCCACCGCCTTCCAGCCTGGGTGACAGAGCGAGCCTCCGTCTCAAAACAAAACAAACAAACAAACAAACAAAAAACACCAACCATCTCCTGGTGGTTCCCTATCTCTGTCTCCTGCCCTCTACAGCCAAATCTATCTGCCTGTTTTTATAGTTTGTAAGAACAGTGTTTACATTTTTAAATGGATGACAAAAATTAAATTTCACCATCCATAGAGTTTTATTGGAACACAGCCACATCCACTCATTTAATATTTTCTGTGGTAGCTTTCATGCTCCAAATGCAGAAACTGAATGACCTGCAAAGCTTAAAATATTTACTCTCTGGCCTTTTAAAAAAGTCTGTTGATTCCTGTTCCAGACTATTCCGAAGACCTTCCAGTGGAGACATCTAAAGGGCTTCTTTAATGTTTGACACTAAAATCTTTCTCTCTTCCAAAGGTATCAAAACGAGAAAAATTAAAAAACTAAATAATAAAATCTTGCTCTCCTGCTCTGAGCCTGCTCCTGCTCACACTTTCCCTGAATACATGACCTCCAGCTCTTCAGGCCAACACGCTGGGGTCAGTCTCGCCTCTATCCTTTCCTACAGACTCTCGTCTGAATCATCAGCAAACTCCACTCTTTCAGTGTCAGAAATAATGATTCTGTTTTTCTCCTTTGACCCATTAATATCATGTTCATAGCTTTTCTAACATTGAACAACCCTCAGATTCCTATGAAATCCCTATTTAACTGTGACAGGTGAACCTTTTAACATAGTACTATTTTTATTTGTTAATATCTATTTAGATTTTTTTTTGTTCTCTCTCTATACACAAATAAAAATTTTAAATAAGGTTGGGATATAATTTTCTTTTCTGGTTTGTCAAATTTATTATATGGGTTTTGCTGGTTTCATAAAACACACTGATAAAAGTTACTTTGTTTCCTACAATAGGGGTTGTTTTTATAGCATCTGGATGATCTGTTTTGAAAGTTCACTCAATGAAACTCACCTATAAAACCACTGGGGCCATGAACCTTTTTGATTAGCATGTCTGATTTTTCTAACTTAAATGAAAGCTGGTTTAGCTCTGCTCCACCTGTCCCCTCCAATCACAGTGACTAGGGACTGAACCGTCACTCACGGAGGTGGTCTAGCTTCTGGCTGTGTGGTGTGGCCGAAGATGGGGAAGAAGGGAGAGAGTCGAAGGTCACGTCGCTCATGTTCTCGTCTCCAGAGTTCTCTGAAAGGGGACGGAGCAGGGGTGGCCGGCTCCCAGAGAGGGTCCTTACTCGGGGGCTCCCACATTTTTCCTCTGTTCCTCTCAAGATGGTCTTGGCTGATTGCTAGGGACATTAATAGGGATACTCATGTCACGCACACACCCTCTGGGAAATAAAGGGCTCTTCCTGTTGTTCCCTCTAACCCTGAAACCCCTTCATCCACATGTTTAGGAGCTGATACATTGTCTTAAAAAACAGGCATGTTTAGGAGCTGATACATTGTCTTAAAAAAATAAAAAATCAGTCGGGGATTAAACCTAAGGCTCCAAGAAAGGGCATCTGGAACAGAGGCTCAGAGGACCTGCCAGCATCCCCTAAAGCACTGACCACATTCCACAGCCCAGAGCTGGAGAAAGCATTCCACTCTATGTCCAGCATCCCAAGCTGGTCTTTGCAACATTCTCTTGTCTCTGGTCCAAGTAGCAATGGGAGGGATGGGAGTTATTTTGGTGAGGTGCCTGGAGAGCCAGGTCTAAGACTAGTTCAGTCATTTATCAATACATCACACAAACACACACACACCACACGCCTTCTCACTATCTCCACGTGCCTGTTCCCCTCACTCTGGTAAAAAAAATGGGCCCAACCTAAGCAGATACCAGCTGCTCGACTGTAAGCACACTCAGGAGGGCTTTGTGCACTGAGCTGGAGGGGACGGGCTGGGGCATGGATGCGACAGATGCTTCCAGCCCTGGTATTCGTCAGTTAAGCACTGCTTGACCTGGCTGTCACCACACAGGGGAGCACGGCTTGCTTTGTGGGTAGCAGAAGGGCCTGCCAGGCCAAGCAGGGTCACACTGGGCACCCACCAGCAGCTTGGTGTTCTGATTCACCGCATCCCTCTCCCGGGGCGAGAGGTCAAAGGGAGCAAGGCCCATGCTCTCGCAAATCCGGTTGCAGGCATGAGAGTAGAAGAAGAGCGCCATCCCGCGGACACCTGTGGACAGAGCAGGGGTGTCTGGAGTGTTGCTTTGCTCTGTGATGGGGGACAGGCAGTGGTGGGCCTCACACACGTGGCCAGGGCAGGTATAAAACATGCTAAGCTGGGAGGCATCAGACATCCAGGCTCCCATCTCCATGATCTTAAAAAAGCACGTACAATGTCTCAGCCTGTTTCCATGGCTGTACAAAGAGCTCAGAGTTTTTAGCAGGGAGCCTGGTTTCTGTGGAAACAGGCTGGCTTTCCCCACCTACCTAGGTTGCCGTCTCCAAAGTCAGTGCCCGTCTCCGTGTGGATCTGTGGGTCGGTGTAGAGATCCCCAACTCCCTGGATGTCCACCACTATCAGCTGATGGCCGGAACGCTCAAACGTGAAGTGGCTGAAGGCCTACAGGGGACAGGAAGGAAAACGAGATGTCAAGAGACAGGCTGAGGGCTGTGCAGGCACTGGCCATGCCTCTGCCCATGCTGAGGGGCTTTCTCTGCAAGGAGTTATATAGAGGAAAAGACAAAGGAAAAAGGCCTCTTCAGTTGGGCAGGGACCTTGGGCTGCAGGTCCTGTGGCCACCTTAGGTGACAGAAGCTGTCATGGGGTAACAGGTCTCCTTCTGAATGCTCCAAGAGGCTTCTCTGAGGGTGAGACTCCAAGCCCACAGGGATCTTCCTCTTTAGGGGCTGAGCCTGGCCAGGATCTCACCCCAAGGGCTGTGGTGGGTAGAGGGTGGAGGTGAGCCCGGGCCTCACCTGCGGCGTCAGGCGGATGTTGTCATCACGGACAAAGCCAGAGTTGGAGTTGTACTTGATGTACTTGCCCTCGATGTAGTGCTCCAGGTGGAAGAGGGGCTTGCCCGGTCTGTCCTTCAGCTCGATGATGCACATCTGCATGATGTCCACCTGGTGGGATGGGGAGTGGGCTCAGGCAGGAGGGCCCAGGCGCACCTCCTCTGAGAAGTGGCAAGGGGAGGGCTAAGAGGAACTCGCCTGCCTGGGCTCAGATCCTGGCTCCATGACTTACAAGCTCTCTATTGCAGGAGCTCCTGATGATGCCCAGAATCTAATCTCCTCTTTTCCTTTCTTTTTTAATTAAAAAATATATATTTTTAGGCTGGGCACGGTGGCTTACATCTGTAATCCCAGCACTTTGGGAGGCTGAGGCAGGCGAATCACTTGAGGTTAGGAGTTTGAGACCAGCCTGGCCAACATGGTGAAATCCTGCCTCTACTAAAAATACAAAAATTAAGGCTGGGCGTGGTGGCTCACACCTGTAATCCCAGCGCTTTGGGAGGCCAAGGTGGGTGGATCACCCAAGGCCAGGAGTTCGAGACCAACCGTGGCCAACATGGTGAAACCCTGTCTCTACCAAAAATACAAAATGAGCCAGGCATGGTGGCACATGCCTGTAATCCCAGCTACTCGGGAGGCTGAGGCAGGAGAATCACTTGAACCCGGGAGGCGGAGATTGCAGTGAGCCAAGACTGCACCACCGCACTCCAGCCCTGAGCAACAAGAGCAAAACTCCGTCTCAAAAAAAAATTAATAAATAAAATAAAAATACAAAACTTAGCTGGGAGTGCTTGTGTGTACCTATAATCCCAGCTACTCAGGGCGTTGAGGCAAGAGAATCACTTTAACCCAGGAGGCAGAGGTTGCAGTGAGCCAAGATCATGTCACTGCACTCCAGCCTGGGTGACAGAGTGAGACTCTGTCTTAAAAAAAAAAAAAATTTATTTTAGAGACAGGGTCTCACTCTGTTGCCCAGGCTGGAGTGCAGTGTCATAATCATGGCTCATTACAGCCTCAAACTTCTGGGCTCAAGTGATCCTCCCACCTCAGCTCCTGAGAAGCTAGGACTACAGGCGTGTGTCACTACACATGGCTCATATCTAAACTTTTTTATAGAGATGAGGTCTCACTATTTTGCCTAGGCTGGTCTTGAACTGGCCTCAAGAACTGGCTTCAAGCAATCTTCTTGTCTTCCAGCATCCTCCCAGAGCATTAGGATCACAAGCTGCAGCCATTGTGCTCAGCTCTGTTTTCCTTTGAGTTTTAAAAGGGTACACAGCCACCCACTAGGGATGACATTGCTAAGCTTCCCTTGCAGCTAAGTGTGGCCACATGACTGTGCCCAGCCAATGGGAAGTGAGCATTGTGATGATGTAACTCCAGCCTGCCCTGTAAGGTGGACTCTGCTTGGGAGCCAGAATTGATTATGTGGTCCATGGCAAACCCGAGGGGATGGCAGACAAAAAAGACCAATGGAATGAGTTCTCTAGATGGCTTCAAGGAGACGAGGCACAAGCCTACCCCAAGCCACCCACCAATGCAAGACCTCCACACAAGTGAAAAAGAAACCATTTCGTGTCCACACATATTTGTGGGTCTGTTTGCTAAGCAACTTAGACTATGCCTTACAGTAAAACTGCGAATTTAGGAACATTTCTGAATTTCACCTCTCTGTGCCTCAGTTTCCTTCCTGCATAAAGAGGGTCTCAGGCTCAGTCTGTGAATTAAATTTATTGATGCAAAAAGAAGCCAGGCAATGTTTGCTTTTATTTTATTTTATATTTTATTGAGACAGAGTCTCACTCTGTTGCCCAGGCTGGACTGCAGTGGCACAAGCTTGGCTCACTGCAACCTCTGTCTCCCAGGTTCAAGCAATTCCTCTGCCTCAGCCTCTCGAGTAGCTGGGACTACAGGCACCTGCCACCATGCCTGGCTAATTTTTGTATTTTTAGTAGAGATGGGTTTTACCATGTTGGCCAGGCTGGTCTTTAACTCCTGACCTCAAGTGATCCGCTCCCCCCTCCACCCTCCGGGCCTCCCAAAGTGCTGAGATTACAAGCATGAGCCACTGTGCCTGGCAACTCATTTTTATCAGGAGCTACAATTCTAGAGAAATATAAACCAACCTCTAAACAGCAGTTTTCTCCCTGCAATGGGAAATTATAGGGAACTTTGACATTCCTTGCTGATTTTTTTTTGTTTTTACAAAGTCTATGTTTAATTTTGTACACAGAAGAAAATATATAAATAGTGCATATGGTTTGTAAAGTGGAGTAGGGTAGATTAGGGACTCTAGCTTGCACCTCTTGCCCTGTTACACAAGGACTCATCCTTGGTTCCCATGTCTCCCTCAATGCCACCTCCTGGGAGGATTAGGTCCAGGTTTCCCAAGGAAACGACCATCCATGGAGAGTGGATCACCAGACACGCAGACAACAGCTACAGAGGCCGAAGGTGTCGTGATCTGAGAGGTGAGAACTTGCCCCAAACGCAGCCTCAGTTGGTTCTGGGAACCGGCCTGAGGGGAAGGCAGGGAGCGGCGGTTCTCAAAGGGTTCTGCCCCAAAGGCTGGTTCCATCCCTACAAGGAAACTTATAGCAGGGCCACCTGCTGGGCCAGAGGGCTCCCTGTGCGAGGGGCAGTGGCACAGCCACAGTGGACAACCAGCACCTCCTCAAACAACCACGTCTCTCTCCCTCCCTTAAGTCAACCACATTATTACTACTGCTACTACTACTACTACTATTTGGGGATGGAGTCTTGCTCTGTCACCCAGGCCGGAGTACAGTAGCCCAATCTCAGCTCACTGCAGCCTCCGCCTCTCGTGTTCAAGTGATTCTCCTGCCTCAGCCTCCCAAGTAGCTGGGATTACAGGCGTGCACCACCATGCCCAGCTAATTTTGTATTTTTAGTAGAGGCGGGGGTTTCACCATGTTGGCCAGGCTGGTCTCGAACTCCTGACCTCAGGTGATCCGCCCACTTCAGCCTCCCAAAGTGCTGGGATTACAGGCATGAGCCACTGTGCCAGGCCTACCACAGTATTATTTACTGGACACCTAGGCGCTAGGAGACAGCAGTGAACAAGATAAAATAAAATCTCTGCCTTTAGGGGAGAGAAGCACCTAAAATATTAACTAAATGAATGACACACTAACTGCTCCAAAGAACAGAAAAAAAAAAAAAAAAAAAACTAGAATGATGTGACAGAGGTGACTGGGGCAGAGGGACCGCTTCTTAGGGTTGTCTGAGATGGGCTGGCTGAGGAGGTGACACAAGATCTGAGACCTGAACTATAAGAAGGAGCTAGCCATGCAAGCATTACGGTGACACAAGATGCCGGCCAAGCCCACAGCCAGGGCCAAAGTTTTGGGGCAGGAACAAGCTTGTGGAGGAAGAGAAAGGAGGCCAGGCTGGAAGGCTGCAAATTGCAGAGGAAGCCACAGCCCCGCAGGGTGGGGACTGTGGCTTCTTGTGCCTGCCTCAAGTATGCTTCATCAAGGGCTCTGCAAACAGCAGGTGCTCAATAAATTCTGCACACCCAGGAGACTGTGCCTTGTATGTAGTAGATGCTCAAGCTGTGGAAGATCTGAGCTGTGGGCTCATGCAGGGCAGAGGCATGGATCCTTCCTCAAATGACGAAAGGCAACAGGGAATTCTGCTTGGCCTCAGTCACTCATCACCCTAGGGGCTGAAATGAAGATGCCAACCTAGCAGGGGGTTGAAAAGCCTGCATTTGAGCCCTGGCTCCAGCTCTGCCTGGTTGGGCAAGTCATTTAGCCTCTTTGAGCCCAGGGTTTCCCAAACAGCAGACATACTATCCACTCTGATATGGTTTGGCTGTGCCCCCACTCAAAGCTCATCTTGAATTGTAGCTCCCATAATTCCCACGTGTTGTGGGAGGGACCTGGTAGGAGATAATTGAATCATGGGGGTGGTTTCCCCCATACTGTTCTCATGATAGTGAATAAGTCTCACGAGATCTGATGGTTTTATAAGGGGAAACCCCTTTTGCTTGGTCCTCAATCTCTCTTGTCTGCCACCAGGTAAGATGTGCCTTTTGCCTTCCGCCATGATTGTGAGGCCTCCCCAGCCATGTGGAACTATCTGTCCATTAAACCTCTTTTTCTTTTATAAATTACCCAGTCTTGGGTATGTCTTTATCAGCAGTGTGAAAACGGACTAATATACATTCCCAGCTCTTTCTTCTGCTTTTTCTTGGGAATCTCACCTTTTCCAGTCTCAGTCCCTGTGGTCTGGGTGGAACACCTACATTCCTAGCTCTAAGGGCAGGCACATGGCTAGGGTGTGCCCAATCTGCATATTCCCGCCCCTTGGCCACTGTGATTGGCTCGGCAATAGGGATCTGACTTAATCAGAGCCAATGAAACCCAGCTCTGGGACTTTTATTGGAACTTCTGGGGAAATAGGTTTTGTCATTCCAACAAGAACTTGGGCCTGCTGGGGGCCAGAGTGCTACCGCTAGTGCAGAGGCTGCCTGAGAATGATGCCAACCCAGAAGAACACCCAGGCCAGAGATGGAGGAAGATTCTGACAACCTCAGTTTAATCCTGAATCCAGCCGTGCCTGTGGCCAGCATTATTTTTCAGTTACATAAGGCAATGAATTCCCTTTTTGGATTAAGCAGTTTGAGTGGGTTTCTGTCATTTGCAAACAAAAATCCTGACTAATAGATCCCATCTGTAATTGAGGGTAGAAACATTCCAACCTCAGAGCTCTGTTTTCAGGAATAAATGACTTTGGAACAAGTGCAATGGCTCATGCCTGTAAGCCCAGCCCTTTGGGAGGCCGAGGTGGATGGATTGCTTGAGGCCAGGAGTTTGAGACCAGCCTGGGCAACATGGCAAAACCCTTTCTCTACAGAAAATACAAAAATTAGCTAGGCATGGTGGCATACCCTTGTAGTCCCAGCTACTTAGGAGGCCGAGCTGGGAGGATTGTTTAAGCCCAGGAGGTTGAGGCTGCAGTGAGCTGTAATCACGCCACTGCACTCTGGCCTGAGCAACCAAGAAAGATCCTGTCTCAAAAAAAATAAAAATAAAATAAATGACTTGGTTCATCATGCTCAGTAAACAGTGGTTGTTATTAGCTACTATTAAGAAGGTGAAAGAGGCCGGGTATGGTGGCTCACACCTGTAATCCCAGCACTTTGGGAGGCCAAGGCAGGCAGATCACTTGAGGTCAGGAGTTCGAGACCAGCCTGGCCAACATAATGAAACCCCATCTCTACTAAAAATACAAAAATTAGCCAGACATGGTGGCAGGCACCTGTAATCCCAGCTACTGGGGTGGCTGAGGCAGGAGAATCGCCTGAACCTGGGAGATGGAGGTTGCAGTGAGCCAAGATCATGCCACTGCACTCCAGCCTTGGTGCAAGACTTCATCTCAAAAAAAAAAAGAAGGTGAAAGAGGGATTCACCATGGCCCTCTTTCCCAGACAATGTGCCCAGCTGCCCTGGCATGGAAAGGGGGCAGGCAGTGGGGCCACGCACCTGCTTGGGGGGCTTGTGCCGATTATACTCCTCCCCCCAGAGCTTGGCCTCCATCTGTAGACGCACGTCCTCAAAGTACACATCCCGGTCTACGGGCTCGATGTAGCGCTTCGCCACATAGTTGGAGGCTCCCTTCCACTGCTGGGCATGCAAGAAGTTGGAGAGCTTCTTCCTGTGGGGAGAGGCAGCAGGGGGCCTACCTGGGTACTCTGGGGTTCACCAGGGACACAGCCCTGGTCCGCAGGACAGCAAGACCATGTCTGACCTGGGTGGGTGGCTGGCAGCAGGAACAAAATGCAGGAGGCAGGAAGGACGTCCCCACCCCTCTGCATCATTCAAAGAGCTGGGACAGGGGGATTAAAGGTCACTGTTAAAGGTCTCCTATCCCATTTCCTTTGACCTCCCAACACCAGGGCAGAGTGAGGTGTTCCCTGTTCTTCCTGAGCCCATCGTCACAGCCAGGCCCAACGTGTGGCCCGAGGGAGACCAAATGGACAGGAACCGGGGCTACAAGAAGGCAGAGGCCCCTGGCTCCATTCCTTGGCTGAAAATGTCCCAATGCCTCAGCTCTTAGGAGCCTGGGGGGACTCTGGGCAGGGCCCCAAGAGGCAGGTTGAGTCACTTACGTCCGGAAGCACTCCCTCATTGCTCCTCGGCCGAAGGGCTGAAAGACACCACACACAGAGTGTTATCAGTCCCCATGCCCCACCCAAAAGGGACCCTAAGACAGGAGGTGCTCTCCTTACATGCCACCCATCAAATGGGTGCCCTGGGCCTCATCTCAATCCTGAAATCCCCGGGGATCTCCCTCCTATGTCTCAGCACCAAAGCCATAGAGGCCTTCCAACCCAGAGGCTGCCAGGATGACAAGGACCCCCCCATTCCTCCACCCCAGCTGAAGGGAAGAACCCATAGAGGCAGGATGATGGCAGAGGGACAGTGCATCTCAGAGGACGTTTACACAGCCCTGACTGTAAGAGAAAAAAAATGGAGATAACCTATGTGTCCAGCAACAATATACTGGAAAAATCAACCAGGTGTATTCCTTCAATGAAATACCATGCAGCGATGAAAACCAATGCAAAATGTTGACCAAAAGAACACTTGCAGTGCCAGGAGCAGCGGCTTATGCCTGTAATCCCAGAATTTTGGGAGGCTGAGGCAAGAGGATCGCTTGAGGCCAGGAGTTCAAGAACAGCCTGGGCAACATAGCAAGACCTCCCTCTACAAAAATTTTAAGGCTGGGCACAGTGGCTCATGCCTGTAATCCCAGCACTTTAGGAGGCCGAGGTGGGTGGATCACCTGAGGTCGGGAGTTCGAGACCAGCCTGACCAATATGGAGAAACCCTGTCTCTACTAAAAATAGAAAAATTAGCCGAGCGTGGTGGTGCATGCCTGTAATCCTAGCTACTTGGGAGGCTGAGGCAGGAGAATTGCTTGAACCCAGGAGGCAGAGGTTGTGGTGAGCCAAGATTGCACCATTGTACTCCAGCCTGGGCAACAAGAGCAAAACTCTATCAATAACCAAAAAAAAAAAAAAAATTTTGAAAAAATTGACTGGGTGTGATGGGGCATGCCTGTAGTCCGAGCTACTCGGGAGGCTGAGGTGGGAGAATTGCTTGAGCCCAGGAGTTCAGGGCTGCAGTGAGGCAAGATCATGTACCCCTACACCCCAGCCTGGGCAGCAGAGCAAGACCTTGTCTCTAAAAAAGAATACCTGTTGTATGTCCCCCCACTTATATGAAGCAAAAAAAATAGGGAAAAGTAATCTAGGGTGATAGAATTCAGAGGGGTGCTTACCCTGTGGGTATGGGAGGAGTGACTGAGGGGGCTTGGGCAGGCTGGTTGCCTTCTGTTTGTTGATACTGGCCGCTGGTAAGGCAGTATGCTCATTTTGTGACAACTCAGCAAGCTGTACACTTTTCTGTGTATATTGTATATTACACTAAAACAAAGTTTCACAAAGCAATCCTAACCTCAATATGCAGGAAATACTCTATTTTCTAGTCTTTTTTTTTTTTTTTCCTTCAAAAGGCTGGTTATATTTTTAGTAGAGATGGGTGTGGTGGCTCATGCCTATAATCCCAGCACTCTGGGAGGCCGAGGCAGGAGGATCATTTGAGCCTAGGAGTTTGAGACCAGCCTGGGCAACATAGTGGAACCCAAGTCTCTATAAAAAATTAAAAAATTAGCCAGACGTGGTGGTGTGTACTTGTGGTCCCAGCTACTTAGGAGGATAAGGTGGGAGGATGGCTTGAGCCCAGGAGGTCGAGGCTGCAGTGAGCTGTGATCATGCCACTGCACTCCTGGGCAATAGAGCGAGACCCTGTCTCAAAAAAAAAAAAAAAAATGCTGGCTGCAACCAATTAATAAACAATAACAAAGAATCCCTCGAAGTTACAAAAATTAAATAAAGTGGGAGTGGGAGAGAAGGGTGCACAGACCAAAGTCAGCTGCAGAAAGTCTTTGCTCAGCCCTGTCCCCACGGGGCTCAACGCCCTGCTCACCTGAGACGCCATCTTGATCAGAACTTCATCATCCAGCCATTCCCCGGTGACAGCGTTGTACCTGCAGAGACCCATCCACCACAGGGCACAGTGTCCATCACATGGTCCTGTTCCTCACTGGCTAAAGGCCAAAGACCCTTCTGGGCTCCCCACTGACCTCAGAACCAACCCACTCTCTACCTGGGCCCATAGCCCAGCCAACCTCCTGGGTTGAGTTGTAGACATTGTCCCTCCCTCCAAAGTCCCAACACGCTGGTCTCCGATCCTTTCCTCAAACCCACTGCTCCCTCTCTACCATGTCCCCCATTCCCATATCCCCAGCACTCACTGCTGTGCTGTTTACTGGCTTGTTCTGCATCTGGGGCCCCCACTGGACTGTAACCCCACAAAAGCAGACCCATGTCTGTCTTAGTCATCCAGGACCCAGTGTGTGTGGATGCTTAATAAATACACATGGCCGGATGTGGTGGTTCACGCCTGTAATCCCAGCACTTTGGGAGGCTGAGGCAGGCAGATCATGAGGTCAGGAGTTTGAGACCAGCCTGACCAACAAGGTGAAACTGTGTCTGTACTAAAAATACAAAAATTAGCCAAGCATGGTGGCGCATGCCTGTAATCCTAGCTACTCAGGAGGCTGAGGCAGGAGAATCGCTTGAACCCAGGAGGCGGAGGTTGCAGTGAGCCGAGATCGCACCATTGCACTCCAGCCTGGGCTACAGAGCGAGACTCCATCTCAAAAAATAAAAAATAAAAATAAAAATACATACATACATAAAATAAATATACAAGGTGGATGAATGACTGAATAAATAATATCCTGATCATAACTGGTCTCCGTAACAAATGGCATGGCCCAGGGAGGGGAGGTGGTGGTGGTGCCCTCAATCTTGCCAGGCAGCTGGGCACATCTCCCGAGAAGTAACAGCCACACACAGTGGTGGGTAGGGGTCCCGTCTCTCAGTCTAGACAGGAGAAGGGCTGCCGGTGTACGGGTAGAAAGGAGTGATCTCTTTCCTCCCCATCATAAGGGTCATGGACAACAGCCCAGTTTTATGTGACATGGAAGCCTTCAGAATGAAGACTCAAAGATACAGAACAAATCCGATTTTATGCTGAGGTTCAGTGAAGCAGGGATGGCGTGGAGCAATGTGATTGGGCAAAAAGGAGATGAGCTAATGGTAACAGACTGAGTGGGCCAGCAAGGCCTGTTCTGATTCTTCTTGGCCACCCTGTTATAGCATTTCCTTCTCTTGTGTATGGAGTAGGACCCCTTTGGAATGAGGGTCTCATTCCATAATTTATTTATGGCCAGCTATTGCACAGAAAATTCGTGTAAGGTTAGAGAATTTTTTTTTTTTTTTTTTTTTTGACACAGAATCTCCCCGTCACCCAGGCTGGAGTGCAGTGGAGCAATCTTGGCTCACTACAACCTCCACTTCTTGGGTTCAAGTGATTCTCCTGCTTCAGCCTTCCGAGTAGCTGGGATTACAGGTGTGCCTGCCACCATACCAAGCTAATTTTTTTTGTATATTTGTAGATATGGAGATTCACCATGTTGGCCAGGCTGATCTTGAACTCCTGGCCTCAAGTGATCCACCTGCCTCGGCCTCCCAAAGTGCAGGGATTACAGGCGTGAGCCACTGCACCTGGCCTAGAGTAGTATTTTTAAGCTTTATGGCTGGCTTTGGGAAAAAGGGGTTCTAGTTTCTATGACTGGTAGTGGGGAAGGGCAATTCTAGTTTCTTTTTTTTTTTTTTTTTTTGTTGAGATGGAGTCTCGCTCTGTCACCCAGGCTGGAGTGCAGTGGGGCGAACTCAGCTCACTGCAACCTCTGTCTCCTGGGTTCAAGCAATTCTCCTGCCTCGGCCTCCCGAGTAGCTGGGATTACAGGCACATGCCACCATGCCCAACTAATTTTTGTATTTTTAGTAGAGATGGGGTTTCACCATATTGGCCAGGCTGGTCTCGAACTCCTGATCTCATGATCTGCCTGCCTCAGCCTCCCAAAGTGCTGGGATTACAGGCGTGAGCCATCGCACCCGGCCAATTCTAGTTTCAATGGCTTGCTTAAGGGGACAACGAGGGGTGAGAGACAGGAGGGCAGGAGAAGGTCAGAGAGAGGCTATTTCTGAAGCCTTCACTTTGGGGTATCATTTTCTGAGCCCCAGTACCAGGTTGTATGATGGTAAATATATATTTTGTTTTAGATTCCACTTCCTGGCATGCAACTCTGAAAGTCCTTGGAATCTCCAAAGTGACGTCTTTTTTTTTGAGACTGAGTCTCACTCTGTCACCCAGGCTGGAGTGCAGTGGCACGATCTCAGCTCACTGCAACCTCTGTCTCCCAGGGTTCAAGCAAGTCTCCTGCCTCAGCCTCCTGAGTAGCTGGGATTACAGGCGCCTATCACCACGCCCGGCTAAATTTTTGTATTTTTAGAAAAGACGGGGCTTCACCATTTTGGTCAGGCTGGTCTCGAACCCCTGACCTCAAGTGATCCACTCACTTTGGCCTCCCAAAGTGCTAGGATTATAGGCATGAGCCACCATGCCCAGTCTTCTTCTGTTCCCTTTGTAACATCCTTTATAATAAATTAGTAAATATGAGTAAGTGTTTCCCTGAGTTCTGTGAGCTGCTCCAGCAAGTTAATCAAACCCAAGGAGGGGGTCATGGGAACCCTGACTTATAGCTGGTCAGAAGCACAGGTGGAACCACTTGGGGCTTGCGATCAGCAGTAAAAGTCGGGGACGGTCTTCTAGGACTGAGCCTTCAACCTGTGGGATCTGATGCTATCTCCAGGTAGATGGTGTCAGAATTGAACTGAATCATAGGATACCCAATTCAAAACTCCTCTAATTCCTTCAATTAGAGGAACAGAATCAGAGGCACATCTGCTGGTGTCCACTGCAGATCTGATTACTGCTTGTGGGTGGGGAGAAACCTCCACACATTTTGAGCTCACAGAAGCATTCTGTGTTGTAAGGGTACAGTAGGTGAAATTAAGTTTGTTTTTGCCATAGATAGGTGCATACCTAAGGCAGAGAGAGCTTGGAGAGGGTTCAGGGAACATTTCCATCTCTCCTTTCCCAGAGTAAATAGCCCCTGGGCCTGGCCAGGCCTCACACAAGTTTTCCTGGTGGAAATCTCCTCAGCTCAATGGATCCCTAAAGTTTGAAACCTCCCTCCAGGCTGAGGTGTTCTTAACTCTAGTTGGAGGTTTCCGTTAGCGCACCTCTCAGCCAGGGCAGACTCCAGAACACCCCACCCTCGGTGAGAACAGGTTTCCCAGAGCCTGATGCCTCCACCAGGAAAAACAAGCAGAGGCCTGGCAGGTTAACCTCCCCTAGGCTCAGAGGGAGGAAAGCTCTCCAGAGCTGCACAGTTGGCACCGGCCCAGGGCAAGTATAGTTGATGCTTGAATGACATGGGTTTGAAGTGCGTGGGTCTACTTATAAATGGACTTTCTTCAATCAATATATTGGAAAATGTTTTAGAGATTTGCAACAATTTTATTTTTGACATGGAGTGTTACTCTGACGCCCAGGTTGGAGTGCAGCAGTGCTATATCAGCTCACTGCAACCTCCACTTCCTGGGTTCAAGCGATTCTCCTGCCTCAGCCTCCTGAGTAGCTGGGATTACAGGTGCCAGCCACCATGCTTGGCTATGGCTAATTTTTGTATTTTTAGTAGAGATGGGGTTTCACTATGTTGGCCAGGCTGGTCTTTAACTCCTGACCTCAAGTGATCTGCCCATCTCAGCCTCCCAAAGTGCTGGGATTACAGGTGAGAGCCACCTCACCCGGCCAGAGATCTGCAACAATTTAAAAAAACTAGCTCAGTCTAGCCTAATAGGTACCTTGTGAGAACCACGAGAAGGATTCAGTGAGGTAGTGCACCGGGCCTTAAGCATGCATTAGCACTCCAATATTAGCTGCTGTTATGATTACTCCCTTCCCCTGACCCCCAAGAGTACTTAGGCCTCCCTGATTGGGAGCAGAAGCTGGACGTATAGCTCCCAGGACTCCTCGAGACCCCACACAAGCTGCTCACCTGTGTCGAGTAGCACGTTCGGTGGCAATGTCTTCCAGGTGGAACTCAGCCCAGGGGTCGGGCATGTGCTTAGCCTTCTGGATTGCGTGCTTCCAGGCTTCCTGTGGAAGGCAAAGGGGAAGGTAGGAACATCAGGCCCAGGTCAGGGGCTTTGGGGACAGCGCGGGCTCCTCCCGCCCTGTTATTTCCTCTGGAGAGGCAGACAGTATTAAGACAGAGAGAGACTCCTGTCTAGTAGTCTTTCAGGAACACAGTCCCCAAAAGAACCTACCTGCACTCACAGGCACAGCCTCCCTGTGGGCAGAAATGGCACATCTTAACTACACAATACTTGGATCAAAGAGTTGAGAATGAAAATAGGATACCATTCCCCCATTCAGGTTGGCTAACATTTCATTATATATATATAGTATAGGATATATATATACACACACACAATACATATATAGAAACAGAGTATAACGTATATATATATAGAAACAGAGTCTCACTCTGTCACCCAGGCTGGAGTGCAGTGACGTGATCTTGGCTCGCTGCAACCTCCACCTCCCGGGTTCAAGCGATTCTCATGCCTCAGCCTCCCAAGTAGCTGGGATTATAGCCACCACGCATGGCTACTTTTTGCATTTTTTGGTAGAAACAAGGTTTCACCACATTGGCCTGGCTGGTCTTGAACTCCTGACCTCAAGTGATCCACCCGCCTTGGCCTCCCAAAGTGCTGACATTACAGGCATGAGCCACTGTGCCCGGCCTCTTTTTTTTTTTTTTTTGAGACAGGGTCTTACTTTGTCGCCGAGGCTGGAGTGCAGTGGTGCAATCTCGGCTCACTGCAACCTCTGCCTCCTGGATTCAAGCAATTCTCCCACCTCAGCCTTGTGAGTAGCTGGAGCTACAGGTGCACACCACTATACCTGGCTAATTTTTGTACTTTTTGGTAGAGACGGGGTTTCGTCATGTTGGCCAGGCTGGTGTCAAACTCCTGACCTCAAGTGATCCACCAGCCTCGGCCTCCCAAAGTGCTGGGATTACAGCAGGTTGGCAATTATTTTAATGAGATGAAACATTTTAGCGAGTGCTGGCCCGGATATCAGGGAACGGGTATCCTCACACACCATCGGGGGTATAAAACTTTTCTAGGCTGGGCTGGGTGCAGTGGCTCGTGCCTGTAATCCCAGCATTTTGGGAGGCCGAGGCAGGCGGCTCACCTGAGGTCAAGAGTTTGAGACCAGTGTGGCCAACACCGTGAAACCCTGTCTACTAAAAATACAAAAATTAGCTGGGCGTGGTGGCACACGCTTGTAATCCCAGCTACTCGGGAGGCTGAGGGAGGAGAATCGCTTGAACCCAGGAGGCGGAGGTTGTAGTGAGCCGAGATTGTGGCTGAGGGAGGAGAATCGCTTGAACCCAGGAGGCGGAGGTTGTAGTGAGCTGAGATTGTGCCATTGCACTCCAGCCTGAGTGATAGAGGGAGACCCTGTCTCAGGAACAAAAAAAAAAAAAAAAAAAAGGCTGCATCTCTGGTGGAAATTCTTGACCCTACCAGACCCAATGACCTCTTTTTATAATAAATATTGTATAACACTCCATTTTACTGCCCTATATGAAATTCATAGATAACATAAATTTCTAAGCTCAGAGCTAGAACCATGCCAAAGATATGTTGCCTTTTTTATTTTTTATTTTTTTTTCAGGAGACAGGGTCTCACCCTGTCCCCAGGCCGGAGTGCGATGGCATGATCACAGCTCAGGTGATCCTCTCACCTCAGCCTCCCGAGTAGCTAGGACCCCACCCAGGCTGAGCCACCATACCTGGTTAATTTTTTAATTTTCTGTAGGGACAGGGTCTCACCATATTGCCCAGGCTGGTCTTGAACTTCAAGTGATCCTCCCACCTCAGCCTCCCAAAGGATATGCCGCCTTTACACATAACATAGCATTTAACTCTGGCCTCAGATAATTATGAAATGATTCCCATGAGCTGTTCCAAGGTCTTGTGGGATGCAGGAAAATTCATCGTGCAGAACAGCCCTGTTTCAGGGTTGCTGGCATTCCCGGCCTTCCGTAACTCTGTGCCAGCAGTGCCCACCACCCCATCATTATGATGACCCAAAAGAACTCCCAAATCTATCAAAACCTATTGACAGTGGCCGGGCATGGTGGCTCACACCTGTAATCCCAGCACTCTGGGAGGCCGAGGCAGATGGATCATCCAAGGTCAGGAGTTCGAGACCAGTCTGGCTGACATGATGAAACCCCGTCTCTACTTTAAAAAAAAAAAAAAAAAAAAAGCCGGGTGCATACCTGTAATCCCAGCTACTCGGGAGGCTGAGGCAGGAGAATCGCTTGAACTGGGAGGCGGAGGTTGCAGTGAATGGAGATCAGGCCACTGCACTCCAGCCTGGGTGACAGAGCGAGACTCTGTACCCCCCCAAAAAAAGAGTCCAGCTTCCCAAGGACTCAGCCCAATACCTCATCCGCAGCACTAGGTCCTGCTCAAAATAGAAGCAGCTCAGGCAGTGGAGCTGGGCCTTCCAATACACACACACAGAGCCCAGGCCTCTCACTCTCTCTTTTGTTTTTGCTTTCTTTTGCTTTCTTTCTTTTGCTTTCTTTTGTTTTTGGGTTTTTGTTTTGTTTTGTTTTTTAAATAGGAACAAGGTCTCTCTCTGTTGTCCAGGCTACGTGGCAGTAGTGTGATCATAGCTCTCTGTAACCTCAAAACTCCTGGGCTCAAGCGATCTTCCTGCCTCAGCCTCCTGAGTAGCTGGGACTACACTTGTGTGTCACCATGCCCAGCTAATTTTTTTTTTTTTTTTTTAAGAATTTATTGATGATTCTTGGGTGTTTCTGGGAGAGGGGGATATGGCAGGGTCATAGGATAATAGTGGAGAGAAGGTCAGGAGATAAACACATGAACAAAGGTCTCTGGTTTTCCTAGGCAGAGGTCCCTGCGGCCTTCTGCAGTGTTTGTGCCCCCGAGTACTTGAGATTAGGGAGTGGTGATGACTCTTAAAGAGCATGCTGCCTTCAAGCATCTGTTTAACAAAGCACATCTTGCACCGCCCTTAATCCATTTAACCCTGAGTTGACACAGCATATGTTTCAGAGAGCAGGGGGCTGGGGGAAAGGCCATAGATCAACAGCATCCCAAGGCAGAAGAATTTCTCCTAGTCAGAACAAAATGGAGTCTCCTATGCCCACCTCTTTCTACACAGACACAGCAACAATCTGATCTCTCCTTCCTTTCCCCACACTTCCTCCTCTTCTCTTCAACAAAACCGCCATCGTCCTCATGGCCCGCTCCCGATGGTCGCTGTCTCTTCGGAGCTGTTGGGTACACCTCCCAGACAGGGTGGCCGGGCAGAGGCGCTCCTCACCTCCCAGACAGGGCGGCCGGGCAGAGGCGCTCCTCGCTTCCCAGACGGGCCGCCCGGGCAGAGGCGCTCCTCGCTTCCCAGACGGGGCCGCCCGGGCAGAGGCGCTCCTCGCTTCCCAGACGGGGCCGCCCGGGCAGAGGCGCTCCTCACTTCCTCCCAGACCGGGTGGCAGCCGGGCAGAGGCGCTCCTCACCTCCCAGACGGGGCGGCCGCGCAGAGGCGCTCCTCACTTCCCAGACGGGGCGGCCTGGCAGAGACGCTCCTCACTTCCTCCCAGACGGGGTGGCGGCCAGGCAGAGGCGCTCCTCACCTCCCAGACAGGGAGGCCGGGCAGAGGCGCTCCTCACTTCCCAGACGGGGTGGTGGCCAGGCAGAGGCGCTCCTCACTTCCCATATGGGGTGGCGGCCGGGCAGAGGCGCTCCTCACTTCCCAGATGGCGCAGCCGGGCAGAGGCGCTCCTCACTTCCTCCCAGACGGGGTGGCGGCCAGGCAGAGGCACTCCTCACCTCCCAGATGGGGCGGCCGGGCAGAGGTGCTCCTCATCTCCCAGACGGGGCAGCCGGGCATAGGTGCTCCTCACTTCCTCCCAGACGGGGTGGCAGCCGGGCAGAGGCACTCCTCACCTCCCAGACGGGGCGGCTGGGCAGAGGCGCTCCTCACTTCCCATACGGGGTGGCGGCCGGGCAGAGGCGCTCCTCACTTCCTCCCAGACGGGGTGGCGGCCAGACAGAGGCGCTCCTCACTTCCCAGACGGGGTGGCCGGGCAGAGGCGCTCCTCACTTCCCAGACGGGGTGGCCAGGCAGAGGCACTCCTCACCTCCCAGACGGGGCGGCCGGGCAGAGGCGCTCCTCACTTCCCATACGGGGTGGCAGCCGGGCAGAGGCGCTCCTCACTTCCCAGATGGGGCAGCCGGGCAGAGGCGCTCCTCACTTCCTCCCAGATGGGGTGGCGGCCAGGCAGAGGCGCTCCTCACTTCCCAGACGGGGCGGCCGGGCAGAGGTGCTCCTCACTTCCTCCCAGACGGGGTGGCGGCCAGGCAGAGGCGCTCCTCACTTCCCAGATGGGGCAGCGCCCAGCTAATTTTTTTATTTTTATTTTTATTTTGCAGAGACGGGGTTGCACTATGTTTGTTGCCCAGGTTGGTCTCGAACTCCTGGCCTCAAGTGATCCTCCTGCCTCAACCTCCCAAGGCACTAGGATTACAGACATGAGCTGCTGCACCTAGCCTGCTGGGGCTTTTTTACCGCTGCAGAGTTCAAAAAATAAAGCCTGTAATTCTTTTCTTCTATTTTGGTAGCTAATTTAAACTTAATTTAAAAGTTGGAGAATACAGAAGACAAAGAAAAGTCAAATCCACCATATACCATCCCCTGGAGCAATACCGTAGACTAATTCTTTTCCAGATCTTCTATATGCTTTTTTTTTTTTTGAGACAGAGTCTCCCTCTGTCACCCAGGCTAGAGTGCAGTGGGGTGATCTCAGCTCACTGCAACCTCCTGGGTTCAAGCAATTTTCCTGCCTCAGCCTCCTGAGTAGCTGGGATTACAGGCGTGAGCCACCATGCCTGGCTAATTTTTGTATTTTTAGTAGAGATGGGGTTTCACCATGTTGGCCAGGCTAGTCTCGAACTCCTGACCCCAGGTGATCCATCTGCCTTGGACTCCCAAAGTGCTGGGATTACAGGCGTGGCCACCTTGCCCGGCCTACATGCATTTTTTAATAAGATTGGTATCATACTGTAAAATATAATTTACCTCCTTACAGGAGAGTGGGTCAATGGGATTTTGTGCTTTATTTAGTGATCTCGATTTTTTTTCTGATTCCAAAGTATGATCCACATCACATAAAAACTGCAAGCACTATAGAACTCTGAATTAGAAAGCAGAAGTCCTCCCTAATCCACTTCCTCTGAAAACCACAGCTGACAGTTGATGTAGACATTCTGCAAAATTTTTTCCTATGCCTCTGTGAACACAAACACATATTTAAGAGCAGTTTAGGCCGGGCGCGGTGGCTCACACCTGTAATCCCAGCACTTTGGGAGGCTGAGGCAGGCAGATCACGAGGTCAGGAGTTTGATACCAGCCTGGCCAACATGGTAAAACCCTGTCACTACTAAAAATACAAAAATTAGCCGGGCATGGTGACACGAGCCTGTAATCCCAGCTACTTGGGAGGCTGAGGCAGGAGAATCGCTTGAACCCAGGAGGCAGAGGTTGCAGTGAGGCAAGAGAGTGCAACTACACTCCAGCCTGGGCGACACAGTGAGACTCCATCTCAAAAAAATAAAAATTAAAAAAAATAAAAAGAGAGCAATTGGACCACACAACATGTTCTGTTGTGCATCTGACTTTTCTTAATGCAAGATCTTGGACATCTTTCCATGTCATATGTGCAGACTGGCTGGGTGACCTCCTTTCATTTCCAGAACTACCAGATATACAATTATATAAATGTACCTTAAGGTATTTGTCTAACCTCCAATTGAATAACATTTGGGTTCTCTCCAACATTTCCTAGTACAAACAGTGCTGAAGTGAACATCTTCCTATCCAAATCTTGGGCGCTTGTGCAAGATCTCAGCAGCACATATTTTTTGGGAAATGTAACTGCTGGATCACATTTAAAATCTAGAAATGACTGAGGTCTCCGCCAAAAAATTTATCCCAAGTTATACTCCAAGAAGCAGTAAACAAATCACTAAACTTCTTTTGGCACAGACAGTACATCAGATAAGTATAAAATTTATAAGTTATTTGCATCCTGCTTTAATAGTTGCATAATAATCTACTGTATAACTTTTTTGTTATTGGCTTAATTATTCACCTGTTGCTCTCCACTGTTAGACTTCAAGCTTGTCACTGATTGTTCCCTGTTGTAAATAACTCCACAGCAGACATGTGTACGTCTAAAACATTTTTCTGAATTTCGGTCCCTGTACTTTTTTTTTTTTTTTTTTTTGAGATGGAGTCTGGCTCTGTCACCAGGCTGGAGTGAAGTGGCATGATCTCAGCTCACTGCAACCTCTGCCTCCTGGGTTCAAGCGATTCTCCTGCCTCAGCCTCCTGAGAAGCTGGGACGACAGGCACGCGCCACCACGCCCAGCTAATTATTGTATTTTTAGTAGAGACAGGGTTTCACCATGTTGGCCAGGATGGTCTCCATCTCTTGACCTTGTGATCCGCCTGCCTCGGCCTCCCAAAGTGCTGGGATTACAGGCATGAGCCACCTCGCCTGGCCCCTGTACTTTTTCTCTTAAAGAGACAGGGTCTTGCTCTGTCGCTCAGGCTGGAATGCAGTGGCGTGATCATAGCTCACCGCAGCCTCAAACTCCTGGGTTCAAGTGATCCTCCTGCTTCAGCTTCCCGAATAGCTGGGATGACAGGCGCTTGCCATGATGCCTGGCTAATTTTTTGAATTTCCGTACAGACAGGATCTCGATATGTTGCCCAGGCTGTTCTCAAACTTCTGGGCTCAAGTGATCCTCCTGCCTTGCCCTTCCAAAGCTCTGGGATTACAGGCATGAGCCACCATGCCCAGCCCAATCCCCGTACCTTAAAGCACCACAGTCTCAGCTCATATTCCGGCTGCCACAAATGGCAGGGACAGCCTTCGACCTCCACCTGTCAGGAGAGCCTGCAGGGTTGAGAACTCAGCAGGCCACCCTTCCAAGCGTGTCTGTACAGGTGCCTTGTTCTCTCTCTGTGACACACAGTTCTCTGACAGTGCCTCTCTCAAACAACTCCACCACTCCCTAAGCCACTAACAGGGACCGTCCCCATTCAATGAAGATTAGCAACAGAAATTACCTCCTGGCTGGATGCCGTGGCACCAACCACAAAACAGGGAGGAAAGTACTGCAGAAATAGAGAGTGTGGTATTTCAAAGGATAAAAATCACCTTTTTTTCCAAACCCAGAACAGAGTCATGCCAGACCTCATTGGCCAACGGGTGGGATTAATGCAACTGACTTTTTTTTTTTTTTTTTTTTTTTTTTTAATAATCACAGTATAAAAAGTCCTGTACTAACATTCATGGCTCTGACTCTGGTTCCAGCTCACCACTGACTGGTTGTGAGAACTTCCATTTCCTTGTTTACAAAAAAGGATGAAGAAGGTTTTAACTCCTGGTGGTTCACTTCTTTTTGGCCCCTGCAACCAGGGTAGACACACTTCCACCAAAAACAGTGGCTCACTGGGGTAGCAGTGCTTATTATGGGTGACTCCTGCCCAAGCTACAAATCACCAGTAATATGTTACCATCAGGAGGGGAATGGAAGCAGGTACTGCCATCTTTGAGAGATACCTGGCAGTGGCTATGAACCTTCTTCTGCACCGACTTCTGACCCAGCCATTCCTATCACCTACCCAGGTGTGTCCAGGTAAGCTGGTCCAAGGATGATCAGTGCTTTTTTTTTTTTTTCTTTTTTCTTTTTTTTTTGAGACCAGGTATTTATTACTCTGTTGCCTAGGCTGAAGTGCAGTGGTGGGATCATAGCTCACTGAAGCCTCCAACTCCTGGGCTCAACGAATCTTCTCAACTCAGCCTCCCAGGTAGCTGGGACTATGGGTGCTCACCATCATGCCCAGCTAATTAAAACAATTGTGGGTGTGTAGAGATGACAGTCTCCCTATGTTGTCCAGGGTGGTCTTGAACTCTAGCCTCAAGGTCAGCACTTATAATGCCATAATGATCAGGCAGTACAAACAAACTGCCCATCTGTAGGGGGATGATCACATACACTTAGTATACTCAAAATAAGATGCTAGCATGGGTGATTTTTTTTTTCCCCCGGGCAGGGAGTAGGGGACGTGGTCTCACTCTGTCATCCAGGCTGGAGTGCAGTGGCGCCATCTCTGCTCACTGCAACCTCCGTCTCCTGGGTTCAAGCAATTTTGTCTCAGCTGCCTGAGTAGGCTGAGCACTTGAGGCGGAGCACTTGAGGCCAGGAGTTTGAGACCAGTCTGGTGAACATGGTGAAACCCCCTCTCTACAAAAAATACAAAAATTAGCTGGGCTTGGTGGCGTGTGCCTGTGCTCCCAGCTACTCAGGAGGCTGAGGCATGAGAATCGCTTGAACCCAGGAGGTAGAGGTTGCAATGAGCTGAGATTGCACCACTGCACTACAGCCTGGGTGACAGAGCAAGATTGTGTCTCCCAAAAAAAAAAAAAAAAAAAAGGTCTGTGGATATTTCATAAAAAAATGAAAATATAATTCTGGCTACAGAATAGAAAGGCTGTGGTTCTTCAAAGTCTGAAAGTACAAAATAAAAATAAATAATAGTGAAATAATAATAATTATATACCAGGAAAGGGAGATAGAAATAATAATAATGATTACTGTAGTAATAATAATTTACTTCATCGAGTATGCCAGGAGTGAGGGTGGAGTGCCGGCGATGTGTTTGCAAATGTTTTGGCCCGTGGGATGTTATCACTGCTGTTGCCAATTTTATATTACTGTTATTATTGCCATTATCACAGTAATCAAGGCCTCTGGATCTTACTTGAGGACACATCCAGTGACTCACCCAGGCCTTTATCACCTGTTACAGTCACTTCATGAATGTTATAAAATCATTTTTTCCCCATCATCACTTCTGCAGACTTTATGAAATACAGCTCAGAAGTCTAGGCAACATGGCAAAACCCTGCCTCTACTACAAATACAAAAAATTAGCCAGGCGTGGTGCCATGCGCCTGTAGTAATAGCTACTCAGAAGGCTGAGGTGGAAGGATCACCTGAACCTGGGAAGTCGAGGGAAAAAAAAAAAAGAAATACAACTCAGAGACAGCCCAACTACTCTCCCCTCCTGGAGAGCAGTAATGGGCTCAACCAAACTCAAAGGCTCAAATAAAAGAAGCAGGAAGAAGTGGGGAAACACAGCAAGGCTCTGGAATGGGAAGAGCCCAACAGTGGTATGTGGAGGCCACAATCCATGCCACACGCACTTAGAGGTTTGGTACAATTATCAGTGGAAGCCAGTAGGGAATACAGCAGCAAAAAACTGGAAACCAGGCACGGTGGTCATGCCTGCGATCCCAGCAATTTGGGAGGCCAAGGCAGGAGGATCACTTGACACTTGGAGTTCCAGAACAGCCTGGGCAGCATAGCAAGACCCCATTTCTAAAAAAAAAAAAATACAAAAATACAAAAATTAGCCAGGCGTGATGGTGCATGCCTTTAGTCCCAACTACCTGAGGAGCTGGGGCGGGAGGATCATTTGAGCTCAGGAGGTCGAGGCTACAGTGACCTATGATTTTGCCACTGCACTCCTGCCTGGGCAACAGCATGAGATCCTATCTCTTAAAAAACAAACAAACTTGGCTGGGCGCGGTGGCTCACGCCTGTAATCCCAGCACTTTGGGAGGCCGAGGCGGGCGGATCACCTGAGGTCAGGAGTTTGAGACCAGCCTGACCAATATGGAGAAACCCTGACTCTACTAAAAATACAAAATTAGCCAGGCATGGTGGAGCATGCCTGTAATCCCAGCTACTCGGGGGGCTGAGGCAGGAGAAGCACTTGAACCCGAGAGGCGGAGGTTGTGGTGAGCCAAGATCATGCCATTGCACTCCAGCCTGGGCAACAAGAGTGAACTCCGTCTCAAAACAAACAAACAAACAAACAAACTGGCCAGACGCGGTGGCTCACGCCTGTAGTCTCAACACTTTGGGAGGCTGAGGCAGGCAGATCACCTGAGGTCAGAAGTTCGAGACCAGCCTGACCAACATGGAGAAACCCCATCTCTACTAAAAAATGCAAAATTAGTCGAGCGTGGTGGCGCATGCCTGTAATCCCAGCTACTCGGGGGGCTGAGGCAGGAGAATCACTTGAACCTGAGAGGCAGAGGTTGCAGTGAGCCAAGATCGTGCCATTGCACTGCAGCCTGGGCAACAAGAGCGAAACTCCATCTCAAAAACAAACAAACCTGGAAACTGCCTAAGTATCCCACAAGAGGCAATGCTTAAAGAAACTGTGGTGTAGCTATACAATGGGCTGACAGAGCCATCAAGATGCTAGATCCATATTTACTGATCTGAAAAGACATGATTTATTGCTTGTCGAAAAAAAAACTGGTTACTGAAGATGTATATAGCATGATTCCACAGTAGCAACAAAAAGTCCATATTTGTGTATATTTAAAGTGAAATACAGTAAAGTCTGAACGATACACTAAGATCTTAATAGCAAAATATCTGCACTTTTTTTTTTTTTTTTTTTTTTTGAGACAGAGTCTTGCTCTGTCTCCCAGGCTGGAGTGCAGTGGTGCAATCTCAGCTCACTGCAATCTCTGCCTCCCAGGTGTAAGCAATTCTTGCGCCTCAGCCTCCCCAGTAACTGGGACTACAGGCGTGCACCACCATGCCTGGCTAATTTTTTGTATTTTTAGTAGAGATGGGGTTTCACCATGTTGCCTATAATCCCAGCTACTCGGGAGGCTGAGGCAGGAGAATCACCTGAACCTGGGAGGCGGAGGTTGCGGTTGCAGTGAGTTGAGATGGCTCCACTGCACTCCAGCAGGGGCAACAAAGTGAAACTGTCCCCCCACAAAAAAAAAAAAAAAAAAAAAAAGCAACAAAAAAAATGATGCTTAGTGAAAGAAGCCAGACATAAAAGGCCACATGTTGTATGATTCTATTTATGTAAAACGTCCAGAAAAGGCAAATCCAGAGAGGCAGAAAGTAGACTGGTGGTTGCCTGGGACTGGGTGGGATGTGGGTATTAGAGCGTGATGGCTAAGGGGTATAGAATTTAGTTTCTGGGTAAAATGTTCTAAAAGTGGTTGTGGTGATGGATGCATAATTTTATGAATATACTCAAAGGCTTTGAATAGTACATTTTAAATGGGTAAATTGTATGGCATGTGAATTATATTTCCAAAAACTGCCAAATTTTTTTTTTTTTTTTTTTTTTTTTTTTTTTTTTGAGACAGACTCTTGCTCTGTTGCCCAGGCTGGAGTGCAGTTGGTGCAATCTCGGCTCACTGCAACCTCCACCTCCCGGCTTCAAGTGATTCCCCTGCCTCAGCCTCCCGAGTAGCTGGGACTACAGTCTCACACCACCACGCCCAGATAATTTTTATATTTTTAGTAGAGATGAAGTTTCACCATATTGGTCAGGCTGGTCTCGAACTCCTGACCTCAGGTGATCTGCCAGCCTTGGCCTCCCAAGGCAATCATTATTCTTTGATCATGCTGTCGAGCCGCCCTCAGTGGGTTACAAGTATTAGTGTAATCACCAAAGTTGGCCAAATAAGGGCATGGGAAGCAGGTGTACCCACCCATCATGGGGGGCACACACGATGGTGTAACCTCTTTGAGGAGCAACCGATAACACCTATCCCAGTTTAAACACACAAACATTTTGCCCAGCCAGTTCACCTCTGGGGGGTCCATTCACGGGTGCAAAGACACACGCACAAGGAAGTGCTGTATGTGGCAGGAAAAGACTGGAAATAACCTACATACCCTACAAGGAGGGGCTGGCTACATTTATTATGGCGCTTCCAACAATGAAATTATATTCAGCCATTAAATAACCAACAACAGGCTGGGCATGGTGGTGCATGCCTGTGGTCCCAGCTACTCGGGAGGCTGAGGTGGGAGGATCACTTGAGCCCAGGATTTCAACGCAGTGAGCTATGATCACACCACTGCACTTCTGCCTGGGCAACCCTATCTCAAAAGAATTTTTTTTTTTAAATAAGGTGATCTATGTGTATTGATGTGGAATGAGATAGTCTCAGATCAGGAAAATATTTTTTTGTGGGGAGGCAGGGGAGAGGGTCTCGCTCTGTTGCCCAGGCTGAAGGGCAGTGGTGCAATCTCTCACTGCAGCCTCCACCTCCCGGGTTCAAGTGATTCTCCTGCGTCAGTCTCTGGAGTAGCTGGGATTATAGGCGCCTGCCTCCACGCCCGGCTAATTTTTTTTTTTTTTTTTGTATTTTTAGTAGAGACAGGGTTTCACCACGTTGGCGAGGCTGGTCTCAAACTCCTGACCTCAAGAGATCTACCTGCCTCGGCCTCCCAAAGTGCTGGGATTACAGACGTGAGCCAGTGCACCTGGCTGAAAATAATATTTAAAAATAAAATTTCCCACCTTAATAAGAAATTAAAAACATGTATTTGCTCCCTATGCTTATTCTAGAAAATATAGAAATGACAGAGAAGGAGAAAAGGAACACAGTCCCTCCTAATCCAATCCAAAGACAATCCCTGCTGCCCTGGTGATGTGCTTCCCCTCAGGCCTTGGCTGTGTGTGTACGTGCGAGTTTCACAGAGCTATAATCGTGCTGTATTCTTTTTAGATGTAACTCTGGAGCAGAGGCACTTTCCCACGTTATCATAAACTCTATAAACATCTTTGGATGACTGCCTGATATTCTATGGAGTGGGCGGCCCCCTGAATGGTTCTGCCACGTCTCCAGGGGAGCTTGGGCAGAAGGCTGGGCTTGACAGTGATAGAATCTGACCTTTCACAGTCCACACCCAGTACCTGCCAGGTGTGTTCCTTGGAGGGAGGCCAGCGGGCCATTTTGGTTAAACAATCCAGGTTGCCAGGTCACAGTAAGTTAAAAAAAAAAAAACCACTTAGGTTTATGGGATGCTGAGGGAACAAGGGTTGGAAAACTGAGCTGTTCTCTCCCTCTGAAGCCACCCCTGGCAACACTAACCCAACAGAGCCTGCTTTCGATAACCTAGAAAGTAAGCAATGAAGTGCCAACTCCCGTTCACACACAGTCAAACATTTTACCAAGTCCTACTATGCAGGACCAAGGGAATCAAGGAAATGGAGGTCGCATCAGACACAACCCTACTCTTGCAGTCAGGCGCTGACTCAAACAAAGAATGACACTGGAGAATGACTCACACACATAAAGGTCTGCTAAGAGCCCCACGGAAGGCAGAGGAGAAAGCCTGGAAAGGTTGTCTTCAATCTGGGCTCCGGGCCAGGCTCAATCGCTTATGCCTGTAATCCCAACACTTTGGGAAGCTGAGGCAGGAGGATCGCTTGAGGCCAGGAGTTCAAGACCAGCCTGGGCAACGTAATGAGACACCATCGTCCCAAAAAAAATTAAAAAGTTGGCCAGGTGTGGTGGTGCACGCCTGTGGTCTCAGCTACTCAGGAGGCTGAGGTGGGAGGATCGCTCAAGCCCAGGAGTTAGAGGCTGCAGTGAGTTATGATCGTGCCACTGTACTCCAGCCTGGGCAACACAGCAAGACATTGTCTCTAAAATTAAAAAAATAGAAATAAAAACTGGGTTCTGAAGAAGGCAGAACTGTAATTTTGATAGACCAGGACATCAGTTGAAAGAAATTTTATTAGGCAGAGGTGTGAAAAAGGGAAGCCCATTCCAGGAGCTTCCAGACGTGTGTGAGTGGAGGGGATGAACAGAGCCTAGAAAGGTCCTGGAGCGGAGGGACCTAGAAGACACTCCCATCCTGGTGATGAGGCTTTTTTTTTTTTTTTTTTTTTTTTAAGACAGAGTTTCGCTCTCGTTGCCAGGCTGGAGTGCAGTGGCGCGATCTTGGCTCACTGCAACCTCAGCCTCCTGGGTTCAAGTGATTCTCCTGGCTCAGCCTCCCGAGTAGCTGGGATTACAGGCATGTGCCACCACGCCTGGCTAATTTTTGTATTTTTAGTAGTGACAGCTTATCACCATGTTGGCCAGGCTGGTCTCAAACTCCTGACCTCATGATCCACCTGCCCCAGCCTCCCAAAGTGCTGGGATTACAGGTGTGAGCCACTGCGCCCAGCCAGAAGTGATGAGTTTTGAGGAGGGGGTATTTATCAATGTACTTGAGGAAAAGGAAGTTACCTGGTTATTTTACTTTATTTTTCTTCTCTTACCAACATCTTTTTCTCCACATAAGTGATACATATGTGTAACTTTAAAAGTTTAAAATGTTTAAAAAACATACAAAGCCCCCCACTTAATGGTACCTCTCCCCTAGAGAGAACTGCCACTAACTGCTGGGTGCAAACTTCCCCTTCAAACGGTTTTTGCTATGCAGATACCAATATATATGTATATACATTTTTAATAAAAATAGGATCAGGTCGGGCGTGGTGGCTCATGCCTGTAATCCCAGCACTTTGGGAGGTCAAGGTGGGTGGATCACGAGGTCAGGAGTTCAAGACCAGCCTGGCCAACATGGTGAAACCCCCGTCTCTACTAAATATACAATAAATAAATAAATAAATAATTAGCAAGGCGTGGTGGTGGGCAGCTGTAATCCCAGCTATTTGGGAGGCTGAGGCAGGAGAATTGCTTCAACCTGAGAGGCAGAGGTTGTAGTGAGCCGAGATTGCACCACTCCACTCCAGCCTGGGCAATGGAGCAAGACTCTGTCTCAGGGAAAAAAAAAAGCATCATACTATATTTCAACTTGCTTTTTAACTTAACTACATATATAAAAATGCGAACACTTTTTGACTTTATTATGGACCAGGCTTGTGCCAAAGGCTTTTTATGGATTTGCACACACACATACTATATGTAATAGTAGGCACTGTTTTAGAGTCAAATCATGGCCAGGCACGGTGGCTCACTCCTGTAATCCCCCTTTGGGAAGCAAAGTGGGATGATTGAGCCCAGGAGTTCAAGACCAGCCTGAACAACATAGTATGAGACCCTCTCTCTACAAAAAAAAGTAAAACAATAACAACAAAAAAGGTCAAATCACATAGGATCATCTTCATCTTTGGACCAGCCTGGGTAACATAGTGAGACCTCATATCTACAAAAAATTTTTTAAAACTCAGCTAGGCATGGTGGCATGCACCTGTGGTCCTAGCGACTCGGGAGGCTGAGGTGTGAGGATTGCTTGAGCTCAGGAGTTCAAGGCAGCAATGAGCTATGATCATGTCACTGCACTCCAGCCTGGGTGACAGAGTAAGACTGTGTCTGTAAGAAAAAAAAAAAAAAAAAGAAGAAAAGGCTGGGCATGTGAGCTCATGCCTGTAATCCCAGTACTTTGGGAAGCTGAGGCGGGCGGATCACTTGAGGCCAAGAGTTCAAGATCAGTCTTGGCAACATGGCGAGACCCTATCTCTACTAAAAATACAAAAATTAGCAGGGCATAGTGGCGTGCACCTGTGGTTCCAGCTTCTTGGGAGGCTGAGGCACAAGAATCGCTTGAACCTGGGAAGTGGAGGTTGCAGTGAGCCAGGATCACACCACTGCCCTCCAGCCTGGGCAACAGAGTGAGACCCTGTCTCAAAAAAAAAAAAAAAAAAAAAGGAAAGAAACATCAACTTTGTTCTAATGTAAACACAGCATTCTGTGAGAACCAACGCCTGTAATTTAAATCAGCCCCTCTTGTGGACACTTGAGCTGCCCTCCTGGGGGTGGGTGTTCATTTCAAAGCTGCCTTACGACAGGAAACAGGATCAGTGGAAACCTGCCCCTTCAGGGGCCCCTGACCCCAGAGGAGACCCACAGGGCTATTTCTGGAGCTGCCTGCCCCAGAGTAACTCCAGCTAGAACTCTAGGCCTAAAAGGAAACCATTACCCAACTATCTCCAAGAACTAAAATTATTAATTTTCTAAAAACAGATTAATTCAGAAGTTATGGAAGAATATTTTAAATTTCAAATCCCCAAGTAGTAATAGGCATTTTGTTTACAGTACTGATACTTAACTGTTTGTGAGGATTTGATTAAGTAAGGGTAACGGTATTACACTATTGATTTTTTACCCCCACCAGTTATTATAAAAAGTCCAATAATGTTCCCCTTTCCCCCTCTTCTTTTTTTGAGATGGAGTCTCGCTCTGTCACCCAGGCTCCCGTGTTCAAGTGATTCTCATGCCTCAGCCTCCCGAGTAGCTGGGACCACAGGTGGCACCAACACGCCCGGCTAATTTTTGTGTTTTTGTAGAGACAGGGTTTCGCCATGTTGGCCAGGCTGATCTCAAACTCCTGACCTCAGGTGATCTGCCTGCGTTGGCCTCCCAAAGTGCTGGGATTACAGGCGTGAGCCACCATGCCCGGCTTCTCCCTGTCTTCTTTATACCAGCTTTGCTACGGTATGAACACAAATCCCTACCAAAATAAGTACACTTTTCCTCCATCCAGAGAAGGATGTCTAACTCTAAAAAGTGTTTTTTTGTTTGTTTTTTTACGATAACCAACATGAATAATCACATTGCACGTATGTCTCTGTACCCACATACACGCATATGCAGGGGTGCTTTCAAAATATTCAACCCAAAATTGGACAAATGTAGAAGACACTTGAGATGGAAATCTTCCATAGTATGAGGTGTTTTTTTTTTTTGTTTTTGTTTTTGAGACGGAGTCTCCTCTGTTGCCCTGGCTGGAGTGCAGTGGCGCGATCTCGGCTCACCACAACCTCTGCCTCCTGGGTTCAAGGGATACTTCTGCCTCAGCCTCCTGAGAAGCTGGGACTACAGGCGTGCACCACCATTGTGGAAGGAAAATAAAATAAGTAATAATAAAGTTAAAAATAATAAACATAAGTAATAGTTAACATTAAGTATAGGTTATTTAGAAGTTATACATAGGCTAAGAAATTTAAGCAGCCCCTCCCAGCATTGCTAACAAGTTGCAGCTATGAGCTTATCTCAATCTTCCAAGCTTATTGCCTGCCTCCAGACCCCTGCATATTTCTGTAATTCCTGTTTTCCCTTACCCCAGCTCGAGCTGTCCAGCTTCAAAGTTGACTGGTCAAGATAACTAAATTATATGCTTTCTCAGAATTGTCACGTGTTAAATAATTTACTGTCTTTGTCTGAAACCTGTATCCCGCCTTGTTTTCCCGCCTCAAACGACATATAAGCAAGCCTGCTTTCTGTGTCCCAGTCGGCAGCCATTTTAGGCGTGAGCCTGCTGTCGGCCCGGGTACCTGAATTAAATAAAGTTCTCTTTGGTTTCCAAAGGTCTCTTTGTCTTTTCCTTGGCTGGAGTTTTATTGTAACACCATGCCCGGCTAATTTTTGTATTTTTAGTAGAGATGGGTTTCACCATGTTGGCCAGGCTGGTCTCGAAATCCTGACCTTGTGATCTGTCCACTTCAGCCTCCCAAAGTGCTGGGATTACAGGCGTGAGCCATCGCGCCCGGCCCACAGTATGAGTTTTTAATCAGTAAACAAATTTGGGAAAAGGTAACTAATTTGTAGAAAGGTTTTAAAAAATATTAATTCTCATAATCAGTGACAAATTATTAGGGCCACACTCCTGGAATGTGGCAACAGAGAGGGAAATAACATTTATTAGGCACCTATAATGTGTGACACACAATACTAGGTATTGTTTCAAAAGTAATGATTCATAAGAATTTAGTCTTGCTTGAACCTGGGAGGTGGAGGTTGTAGGGAGCCGAGATCGTGCCACTGCACTCCAGCCTGGGCGACAGAGTGAGACTCTGTCTCAAAAAAAAAAAAAAAAAAAAAAAAAGAATTTGGTCTATCCTTCATAGTTGTAACTACATAGGATGGCTGTAAGCATTTTTTTTTTTTTTTTTTTCTTTAATAAAGATGGGGTGTTCCTATGTTGACCAGGCTGGTCTCAAACTCTTGGCCTAAAGCGATCCTACCATCTTGGCCTCCCAAAGTCCTGGGATTACAGGCTTGAGCCACTGTGCCCAGCCAAGATAGCTATGTGTTAAATGAGATCATTTTTTTCAGTGTCCCTAAAACAAGTTTCTATCAAAGTAACTAATAGTTATTATGTTTGTTTCTCCACTTGAATTTCTCTGCTGATAAATGAGGAGATTGTTAAGTCTGTAAACAATTGCTATTCGCCTCTCTGTACTCGATGCATAGCCTGGTGACAGATATATAATATGTAATAAATAAATGCAAATTTCATGTAATCAAGTACCCATGCTGGCACCTACCAAATGGTTTTCAATAAAATTATGTTTTTAAATTTATTTTAGGCTGGGTGCAGTGGCTCATGCCTGTAATCCCAGCACTTTGGGAACCTGAGGCCGGTGGATCACTTGAGGCCAGGAGTTTGAGACCAGCCTGGCCAACACAGTGCAACTCTGTTTCTACTGAAAATACAAAACATTTGCTGGGTGTGGTGGCACATGCCTGTTATATCAGCTACTCAGGAGGCTGAGGCACAAGAATCACTTGAACCCAGGAGGCAGACGTTTCAGTGAGCCGAGATCCCACCACTGTATTCCAGCCTGGGCAGCAGAGCAGAATACAAAAAAATAAAATGAATAATAAATGTATTTATTTTATTTTAATTTTTTGAGAAGGAGTTTCACTCTTGTTGTCCAGGCTGGAGTACAGTGGTGCAATCTTAGTTCACTGCAACTTCCACCTCCCAGGTTCAAGTGATTCTCCTGCCTCAGCCTCCCAAGTAGCTGGGATTACAGGTGTGTGCCACCACACGCGGCTAATTTTTTGTATTTTTAGTAGAGATGGAGTTTCACCATGTTGGCCAGGCTGCTCTAGAACTCCTACCTCAGGTGATCCACTTGCCTTGGCCTCCCCAGCTGCTGGGATTACAGGCGTAAGCCACCGCACCCAGCCTATTTTATTTTCTGAGAGACAGGGTCTCACTATGTTGCCCAGGCTGGTCTCCTAGGCTCAAGCAATCCTCCCTTTTGTCCTCTCAAAGTGCTGGCATTACAGGTGTGAGACACCACGCCTGACCTAAAATTATGTTGTTAAATAAATTCTTTCAAAAAATTAACAACAAGTGGCTGGGTGTGGTAGTTCAAGACCAGCCTGGGAAACCCTATTTCTACAAAAATTTTTTTTTTAATGAGCCAGGTATAGTGGTACAAGCCTATAATCCTAGCTACTCAGGAGGCTGAGGTGGGAGGCTTGCTTGAGCCTAGGAATTCAAGGCTGCAGTAAGCCATGATTGTGCCATTGCACTCCAGCCTGGGCAACAAAGTGAGACCACATTTATAAAAAAAAAGAAGAAGAAAAAGAAAGCGAAATAAGGTCCTTAGTTTGGGAATTTTCTATTGCCATAAATAAATAAACGTTTTTACAAAGAAATAAGATCTTTACAATTTGCAATGTTCCCCAGTAGTTGCTATTTTATTCTGTTCTGTTCCATTTCTTTAAAAAAAAAAAAAAGAACAACACTTCTGCACTCCAGCCTCGGTGACGGAGCAGAACTCTGTCTCTAAAGAAAACTAAAATAAATAAACAAAACAAAACACTGGACAAAACTCAGCAAAAGGTTTTCACAACTCTCTAGTGTGTCCTGGGCTACTATTTGAAAAACACCCAGTTCCAAGGTAATGAAATTTATTTTAAATCAATAATACCCTCCCTGCTTAACAAGTATATCCTCAACTCAGAGTTTAGAGCACTGGCCAGGGTTTGGAAATACGAAGAAGACCCCAACCAGCGATCCCAACCCTCCATCCCTTACAGCAGCTAAGCCGGGTGGGGAAGGTGGCATAGGTGGCTCACTCACCTTGAAGTGGAAGGAGTTTGCCGGGGACCCGCTGGAGCTATACTGCTCACTTTTTGTTAGGTTGCTGTAGTACTTATTAACCTTGGAACTGACATTCTGGTTTGACCTTGGGTCATCCGTGATGGGGCAGATGAAGTAACCTTCCTCATCGTCGCTGTCCCCATCAAAATCACCATCATGGCCAGCTCGGGGGGACTGGCCGCCATCAACACCTTCCAGGCGGAAGATGAGATCTTCGTCTGCCATGTTCCTGGGGTGCCCGTTTTACCCAAGCAGTATCCGGCACAGCCAGAGTTACTGGACAAATGCAGAGGTGAAGGTCCTACAAGGAAAGCAAGGGCCAGAGAGTGGGTGCTGGGGCCCGGGGGTGTGAATTCGCCCGACCCTCACCCCAAATGCTGCAGGTTATCGCAGGAGCTGGCACCCTTGGGATAAAACCTAGAGCTATCTTTTAGGGAGGCAGTTGGCAGCACCCAGGAACATTTTAAATTCTAAACCCGCTGACCCAGTCATTCCATTTTTAAGAACTCAGTGTTTGCAAACGTTGGAACCAGGTTGGGAAAGGAACAGCTTCTTAAGCAGAGTGCTCTTTTTAGCACATCAATTAGATCGAGGCACTCCTCTGCTTAACGCGCCCACCCCCGGCAGCTTCCTTTCACATTCATAATAAAATCCAAATGCCTTGGTAAGGCTGCAAGACCTGGGTTCATTTAGCGTGCTGCCCACTTCTCCTCCGGCCCTGGCTGCTCTCCAGGCACACTGGGTTTCTTTCTGTTCCGTGAACACTTTAAGTTCATTCCGACCTCCAAGCCTTTGTACTTGCTGTTCCTTGTGCCTGGAACAACCTTTCTAACAGTGGGTTCTTTCTCATCATTGAGCTCACAGCTCACAGGATGCCTCTTCAGAGAAATCTTCTGTGAATCCCCAAATCAAAGAACCCTTAACCCAACATGCATATCCAATCACTCCCTTGCATATCACCCTGTTCCATTTCTTTCTTTGTTCTTTTTTTTTTTTTTCTTCTGAGACAGAGTTTCACTCTTGTCACCCAGGCTGGAGTGCAATGGTGTGATCTTGGCTCACTGCAACCTCCACCTCCCAGGTTCAAGTGATTCCACTGCCTCAGCCTCCCGTGTAGCTGGGATTCCAGGCGCCCACCACCACAACTAGCTAATTTTTGCATTTTTAGTAGAGATGGCATTTCACCATGTTGGCTAAGCTGGTCCTGAACTTCTGACCCCAGGTGGTGATCCTCCTGCCTGGGCCTCCCAAAGTGCTGGGATTACAGGAGTGAGCCACCACATCCGGACTTTTTTCTTTTTTCTTTTTTCTTTTTTTTTTTTTTGAGACAGAATCTTGTTCTGCCGTCCAGGCTGGAGTACAGTGGTGCAATCCTAGCTCACCTAGGTCACTGCTTGATCTCGCAGGCCCAAGCAGTCCTCCCGCTCAAACCTCCCAAGTAGCTAGGATTACAGGTGTATGCCACCAAGCCTGGCCAATTTTGTTTGTTTTTTGTAGAAACAGGGTCTCCCTATGTTGCCCAGACTGGTCTCAATCTCCTGGACTCAAGTGATCCTCCTGCCTTGGCCTCCCAAAATGCTGGGATTACAGGCATGCTTCATTTCTTCATTGTGCTTTTCTCAAACTGAAATCACCCCGTTTACTTTGTTATTGTCTGTATGCCCAACACCTCCAAAAGTGTCTGGCACAGAGAAGGCACTCAATGCACTTTCCCAGAATGAAGGAGTGGCCCTAAAAGTGTTTTTTGTTTCTTTGTTTTTCTTTGAGACAGAGTCTCGCTCTGTGGAGTGCAGTGGCATGATCCCGGCTCACTGCAACTTCCGCCTCCCGAGTTCAAGCAATTCTCCTGCCTCAGTCTCCCGAGTAGCTGGGATTACAGGCATCCACCACCACGCCCGGCTAATTTTTGTATTTTTAGTAGAGATGGGGTTTCACCATGTTGGCCAGGCTAGTCTTGGACTCCTGACCTCAGGTGATCCGCCTGCCTCGGCCTCCCAAAGTGCTGGGATTACAGATGTGAGCCACCACGCCTGGCCTAAAAGCATTTTCTGTAGCACAATCAGTAACAGCAACAAAACAAAACCCAACAACCCCAAATGTCTAATAGAAGTTCATTATACAGATTACAGTATTTCTCTCTACACCATGAAATAGTCCGTGACTGTTAGAAAGGGGACGGTCCCATACCCACAGACACACAAAAATAATCAAGAAAGAGTTCAGGAAGATTGTAGGCTAGAACTGTCACATTTACAGCCACCTGATTTTCAACAAGGGTGCCAAGATAATTCACCCTCAGTTTTACAGTCACTTGATTTTCAACAAGCCAAGATGATTCAACAGGGAAGGAAGAATCTTTTCAACAAATGGTGTTGGGATAAATGAATATCCACATGCAAAAAAATGAAGTTGATCCCCTTCCTTACACCATACCCAAAAATTAACTCAAAATGGATCAAAAGCCTAAATTAGGAGCTAAAATTATATTAGAAGAAAATATAGAATAAATTCTTCATGACCTTGAGTTAGACAAAGCCTTCTTAGATAAGATGCCAAAAGCAACAGCAACAAAATAATAGATAAATTGGACATTACCTGGGCTGGACGTGTTAGTTCACGCCTGTAATCCCAGCACTTTGGAAGGCTGAAGCAGGTGGATCACGTGAGGTCAGGAGTTCGAGTCCAGCCTGGCCAACGTGGCGAAACCCTGACCACCAAAAATACAAAAACTTAGCTAGGTGTGGTGGCACCCACCTGCAATCCCAGCTACCCAGGAGGCTGAGGCATGAGAATTGCATGAACCCAGGAGGTGGAAGTTGCAGTGAGCTGAGATTGTGCCACTGCACTCCAGCCTGGGTGACACAGGGAGACTCCTTCTAAAAAAAAAAAAAAAAAAAAAAAAGAGTAAAGAGAAAACCCACAAATTTTGCTAATTATATATCTGATAAAGAACTATATTAAGAACGCTTACAATTCAACAATAAAAAGACAAATCAAATAAAAATAGGCAAAGGGTTTGAAAAGACATTTCTCTAAAAAAGATATACACGTGGCCAATAAGCACATGGAGAGATACTCAACATCAGTGGCCATTAGGGAAATACAAATGAATGTCACACCCACTAAGACAGACATAAGTTAAAAAATGGAAAATAACAAGGGCTGGTAAGGATGTGGAAAAATTAAAACCCTTATGCACTGCTGGTGGAATGTAAAATGGTGCCAACTGCCTTAGAAAACACTCTGGCACCAGCCTGGCCAACATGGCGAAATCCTGTCTCTACTAAAAATATAAAAAGTAGCCAGGCGTGGTGGTGCATGCCTATAATCCCAACTACTTGGGAGGCTGAGGTGAGAGAATTGCCTGAGCCTGGGAGGCAGAGGTTGCAGTGAGCTGAGATTGTGCCGTTGCACTCCAGCCTGGGTGACAGAGTGAGACCTTGTCTAAACAAAATAAAACAAAACAAAACCACAAAAAAAAAAAAAAAGAACAGAAAAAAAACAACATCTCAAAAAGTTAAACACTGAGTTACTGTATGATCCAGCAATTCCACTCCCAGGTGCTGAGATACACTCCAATATGGATGAAACTTACAACCACTAGGGGAGGTGAAAGGCCGTCACAAAAGACTATATACATTGACTAATTCTCTGTTTATGAAACTTCCAGAGAAGGCGAAGCTACAGCAATAGAAAGTAGATTAATAGTTGCCTGAGGATGGAGGTAGGGTGTGGTGGTGGGAATGGCTGGGGGAAATGGGGAATGATTGCTAATGGATATGGGGTTTCTTTTGAGTTGATGAAAAGGTTCTAAAATTGATTGTGGCTATATGACTGTGAATACACCATTGAATTGTTCTATCTATCTATCTATCTATCTATCTATCTATCTATCTATGTATCTATCTGAGACGGAGTCTCACCCTGTCCCCCAGGCTGGAGTGCAGTGGCGCGATCTCGGCTCACTGTAACCTCCGCCTCCCAGGTTCAAGTGATTCTCCTGCCTCAGCCTCCTGAATAGCTGGGACTACAGACACGCACCACTGTGCCCAGCTAATTTTTGTATTTTTTTTTTTTTTTTTTAGGGACGGGGTTTCACCATGTTGGCCAGGCTGTTCTCAAACTCCTGAACTCATGATCTGCCCACCTCAGCCTCCCAAAGTGCTGGGATTACAGGCATGAGCCACTGCGCCCAGCCAGAATTGTACATTTTAAATGAGCAGGTCGTAAGGTATGTGAATTATATCTCAAGAAAGCCAAAGTTTTAAAGAAAAGAAAGTCGGATGTGTGGTTCATGTCTGTAATCTCAGCACTTTGGGAGGCCGAGGTGGGAGGATCGCTTGAGCCCAGAAGTTTAAGACCAGCCTGGGCAACATAATGAGACCCTGACTTTACAAAAAAAATACAAAAAATTAGCTGGGTGTGATGGTGTGTGCATGTAGTCCTAGCTACTCAGGAGGTTGAGGTGGGAGGATCACTTGAGCCCAGGAGGTTCAAGTGAGCCCAGAGGTTGCAGTGAGCTGAAATTGCGCCACAACACTCCAGCCTGGGCAACACAGCAAGACCCTGTCCCCGAAAAAAGAAAGGAAAAGAAAAACGACCTGTGTACATGCATGAAAACTTCCCTGAAAAGTCCACAGGAACTGTACAGCACTTGAAATAAGCAGTTGTAGAGCTGGAGGAAACTTTTTATTTTTAATTTTTTAATTTTTTTGAGATGGAGTCTTGCTCTGTTGCCCAGGCTGGAGTGGGGTGGCACGATCTTGGCTCACTGCAAGCTCTGCCTCCCAGGTTCAAGCGATTCTCCTGCCTCAGCCTCCCGAGTAGCTGGGATTACAGGAGCCCACCACCACACCCGGCTAATTTTTGTATTTTTAGTAGAGGCGGGGTTTCGCCATGTTGGCCAGGGTGGTCTTGAACTCCTGACCTCAAGTGATCTGCCCGCCTTGGCCTCCCAAAGTGCTAGGATTACAGGCATGAGCCACTGAGCCTGGCCAGCTTTTTAAAACTTTGTACGTTTCTATACTGCTTTAACTTTTTTACAAAGCTGGATTGCTTTAGACACAAGATAGTAATTAAATTAGTTTAAAAATTTTTTTACATCAAACCAATAATTCCAATTTTTTTGACAGTGCTGTCCATCAGGTGCACAGTCTTCTAGAGCCAAGGCTTTGGTACTCTGGCTACTGAAGCAGGAAATATATTTATAACCTAACCCAGTACACGCTTATAAAATGGAAAGTAAAATTTCAAGAAATTGTGCTTAGCCTTACTTTGTATAATGCACTCTTGCTATTTTTTTTTTTAAATGTTATTTTTAGAGACAGGTTGCCCCAGCTGGAGTGCAGTGGTGTGATCACAGCTCACTGTAGCCTCCAACAGCTGGGTTCAGGCGATCCTCCCGCCTCAGCCTCCAGAGCAGTCCATGCCACCATGCCCGGCTAAAGTTTTTTATTTTTGTACAGACAGAGTCTCACTATGTTGGCCAGGCTTGTCTTGAACTTCCAGCCTCAAGTGATCCTCCCACCTTGGCATCCCAAAGCACTGGGATTACTGACGTGAACCACTGTGCTTGGCCCACTCTTGCTATTTTCCATTCTACTTAAGTCCTCTGTTTTTTCTTTCTGTTTAATCTTTTTCCTTAACACACCACCCACACATTGATTTCTATACTCACAGTTTGAAAATCGACGTGACCTACTGAGTTTGTTTCTTATCCTCTGGGCAAGACACAGTTACAGGCCTGGATCCAATGCCAGAGCCACCTGATCCTGCTTGTCACCAGAATCTTCCCTGAGCCCTGGACTGGCTTCTCCACACTGTCAGCCGCTCCCAGCCCCAGCGCCTACTCTGCCCTGGTCAGCCCTTGGCCAGAATCCCTGCTGACCAACACGGTGTGGTGCCAGGAGCTGCCAGCAGGCCCAGCCTAGTCAGCGGCCACTGGGGGCCAGGATGGTGCCAGGAGAAGGGCCAGAACCACAGCCCCAACCTGCAGACCTCCAGACAGTGTAGTTAGGTGGTTAAAAGCTCAGATTCAGGGCCAGGTGTGATGGCTCACGCCTGTAATCCCAGCACTTTGGGAGGCCAAGGTGGGCGGATCACTTGAGCTCAGCAGTTCGAGGCCAGCCTGGGCAACATGGCGAAATCCTGTCTCTACGAAAAAATACAAAAATTAGCCAGGCGTGGTGGCGTGTGCCTGTAGTCCCAGCTACTCAGGAGGCTGAGGTGGGAGGATCACTTGAACCTGGGGAGGCAGAGGCTGCAGTGAACTGAGATTGTGCCACTGCCTGAGCAACAGAGCAAGACCTCATCTCAAATAAGCAAAAAACAACAAAAAAAGCACGCTCAGATTCAGGATCTGGGCTGCTAGTGAGCAAATCTGGCTCTTTACCCAATTAATTCACCTAGCCGACTCCCTCATCTTACAGTGTGGGGAGCTCGGCCCTCGGCCATGTCCCACCACAGACCTGACATTCTCCTCGGCCCTGGGAAATGAAGACAAGCAGCTGTGACCCTGCCTGGCACGGCGCCTTGTACACAGCAGGCACTTGATATGCATTCCAGAGCTAAGTGAGTGTCATCTGCTTTATGGCTTTTGAGTTGTCATAAATTTGCTCTTAAGGCAGCTGTGGCAAACTATCCCCCAATAGCTGTTCACTCTTTCTTCCTTAATAAGAGAACCACCGGGTTTTGGCTAAGCATGTCACTTGGCCACTCAGGATACATTTCCCAGACTCCTTTGCAGATAGATGTAACCATGTGAACAAGTTTTAGCCAATGGGATATAAGAAGGACTGTGTGCAACCATAGGGAAGGGTTCTTAAAGGGAGTGTGCCCCTTGGCTCTCCTTCCAACCTGCTGGCTGAAATGCATATGTGATTGCTGGAGCTCAAGCAGCTACCTTAGACCATGAGGCGGATGGCCCTGTGCTGAGGCTGGAAGAGCTATGAGACAAAGAGAACCTGGGTCTCTTATACCATGGGACAGCATAACAATCCTGGATTCACAATCTTCATACTTTGATACCTAAACTTGTGTAATCTACTGTAATTTTCTTTTTTCCTTTCTACTTGCTAATTTTATTTGGTAACAGTAGCTCCTTCTCTCCCATGTCGTAAAAAGTCACATCCTCTTTTTTGTAAAGTTTTATTTTTTGAGAAAGGGTCTTGTTCTGCTGCCCAGGCTGGAGTAAAATTGTGCAATCAGAGCTCATTGCAGCCTCGATCTCTGGGCTCAAGTGATTCTCCTACCTCAGCCTCCTGAGTAGCTGGGACTACAGGTGTGTGTCACTATGTTGCCCAGGCTAGTCTCGAACTCCTGGCCTTAAGCAATCCTCCCACCTTGGCCTCCTAAAGTGTTGGGATGACAGGCGTGAGCCACTGCACCTGGCCTAAAGGTCACATCCTTTATGACAAATGGGTGCCTGGGCAGGGTCAACCTGGGAAAACTGTGGCCTCAATCCATAGTCCTAACTTGGCAGATACTCTTACATTTGCACATGAAGACTGGGTACCTGGAGGATGCTGGATTTCCCCAAACAAGCAAGGAAACTTCCTTAGCCTTTAAGTCAGTTCCAAGAGGCCTGTTCTAACACCAGGCAAGATGCCCAGACTCCTAGGGATCTCTATCTATCCTGGGGTTCCTTTGGCCCAAAGAAAGGATCTGCTCCTGTGATAAGAACAGGACTCCAGCTGAAAGACATCAGGATTTTCTTGAAAGCTTTCTCTGCCTCACTCAGGCATCCACATCTTCTCCTCCCAGTCCCTATTTCTTTTCTTTTATTAATTTTTTTGTTTGAACTCCTGCCCTCAAGTGATCCACCCTCCTCGGCCTTCCAAAGTGCTGGGGATTAAAGGCATGAGCCTCTGCGCCCGGCCTCCAGTCCCTATTTCTATGGAAAGGTAGCTGAGTGAGTCAGGAAGACTCAGGTTGAAGCCCCATCTCTGCCACTAATGGGCTATGTGACTTCACCTCTTGAGCCTCAGTGGGGATGCATAGTTGTACTCACTCCGTGAACTTAACAGCTATTATTATCATCATTTTTATTATCATAAATAAACGGGACTGAGCCTTGGGGCCCAGCCAGACTTGTGACCTGGACGTCTGGCTCGTAGCAAAGCCAAGCTTCTTCAGGGGTCCTCAGGGAATAGACTATTTCAGTCTCTGGCCACGGAAACCACTGTCTCACTGAGTCTCGATCTGGCAGTTACAGGAGCAGGAAACTATGCCTGCAATGCTCAGGTCAAGGCCTGCGGGTCAAGCCACAGTGGCCACTGGTCCCCCTTGGGGCTCACCCTCACCCCAGGACCTGCCTTCCTACCATAGAAAGCGGGTGGAATCTTCCCACCGCCACTCCTGGGAACCAGCATCCCAAAGCCAACAACGTGGCACCCCGAGCTGGCCAATGCACACAATAGTGTATGCCCAGCACAGCACAACCCACACGCCCTTGACTACAACCACAGTGAACACAGGTGACTGATCAGCCACCTGGAATCACGCACTAGCTTCTGTGTGAGGATCTGCCTCTGCCCCACCCTCAAGTCATGTGTTTAGGAGTGTATCACAAGATCCAGGCATAAACCAACCACTGGGGTGCCTGGTCACAGAGATTGGCTTAGAGGTGGTCATGTGATTACAGTCAAACTATTCTAGCTATTGCAGCAAACCTGGGGCTTTTTGCTTGAGTAACGGGAAGAGGTGATCAGGCTTTTCATGCTGAATGTGAACTTGAGACTGGGGCTGAGGCCAACACAGAACAAAGCTGATGTGTGGTGGAGGGCAGAACCAGAGAAAGAGAAAAATGAATAGTGATGATGTCATTTGAGACCTGGAATCCAGATGTTCCTGAAACCAAACTACCAAGCCCAGCGTAGATTTCTGAATCAGATGATACAATAAACCCTGCCTTTTGTGGGGCAGTAGGGGAAAGGGCTATTTAGCTAGTTACAGATAGGTTTTCTGTCACATGCAATATGAAAAGCCCCAAACCAGCCAGGCACGGTGGCTCACGCCTGTAATCTCAACACTTTGGAAGGCCAAGGCAGGCGGATCACCCAAGGTCGGGAGTTCGAGACCAGCCTGGCCAACATGGTGAAACCCCGTCTCTACTAAAAATACAAAAATTAACGGGGCATGGTGGCACGTGCCTGTAATCCCAGTAATCCCAGCTACTTGGGAAGCTGAGGTGGGAGAATTGTTTGAACCTGGGAGGCAGAGTTTGCAGCGAGCCAAGATCGTGCCACTGTACTCCAGCCTGGGCGACAGAGTGAGACTCTGTCCAAACCCAGCCAGGGTTTAGGCCATTGTATATTATTTATGTATAATTTCAAAAATACTTTAAACACCTTTTTCTTACTAGGGCCACTGTATATGATCATATAGGTGGGGTACTGCTCAACTCTAGTGAACAACCTTTGCAACTTTGCATGGGCAGCCCTACTTCCCACCCCTAGAGGCAATTACTTCCAACTATTCTCAGTGTTACCTTTAGCATCTCTCTCTCTCTCTATCTATATATGTATCACTAAATAATACGCTTCCCGATTCTTTTTTTTTTTTTTTTTTTGAGACAGGGTCTCACTCTGTCACTCAGGCTGGAGTCCAATGGCGCAATCTTGGCTCACTGCAACCTCTGTTTCCTAGGCTCAAGTGATCCTCCCACATAAGCCGCCAGAGTAGCTGGGACCACAGGCACGTGTCACCATACCCAGCTAATTTTTGTATATTTTTGTTGAGATAGGATTTCACCATGTGCCCAGCTGGTCTCAAACTCCTGGACTCAAGGGATCCACCCATCTCGGCCTCCCAAAGGGCTGGGATTACAGGCATGAGCCACTGCACCCGGCCCTGATTATTTCTTATCTATTTTGATCCTATCTTCTGATTTCCAGGTATGATAAATGAGACTTTAGCTCTACTTCCCCTTACTACTTCCCTTCCCCACCCTATCCCTACACTGGTAGGTCTTCTTCTGGTTCCTTTATTTATTTATTACAGACGGCATCTTGCTGTGTTGCCTAGGCTAGTCTCAAGCCCCTGGTCTCAAGCGATCCTCCCGCCTCAACCTCCCAAAGTGTTGAGATTACAGGTGTGATCACAGTGCCCAGCAACCTGGTTCCTTTACATACCATGCCAAGGACACTGTCTTATTCCACCAACTAGAAGAAGCTGAGTTTCTCACAGTTTAGCACGAATTCAGAGAAGGGACAGTGTGGCTTTTGTGCTGTGAATGAGTGATAAGAAAGCAGAAGAGCTTCTTATCTGCTTGTCAACCTCAAAAGCTTATCAACCTCAAAAAGGCATAATTTCTATTGAAATAAGACAAATAATGCATGTGAAAGACTGACTGCACACCAGGTGCTACACTGGACTCTCCTTTGACAATGACAGGAGCTGCTAGGTCCAGAAGTGACAGTCTACCTCCGAAAAGGCAACCTTAAGGGAGCAGAACTGCACAGCGCTAGGCTGTTGAGGGCTGCACCTGGCTTGTTCTGAAGATATTCTAAACCCTAGCTGGAGTTCTGAGTTTCCTTCAAGCAAGAAACAAAAACCAAAGCCCAATACAGTGGCTAACAGCTTGTGCTCTACAGCCGCATGGCCAGGCTTTGAATCCTGGGCCCCACCATTAGGAGCTGGGACCCTGTCCTAGACAATAGACTTGTCAGGCAGGCTGTGACATCCTAAGGTCTGCACTGCTGTCTCCACCCCTCCCCCCATAACTTGTATTACCTTCAGTGCACAGGTGCTCAACATGAACTCAAATACCCTTCTGCTTAGTGTTTCTTTTGTTTTGAGATGGAGTCTTGCTCTGTTACCCAGGCTGGAGTGCAGTGGCGCTATCTCGGCTTACTGCAACCTCCGCCTCCCAGGTTCAATTGATTCTCCTGCCTCGGCCTCCCGAGCAGCTGGGATTACAGGCACCCGCCACCACGCCTGGCTAATTTTTGTATTTTTAGTAGAGACGGGGTTTCACCATGTTGGTCAGGCTAGTCTTGAACTCCTGACCTCAAGTGATCCTCCCGCCTCAGCCTCCCAAAGAGATGGGATTATAGGTGTGAGCCACTGTGCCTGGCTGCTCAGTGTTTATTTACTGGGGTGCAGCATTAGGAGTGATTAAGTCAAGCATCAAGCTAAGAGTTCACATCAGTGTCTTAATGTCTGCACCCCTAGCATATAGTGGGTGCTCATAAACATTTATTTAAACTATTGAGAGAAACAGTACACTTTACATCAGAATGAAAGGACCAATTTACAGAGTCCAGCCCATCCGTCCCTTCCTCCCTGCCATCTCAGCTTCCCAAGTTTCCAAGTTCAAGAATCAATCTCCATGCACCACCAAACTCTCCTCACCTCCTTGCCCTTGTATCTATCTGCAGGTGCCTCTGAGGCAGGCGAATAGGGTCTGGAGGCAGGGAACCTAAGGCTGATTCAGGCTGACTTCCTAGAGCTAAATCAAAAGGAAAACCCCTACTTTCCAAGCCCAAGTAACAAAAGGACCAGAGGCTACTCCCTTTGCAACCCCCAACTTATCTGCGTGGCAGATGAAAAACTGAAATTACCTCTGATTGGTCCCTTCCCACAACCGATCAGGCTGGTGCTGGCCAAGTCCTCGTTTGTATAGGAGTCTTCATTTGTAACTTCACTTCAGCCTCTGACTGGTCGCTTCCCACAACCTATCAGACTGATCCCAGGCCACTACTTCATTTACATAGGGTGTATATCAAGTAACCAATGAGAAACCTCTAGAGGGTGTTTAAACCCCAGGCAATTCTGTAAGCAATCTGCTCGAGCCCACTCCCACCCTGTGGAGTGTACTTTTGTCTTCTGTAAATATTTGCTTTCATTGCTTTATTCTTTCCTTGTTTTGTTCGTGTATTTTGTCCAATTCTTTGCTCAAAACGTCAAGAACCTGGACACCCTCCACCAGTAACACCTCTGCCTGGAATCCCTTTCCCACTCACTAGCAAAACCCTTTAATCTCTTCAAGACGCAGCTCAAATGTTGACCTCCTTCAGAAAGCCTTCCTTGTTTGTTTCTTTTGGGTTTGTTTTGTTTTTGTTGTTGTTGTTGTTGTTGTTGAGAGAGTGTCTGGCTCTGTTGGCCAGGCTGGAGTGCAGTGGTGCAATCATAGCTCACTGCAGCCTCCAACTCCTGGGCTCAAGCGATCCTCCCACCTCAGCCTCCAGAGTACCTGGGACTACAGGTGCATACCACCCACATCTGGCTAATTATGTTATTTTATTTTTGTAGAGATGGGCATCTCCCTACATTGCCCAGGCTGGTCTCTTTCTTTTTTCTTTTTTTTTTTTGAGACAGGGTCTCACTCTGTCACCCAGGCTGGAGTGCAGTGGTGCAATCGTGGCTCACTGCAGCCTCAGTCTCCCAAGCTCAAGTGATCCTCTTGCCTCTGAACTCCTGGCCTCAAGCGATCCTCCTACCTAGACCTCCCAAAGTTGATTACATGCATAAGCTACTGCACCTGACCTCCAGAAAGCCTTTCTTGGATAGTTCCCTCCTCTGTAAACAGGGGTCAGCTAACAGTACCCCTGCAGGGGTTGTTCTGAGGATACAATGAGATTAGGCACATGGTGTCTGGGATAGACTTGACTCTCAAAAGTACTAGCTGCTGTTATGTCCCAAAAATCCTCCAGTCCCCAATTCCCTAAATCACTTTGCTCCCTACAAGCCCTCCACAAGCAAATTTCATTATACCCTGAGGCCAGACTGTCTGCGGCAGGCAGAAAAATGGCTCCCCTAAGATGTCTACATCCTAATCCCTGGAACCTGTGAATGTTACCGTATATGGCAAAAGGGACTTTGCAGATGTGATTAAGGATCTTAAGATGGGAGACAGTCGTGGATTATCCTGTGAGCCCAGTGTAATCACAAGGATCCTTATAAAAAGGAGGTAGAAGGGTCAGAGTTAGAGGAAGAGATGTGACCAAAGACAGAAAGGTGTGAAGCTGCCACACTGCTGGCTTCAAAGATGGAGGGAGGGGCCAGGAGCCCAAGGAATGAGGACAGCCCCTAGAATCTGGAGAAGGCAAACAAACTGATTTTCTCCTGGGGCCTCCAGAAGGAACACAGCCATGCTGACATCTAGATTTTAGAACTTCTGATCCCCAGGAACTATAAGATAATACATTTGTTGTTTTAAAACCACTAAGTAATTGCAGCAATTTGTTACAGCAGCAATTGGGAACTAACAAAGTCCTGAAGAGCAGCTCTCAACCTTGGGCAATTTTGCTCCCTCAAGGGACATTTGGCAACGTCTAGAGACATTTTTAGCTGTTGCAACTCTAGGGGTGCAACTAGCACCTAGTGGATAGAGGCCAGGGATGCTGCTAAACATTCTAAAATAAACAGAACAGTCCCCTACAAAGAAGAAGATCTGGCCCAATGTCAGTGCCGAGGCTGAGAAACCCAGCTCTAGAATGAATCTGGTGGAATTTTTCTTTCTTTCTTTTGTTTTTTGAGATGGAGTCTCACTCTATCGCCCAGGCTGGAGTGCAGCAGCTAAATCTTGGCTCACTGCAACCTCCATCTCCCGGGTTCAAGTGATTCTTGTGCCTCAGCCTCCAGAGTAGCTGGGATTACAGGTGTGTGCCACCATGCCTGGCTCATTTTTGTATTTTTAGTAGAGACGGGGTTTCACCATGTCACCCAGGCTGATCTTGAACTCCTGACCTCAGGTGATCCGCCCATCTCAGCCTCCCAAAGTGCTGGGATTACAGGCATGAGCCACCGTGCCTGGCCTCTTTCTTTCTTTTTTAAGAGACTGGGTAGGTGTCTTGATCTCTCATCCAGGCTGGAGTGCAGTGGCATAATCACAGCTCACTGCATCCTTGAACTCCTGGGCTTAAGGGATCCTCCCGCCTCAGCCTCCTGAGTAGCTGGGACTAACCTGTGCCACCATGCCTGGCTTATTTTAAAAATTTTTTGTAGAGATGGTGTCTTGCCACTCCTGGACTCAAGTGATCCTCCAGCCACAGCCTCCCAAAGTGTTGGAATTACAGGCGTGAGCCACTGTGTCCAGCCTCTGGTGTAATTTTAAGGAGCCCTCCCCAACCCTCTCTTCCCCTTTTCCTTTTAAAAACAAATCTCCCCACATACCATAAAGAGACAGAGAAGGCCAGGTGTGGTGGCTTACGCCTATAATCCCAGCATTTTGGGAGGCCGAGGCAGAAGAATTGCTTGAACCTAGGAGGCGGAGGTTGCAGTGAGCTGAGATCGTGCCACTGCACTCCAGCCTGGGTGACAGAGCAAGACTCTGTCTCAAAAAAAAAAGGAAGAGACAGAGAAATCAACTTACCGATGTAAACAGCAGCCTGCTGCAGAAGCCAGAGATACGCCATCATTTGCTCTGCTAAAGGCTCGTAAAAATATCATTGCAGTACACTGTGTTTTCTGCATATAAAACTGTTATCGCGCAAGGGCTATTTTATTGTTTCAGGAATCTGAAAAATGCATTTTGGAATATGAAACACAAAATATCATAATTATAGCTTCGATTAGCAAAATGCACAAGGGAGCTTGAATTGTAATGTTTAATCACTTGCTGGGCACCCTCTGCATGTCCACGGTACACTCTGTACTCCTGGTGGGTCAGCCCAGGGATACAGCACGTCTCACGTCTCACATGAACTCTGTGTGCCCGGCCCTCTGGGTGGCCAGACCATGTGAGTGTCTTGAACAAAAGGGGCCGTGTGTCTTGTTCCTCTGCAGCTCCCAGCCCAAAGCACAATGCCTGGCACACACCATAAATGCACAAGTGCGTGCTGCATGAATGAACGAGTAAGTGAAGAAAAGCTGGCAGTTTCCTGCCGATATAATGGAGAAACAGAAGGACTTTTGGGTTGTGGCTGGGCACGGTGGTTGACCCCTGAAATCCCAGCACTTTGGGAGGCCAAGGCAGGCAGATCACTTGAGGCCAGGAGTTTGAGACCAGCCTGGGAAACATGGAGAAACCCCATCTCTACCAAAAATACAAAAATTAGCCAGGTGTGGTGGCACACGACCTGTATAGTCCCAGCTACTTGGGAGGCTGAAGCACGAGAATCACTTGAACCAAGGAGACAGAGGTTGCAGTGAGCCAAGATTGTGCCACTGCACTCTAGTCTGGGCAGCAGGGCAAGACTCTATCCCCCCGCCCCCAGACCTCCAAAAAAACAGACAAATAAACAAACAAAAACAAACAAAACAACCTACTGTGTTGTAACTACATAGGAGTTACTTAGTCCAATGACATGGCTGAGGCCGTAGTGGGAAAGACTGGCTCATGGAGGATCTGATAAGCACCAAAACCAGATCTAGCCAAACAAGGCCTTTGGGATGAATTCAAGTCCTGGCCCTGCCACAATCAGCTGAGGAATGCTGGGGAAATTACTTAACCTTCTGAACCTCAGCTTCTTCATCTGTAAAATTCATTCACTTAACAGAGCGGAGCAGAGTGAGCAAGGTGGAGAAGAAGTGAGAGAGGGGGCCTGAAAACCACAGGTGGCACAGAGAGCTGGCTTTCCTCCAGGAATCCTTTCTCCTCTGCCTGGCCACAGACTACATTTCCCAGCATCCCTTGCAGCTAGGTAAGGTCATGTGACTGCATTCCGGCCAATGAAAGAAGAGCATAAATAACTTGTACCATTTCTGAGCCCATCCAGCAGCCCATTTTCCATGCCCTGGTTGGCTTCCTCTCCACTGCCATCCTGCCCAGAACAGATTGGTAGCATTTCAGTATCACTTACAAAGTACTTGCCACATAACTCCTCTCAGCTCCCTAGAAGGCATGCACTCCTTCCTCCTCGGGCTCTGAACATGCTATGCCCTCTGTCTGGTACACACCCCAGCCTGTCCTCCCTACCCGTCCCCTGGCCAACGTGTCTGCTTATCCCTCAGGTCTCAGCTTAGATGTCACCTCCTCCAGGAAGCCTCCCCTGAACCCCAGGAGTTAGTCGCTCTTAGCTTCATTCTACAGATGAGAAAACTAAGGAACAGAGAGGTTATATGACTTGCCCCAAATCACATGACTAGAGTTGGGTTTGAAGCTGGTGCTGGCTGAATCCAGAGCTGTCAATGCGGTCATCACTTCCTTAACCAGCGCTTCTAAAAGTATGGGACCAGCTGCCGCAGCAGCCACTGCAGCAACCTCACCTGGTAACTTGCTGGTAATGCAAATTCTCAAGCCTCACTACAGACCTACTAAATTAAACTCTGGGGATGGGTCCAGCAATCAAAGTGTAAGCAAGTCGTCCTGGGGATGCTGATGTGCAATGAAGTTAGAGAAACACCGGCCTAGGGCAATTTTCTGCAGTTTAGCCACCTACTTCCAGGTGCTTCCTCTGGCTTGCTAGTCCTTGCTACATCTCAAAAGCTTCACAGCTGGAGAACAGAACGCCATCCACCCTCTGACTCTGGAGCCATTTGAAACGCTTCTCTAGGAGTCCCACAGCCCTGGGACTTTGGGGGTTGTGGGGGGGCACTGTTATTTTCTGCTTTATCATCAGCGTGTTAGTGACTCACTCCTTCCTTTGTGTGAAGCCTTCTTATGGTTGGGCACGGGCCATGCCTGTGATCCTAACACTGGGAGGCCGAGGCAGAAGAATTGCTTGAACCCAGAGTTCAAGCCCAGCCTGGGCAACAGAGTGAGACCCCATCTCTACACTAAAATTAGAAGTTAGCCAGGCATAGTGGTAGCTCATGTCTGTAGTCCCAGCTACTTGGGAGGCTGAGGCAGGAGGATCACTTGAGCCGAGGAGTTCCAGGCTGCAGTAAGCTGTGACCGTGCCACTGCACCCCAGCCTAGGTGACAGAGCAAGACCCTGTCTCAAAACAACAACAAAAAAGAAGCCTCCTTGCTTGTGCTCATCAGCCTTGGCTGCAAGAATTTGATCCAGCAACACTTTAAGGCTCAAGCCGCTTTCATCCCAGGTGTAGACAAGGTCATTGCTCTAACCACCTTCTAGGAGCCTTCTCAGTTCATTGGGGTAATAACCTGCAGCTTTCAGGTCAGCAGAACAAATCTCCCTCAACAAAAAACACTGATTCTTTTACATTAGTTCAACCTGCCGCTATTACTTTGGCTATAGCCCTGATCATTCAGTTGTTCTGCTTCAGGTGTAAGAATTGGACCAGAAATAGTGAATCCCGGAGAACGAGCTTGAATAAGTCCAAGCTTCTGCTCTTCACCCTTGGTTTTCTTCACACAGCTCCCAGAGTCCTGGCAACCAGACGCCAACCCTGCCAAACACTGGACAAGACTGCTTTGGGGAATCTCCCCACAGCAAGATAACGATCCTAAAGACATCCTTCCCAGGTGGGCATGGTGGCTTATGCCTGTAATCCCAGTACTTTGGGAGGCGGGTGGATCACCTGAGGTCAGGAGTTCGAGACCAGCCTGGCCAACACAGTGAAATCCCATCTCTACTAAAAATACAAAAATTAGCTGGGCACGGTGGCATGCACCTGTAGTCCCAGCTCAGACTCAAGAGGCTGAGGCAGGAAAATCACTTGAACCTGGGAGGCAGAGGTTGCAGTGAGCTGAGATCACACTACTGCACTCCAGCCTGGGCAACAGAGCAAGACTCCATCTCAAAAACAAAAAACACTCCTTCTGGCTTATGGCTCTGCCCTCCCTGTAGGTCTTCAAAGTCCCCTTGACTTGTCCAACAAATGAGGAAAGAGTGAGAGGTTTTTAGGGTCGAGGCTTGAAATGGACAAACTCATGTTTCATCAGCCAAAACTCAGCCATGTGGCCCTACCGAATGGTAAGGGAGCCTGGGAAAATTCATCCAGGGAGCACCCCAGGAGGACGAGAACATGGGTACTGGTGACCCATAGCTTTCTCTGCCACATAATACAGTAAAATGTTTTAAAAGCAAATCAGTGATTTTTTTTTTTTTTTAATAGAGACCGGGTTTCACCCTGTCAGCCAGGCTGGTCTTGAACTCCTGGGCTCAAGCAATCCTCCCACCTCAGCCCCCAAAAAGTGGCTGGGATTACAGGTGTGAGCCACCACACCCAGCCAGTGATATATCCTTAATCAGCCAAAAAGTACTGTACAGTTACAAAAAGCACAAGAAAAAAAAAATTGGTGGATCTTTTTTATTTTTTGAGACAGTCTCGCTTTGTTGCCCAGGCTGGAGTGCAGTGGTGCAATCTCAGCTCCCTGCAACCTATGCCTCCTGGATTCAAACGATTCTCGATTCTCCTGCCTCAGCCTCCCGAGTAGCTGGGATTACAGGCTCATGCCAACATGCCCAGCTAATTTTTGTATTTTTAGTAGAGATGGGGGCTCCCAGTGTTGGCCAGGCTGGTCTCAAACTCCTGACCTCAAGTGATCCACCCTCCTCAGTCTCCCAAAGTACTGAGATTACGGGCCTGAGCCACCACACCCTTGGCCCAAAAAACCGGTAGCTCTTAGAATGTACACCAATGATTATGTGTAAACTATGACCATTTCAGTTCTGACTTCTGGCCTCCCCATTCCCTGCAGAGGATAAGAACTTCGGACCCCACCCACTTCTTTGAGAATGGGGGCTGAGAGGAGGGCGGACGCCAATCCCAGCCATGTTACACTGAAATTCATGTCGTTGAGAGGTTTTACTGTAGTTGTTGAATTAATAGCTGAACAAAGGAATGAACATCGGGTGCTGTGGAGGCCACAGAGAAGGAAGACACCTGCATACGCCATCTCTGAACTCTACCTCCTTCCACCTGCCTCTTCCCCAGCTCAGCTTAAACATCACCTGCCTACAGGAAGCCTTCCCCCATAACCCTCTCCCCTTTACACACACGGTGGGCATTCTCAGCTCTCACCTTCTTGCTCTGTATTCCCATTTACCCCATCTCGCTTTTTAGAATCTGTTTATGTGACTGGCTTCCTCTTAGGGAGCTTCTGTGGGCCTGGGGATCACTCTGACCCTCGGTTTCCTCCTTGGTAAAAACATTAGGATAGACTACGTGACTCAATTCCCTGTGACTTCACAGCCTGTCCAGGGCCCTCAACCATAGGGCCCTTGGCCATCAGACGTCTCCCGGGGCCATAGACCATGACACTGTGTGCCAGGCACTGTTCCAAGCACCTAACATATACATACTCATCTACTCTTTCCAAGGATACTAAGTGGTAGATACTAATACTGTACCCATTTTACCAATGAGAAAACCGAGGGCCAGAGAGCATAAATGAGCTAGAATTCCAACCCAGGACTCCAGCCCTAGTGTTTCCTGCTTTCCTGGCTGAAGAAGCACCCACCACCGAGGTCCCAGAGGTCGGGCTCCCTGGGACCGTCCCCTTGGGCAGATCTCACTTCCCCATGCGGCCCATCTGTACTCAGGGCGCAGCTGGGCTGGTTCCCCGAAATCCCCCAGGCGCGCGCAAAAGGATCTAGGCCGGGGCTTACCCGGGAGGCCCCCACCCCCGCGCGGCCACCGGCTTATTAATGCCCAGCCCCTTGGCACACATGTCAGCAGCGCCTGCCAACAACCAAACTCCCGCAGCCAACAATGCTGCAAGGGCGCGTCTACACAGTCCTGGAGGTTCCGGGAATTCGGGCTGACGCAGGCCTCTAGTTCAGGGGAAAGGGTGGGGGATGCGGCTCTGAGCCCTGCAGGGGACAGGAAGGCAGCGATGCGCCCACACTCTAGGGACCCCAAGGGCGGAGGCTCCCAAACTCTCTGTCACTTGCAGCCAGATCACCGCCCATTGCTTGCCAATTGCTTTCCATATCCACATCGCCGTTAATCCGCACAACTTCCCCATTTCACCAAAGCAAGCACTGAGCCCCAGAGAGTTTAACAACCAGAGGAGAAGCGCCCCCACACTCTCCTTCCATGCCTTCTCCGGCCCCATTCCCAAGCCCAGACCCAGCACGCTCCAGACGCCAGCTGCACCGGGGCGCACAGGCCTGCAGCGCCGGCTCCCAGCCCCCCACAGCCTTGCCGGCCGCGGTCCACACCTACCTCCCTCGGGCAGACAGGCGCGGCAGCCGCTGCCCACGGCCGCGAGGGTCCAGAGGAGTTGGCAGAGGCTCGCGGCCCGGAGCTCCAGGGTGCAGGGCGGGCGGGCCCCCCGAGAGTGCCGGGGAGCGGAGAGCGGGGAGCGCTGGCTGGCGCTCAGGGCAAACAGCTGGGGCCACGCGGGGCAGATGGACCGATCCCGGGGCGCGGGGCCGCCGGAGTGATCCCAGGAAAGGCGCAGGGGCCGCTGGGACGATCCCGGGATGCGGGAGCGCGTGCCAGGGACTCGCGTGCAGGCGACAGCGAGCGGGACTCGGGTGGCTGCAGGGCCGAGAGTGCGGGCGCTCGATCCAGGAAGGGGGGGAGCTGAGGCTGAAGCTGGGGCTGGGCTAGGTTGAGCAGAAGCGGGCGGGCAGGGGCGGGGCTGGCCTGGCGGGCGCACGGCGTGGCGCTCACGTGGCCGCCCCCAGGTGGCCGTCACAGCGCCTGCAGCCTCCTAGCGGGCCTCCTGGCTCCAGCGCTGGCTCCCAGCCCCAGGTGCAATGGTTAGCGCTAAGTCTTGGCTCCCCCTGCTGAGTACACAGTGTCCGGTTCTCCTGCTCAAGGCTGGCCTAGCATCCGGCAGCGAGGGGGCAATTCGAGGGAGTGAGCAACTTCCGTCCTCTCCCGCCGCGCCTCGCCATTCTCGCCTGCTTCTCGCTTAGTTCCTGTATTCCTGTCCTTTCCAAAATCACTAGTGATCCAAACCCATCGCTTGTTTGTATACATCTCTATCCATAACCTTAAAATATTTTTTATCGGAAATACTTTGTTTTTCCTGATTTTTTGCTTTGTAAAAACAGGCACGTATGACAATTGCAATTATTTGTGTAGCTTTAAAATTAGTATCTCCTCTAGTTATTCCTAACTCTTGACACAGGGCCTGGGTGGCACACAGTAGATGCTTAATAAATACCTGTGGCATGAGTGGTAGAGTGTATAAGGTATAAAGAAGAAAACGAATTAAAACTAATAGCTACTGTGAACACTTTGATATTAGGTCCTTCCAGATACTTTGTTAGTGAAATTTTAGAAATTTCACACATTCTAGATATAAAAGTAGTGACAATGACATTTATTGAGGGATTTCTCTCATTCCATCTTCCCACACTTTGGGAGGCCGAGGCCGGCGAATCACCTGAGGTCAGGAGTACGAGACCAGCCTGGCCAACACGGTGAAACCCAGTCTTTATTAAAAATACAAAAAAGTAGCCGGGCGTGCTCTGGAGGCTGAGGCATGAGAATCTCCTGAACCCTGGAGGCAGAGGTTGCAGTGAGCCGAGATCGCGCCACTGCACTCCAGCATGGGTGAAAGAGTGAGACTCCGTCGCAAAAAAACAAAAACAAAAAAATAAAAAGGAACAAAACTGAGCCTAATAGAGATAATGACATTTCCCAGGTGAGGTAGCTAGAAAAGGCAGAGCCAGCATTAAATCCAGACTTCTCTGATTTCAAAGTTCAGGCTCTCCAAAGAACTTTTTTCCTTATTTATAAACCCCAAAGAGAGTAAACTCCAGCTTTTGGCAAGAGACAAAATTGCACCTGGAATTCTGACCCTGGGGCCGTCAGGCAGGAAGGGAAGATCAAAGGTGCTGAACTAGTCTGTCCAAACCCAAAGCAAGATTGAAAAAAAAAAAAAAAAGAGCTACTGCTTAAAGCTCTATGGCCCTTGGGCAAGTTATTTTACTTCTCTGAGCCTCTGTCATTTTTGTCTGCCCAGCAGGAGTGTCCTTCTTTGCATTAGCGTCTTGGTTAGTCTTCAGGGAACCAGTTCACCCTATTCTCAATTCAGGAAAATAGCCCTCCCCACTCCCCTGGCTCCAAAAACGGACACATGACCAGACTTGGCCAATTAGCATATTTCATCCCTTCAGCCTCATTGATTGGTTCAGGGATGAGCATGTGATCCAAGTTAGGCCAGTGAAATACTAATCTGGGCCTTTTATAGTAACCATAAAAAGAGAATCTCTCTTTTCCAGGGAGTTGAGCAGATAGGATGTAATAGTAGAATTTCTGAGCATTCATTCTTATGGCAAATATTTATTAAGCTCCTACTGTGCGCCAAATATGGTGCTAGGAATTGGGGGAAACACTTGCCTTCAAGGAGATGTCTACTGCGGTAAAATAAAATTACTCAAGGCCGGGCAAGGTGGCTCACACATGTAATGTCAGACCTTTGGGAGGCCAAGGCAGGAGGATCAATGGGGCCAGGAGTTCAAAACCAGCCTGGGCAACATAGCAAGACCCCTGTCTCTAAAATAAAACATTAAAAAAAAAATCCAGGTATGGTGGTGTGTGCCTGTAGTCTCAGATACTCAGGAGGCTGAAGCAGAGGATCCCTTGGGCCCAGCAGTTTGAAACTGCAGTGAGCTATGATCATGCCAGTGCACTTCAGCCTGGGCAACAGAGTGAGACCCTATCTCTAAAAATTAAATAAATAAATGAAAAAGGCCAGGCTTAGTGGCTCACGCCTGTAATCACAATACTTTGGGAGGCTGAGGCAGGCAGATTGCTGGAGCTCAGGAATTCGAGACCAGCCTGGGCAACATAGTGAAACCTCATCTTTATAAAAAAAAAATACAAAAATTAGCCAGATGTGGTGGCTTGCATCTATGGTCCCAGCTACTCAGGAGGCTGAGGTGGGAAGAACACTTGGACCTGGGAGGCAGAGGTTGCAGTGAGTCAAGATCCCGCCACTACACTCTAGCCTGAGGGACAGAGTAAGACCTTCTCTCAAAAAACAAAAACAAACCACAAACAAAAAAAGAAAGTGAAAAGACAACCAGAGAATAGGGAAAAAATATTTGCAAATCATATCTGATAAGGGATTTGCAGCTAGAATATGTAAAGAACTGTTACAACTCAGTAATAAGATAAATACTCCAATTTAAAAATGGGCCAAAGATTGGAATAGACATTTCTCCAAAGAAGATATACAAATGGCCAATAAGGACATGAAAAGGTGCTCAACGTCATTAGCCACTAAGAAAATGCAAGGCCAGGCACGGTGGCTCATGCCTGTAATCCTAGCACTTTGGGAGGCCAAGGTGGGAGGATAGTGTGAGCCCAAGAGCTCCAGATCAGCAAAGGCAACATAACAAGACCCTCATCTCTACAAAAAAAAAAATAGAAAAATTAGCCAGGCTCAGTAGTGTGTGCCTGTAGTCCCAGCTACTCGACAGGCTGAGGTGGGGGGATAGCTTGAGCCCAGGAGTTGGAGGCTGCAGTGAGCTATGATTGCACCACTGCACTCCAGTGTGGGTGACCAAAAAAAGCAAGTCAAAACACACCCACTACCCACTAGCATGACTATAATCAAAATCTCAGATAATAGCAAGTGTTGGCAAGGATGTGGAGAAACTAGAACCCTCATACACTGCTGGTGGGAATGGAAAGCAGATTGGCAATTCTTAAAAAAAATTAAACATGAAGTTACCATATAACCCAGCAATTCAAATCCTAGCAGAAATGAAAACATATGTCCACACAAAAACTTATACAAAATGTTCATAGGAATATTATTCATAATAGGCAAAAGGTAAAAACAATCCAAATGACTGATGAATGCATAATTAAAATGCAGTAGGCCAGATGGTGGCTTATGCCTGTAATCCCAGCACTTTGAGAGGCCAAGGCGGGCAGATCACTTGAGGCCAGGCTGGTCTTGAACTCCTGGCGACAACGTGGTGAAACTCCATCTCTACTAAAAATACAAAAATTAGCCAGGTGTGATGGCATGTGCCTGAAATCCCAGCTACTCGGGAGGCTGAGGCAGGAGAATCACTTGAACCTGGGAGGCAGAGGTTGCAATGAGCTGAGGTCACACCACTGCACTCCAGCCTGGGCAACAGAGCGAGACTCCATCTCAAAAAAGAAAAGAAGGCAGTAGATTCATACAATGAAATACTATTTGGCAACAAAAAGGAATGAAGTGCTGATATATGCTACAACACGGACGAACCTTAAAAAATATGCTATGTGAAAAGAGCCAGACACAAAAGAAAATCACATACTATGTGATTTCATTTATATCAGTGAATAGGACAATTGATCCATAAAGAGAGAAGTAGATTAGTGGTTGCCAGGGGCTGGGAAGGGAGCTTGGGGAGAGGGGGAGTGACTATTAATAGTTATAGGGTTTCTTCTTTGGGGTGATGAAAATGTCCTAAAATTGATTGTGCTGATGGTTGCACAATTCTGTGAATACACTAAAAACCACTGAATTATACTTTTTTAATGGGTGTATGGGCCGGGTGCGGTAGCTCACACCTGTAATCCCAGCACTTTGGGATGCCGAGGTAGGTGGATCACTTGAGCCCAGGGGTTGTAGACTAGTCTGGGCAACATGGCAAAACTCCGTCTCTGCTAAAAATACAAAAATTAGCCAGGTGTGGTGGTGGATGCCTGTAGTCCCAGCTACTCGGGAGGCTGAGGCAGGAGACTCGCTTGAACTTGGGAGGTGGAGGTTGCAGTGAGCTGAGATCATACCACTGCACTCCAGCCTGGGTGACAGAGCGAGACTCAGTCTCAAAAAAAAGAGTGTGTGAATTATATCAGCAATTATAACAGCAATAAAGCTGTCACAAAACAAAACAAAAAAAGACTCATGGTGTTTCCATCTCACCAGGTCTTACAGTCACAGTCACATGGCTGTTCCCAACTGCAACAAGACAGGTATAATCCTCCCATCGGCTCAGGGTGGGGCTGAAGAGCTGCACTGGCCGCAGGCACCACAGGAAGGGTCTGGTTTCCAAAGTGTTAACTGCCCAAATTCCCTGTGCACAGTGGGCTTGGGTTGTGTGTTTCACCTCTTTGGCTCAGAGGTCCTGGGCCTACTAGGTATGAGAAATGCCCAACACAGAGCCATCTGGATGGCCCACCTGTAGCTACCGAAAGACTTACGGAAGTGATGAGACACTACTCTTCTTGTATGTATTTAATTTAGTTAATTTATTTGTGTATTTGTTTTGAGACAGAGTCTTTCTCTGTCACCCGGGCTGGAGTGCGGTGGCACGATCTCGGTTCACTGCAGCCTCCACCTCCCAGGTTCAAGCAATTCTCCTGCCTCAGCCTTCCAAGTAGCTGCGTTACAGGCACCCGCCACCAAGCCCAGCTAATTTTTGATATTTTTAGTAGAGACGGGGTTTTACCATGTTGGCCAGGCTGGTCTTGAACTCCTGCCTCAGGTGATCAACCTGCCTTGGCCTCCCAAAGTGCTGGGGATTACAGGCATGAGCCACCACACTCGACCCCCACTCTTCTTTTAGATCGCATGTTCCTCTCCTACCCTGTGCAAAGCCAACCCCAGGATGAGAGTGGGACACATCAGGGCTTCGAGTTTTCATTCACCTATATATTTGCACAGGAAAAGATCTGGAAAGTACTTTCTTTCTTCTTTTTTTTTTTTTTTTTTTTCTAAGATGGAGTTTCACTCTTGTTGCCCAGGCTGGAATGCAGTGGCGCGGTTTTGGCTCACTGCAACCTCTGCCTCCGGGGTTCAAGCAATTCTCCTGCCTCAACCTCCCAAGTATCTGAGATTACAGGCGTCCGCCACTACACCTGGCTAATTTTTGTATTGTAGTAGAGATGGGGTTTCACCATGTTGGTCAGGCTGGTCTCGAACTCCTGACCTCAAGTGATCTGCCTGCCTCAGCCTCCCAAAGTGCTGGGATTACAGGTGTGAGCCACCGTGCCCGGCCTATATTACAAGTTTTAAAAAGACAAAACCCAGGTTCCCTTACCAAAGTATTGACAGAGTTTAACTGGGTGGAGACATGAAAAGATTTTTTTTTCTTATTTGTGCTTTTCCTTTCTTTGCTTGAGTTTCAACAAGGAAAATGGGTTACTTTTGCAAAAGTAATTTTTAAATGTCACGTAGAAAAATAAAAAATAAAAAACCAAACATAGCCCAGCTGCTCTGGCGCCTGTGGCCTCCCCACCCTTGCCTGGCTGTGGCTGGGCTTTGCATTGGCTTTGCATATGAGCTGCCCTGGCGGCGTCACCCTTGAAGGTATGAATCACCAGAGACGCCTCGTCAGCAGGACTGTGGGAGGCCAGCAGGGCAACGGGGCCTGGAATAATGCAGGGTGGAGCAGAGGAACTGGCAGCCTTGCCTCCATCACTGGATTTTATTTTATTTTTTAAATGGAGTCTTGCTTTGTGCCCAGGCTGGAGTGCAGTGGCACGATCTCTGCTCACCGCAACCTCCACCTCCTGGGTTCGAGCGATTCTCCTGCCTCAGGCTCCTGAGTAGCTGGGATTACAGGAGCGTGCCACCACACCCGGCTAATTTTTGTATTTTTAGTGGAGACGGAGTTTCACCATGTTGACCAGGCTGGTCTCAAATGCCTGACCTCAGGTGATCTGCCCGCCTCGGCCTCCCAAAGTGCTGGGATTATAGGCATAAATAAGCCACTGCGCCCGGCTCCACCACTGGATTTTTATTCTGTTAGAGAAGCAACTCCAGCACAAGGGTTAGGGTTCTAAGCAACTCCAGAAACAGCTCTCATCCCCCTCCCCGAGCCCGCAAGGCCTGCTTTTTGCCTGATGAGGCCTAGTAGGTGCAGGACAGGTATTGACTTGCATTAAATGATCAGAGACAGAGTTAGGGGACGTGATGCTGTTGGCAGATGGACTAACTGCTGGAAGATGCTTTGAGCAATTGTAGGGGAACTTACCTAAAGAGGACGCTGCTTCCTTCTTGTGGCCACAGAGGGCAAGTCACAAGTCACAAAATAACTTTTGCAAAAGTAACGGGTGTTCCTTGCTGAAACTCAAGTCCAGACAAAAGTTCTCTGAGCCCTTATGTTGGGCAGCTCCAGCCGAAAGCATCGTCTCTGACTCTTAAGTTCACGTGGCAAGACGGAATGGACTTAACCAAGAATGCAAAACTATTTTTTTTTCAAGGAATATTCCTGCTGCCAACACTGTTCTAGGTCCTGGGGATACAGCAGTGGATGAACAAGACACCATCACCTGCCCTCCTGGAGTTGACCTCCTAGCAGGGCCCAGTATCATCCTGGGAGAGACCCCCTACTTGAAACAGGCGGTTTGGAGAGATGTATGTGGAATACCACCAAGCGGCCAGTGCCTGTATAAGAACACTTGTGGTGGCTGGGCCACGGTGGCTCACTCCTGTAATCCCAGCACTTTGGGAGGCTGAGGCGGGTGGGTCACCTGAGGTCAAAGAGTTTGAGACCAGCCTGGCCAACATGGCAAAACCCCGTCTGTACTGAAAATACAAAAACACAAAAACAATTAGCTGGGCTTGGTGACGGGTGCCTGTCATCCCTCATCCCAGCTACTCGGGAGGCTGAGGCATGAGAATTGTTTGAACCTGGGAGGCGGAGGTTGCAGTGAGCCAAGATCATGCCATTGCACTTCAGCCTGGGCGACAAGATCGAAACTCTGTCTTAAAACAAAACAAAACAAAAACCAAAAAGAACCCTTGTGGTGGGAACCCTTGAGATACCGGGAGAGAACAAAGTCATCACCGTCACCCTTCTCATATGTGCCAGAGATTCATCTAAATGCTTGGCATGTGTTTAGACACAAGATCTCTCTCTGTCACCCAGGCTACAGTGCAGTGGTATGATCATAGCTCACTGTAGCCTCAAACTCTTGGCCTCAAGCGATCCTCCCACCTCAATCTCCCAAAGGGATGGGATTACTGGCGTGAGCCACCATGCCTGGCCAAATTACCACATTTAACCTGTATTGACTTTATCCTCTGATATGACCAGAGCAGTGCCTGACACATTGTAGGTGCTCATGAAACATTTGCAGAATGAATGAGTTTAATCCTCACAGCAAATCCTGTGGGGTAGATACTATCATTATCACTCCATTACAGGGATGAGCAACTGAGGCCCAGAGAGAAGCGACTTTTCCAAGATCACACAGCTCATGGGAGTTCAGACTGTGTCATTCCCAAGCCCATGGGTTTACCCACTTGATTAGTTTCTTATTGCTGCTGTAACAAATTAACACAAATTTAGTGGCTTAAAGCAACACAGATTTATAGTGGTACTGTTCTGGAAGTCGGAAATGCTAACTTCAAGGTGTTAGACACCTTGTGTTCCCTTTTTGGTGCCTCTAGGGGAGAATCAATTTCCTTACCTTTTCCAGCCTCTAGAGACTGTCGACATTCTGTGGCTTGTGGCTACATCACTGGGACCTCTGGTTTCACCCTCATACCTCCTTGAATTCCTGCCTCTTTCTTTTTCTTTTCTGAGATGGAATCTCGCTCTGTCGCTCAGGCTGGAGTGTGGTTGGGCGATCTCAGCTCACCGCAACCTCCGCCTCCTGGGTTCAGGTGCTTCTGCTGCCTCAGCCTCCCGAATAGCTGGGATTACAGGCACATGCCACCATGCCCGGCTAATTTTTTGTATTTTTAGTAGAGACAAGGTTTCACCATGTTGGCTGGGCTGGTCTCGAACTCCTGACCTCCAGCAATTTGCCCACCTCAACCTGCCAAAGTGCTGGGATTACAGGCATGAGCCAACGCGCCTGGCTACCTGTTTCTTTCTTACAAGGACTCTTGTGATTACATTGGGACCACCTGGATAATCCAGGCTCCTCTTCCCATCAGAAGATCCTTAATTTAATCACAACTGCAAAAGTCCCTTTTGCCACGGAAGGTAACATATTTACACGTTCAAGTGTGGGCATCTTTAGGGGGTCATTATACAGACTACCACACCCACTTAACCAACTGTCTTTACAACCTTGGATTTTTGTTTGCCATTTTTCTTAAACGTACAAGGAAATAGACAACCCTATGTGATTGTGAAATTAGGAAAATGCAGACTGAAAAGATGGGAAACTCCTGAAAGAGAAGGAAGGGGGAATAGAACTTGGGGACATCAAAGGAGACTTGAATTTTATCTTGAGTGTTAATTTTAATTTTAATTTAAACAATTTGAGGCCAGGCACGGTGGCTCACGTCTGTAATCCCAGCCATTTGGGAGGCCTAGGCGGGCGGATCACCTGAGGTCAGGAGTTCGAGACCAGCCTGACCAATATGATGAAACCCCGTCTCTACTAAAAATGCAAAAATTAGCCGGGCGTTGGTGGCATGCGACTGTAATCCCAGCTACTTGGGAGGGTGAGACAGGAGAATCGCTTGAACCTGGAAGGTGGAGGTTGCAGTGAGCCGAGATCGCGCCATTGCACTCCAGCCTGGGCAATAGGAGCGAAACTCAGTCTCAAAAAAAAAAAAAAATTGAAGCGAACATGCAAAATGTTAGTAATAATTCGAGATGATGGGAAATGGAATTTTGCTAGGTTGTACTCTATATTTATTGCTTTTTTTTTTTTTTTCTAAAAGCACTAAAATCCTCTGCACGTACGAACAAAGGTCTTGGGAGGCTGTGGAATGCCGGCTGGCTGGGGCACCCAAGGCTAGTTACTTAGCATCTCTATTTTCCTCCTCTGTAAAATGGGTCGCACAGCTTACGAAAGCTTAATAGTTTTTGATATGTTAGGAGCCCACACATGCAAAGAATCTGTAACAACGTTCAATGGTTTTCCTCCCTGAACTCTTGATTCTTACATCGCGAGGGCAAGGGCTAGGCCATGAGGCCACGCAGGGCTACAGAGGCGCCTTGAACTGGACAGAGCGTCCGCACCTTGGGGACCCAACGTACAAACTGGGGCTCCACGCAAGATCCCGGCGCACCCGGGAGGAAGCGGCAGCGCGGGAGCGCCCCTACGTGGCTGTAGGCAGGATCACGCCCAAGGAAAACTCAAAATCAAATCCAAATACACATGTGAGGATTTAATATTAAAAATATTAATGTTTGATATTTAGGCACTCTTCTTTTTAATAGTGCGTTCCTAGTGTGTTTACTGCTGCTGATTGCGAGAGCGCTGTGACTCCAAGGCTCCCTGAGCAACGCAGGAGACACCGGTTCCACATTGAGCATGTGCAAGCTTTGAGGGCGGGGCGCCTGCGTCATCACACTAATATATTTGCATAGAAAAGGGAAGAAGCGGGAGGTAGCGTGGCCGAGTGGTCTAAGGCGCTGGATTTAGGCTCCAGTCATTTCGATGGCGTGGGTTCGAATCCCACCGCTGCCACACCCCTGGAGGTTTCACTTTTCCATTCGTAAACCATCTCTTTATGTAGTCCTTTCCCAACTTTTCTTCCTTTTTTCTCCTTTCTGATGTCTTTCTTTTTTAAAGCTTTAGATTGCTTATAATGGATTTTTTTTTAATGGAAGGGGGAAGGGAAGAGAAAAGGCAGAAACTGCAGTGCAGGCTCTTTCACTGTCTAGCCCAACACACAAACCTCTCTTTCACCTACCCATCCAGCTCCCTCAAAACAAAACAAAAAAACAAAACATGCCTCCCCATTTCCAGGTGAAAGCATCTGAGCTAGCTTGAAAAGTTCCCAACAGCCTGTCTGGGTCTTCCCGGGGTTAGTTGGGGGTGGTTGTAATCATGACCTGAGTTAGGGAGGGGGATCCCTTTCTGGCCTGCTCCGTGTACTTTAGAGGGCTCCAGGGACCCCATAAACCTCTGTTGTCAGGTGACCCTGGAGTAGTAGGGGTCTGGCCCTACGTGGGGGTGCCAACCTTGAGGTCTCTGCTTCATTGATTCACCTCTTACTTGGTTTTCAGGCTTGATTTAGGGGCCTTCATTTATAAACAGTTGTTGAACTGTTTATGAAGGGCCTACTATGTGCCAGAAACCGTGCTCGTCCTGAGGCTGTGGTGGTGTACAAGGCAGGTATGTTTTTGAATCCATCAACTTTGCAGACATTGTCATTGTAATTAATTACACCTGTGAGGAGTGTTAGGCAGTACAGCATGTTAACCTGGCCCCTGAGAAGCAAGGAAGTGACGTTTAGCTGGGGCCTGAAATTGAGATTAGCCAAGTGAAGGCGCGGGAGGGGATTTCCAAGAGGGAACTCCTAAAGAGCCTGGTAAGGCTGAGACGCTGTGAAGGCAATTCAGGGCAGCTGCACAGAGAGTGGAGGTGGAGTACTGGCAACAGGTGAGGCTGAAGAGATAGGCAAAGAGGGCCATGAATGTCGAGTTAAGGCTTTGAACTTGGTCCCTTCCCAAGGGCAATGGGAAACCATGGAAGGCTTTTGAGCTAGAGAGTGGCATATTCCAATTTGGAATTTAGAAAGTTCACCGGTTGGGCACGGTGGCTCACACCTGTAATTCCAGCACTTTGGGAGGCTGAGGCGGGTGGGTCACCTGAGGTTAGGAGTTCGAGACCAGCCTGGCCAACACGGTGAAACCCCGTCTCTACTAAAAATACAAAATTTAGCTGGGTGTGGTGGTGTGCACCTGTAATCCCAGCTATTTGGGAGGCTGAGACAGGAGAATTGCTTGAACCCGGGAGGCGGAGGTTGCAGTGAGCTGAGATCACACCACTGCACTCCAGCCTGGGCGACTTGAGTGAAACTCCGTCTCAAAAAAAAAAAAAAAAAGAAAGAAAGAAAGAAAAGAAAGTTCCCGCTGGCAGCAGGGACAGAAGGTCCCATTCAATGCCTATTGCAATTGTCTAGGAGAAAGGACAGTGGTTTGTACCACAATAGTGGCCAGGTGTGGGACAGAAGGAGTGAGTCAGGGAGACATTTTAGAGATAGATTTGACAGAATCCACTGATGAGCATGTCGAGAAGAAGAGGATCACGTCAAAAGTGACGCCCAGGATTTGGGCTTGGGTCATTGGATGGCTGGTGGTGCCTCTCCTCTCCTGGGAGGGAACACAGGATAGATGGAAAGCAGGTTTGTGGGAGATGATGACTTCAGTTTGATTTTCATTGAGTTGGAGATTCTTGTGGGATATGGGGTTGAGTAGGAGGTTGGACATAGATTTCTGGAGGTCAAGAGAGCACTCCAAGGAAATGATACAGATTTGGGAGGTATTAGAGACTGAGGCCATGGGAAGGGATGAACTCACCCAGAAAGAGCCCACAGAGGGAAAAGAGGGGCCAAGACAGAGACCCAAGACACATCATCTTAAAGGGAGGGCAGTGGAAGAAAAGCCAGTGAAAGAGATGCGAAAGAGACGGGAAAGGACTGGCCAGCGATGTATGTGGAAAACAGGTGTGGTTTCATAGAGACGAAGAAGAGCGGATCAAGAAGGAGGGGGCGGTCAACTATGTTGAACACAGCTAAGAGGATTGGCAAAATAAAGACGGAAAAATATCTATGAAGATTTATGGACAAGATCATTGATGATCTTAAAGCCATTTTGGAATGGGTTGAGGAGAAGAAATGGAAACATAAGTATGGTCAATTCATCACAAAATTTGATTTTGAAAAGGAGGAGCAAAAGGAACAGTTGTGGGAGGGGAAATGGGGGAATCAAAGGAGGATTTTTTTTATTTTAAAGATGGGGTCTCGCCCTGTTGCCCAGGCTGGAGTGTAGTGGTGCAATCATAGCTTACTGCAGACTCAAACTCCTGGACTCAAGTGATTCTCCTGCCTCAGCCTCCTGGGTGCCGCCACACCTGGCTAATTAAAAAAATTTTTTTTTATGTAGAGGAAGGGTTCTCACCAAATCGCCCAGGGTGGTTTTGAACCTCAAGCAATCCTCCAGCCTTAGCCTCCCAAAATGTTGGGATTACAGGTGTGAGCCACTGCGCCCTGCTGGGAAGGTATTTTCAAGATGAGAGAGACTTTAGGATGTTTTAGATGCCTGGCATTGGGTTTACAATTGGGAATAGCTTCAGCACCCATAATGGAAAGCTTATGAGTTTGTCTTGATAATCCCTTCAGATCGTCTATGTCACCTTGGGCTGCCCACTGTGACAATTCTGTTTTCTGCATTTGCGCTGCTTCTCCTTAGCGTCTCCAAGTAAGCCAGAACCTCCTACTTGCCCTTTCAGAACCTCATGGAGGCTAGTGGTCTGGGCAGTCTCAAAAGTTGTTACAGTGATTCAGTTTTCCTGTTGGGTGGGGATGGCACCTCCTTTTCCATTGGATAAAGATGCTTGAAAGGAAAAAAGCTTTTTTGACATAGCGATCCATGTTGTCCCCATGCCCAGGGTTTACACATTCTGCTTCCAGAGTGTTAGGAAATAGATGAGTTGGAGAAATCCAGAAAACAAAGAAATTGATTCTTGGCTTTTGGGTTTTCAAAAGTAGGTTTGGCACTAGTCAAAAGATCTAGAAAATAATGTGAGCAGTGTGAGATTGTTTTTCCTGCTCGAAGAACAGATTTCCCAGGATTAGCAGGGAGAAGAAAGAGAGGAAGGAAGTGAGTTTGGATGTAAGCATGTTATCGAGAGGAAAGGAAGCCCCAGGACCGCCAGCTTCAAATGGCTCTGAGAGAACGAGACCAGAGTTCAACCGCAAGCCTTGGCATGACCAGGGTGTAGAAGAATAGAAGTTACCACGTGTTGTGTTTAGGCCAGTGGGGGCTTAGGCGGTGCTCCTCCAAATTCCTCCAGCTGTAGAGCAGAAACCCCCACCCTCCTCTGCTCTTTGGAATGAGACAAAGCCCTAGTTTTCGTCATCTATAAAAGGAGAGTAATAAACCCTATTTAAGAGTAGCTGTAAGAATTAAATAAGATCATATAGATGAAAGCTCTTTCACACTGTCAAGCATTAAACAGACATAGGATTATTATTGATCTTTCAAAAATTATATACACACATAAAATTCAGCCTAGCAGAGAGGAGCATACATTTTTTTTTTAGCTCCTTCCCAAACTGCCCACCTTGTTCAGCAGAGTGGGACACACACTGCGGTGGCCATGTTGGTTCTGATGAGCCCATTCGATCCCATCCACCTCAGGCTTGTGATGCTTTTCTTCTCTGCCAGTCCCACGTGTGCATATTATGATCTATACATGGTTGTATTTACACACTGATGTCTTGGTACTTACAACTGATAAGTGATACCAAGATGATAGGGGGCGAAGTTTCTGTGGAGAGCAGGGCTAGATAAAGAAGTTTTGTGACCTTACACTTTAAAGATTATGGTGATCACCACTACCTCTAATTAATAAATAGAAACAGTACTAAATCATAAAAAATAACCAACTAAACTCTATTTTTCCCATTATAGCTTTATTGGTACTTCGTCGAGACATCCAATTATTTTAAGAGTTCTTTTTTTAAAAAAATTTTTTGATGCTCTTTCTGGTACTAAAACCTGTGCTTACTATGCTGTCATCCTCAGACAGGAACCCAAAAAGGCCAAGTCGGGTTCGGCAGAAGCTTGAGTCTCGGTTTTTCCCCAATCCCTGGCTGTCAACACACAGATCTGTGTGAATGAGAAGCCCAGAACATTGGGTCGGGGTGGATCGAATGCAATGTTACCAGACAGAGTAGCAGCCGACGGCGCAAACTCATACCAACGACACCCGAGCCTGCGTTAGCCCATAGCGACGCGGCAGCCTGGCTCCGGGGAGAACCTACCCAGGAGGCGGAGCTGGAACGGGGTGAAGCCAGAGAGGGAGGGGGCAGGGCCAGGACCCAATTACACGCGAGAAGGGCGGGACTGGGTCCAGAGGGAGGAGCAAGGACAGATCCAAAAGCAGAAGCCAAGGGGTGGGCTCAAGCGCGCGGGGAGGACCAGAAAGGGGGAGAAACCAGAATGGGGGAGAATCTGGGGGTGGGCCGGGACTGGGCAGGGACTAGGAGAAGGTCCAGAAGGCGGAGGAAGCTGTGAGCCTTGGCCCATATCAGTAAGCCGGCAAGGTTGGAGGGAGCAAAAAAGGGGCAGGGCCAGGGCCTGGAGGGAGGGTCATGGACGTAGGGAAGATTCAGGGGGCGGGACAGGGGCGTGACCGGGACTCAGAAGGCGTGCCCAAACATGGAAGGGCGGGAAGGGGCGTGGCTATGACATGAAGGCGGGGTTAGGCCTGGAGAGCGGCGCAGGACTAGGCTCTGAAGTCAGGGGGCGGGGAAGAGGCGTGTCCAAGCCGTGAAGCAGGGGCGGGGTTATAAAACGGGGGCGGGGCTAGGTCTGGAGGTCTGCTCAGGGGCTAGGCCAGGAAATAAGTGAGCGGGGAAGAAGGCGTGCCCAATTTGAAGGGCGGGCCAAGGGCGTGGCAAAAACATGGAAAGGGACTCGGGGCTAGGCGTCCGGGCCGACCAGGGGCGTGGCCAGGATTCAGGGGGCGGAGCAGGAGCGTGCCGACTTCGGAGGGCGGGGCGGGACAGGACGGGGGCGGGGCCAAAACACAGGAAGGGCGCAAGGCAAGGTCTGGGAGTAGTCAGGGGCGTGGCCAGAACTCGGGGGTCGGGGCTAGGTCTGGAGGGCGGCTCAGGGGCGTGACCAGGATTCAAGGGGCGGAGCGGAGGCGCGCTCAAACCCAGAAGGCGGGGCACGGGCTGGTACAAGCCCAGGTAGCCGGGCGTGGGGGAGGGTGCAGCGGGGCCGACCCTGGCGGGTGGCGGACGGTCACAGGCGCTCAACGGCGGCGTGCAGAGGCTGCAGGCCTAGGAAGTGCAGGGCCAGGGCGAGCAAGCCGAGGAACAGCAGCAGCCCGAACAGCAGCCGCAGGAGGGTCCGCGCCGTGGAGCCGCGGGGCCGCCAGGTCGTGGACTGCACGTATATCTCCACGGCGTCGGCGAACCTAAACTTGTCCGGCGCGTAGCCGAGCTGGGCGCGGGCCTTGGCTATCTGGAAGGTGTGCGTCACAGCCACGCTGCGCACCTGCGGGGACAGGCGGGGCATCCGAGGGCGGGGCTTGTGGGAGGAGGACATCCTCTACCTCGTTGTTTACGGAAAGGGAAAAGAGAGGGCAGGGATTTCCCCTCCATTACACAGCGATTTAAAAGGACCCGAGTGCAGCGTCTTGCTCCTGCGATGCCCTCATTAGAGAGGTCTTCCTTACATATTCATTTTTATTGGAGGGTGCCGCCTCTGCGTCGCCCCCTCCAGCCCCGCTGAATTCGCACCCTATTTAACTCCTTGGTCCCTAAGAAGCAAAGGTCTCACCCCTACACTCATCTTCCCGGCCTAGCACGGTGCTGGGACTCAGGAGGCCCTTGATACATTCTTAGGCATCCGCTAGGAGAAAGTGAACGCCTGCCAGAAACATCTGCAGGAAACGACCTTGGCTTCCTGCCCCCAACCCCAGACCAACTGTGACCAGGCGGGCCCCAGTCGCAGCCTTCATGCCCTCGCTTATTAACGAAGCTTCCCTAAGAGAGGATTTCGATTATGCAGAACTGATTGCTTTCCAGGGTCTAAGCTGTGTTTCCCCTGCTGCCAGATGGCTTGGGGCCCACTGGTTTCAAGGGTAGTAATGATAGCTATCAGTTAAGGAACACACACCCTGCACTTGGCCTGGACTAAATCCTTTCTATGCCCTACCTCATTTAATCCTCTCAGGTGGTACTAGCACTATCTGTTCTGTGCATACTTGGAAAAAGGTCAGAGAGGTTGAGTGACTTGCCTGGGGTCACACAGGGGAGCCAGGTTCTAGCCTAATTTCTTCCCTGCTGTGCTAGTACCTGGAGATGCTCTCCCACCTGACTCATTTCTTCCTCTCTTTTTCCTCAGCCGGACCCTGCGGAAGAATCCACCAGCTGCTGGATTCTCCCATGGCGCTGAAAGAGCCCCTGGGGTCAAACCTGTGGTCTTGGATGCTTAACCTGTGGTCTTGGATGTGGTCTTGGGGTGAGGAGAGAGGCCAGTATTTGTCCCTTTTTGTCCTAGTCAGTAAGTGCAGGGCTTTGGGGAGCACAGGAGTTGAGTTACGCTAGATAAGCAGGGTCCCTAATACACCTAGATGTCTCTAGATGTCACCTCCTCTGGGAAGCTTTCTCTGACTTCCTCAGAGTTGGCTTAGGCGTCCCTTCTGTGTGCACTGGAGTTTCTCGCGATTTTCCCAAGAATGGCTCTAATTACAGTGTTGAGTTACCTGGTTAGTGGGCTGTCTTCCCCTTTGGACTAGGAGCTCCCTAAGGGCAAGGACTATGTCTTCTTGCCTCTGTTGCTCAGCACAGTGCCTGGTAACATTTGTGTTAAATGCATAAAAGGCTGTAAAGTCAAACTGGAGGGCTGGTTGGTGTGTCACAGACTGACCAGCAGAGGGTACCCGAGCCACAGCCAAGGAACTTCCACAGTTAAGGACACTGCCCCTAAGCTGAACAAGGAAATCCCCAAGTTAAACAAGAGGGAGGGGAGCCAAGTCTCTGCCTGACCACAATTCAGCTGCACCCTGGCAGCTATTTTATGTGGATGTGATTCCTGATGCATTTTCACAAGCTAATGGTTAAGCTTGAAATCACTGAGGTCTGGGTTCAAATTCCAGCTCTACCATTTAAGTGAGTGATCACGGGAAGGTTATTTCACTGTGTGTCTCATTTCCTCCTCTCTAAATGGAGAGGACAAGGGCGTCTACAACTCAGTTAAATGAGATAAAGCACAGTGCCTGGCATATTGTCACAACTCAAGAGATTGTCATTATCATCTTATTCTCTCCTCCACTGATCCGGATGGCTCAAAGGAGAAGCCATAGGTGACTACTTCTTTCTGTGGCCCATTCTCCACTCCCCCTCTGACTCCCCTTGTTAAAGAGCACTGAACATGGAGTCTGAAGCCAATTCCAGTATGGTGTGGCCTTGGACAAATCAATAATTTTCCTAGTGCTCAATTTTTCATCATAAAATGGAGATCATGATTTTTTTTTTACCTTTTTAACTTAGCAGGGCATCAGAGACAATAAAACAAGAGGGGACTGGAAGGAATTTTTTTTTTTTTTTAGGTGGAGTCTTGTGCTGTCACCCAGGCTGGAGTGCAATGGTGTGGTCTCAGCTCACTGCAACCTCCACCTTCCAGGTTCAAGCGACTCTCCTGCCTCAGCATCCCAAGTAGCTGGGACTACAGGTATGTGCCACCACACCCAGCTAATTTTTGTATTTTTAGTAGAGACAGGGTTTCACTACGTTGGCCAGGCTGGTCTCAAACTCTTGACCTCAGGTTATCCACCCTCCTCAGCCTCCCAAAGTGCTGGGAACAAGTGTGAGCCACTGTGCCCGACTGGACTGGAAGGATTTTTGCAAATAACCTCAAATACCACCGATTACTTTGCTATTTACAATCTGCGATGAAAACATCCTCTCTTTTAACTAAGCAAATATAAACCTGCATCATCATTATTATGTGAATAGTATTCTGAGCCAGGCATGGTGGCGCATGCCTGTAATCTCAGCTATTTAGAAGGCTGAGGGGGGAGAATCTTTTTTTTTTGGTTTTTAGGGGCAGGGTCTCCATCTGTTGCCTAGGCTGGAGTACAGTGGTGCAATCTGTAGCCTTGAACTCCTGGGCTCAAGTAATCCCCCATCTGAGCTGGGACTAAAGGCATGCACCATCTTGCCTGGCTAATTTTAAAATTTTTTGTAGAGATGAGGTCTTGCTATGTTGCCCAGGCTGGTCTCAAACTCCTGGCCTCAAGTGATCCTCCTGTCTCAGCCTCCCAAAGCACTGGGATTGTAGGTGCGAGCCACCACACCTGGCCAAGAGGATCTCTTCAGCTCAGGAGTTTGAAACCAGCCTGGACAATATAGTGAGACCCTGTCTCATAAAAATAATTATATTCTGTATGTAGTAGGTATTTAATATATACTCATTATTCGGTAAGCATGAACTATGAGCCTAGGACCACCAGGCTGCTGTGTGTGTGTGTGTGTGTGTATGTGTGTTGAGAGTTGGTGGGATTGGTAGCATTCAAAGAAGTGAATGGCCTGAAACTTGCCTTTGGGAACCTCCAGTCTGGCTGGAAAGACAAGATGCTTATGAATGAAGAAACAATGATGATGGATGGGCTTGGAGCTGTCACATTTCAGACCTAGAAAGCACAGCCTCAGCAAAAGCCTAGAGGTTGGGGTGATCATAACAGAGCTAGCACCAGCTTTGGGCCCACATGGAAAGTTCTGAGACTTCAGACAAGCATCTGTCATCATGGTGTCAAAGGGGTAAGGAGTGGCAGCAGTGGGGATGGTGGGGAGAGGTAGGAAGGGAGGGATGGGGAGCAGGGCCTAGGCTCCCATAACAGCAGCCCACTTACCTCACTCCTAGTGAGCAGCAATGGGAGGCTGCAGATGGGTCTCAGGGCCAGATGCAGGCGCTCCATAACTGCCGCTGCAGGGAAGGAGGGGGCCAGTGACCAGGGGCCTCACATTATGCAAACTCCAGGGAGGCCCTTGGGGACAAATCAATGGGGGACACCATTTGCTTTGCTAGAGGTCACTTTGCAGAAGTCACTGGATTCCTTTAAATCAGCAGCCCGTGCCGGGGTGCCTTGTTTAGCTGTGAAATATGTCACGAGTAACTTGTTTTTAATATTAAATGACCAGGCTGGGTGCAGTGGCTCACGCCTGTAATCCCAGCACTTTGGGAGGCTGAGGCGGGCGGATTGCGTGAGATCAGGAGTTTGAGACCAGGCTGGTCAACATGGTGAAACCCCATCTCTACTAAAAATACAAAAATTAGCCAGGCGTGGTGGCACGTGCCTGTAATCCCAGCTACTGGGGAGGCTGGGGCAGGAGAATCACTTGTACCCAGGAGGCAGAGATTGCAGTGAGCCGAGATTGCACTGCTGCACTCCAGCCTGGGCAACAGAATAAGACTCTGTCAAAAAAAAAAAAAAAAAAAAAAAATTGAACGACTGAAGTTTTCAAATAAATCTGAACAGATTCAAAGTTATCCATATAATAATCTCTCTCTCACTTCTACTCCAACGCTCTCTGGAGTAGGAGAGAAAGAGGTTGGAGTAACAGTTCTCAAACTGGGCTGCATGTGGGACCAATTTAAAAATAATACTGGTGAGAGCCAGGTGTGGTGGCTCATGCCTGTAATCCCAGCATAAGAGACTGAGGAGGGAGGATCCAGGAGTTCAAGACCAGCCTAGACAACAAAGTGAGACACCTTCATCTCTAAAAAATTTTTAAAAATAGCCAGGCATGGAGGTGCATGCCTGTTACCTCCACTACTCTGGAGGCTGAAGTGGGAGGATCGCTTCAGGCCAGGAGTTCGATACCAGCTGGGGTAACATAGCAAGACCCCCATCTCTACTAAAGTATAAAAATTAGCTGGGCCTGGTGGTAGGAGCCTGTAGTCCTAGAGGCTTGAGAGGCTGAGGCAGAGAATTGCTTGAGCCCAGGAGGTTGAGTCTGCAGTGAGTTATGATCATGCCACTGCACTCCAGCCTGGGCAGCAGTGCAAGACCCTAACTCTAAAAAAATAAAAAATACTGACGCTTCCCTCCTGCTTCCTCCCTGCTAATCCCAATTTAATTGGTCAGTGGTGTGGCTGAGACATTTCTCTATTTTAAAAGCTCCCAGGTGACTGTGCAGTGCAGCCCTGGTTGAGAAGCACTGAATTACTGTTAGCCCACTGGGAACTGGGAACGCATTTACAATCCTTTCCAAGTGCCATCGGCCGTGGCTCAGGGCCAGGAGTACCAATCACTGTGGCAATGCTGTGCATGAGAAGTTGCCCTGCATGTGTTCCCTGGTGAACAAAAATTTGCAAACCCCTGCTTTTAATGGCAAGCCACTCGATGCATTTAAAACACAAGAGATCCTGCCAAGGAGTCCCCGGAACACAGCTATTTGGGACTGGAGGGCCACCATCCCCTCAGGCTGGTCACTCCATGTCTGAAGCCTGCTCTGCCTTCCGGCTGGGAGGAGGCCATTGGATGGGTGCTGGGGACAGAGGGAAGGGCAGCAGTCAAGACGCATTGTCAGAGGTGGAGGTGGGAGCAGAGACTGACCTTCAGGGACAGGAGGAGAATCTAGGATCAAAATGGAGCCTCCATTTGTCCCAAAGTAGCCCTAACTTCAGGGTGACCTTGGGGGACAGAACAGCCCCAGGGTTCTCTCTCCTCCTGACTGGCATGAGACCTCCCAGCAGCACCACAAAGAGCCCGCCAAGCCCAGTTGTGAATTCCGCCTCTCCTGCTTTCTCACTGTGGCACTTTGAGAAAGTCACTAACCTCTCAGAGCCTCGGGTCACCTCATCTTTACAATGGGCTCATCATAGCTGCCTTGCAGGTGGGACTAGGGTGAGGGAAGTGAGACACCTAGGGTGTGGAATTTAAGGAGGCACTTGCTTCTGGCACCAGGCAAGTGCAAACTCAGGCTTGGAGCTGCTGCACGGCCTCCTTAAATTTTTTGACCACAGTGCCTCACTATCCTCACCCTAGTCCTGGTCCTGCCTAAGTTTCTTTTTCTTTTCTTGTTTTTCTTTTGAGACAGAGTCTCACTCTGTCGCCCAGGCTGGAGTGCAGTGGCGGGATCTCGGCTCACTGTAACCTCTGCCTCCTAGGTTACAGCAATTCTCCTGCGTCAGCCTCCCAAGGAGCTGGGAATATGCGCCACCACAGCTGGCTGATTTTTGTATTTTTAGTAGAGATGGGGTTTCACTGTGTTGGTCAGACTGGTCTGGAACTGCTGACCTCAGGTGATCTGCCTGCCTCAGCCTCCCAAAGTGCTAGGATTACAGGTGCGAGCCACCGCGCCTGGCCCCTGAGTTTCAATTAAGGCAATGCAAGGTACACCTGGCACATGGAGGGCTTTACTACGCACATTCCTTTCCTTACCTGTCAGGTAAACCCAGGAAGTAGGCACCTGGATCCAGGGCTGGCTGTACCCCAGCTTCTCAAACTGCAAAGAAACACGACCTGGAGTGAGAACAGGTGGTTCAGGGGCTGGTGTGGAAAGACCACATGCTCCCTCTACCAGGCACCAGCAGAGGTACCTCCTGTCTCCCCACCAACCCACCCCAGGGGGCAGACCCTGCAGCCAACCCCAAGCCTGTGCCAGTCTTGAAATGAAATTTGCTCCTTGACCCAGAAAACCCAAGGAGGAATTGAAAACATGGGATAGTTAAAAACATTTTTTTTTTTTTTTTTTTTGCAGAGATCAGAGGGTCTTGATGTGTTGCTCAGACTGGTCTCGAACTCCTGGCCTCAGGTGATCCTCCTGCCTCAGCCTCCCAAAGTGCTGTGATTACAGGCATAAGCCATTACACCTGCTAGGTAGCTTTTTAACTTGGGATCATTCACATAATTTAATTATCACCTACATCTGTCTATACCTAGAGACACTCCAAGGCATTTATGTAGAATCTGATTTTTCCAGAATTGACTTTTCTGTTATTAAAGAGAAAAAAAAACCAATAACACAGCATGTATGTGGAGGGTGGTAGGAGATGCAGCAGAAATGGGCTGGCATGGGATAAGGTGAGCTCTTCACTGGCATAAAAACTTTCCAGGTCAGGAGAAAACCTGTGTCCTTTAGCCTGGGTTTTCTGGTCTACCCCTTCCAAGCAAGCCTGGCTGCTAGGAGTCTGGGCTGCTCAGAGAGGATGCCAGAGTTCCCAGGCTGCCATGTGGGGAGGCCCCAAAGCCAAACACGTCCCTTGCGCTTTTATCTCTTCTACATGCCTCCTTCCGAGCCTCAACACATAACAGGTGGCTCACAAGCAAGACTCCACAGGGCTAGAAGCCAACATAAATCTGGAAGCATTGAGACCAGCCTGGCCAACATGGTGAGACCCTGTCTCTACTAAAAATACAAAAATTAGCCGAGCAGGGTGGTGTGCACCTGTAATCCCAGCTACTCAGGAGGCTGAGGCAGAAGAATCACTTGAACCCGGGAGGCAGAGGTTGCAGTGAGCTTAGATCACACCACTGCACTCCAGCCTGGGTGACAGAGTGAGACTGTCTCACAAAAAAATGAAACAAAACAAACGCCTGGAAGCAGGGTGGAAGGGAACTGCAGGTAACTGAGGAGCACATGGCGCCTCTCGAGGGCTCCAGCCAGTTCCAATGTTGCCAGAGCTGTTTTTTTAAAAAATTGATTTTTAGAGACAGGGTCTTGTTCTGTTACCCAGGCTGGAGTGCAGTGGTGCAATCATAGCTCACTGCAGCCTTGAATTCCTGGGCTCAAAAGATCCTCCCGCCTCAGCTGCCCAAGTAGCTGGGACTACAGGTGCACCAACACCATGCCCGCCTAATTGAATTTTTATTTTTGCAGAGACAGAGGTCCTCGCTTTGTTGCCCAGGTTGGTCTCAAACTCCTGGCCTCAAGTGATCCTCTTGTGTTGGCCTCCCAAAGTGCTGGGATTACAGATGTGAGCCACCTCACTGGGAGAAGAGTTGGTTTTTTACGTTAAATCTTCTGGCTTTTTGGAAATAGAAAAGAACAAGAAGGGCACAGTGGCTCACGCCTGTAATCCCAGCACTCTGGGAGGCCGAGGCGGGTGGATCACTTGAGGTCAGGAGTTTGAGACCAGCCTGGCCAACATGGTGAAACCCCATCTCTACTCAAAATACAAAAAGTTAGCCAGGTGTGGTGGCGTGTGCCTGTAATCCCAGCTACCCGGGAGGCTGAGGCATGAGAATTGCTTGAACCTGGGAGGTGGAGGTTGCAGTGAGCCGAGATTGTGCCACTGGACTCCAGCCTGGGTGACAAGAGCGAAACGCTGTCTCAAAAAATTAAAAAAATAAAAAGGAAGAGAAGGTCAGGGATCCCAGAATGATCATTCGGGGTGGGTGGGCATCTGGGCACCTACCAGCGGGGCCATCCACTCAAAGAGGTTGACGCTCTCCCCATCGTTGATGTAGTATGCTTGCCCACTCTGAAGACATATGGGAGGGGACGGTCAGCCTTCTTCCCAGCAGCCTGCCCCACCCTTCCCGATGGCTCCCAGCAGCTGCTCCAACCCTGAGTTCTCTGGAGCAGCCCCAATACCTGAGGACACACCTAAGCTATTCCCTGTGAATTCCAGGACGACCACACTGACTGGCTGTGTGACCTCCATGGAGTTGCTTAACCTCTCTGTACTTCAGTTTCTTCATCTGAGAAATGGGAGGATAATAATGGGATCTCCCTCTTGGACTACTGTGAAGATTAAATGCGACAATATGTGTGGAGGCTTAGCATTTGGCAACTGTTATTCTGGGATCAACAATGCCAACCTCACGTGGCCATAGAGAAGAGCTAAAGATGCTCTATAAAGAACTCCGCACCCTACCTACCTGCTTCCCCCAAGCTCCCCTGGGCTGAGAGTCCCACCAGCCTTCTTAAGTTGGGGGGAAATCTTGTGTGCCATCCAGAAATCCCCTAGGGATGGGGCGCTCTGCCTGCAGCCCTGTGGGGAAGGTGGTTGGGGGCGTCAGAGGGGACTCACAGCCACGTAGCCCTTGGCCGCGGTGAGGGCCTCGGCCGCCAGCACGTGTGCCTGCACCAGGTTGTGTACGTGGACCCAGTTCATCCGTGCCTTGCGGTCCCCAAATCGGAACATGAACAGCCTCTTCTTGATGTGGCCCTGGTGGAGAGGGGTGGGTGATAAACATAGGCTTGTATCCGGTGTGGCTTTACATTCCGTCTAGTTGCTAATGACCCAGGTTCTAGCTCCAGGTCAGGCCCCTCTGCTCCAGGCTCATGTATCCAGTGTTCTCTGAATATCAACAACGGGTTGTCTAACAGAAAACTCAAACTCACCAGCTCCTGGAGCAAGCATCTGATCGTCTCTCCCACCCCGCTCCTCCCTCCCTTCCCAGTGGACCGTTCAGTTCACTCTACCACTCAGGTTAAAACCCTAAAGCCACCTTTGACTCCC